>NC_139385.1:53512500-54137500 GCF_054392235.1 Sus scrofa | reverse complement strand
CAAAAGTTGAATGGACCCATCACAAGAAGTGAAATGGAAACTGTGATTAAAAAATTTCCAACAAACAAAAGTCCAGGACCAGATGGCTTCATAGGTGAATTCTATCAAACATTTAGAGAGGCACTAACACCTATCCTTCTGAAACTATTCCAAAAAAATTGCAGAGGAAGGGATACTCCCAAACTCATTCTATGAGGCCACCATCACCCTGATACCAAAACCACACAAAGATAACACAAAAAAAGAAAACTACAGGCCAATTTCACTGATGAACATTGATACAAAAATCCTCAACAAAATACTAGCAAACCACATCCAACAAATATATTACAAGGATTGTACATCATGATCAAGTGGGATTTATCCCAGGGATGCAAGCATTTTTCAATATCCACAAATCCATCAGTGTGATATACCACATGAACAAACTGAAGAATAAAAACCATATGATCTCTCAATAGATGCATAAAAAGCCTTTGACAAAATCCAAAACCCATTTCTGTTAAAAATCCTTCAGAATGTGGGCAAAGCGGGAACCTCAACATGATATAGGCCATATATGACAAACCCACAGCAAACATCATTCTCAATGGTGAAAAGCTGAAAGAATTCCCACTGAGATCAGGAACAAGTCAAAGATATCTGCTCTAACCACTACTCTTCAACATAATTTTGGAAGTCCTAACCACAGTGATCAGAGAAGTAAAAGAAACAAAATGAATCCAAATTGGAAAGGAGTAAATCTACCTAAAGAGAAAAAAGACCTGTACTCTGAAAACTATGAGCCACTGGCGAAAGAAATCAAAGATGACACAAATAGATGGAAAGATATACCATGCTTGTGGATTGGAAGAGTTAATATTATCAAAATGACTATACTACCTAAAGCAATCTACAGATTCAATGCAATCCCTATCAAATTACCAAGGACATTCTTCACAGAACTCAAACAAAATATTTTAAAGTTTGTTTGGAAGCACAAAAAACCCAGGATAGCCAAAGATATCCTGAAAAAGAAAAATGGAGCTCGAGGAATCAGGCTCCCGGACTTCAGACTATGCTACAAAGCAACAATCATCAAAACCATTATGGTACTGGCACAAAGACAGAAATAGAGATCAGTGGAACAGGATAGAAAGCCCAGAAATAAACCCACACACCTACAGCCAACTCATCTATGACAAAGGAGGCAAGGATATACAATGGAGAAAGGACAGCTTGTTCAATAAGGGGTGCTGGGAAAACTGGACAGCCACATGCAAAAGAATGAAATTAGAACACTCCCTCACACCATACACAAAAATAAACTCAAAATGGATGAAAGACCTAGATATAAGACCAGACACTATAAAACTCTTAGAGGAAAACACAGGCCAAAGACTCTCCGACACAAACAACAGCAACATCTTCTCGGATCCACCTCTTAGAGTATTGACAATAAAAACAAAAATAAACAAATGGGACCTAGTCAAACTTAAAAGTTTCTGCAAAGCAAAGGAAAACCTAAAAAAACAAAACAAAACAAAACAAAAAGACAACCCACAGAATGGGAGAAAATATTTGCAAGTGAATCAGCTGACAAGGGATTAATCTCCAAAATTTATAAACACCTTCTGCAGCTCTATACCAAAAAAAACAAACAACCCCATCCAAAAATGGGCAGAATATCTAAAACAGTTCTCCACATGAAAAGGTGTTCAACATCACTCATTCTTAGAGAAATGCAAATCAAAACCTCTATGAGGTACCACCTTACACCAGCTAGAATGGCCATCATCAAAAAGTCTACAAACAATAAGTGCTGGAGACGGTGTGGAGAAAAAGGAACCCTATTACACCATTGGTGGGATTGTAAATTGGTGCAACCACTGTGGAAAGCAGCATGGACATTCATCAGAAAACTAAAAATAGAACTAGCATTTGAAACAGCAATCCCACTCCTCGGCATCTATCCAAAGAAAACCACAACTCGCAATGACACACGTACACCAATGTTCATTGCAGCACTATTTTCAATAGCCAAGACATGGAAACAACCTTAATGTCCATCGACATAGGAGTGGATCTAGAAGATGTGGTCCATATACACAACGGAATATTACTCAGCCATCAAAAGGAATGAAATACCAGCATTTTTTGCAACATGGATGGACCTAGAAACTATCATGCTAAGTGAAGTCAGCCATACAATGAGACACCAACATCAAATGCTTTCACTGACATGTGGAATTTGAAAAAAGGACAGACTGAACTTCTTTGCAGAACAAATGCTGACTCACAGACGTTGAAAAACGTATGGTCTCCAGAGGAGACAGTTTGGGTGGTGGTGGGATGTGCTTGGGCTGTGGGATGGAAATCCTGTGAAATTGGATTGTGATGATCATTATACAACCACAGATGTGATAAACTCATTTGAGTAATAAAAAAACAAATAAAATTAGGATTGTCTCAGAAGATCCACTATGTTTCTTTGTTGTGTGTACATCATTTCTAAGGAAGCAGTCCTTATGCTCCAACCAACATCCAGTGGGACCAGCTTACTCATGATCTTTTGTGCTGGAAAGCCCATGTATCTAATAAGCAGTCACATTACCCACATGTCCAAGACCAGAAATACTACTATTTGTTTCCTGTATTATTACATTGCAGTTAAATACTTAATGTTTTACCTCTTTAATGATTTTAAGTTAATCTTTTAAACAAATGATAACATCTCATGGATGATAACACAAATGTGCAAAACAGAATATTCAGTGTTCGAATCCTCCTCTCACCCTTTCCTCTGTCCACTCAGTCCTCTTTCCCACAGGAAACCAGTGTTACCTGTTTGATTAAAATCTTTCCAGAGATGTGTTGTGCAAGTAAACAGAATGCAATCCATTTTCATTTTTTAACAAATCTTTAATTTTCTTCTGGTTGAAAATTAATATATGTGCCAATATATCTGAGTATATTTACAGTAGGTTTCTTCATACTGATGCTGTGGGTCCTCCGTTTCTGGACTAATTTCTATACCAAGAATTTCTACATTCTCTTAAAATTCAAAGTACTGAAAGAATAGGGTGGTCATGTCTAGCCAATAAAAATAGGGAATGTCCAACTAAATTTGAATTTTTAATTTCACATAAACAGTGAATTATTTTAGCATTAACTGTGTCAAATGCAATAATTGGCACATATCTTTACACCAACTTCTTTTTCTATTTATCTAGAAATTTTCCTTTAACTCAGAATCTGAATGTCATCTGGCAACACTGCCAAAAAAGTGGAACATATTAGGCTATTGGTAGTTAATAATCCCTGTACAAAAGAGAACTTGGAGTAGAATCTTAAGTGTGCCTCTTGGGTCCAACACAAAATACAATTGTAAACTGACACAAAATCTGTAGGCTCTTTGGATGAAATGATAATGGAAGAGCCATCAGATAGTATTAAGTGTTTAAGCTTAGTGTGGGGAAGGACAGAAATAGGGGACAGGAGACAGAAAATCTTATCTTTCTTTATGTTATAGGAACTAAATATCCTAGAGCTCTGGTTGTTCTTTTCTTTCTTTCTTTTTTTCTTAATACTGATGCACCAGTGGCATATGGAGGTTCTCAGACTAGGGGTTGAATAAGAGCCGCAGCTGCCAGCCTATGCCACAGCCACAGCAATGCAGGATCTCAGCCACCTCTGTGACCTACACCAGAGCTCATGGCAATGCCAGATCCTTATCCCACTGAGCGAGGTCAGGGATTGAACCCATGTCCTCATGGATGTTAATAGGGTTTGTTACTCTCCAACAATTGCTTGGAAATTATGCAGTCCAACATTCTCCAGGAAGATATGAGGAGATAAGCATTTATCTCTGCTCCCTCTGCTGTGAGCTTGGGGAGATATCCACAGGGAATGCTCAAGCACCTAGTACCAGGAGGTTATTTGTTTGCTATAATAATGTGGGACTTCTGAATGGAAGCCCTTTGGAGCTCAGAGCTAGGTGATTTGGTGGCCCTCAAGTGGTATCCTTACAATTTGGAGAATTAGGAATTTGGCCCAAACACTTCACTCTTGAGAAAGAGTTGGTGATTTCAGAAAGATTATAAGGCACTGTTCTATGGTGGGTTATAAACAGTTAACGTGTACCTCATCCTTTCCTACACATCTCCATGTGGTTATTTTTCTCTGTTGCCCAGTGTATAGAAGTCACTCAGATAGTTTCTCAATTTGTCTCAGAAGGAACTGATCTGTGTGTAGCTGTGTATCCAGTACATCCATGGAAAGAGGGAAATTCAGGAGTCTCTTGTGTCACCATCTTGAGGTATGTGTTGATCTTTTCTAAGAATCATATCTTGGTTGCATTGATATTCCTTATTCTTTTTCTATTTTCTTTACATATTCTGCTTCTACTCACAAATTTTCCAGTTCCTCTCTGTGATTGATTTCTATTTTTATTCCATTGTAAAAAAAAAAATTCATTGTGTTTCAGTTTTTTAACTTTTATTGAGAATTGTTTATGGCCTAACATATAACGTCTACTCTGGAAATAGTCTATGTGCACTTCGGAAAGTGTGTATTTTACTGGGTTGTGGGGAATGCAATGAATACATAAGTCTGTTAGTTTCAGTTGATTTATACTGTTGTTTAAGTCTGTTTCTTTAATGATATTCTGTCTGGTTGTTCTTCCCATTATTGAATGAAGACTCTCAAAGTCTCCAGCTATTATTTGTTTCTCCCTTCTGTCAATATTTCCTTCATTCATTTAGGAGTTCTCATAATTGTTGAGCAAATGTTTGTAATTTTTTTATTTTCTATTTAAAATTTTTTTTACCTTTTATTTTTTCTTCTATTGTACATAATGATGGCCCAGTTACACATACATGGATACATTCTTTTTTCTCACATTATCATGTTCCATCATAAGTGACTAGACATAAGTGCTACACAGTAGGATCTCATTGCTAATCCATTTCCAAAGGCCATAATTTTTTATATAATTGATCCTTTTTTATTATATATATTTTTCTTTGTCCCTTGTAGGAGGTTTGGCTTAAAGTGTTATGTGTCAGATATTAGTGTATACACTTCTCCCTTTTGGCTCCTATTTGCATGGTATTTTTTCCATCATTCGCTTTCAACCTGTCTGTGCCCATAAACTTAAACTAAATCTCTCATAGACTGCATAGAGAGCTTATGGCTGTATTCTGTATTTTATCCATTCTACAAGCTTGTGTTGTTTAAATAGTGAGTTTGATCCATTATATCTAAAGTAATTAGATAGGGAAGGACTTTCTTTTGCATTTGTGCTATTTGTTTTCTGAATGATTTACAAAATTTTTGTCCCTTTTTACTAATTGCATTCTTTTGTGTTTATTAACTTTTTAAAATAGTGACACATTTTGATTCCCTTTTCACTTCCTTTTCTATATAATTTATGAATATTTTATGTTTAATTATCACATATACTCATACAATATTCTGAAGTCATAACAATCTATTTTAAACTGGTAAAAACTTAATTTCAATGACATACAAAAATTCTATTCCTTCATAGCACCACTCTTCCTGTATACATTATTGATGTTAAGAAATACATCTTTATACTGTGTACACATTAATATAGATTTGTACATTTTTTAACATTTCATCATGTAATTCATGAAAACTACAAATCCAAGTTGCAACACTCATGTTTTTTATATTTCCATTAGGCTCTGTTCACAGTTTTCATTCTTTTTTCCTTTGGCTCTGGGAACAAATAATTTCAGTGACCAAGTTTTTTGGTGTCCTCTTCTGCATATTGAAGTCTGCTTTTGAATCTCTCTTATGAAATGTTCAATTGAGGTAGAGGTTTTTCAGCTCCTGATTTCTGTTTCTTTTTTTTAAATAAATTCTATCTCTTTGTCTATATTCTCAGTTTGTTCATTCATCACCTTCCACCTTGCTGACTTCCTTTAGTTAATTATGTGTGTTCTTTTGCTATTTGAGCATATCTAAGGCAGTTGTTTAAAGAGTTCATCTAGCAACTCTTAAGCCTATGTTCCTTTATGCTCATTTTCTGCAGATTTATTAGTGTTCCTTTGAATGAGCCACTTCTACCTTTTTATTTCTATATTTTGTGAGCATTTATCAAAAGTTGCATATGCAAAAAAAAAAAAAAAACCCGCCACTTTACCTAGTCTTGTGTACTGGATATGTGCAAATGAAGACCTTTACTAAACAGACCAGTATAAAGCCTTAACAATGCTTTCAGGTGTTTTCTGAGGATGTGCCTTCACTGGGACTGTGTGTGTGCTTCCCCAGCCCCCTAATCCTCTCCCACACACACAGTTGCTTTTAAGTATTTAATTTCTCTAAAAGCCTCACCTTTATCTTCTTGGCCTTTACATGTTCTATTGCATTCTTCTGTCAGTCAACTCTGACCTCCACATGTGTGCAGGTCTACAGTTGCCATGAACTTTTCCTGTGCCATTGAATCCATCATCACTTTTATGGCCATCAGCCTGATACTTAAAATGTTCCACCATTCCTATCTCAGCTGCAAGTCATGTGAGACAGAAATCAGATTCTCAAGACAGTGCCTGACCTGCCAGACCCTGCAATCAGGTTGCACTCTTGCATTTCTCCCAGTGGAGGGCCAGTGGTTGGGCAGCTTTCCCTCTACTTCACCATATTGAGTCACAATGGGTGATGAATAGAGGAGGCAGAATATCATGGAATTTGATATCATTTTGAATGTGACCCTTTCTCAATTGGCTGTTCACTTGATTACTTCAGATTACTCTTTTTCTTCTAGAGCTCCCACAAAACTATTCTTACCCAATATTTTCCTTGATATTTTCATGGGGTTAAAGACCTGGAGCCTCCTAATCTGCCATCTTGCCTATATCACTCCTCTCCATTTCCAAAAGGTAGTTTTATCATATACAGAATTCTTGGTTAATAGTTCTTCTTTTTCAGTCCTTAAATATGAAAATCTACTAGCCTTTGTCCTTGATGCTTTCAAAATTCTCTTTGTCATGTGTTTTGTCAATTAACTATAGTGTCTTTGGGTAGATCTGTAGTTTATCCTATTGGAGTTCATTGAGTTTCTTGGATGTATACATTCATGTATTTCATCATATTTGAGGAGTTTGGGGCATTTTTTCTTCCAATATTTTCCCTGACTTCTGATACCTTGTCTCCAGGTGTGATTCCTATTACATGTATCGTGTGGATTCCTATTATATGTATGTTGGCATACTTAATGGTGTCCATGTGTCTGCTACATCCTGCTCAATATTGTCCATTCTTGCCTCTCTCCAATCCTCAGAGTGGATACCAATTCATTATTCTGCCAGCTCAAATCTGTTAGTAATTCCCCCTAGTGCCCTTTTTATCCCCAGCTGTATTTCCAACTCTAGAATATATATTTGATTTCCTTTTTGTAATTTCTGTCTCTATTAGCATTCTCCATTTGGTTTGGCACTAGTTTCCTGAGTTTTTTTTAGTTCTTTGTCCCAAATTTCACTTTGTACTATGGGAATATATAAGACAGTGACTTAAAGTCCTTGTAATGCCTCAACACATGAATCATACTTCCTTTTTTAATTTCCATACCTCATAATTCTTTGTTGAAACTTTTGTGTTAAAAAACATAAGTAGAAATTCTAGAAATCAGATTCTCCCTTCTCATCATGATTTGATGTTAATTCTGTTTCTTTGATTGTTGTTGGTGGTTGTATGGCTCCTGTTTCTTCAAATCTATCTTGCATTTGGGAAGATGTAATGGTTATTACTGGTTGGAAGTTTTCTGATATGAGATGCCTATACTACTTTTGGGAATGTATTGCAAATTAATATAAAAGTTTTACTTTGAGGATATATTTTCATGTTCTATTCTACTAACATTTAAGATTCAAATATTTAGCAAAGAGTATTAATATTAAATACATGGTGACCTAGGACTTTTCTTTTTAAATGTGTTTGATTGGGAATTCCCTTCATGGCTCAGCTGAAATAAATCTGATTAGCATCCATGAGGACACAGGTTCGGCCCCTGGCCTTCCTCATCAGGTGATCCAGTATTTCCATGAGCTGTGGTGTAGGTTCCAGATGTGGCTGAGAGCTGGCATGGCCATAGCTGTAGTGTAGGCCAGCAGCTAGAGCTCTGATTTGACCCCTATCCAGGGAACCTCCACATGCCAAAGGTGTGGCCCAAAAAAGACAAAAAAAAAAAAAAAAAAAAAAAAAACAAGGTGTTTGTTTGGAAGTATTCAATGGTGATATATTTTTGTAAATTTATTTCTTATTGTTATTTCCCCAACACACTTTTTTTCCAATGTACAGCATGGGGACCCAGTTACACATACATGTATACATAATTTTTTCTCCCATTGTCGTGCTGCATTGTAAGTATCTAGACATAGTTCTCAGTGCTACACAGCAGGATCTAAATGTTAATCCATTCCAAGAGCAATAGTTTGCATCAGTTAACCTCAAGCTCCCAATCCCTCCCACTCCCTCCCTCTCCCCCAGGCAACCACAAGACTATTCTCCAAGTCCATGAGTTTCTTTTCTGTGGAAAGGTTATTTTGTGCTGTATATTAGATACCATTTATGAGTGATATCATATGGTATTTGTCTTTTTCTGATTTCACTCAGGATGAGAGCCTCTAGTTCCACCTATGTTGCTGCAAATGGCATTATTTCATTCTCTTTTATAGATGAGTAGTATTCCATTGTGTACATATACCACATCTTCCTTATCTACTCATCTGCCAATGGACATTTGGGTTGTTTCCACGTCTTAGCTATTGTAAACAGAGCTGCAGTGGATGTGTGGGTGCATGTGTCTTTTTTAAGGAAAATTTGGTCCACATATATGCCCATGAGTGTAATTGCTGGATCATATGGTAGTTCTATGAATAGATTTCTAATTTACCTCCATAGGGTTCTGCATAGTGGCTGTACCAGCTTACATTCCCACCAACAGGGCAGGAGGGTTCCCTTTTCTCCACACCCACTCCAGCACTTGTTATTTGTAGATTGATGAATGATGGCCATTGTGAGTGGTGTGAGGTAGTATCTCATGGTAGTTTTGATTTGCATTTCTCTAATAATCAGTGATGAGTGATGTTGATCATTTTTTCATGTGCTTGTTGGCCTTCTGTATATCTTCCTTGGAGATATTTTGAATGAATACACACACACTCACACACTCTCACACACACACACACCATACCTTGGGCTGTCAGTGCCTTTTTCAGTGACAGACAATAGAGTCTTTAGTACCTTTGAATCCAGTTTAGAGAATAGTATTGTTACCTAAAACGCAATGTCAGATACCATATCTGTAATATTTCTCATCTTGTGGAAGTCAAACATTATACCTTTGTTATAATTAATAGCAAATTTCAGTGTTCTCCTCCCCCAGACAAAGTATATTCTTTCTACTTTTTAAATTTTACTAGTTAAAAAATGTTTAAATTACAGTTGATGTACCATGATGTGTCAATTTCTGCTGTACAGCAAAGTGACCCAGTCATACATATATACACACACATTCTTTTTCTCATATTTTCTTCCATCATGTTCTATCAAGAGATTGGATATGGTTCACTGTGATACCAAAGTAGTAAGTATCTCATTGCTTCTCCATTCTGAATGCAATAGTTTGCATCTACTCACCCCAAAATCCCAGTCAATCCCACACACTCTCCCTCCCTCTTAGCAACCACAAGTCTGTTCTCCATGTCTGTAAGTCTGTTTTTGTTCTGTAGATAAGTTCATTTGTGCCATATTTTAGATTCCATATATAAGTGATACATATGGTATTTGCCTTACTCTTTCCGTCTTACTTCACTTAGTATGAGAATCTCTCATTGCATCCACGTTGCTTCTAATGGATTTATTCTACTCTTTTTATGACTGAACTGAGTTGGATTCCATTGTATATAGGTACCTTGTTTTCTTTATGCATTCATCTGAAAATGGACATTTATGTAGTTACCATGTCTTAGCTATTGTGAATAGTGCTGCAGTGAACATAAAGGTGCATGTATCTTTTTGAATTATCATTCTGTCCAGATACATGTCTGGGAGATGGAATGCTGGATCATATGACAGGTCTATATTAATTTTCTGAGAAACTTCAATACTGTTTTCCTTAGTGGTTGTATCAATTTACATTCCCACCAACATTATATGAGGGTTCTCTTTCCTTGTTTGTAGACATTTTTGATGATGGCTATACTGACTGGTGTGAGGTGAGACCTCAATGTAGTTTCAATGTGCATTTCTCCCATAATTATTTACATTTAGCATCTTTTCATGTGCTTTTTGGAAATCATTCTGTCTTTGGAGAAATGCGTATTTATGTCTTCTGCCCATTTTTCAATGGATTTTTTTATTTTTTAACCTGAACTATAGGAACCATTTGTATATTTTGGAGATGAATCCCATCAGTTGCTTTATTTTCAAATAGTTTCTCTCATGATGTGGGTTGTTTTTTCATTTCTTTATGGTTTCCTTTGCTGTGTATAAGATTTTGAGTTTATAGGTCCATTTTTTTTTCCTTTTAGGGCATGGTGGCATATGTAAGTTCCCAGGCTAGGGGTGGAATTGGAGCTGCAACTGCAAGCCTACAGCACAGAAACAGCAAAGTGGGATCCAAGCCTCATCTATGACCTATACCACAGCTCACAGCTATGCCAGATGCTTAATTCACTAAGTGAGACCAGAGATCAAACCCGTGTCCTCATGAATACTAGTCAGTTTCATAACCGGCTGTGCCAAAAAGTAATTCCAAATTTCTTTATTTTTGTTTTAATTTTCATTATTCTAGAGGGTGCATCAAAAAGGGTTTGCTGCCATACTTATCAAAGAGTGATCTGCCTGTTTTCCTCCAAGATTTTTACAGTTTCTGGCCTTACATTTTGGTGTTTAATCCATTTTGATTCTGTTTTTGTGCATGGTGTTATATTGCTTATATTCTTGATAAAGAATGGCCCACCAGGAGATGGAGTTTCAAGGTGTAGACCATATTTTAAGTTGTCTGGATGGGATAAGAATGAGAGAATATCCATTTGTTCTAGGCAAGAGAATTAGGGATCTAGGAGTTCCCACTGTGGCACAGTGGAAGTGAACAAACCCCTAGTCTGGGAATTTCCATATGCCATGTGTACAGTCCTAAGAAAGGGAAAAAAGAAAGAGAGAAAAGAAGAAAGAAAATTAGAGCTCTTTAATACAAGGTTATAAATGTGTGATTGAACAGATACCTACTTATGTTAGGACATAAACTATAGGATAAAGAGAAATGTAGGAAAGGATCTAGAATTTTAGTATAGCTTTGTAATATTTTCCTACTTTCTATGCTATCTTCAAAGTCCAGGATGATTTCAGACTTAGGGACCAATCTGCCTAATACATGGATGAATGAAACATAGCTTTATCAAAAGAACATTCTCTAACTGAAGATTGCAATCTGTATTGACTCAATAGTAATGACTTGCAATAATAACAGCTAACATTATGTGACACTTCCCGCTGGCTGGACACTATTCAAAGCACTTTACCTTTATTAACATATTTATCCTCACAACAGCCCTTAGAGATGGATGCCATTGCAGAAACACTCTTACTCCATTTAAAGTTCTGTAAACAGAGTTGCAGAGAAGGTAAGTAACTTTCCCTTAAGCCATAGTTAAATGAGCCAGGATTTGAAGCCTGCCTATCTGGCTGCAGTTTCCATGCTTTCCAAACTTAACCTAAACCACTTCATATAACCCAAAGTGAAAAGGTTTCAGGGTGGAACCATATTTACAGCACCTAGGAGGAGGCTGCCCAGCCACTCTTAAGCAAATAGCTGGGATTTTTCAGAATTGCCCCATGGCAATTGACTCAAGGGAAGAAGGGAAAGATCATAGAGACCAGCTGATAGATGCACAGGGTTAACCAGCTTCAAAGGGTTTAGAAAAACGTTGATGATCTTCACATGTGGGATGTACCATAAGTACAAACAGGAATCCTGCACATGAGTTTAACTCAGGTCACATCTGGCCTGGATGGATGAGGATGCTGATGATTTTGGAGAAATAGCAGAGAGTGATGGCCTGAAGTGAGATCTTAATTCTCTGCTCAGGAATTGAAGCTGGGAAGCCTGGATGAAATAGGAATATTAGCCACTCGACCAGCTGGGGACTACCAACTAATTGCTTTGATTCTCACCCCCTGTTGAAAGAAAGAATATTTAAAACAAGCAAAGTCTGTGAAAACAGGTACAGAGTTTATTGTTAGAAACACAGTACACTTAGCTATGTTGTCTGTTTGTCTAAGGCAGAGGCAAAGCAGTAGGATACACACAAAGGAGGAGTGAGAATGCAATCATCCCCGTCATTGAGGATTGCCCCAGAGAAGTGATTTAAAACACTTAGGGCAGTTTGTCTGGGTCTTTTTTTTCCATTGGCCAAAGTTCTTGTTTCATTTTCACACCTGATCAGACCCAGGCCCTCCCCAATATGTGTGCACATCTTTTGGCCAAGAGGGGTTCCCCACTGGCACTAACATAGCTTAAGTTTTTATGGTCTGGTGACCCCTCCCTTTCTGACCCAGAGGAGTCTTTCTGTGCATGTGAAGTTGAGTCTCCTTCACCCTGAGGATAGGAAGTGTTTGACCTCTTTATCTTTGACCCAAACAGGGCTTAGGCCCTAAATGCCCATGATATTTTCATTGCTTTAAGTGTCCAAAAAGGCTAATTACACTTCTTTAACTTTTTCTTCTCATTTTTATCTTCAAGTATAAATAGGTGGCTGATAGGAAATGTTTATTCCTGATCCCATCTATCTCCTGACTCACGGAGAGTCTGATGAGGGAGGAAAGTGTCCTCCATACTCCCAGAGAGACACTGTGAATTCCCCTGTAAGGGATATTAGGCTTTATTATCTTCCCTCAGTAGAGCATTGGCATGAATCTACGAATGCATAAGGCCATTGTCCTTAGTTACTATTCTCTTAGTTATTATTATCCAGGACTAAAGGTTGAACTGGCCAGTGTCTGAACTTCTTCATTGACAGTTACTGCTGAAGCACACCAGAGATTAGGAATACTCCATACAACATACCCATGGAGTCATCCTTGCTTCTGTGCTAAAAAGTGATCCATTTCTAGAATTGCATGTGTTTCTTAGGACTCTGCTAGTACCCAGTGCATTAGAACAAGATCACCAGTAGCCAAACTTAGATGGGGACACTTGGGAAAATCCATGAAAATGTGCTCATGAACAGGGGACTGAGGAAAATAGGATAGGGGAGGGGAAGAAAAAAAAACCTTATCCTGGTCCTCAAGGGACCTCTCTCTGGAACATGAAGAACACACAGAGTTGGTCCCCCTGGAGATGAAAGGGCTCAATTTGACCCTACCCCCTGCCAGATACCAGTTTCTGGTGATAGCATAGGATTGTGACTTCTCGAATAAGGCAGTATGTGCCTGGATAGGGGTAATGCCCTGTGAAGGAAGCAGCTATGAACCCTTAGCAACTACACTCAGCCACCAGGAAAGAGGCACCACAGTGAAGGAAACCAGGTGCCACCAAGAGCCTCCACCACAGAGCTTTAAAGGGAAGGACAAAAACCAGTGGAGTTTGGAGTTCCCTCAAGGCTCTGCAGGTTAAGGATCTGGTTTTTTCTCTGTTGTGGCCCTGGTTACAACTGTGCAGGTTCAATCCATAGCCTGGGAAATTCTGCATGTCATAAGAATGGGAAAAAAGTGAAAGAAAGAAAAAAAAGAAAGTAAATTCCCATTGTGGCTCAGCTGTAAGGAGCCAGACAGATATCCATGAAGAAGTGGATTCCATCCCTGGCCTCCCTCAGTGGGTAAAGGACCAGGCATTTCCATGAGGTATGGTGTAGGTCACAAAGGCAGCTTGGATTTGGCATTGCTGTGGCTGTGCTATAGACCAGCAGCTGTACTTCTGTTTTGACTCAGCCCTGGAACTTCCATATGTGGCAGGCCTGGCACTAAAAATAAAAATAAAACAATGGAGCTCAAAAAACTTAGAGGAAGGGCTACGAGCCAGACTAGAAGGAGCAAGCACTCTCAAAGTTAGCTTAAGCCCCCTATTCGCAGTCCCCACTGTGGGCCTGGGCCTCTCATGCAAGGGAATGGTTCAGCCCATGTAGCCATTGGAGTGAGAGATTCATGGTCTAAAAGTGTAAATGAATACCCGAGTCTTTATCCAAAACCTGCTATCTCCCCCATGTGGGAAACCGATGGGCCTCCTATATACTGGAGCTGCATGTCCCTCTGTGCCACCTCTTCTCCTCAGACCATTTCTTCAGAGGAAACATGTTGGTGGGTGGCAGGGCAAGGTAGGTGCCATTCCAAACCCCCAGCCTCCCAAGAAGGAATAAAATGCAGCTTGGTAAGGAACCCAGAAACTTCCTACATAGACTGACGAGATAGACTGTTTATCCTGCCCTTGGCTGGGCACAGCCATAGGCCAGGCATTACAGTGCCTCTAAAGGATTGTGTGTATTTAACAGAAAAGAGTTGTTTCCTTTATTTCTATCATTTTAAGAAAGAAGCTGACTGGGTTTTTGTTCCTTTGCTTGATTCCATATGGAAGACAATTATCATCACTTGCTTAGAATAAAGAGGTGCCACTTTCTCTTTGTATTGGCCCCAAAACACACCACACCACACATGCACAAGTATATATTTGCAAAGGGGTTCAAATGCAGGTATACATGTATATAAGCATGCACACACACGTATCCCTTCCTTTGTGCTTTTTGTTCTGGCTTTGGGAGACATGGCTAAAGCCAAGAGGCCTCATTGGAAACATGGTGCCCCAGTCTCCATCTCCAGGTGTTCCCAAGCTGCCCCCACCAAAGCTGGCCAAGGTCCACTCAAATACTCAACAAATCCAGTTGAGGTACTAGAACCAGTGTTTCATCTGTTCTTCTGAAATCCATTCAATCAAGATGTTCTAATTCCTCCAAATGAAAAAATCTGTTTTTATTCCATGTAAATCCCCCTGTACCACCATAGCCTTAAGGCCTGAGGAGACTGACCCTGCATGATCATTCAGTGCCAAAGGCAAAAGAAAGTGGCCAGTCCCAGCCTTAGCACTGGGGCACTGAGGATGTGAGTGTGAGTGTGAGGGCCTGGCTGAGGAGGCATGGCCTGGGCTGGATATAGAGTGGGTATCCAGCTCCTTAGCCTATGACTAGATGACTGGGGAGGGTTTTCCTGAGGTCTTTCGTCCTGGGCCTGGGTAGCTGGTACAGGATGAGGCCAATGATTGCAGGGCTGGCAGTGGGGGAAGATGTCCTTCACTTGTGTTTTCGGAAGATGAGTGTGTGGCTTCTGGCTCTCATTTAGCTGTTGGAGGACTGAGGAAGGGTTGAGAAAGAAGGCCATTTTAATACATATCTCCCTTCACACAGGACCAGAGTTCAGGACAAAAATACACTGATTCTTTTCATGTCTTCCAAGAGAGCAAATACCATGGTGTTCTCAACAGTTGAGAGAATGAGTTATAGCAGTCTAAAAAAAGGTGCTGAGAGGTCCATACTGGAAATGACCTGGAAGGTTTTCCCTCCATCCTTTACAAGTATTTCCTAGAGGATTACATCCTCAGTTCTCTATCATGGCATGTGGACTAGGTAGAGAAACTCAGAGACACAGTCTAGGCCAGCAACCCCTTTAAGGATTTTGGCTCATGGTGACCCCAGTCAATCTAAGTATCTTCTCTTTTCTTTATTTTCTTTCCTTTACAAATTATTGTAAATGGTAGAATTTCCAGGAGTTCACATTGTGGCACAGCAGAAATGAAGCTGACTACTATCCATGAAGTTGTAAGTTCCATATATGGCCTCATCACTGGGTCAGGAACCAAGGTTGCCATGAGCTCTGGTGTCCATCTCTGGTGTGGCTTGGATCCTGCATTAATGTGGCTGTGGTATATGCCAGCCTCTGTAGCTCCAGCTTGACCCCCAGCCTGGGAGCTTCTATATGCCACAGGTGCAGCCCTAAAATACAAAAAAAGAAAAAGAAATAATATTTCCACCCAAAAAAGCTCTTATAGATATAAAATTTGTAGGTCTTGTTTCATTACACTGCTTTTTTTCTCCCTAAGATGATGAAAAATACCGTGAACTATAAACTCAATATACCAGGCCTTGGCAGGCCTACCTGACTCACCAAACATGAGATGTGTTTTATAAACACTCTACAAAAGTGGTCAGCAAAGTACAATTAACCACAGGTTTTGTGAATAGAGTCTGTTGAACCACAGCCACACTCGATCTTTCTGTACTGTTTATGGCAGTTTTCACATACAACAGCAAAGGTGAGTGCTTGCAACACAGAAGGTAAAGACTACAACACCTAAAATGTTTACAATATGGCCCTTTACAGACAATTATTCATCCCATCTGGTCAAAGATGCTAGCTACCTATACTAACAAGAAGAGCTACCAGGAAACCCCTTCCTCCATTTGCTCCTCAGCAAGCCATCCAGTAAACTTGGTTTGTGTCCTCTCTCATCCCTTCCCCAGTGCTTTCCCCTCTCTCTCTGTATTACGTGTGTAGGTGTTGCTAGATCTAGAGGCTCCTGAGAAATGACCCTGATAATCATCCACAAGTGCTGGCCCTGCTGGACTTCCACTGGTGAACGTGCACGTCCTTTCGGTCTTGGTATACAGATCTGGCCATCAGGGGTCCCACCATGGTTGGTCTCTCAGCATTGAATGTGCTCTAGTTCAGCTCACTGAACTCTCAGGGAATTTCTTTTGTTAAGCTTGGCTGCCCACATGTTCAGAACTTGTGGCGGGTGTGTGCATTTCTGACCAGCAGTTTCCATACTCAGGTGTGATTCTAAGGTTCTGACAGCTGAGCTTTCAGCATTTCACTCTTGACTCCTTGTCTGTGATGTGATGGGAAGAGAAAAGCACCCACTGACTCCCTCTTGGCTTGTTTATGTTCCCATCTGGGTTACAATATCTAAGGTTAGTAAGAAACTACACATCATTACAGATGCCCTGTTCAGTGTCTTCTGTATTAAATATGGTGATGGGTTTAAATACACCTAACACTGCCCTTCTGGGATCCAAAGCCTCTAATCAGACTGTTCATTCATCATCATTTTTGGGCTTCCCTCGCAATGTGGCAAAGTTTAGCTAAAAGTGATTAAAAATGACAATATCCACTTTGGGAAACTCTAAACCTTACCACAGTTTTCCACATCCAGAAATTCCTCCAAAAAAAGAGAAATAAAAAATAAAGTTTTCAGTTAATCATAAAATTTTCCAGAATGTAGGAAAAAGATCAATTTATAAACTCTGTTAAATAATCTAAAGCTGTTCTTGTGCCAATTGATATTTTCAGACCAATAAGTACTTCAATAATTATACATAACCTCAAATGTTCCAAATGAAAAGGAAAAAAATCCATGCCAAATGCCTCCTTAAAGACACATCTCCTTCTCCAGCTGTAGTTGTAGTTGTGAGGAACTGTATAGCAGTGACTTAAATGAATGACCACAGCACTAGGTTGCAATAAAATAAAGAATGATGTGCATTCACTGCTGTAAAACAAAGAATTTTAAGACTTGGTCTATAAAGGGGAAATGGGGAGACATTTTTTAGTACTAGACAACTTTCATAATATATCTTCATGATTATGTCATAGTGTAAAATATTGTTAGCATAATATATATTACAATACATTCTGACATATGTTCCCACAAAAAGCCTAATTAACCTAAATATATCAAATTTCCAACATGTGTTTTCTTAGTCAGATAAAACAACAAATTTAAGATAAAAATGTAAATATGAATTATAACTAATCAGAAAATCAGTGGTTCAATGATTTGCAGTGAGTGGCACAAATCATATGACCTTATACAGCTTCTCTATAAACAGAGTATATGAATTCTAAAAGTGTGGCCTTAAAGATTTTAACATTAAAATTGACATGTTGTTCTTTAAAAACTTTTTGAATTTGGAGATCCCTCTGTGGCACAATGGCTTAAGGCATTGCCTCAGCAGTGGCATAGGTTGCAACTGTGGCTCAGATTCCATCCCTTGCCTGAGAACTTCCATAAGCTGCAGGTGCAGCAAAAAAAAAAAAATTAATTTAATATGAAAGGTTTTAATTGAAACCTTGAAAAATCCCTAATGAATATATTTTAACTAAAGTTTCTCATGGAAATCAGAATTTTTAAATTTATTAAACAAATATATGTAGTTGCCATGCAATAATTTTACTTCTGTTCTTTCCTACAAATGTCAGGGGTCAGCAAAAATGTTCTGTAAAGGATTGCAAAGTATTTTAGGCTTTAAAGACTATACCTTATCTGTCACAAATGATCAACTCTGCTGTTGTAGCATGAAAGCAGCCACAGGCAACCCACAAACAAGTGTGACCATGTTACAGTAAAACTGTATTTACCAAAACAGGTAGTGGGCCAGACTGGACCCACAGGCTGGCTTGTGCCAACCACTACATGCAGAATCTTTGGTCTTTAAAAGCTTAAATTCTGTAATCCTACATTACCAATGTGGAATTTACATTTTATTAATAAGTTCAAATTTATTTATGATTGAAAATTAAAGCTTTAAATATCTTACATCATTTATGCATTATTATAGAATGCCCACATACACAGGAATGATGATACAGAGAAGGGAAAAAAGGTGAAATATGAAACAAGGGAGGACATGAATACTGTGATTTTATGTATACTAGCTATTCCCCAAATGAAAAAATTAATATCATTGGCTTTTGCACACTCAGGAAAAATAAGCTTAATTGTGGCTCACAGGAATACTTCCAATTTCCAAGAGTTGTTTTGGGCACTGATTCTGCCTATAACAATACACCTCAGAATTTGTGTTAGGTTTTCTACTAGTGTACTTTGCAATGGCTATGTTCCCAAGGTAATAAGTACAGTTTCAGCAAGGTACTACTATTGGCTCAGTTTTGCAGGATGAAATCAGGAGTGACACGATGTCAAGATGATGAAAAACTCCAAATTACCTGAAGTTTATTGGAGCATCCTTATATCATACACATGTTCAAGAAAGGCAACTGAGGTATGTTGTTGTGGAAATGGTAAGTAAGCCCACCACCTGTTGTGGCAGGGAAATCAGTGGTCCAAACACTCTGGCACCCAGATGTTCAGTTATAAAGCATTTAAATGTGTCTTGAGAATTCATCCAGGTGATGACCTCTCTGTCTTCTTCCTGCTAGCTGAGGTCTACATGCTCCTATCATATCTTCAACACACATTATATTCCAAAAGCAATACAGCTCTGATCCAATCTCTAACCCATAGATTGTGGAGACAGCTGATGTATTGAGAGAGCATTTAACTTGCTATCATCTAGCTACACCCTTGCAATTTCCCTCGAGGGTAGGGATAATTCACAAACTTGACAAAATCTTACAACCACAACCAACTAATTCTTTTCATGATCTTTTTCACAAATGGAAGATCATGGGACTGAAAGAGAGGAAAAGAGGGAGGGAGAGAGAGACCAAACTTATTAAGACCCTAGAATGTCAGTGCATCTATATGCAGAGGGAGAACACAGTGAGGGTGTCCAAAAGGGAAAGGAAAGAAAAAAGAGGGGAAAGAACAGAAATATAAAGTGTATTGATCAGGGTTCTCCAGAGAAGTTAAACCAATAGAAATGTGTATAGTGAGAGACATTGGTTCATTTTAGGGAACTAACTCATGAGATTTTGGAGGCACAGTTCACCCAAAATCTGACAGGGAGTCCAGCAAGCCTGCAGACTCAGGAAAGAGTTTTGATGAGTCCAAAGGAAGTCTTCTGGCAAAATTCCTTGTTGCTCTGGGAAGATCATTCTTTGTTCTATTACAGCCTTCAACTGCTTTGATGAAGCCCACCCATATCATAGAGGGTAATCATTTTTACTTAAAGAGTCCAACAATTTAAATGTCAATCTCATCCTAAACATACCTTCACAGAAACATCCAGAATATCTGATTATGTATCTGGGCCTGAGCCCCAGTCACGTTGACACATACATTGATAATCATATAAAGAGAACTTGTGGTGAGGAGAAAGGCCTGTGCATTGAGAGAGGATGTTTTGCTTTGTTTCTGGTTACTCTCCCATCATGTGTAGCAGGAATATTTGAGTTACAACTAACACAAATACTGTAAAATTCACAAAATGAAAATTTCCTAAAATATGTTCTAAACATTCTGTTCTAACCCTAAAGGAATGGAAGATATAAAGATCAAATGATGACTGTCTACCTAGTTTTTATACTTAAAATATACCTTTGCTCTTATATAAATTTAAACATAATTTAGAGACAGCAATACATAGACATATATTCCTAAAGAGTAGGAAAGAGAGAAGTAATAACTTCCAATTTGAAACCTCTAATTCAGTTCACAAGAGGTAGCTCAGGTCACAGGAAAAGAATTGGAGATATAATGACCAGGCTGCTACTTTCACTGGGGTCTTCCTCTTCCACATAACAATATCACTCAGACCTATGTTCAAACTGCATACTTAGGCCAGTGATGGGGGCAACATTGCTGAATGTAGTGCTGACCAACTAGTTGTGGACTGATGTAAAATGTGAAGGATTTGAAAGCCTAGAGGAGATTGGAAAACGTTTACATGGTTGTAGGGAATCTGGAAATCTGTCAAATGTGAGGGAATTTACCATATAAAATAGGGTAATTCATCTCAGGTTTCCATATGCTGTCCTCTTTTACCTAGTCGTGTCCCCTTTCACCTGTATTTCTGTCTTGGTGAGGTGCAGAGATGCTACTCGTCAAGGACTGTTCTCTCCCTGACCTCATAGCGTCAGGACTCGATCTCCATATCTGTTGTCTTGAGCTTTAACTCTTGGGGGTTGTGTCTTGAGCGTGTCTGGCACTTAGATGCATCTGGTCTTCCTTCGAGTCGTGTAAATCATTGCTGGGTTACTTCTCTTGAGTGGCCATCAGCTTAAGACAGTTTCAAAGACTCCTTTAAACCTTGTCTTTAGCCCATCCCCAGTGGGAGTTTTCTGCTCTTTAAGGATCCTACTCTATCCTTATGTTTAGGATGATTATTCACGGCATGTCGTCTGGCTCTTTGCTTTTGTGTGTAGTAAATGTTCAGGAGCTGTGCATGCGTGTGTCTTTTGATGTGTAGAGGGCAAGTCTGACTATCTTCTGGGACTGGTGAATGTTATGTAGGTAGGTGTGCTGTGTTGGTATGCTTCTGGATTCTGCATGCTGGAAGAGGGCATGCGGTGTGAGCCTGGGGGAGTGTGGGGTTATGGGCATGCGGCGAGTGTGTTATATGTGTATTTGGAACAAAGGACGTTCCTGTGCAGGGTGCTAGGTTTGCAGTTGTGTCGTGTACTGAGTAATTGTGGGTCTGCTTGGGGCTTTTGGAGAGTCGTGTGTGTGGTGCGTTTGGGTGTGTATTCAAGGGGCATGGGCACTTGGAGGCATATTTGCTGGGGCTATGCAATTGTAGTTTTCGGGAGGGACATGTTAGGCTTATATATGTGGGGAAGTGGGTATGTGTGCTTCTGACGGAGAGATGAGGTTCTCTGTTTATGCAGGGGCGTTGGAGACGTGCATTTCTAGGTATGAGAAATATGTGCTATGGTTATTTGTTAGGAGTTGCAGATGGATGAGCTGGCTCCTAGTATCGTTTGATATATGCAAGTCATTTCCTATGAGGCTTGCTGGCGATAGGTCCATGTGTCTTACGTGTGTATACTTGTCTGTGTGTCTATCACCAGGTGCATGAATGACCAAGTTTTGTTCATATGGTATGGAGGTGTTGGGAGTGTGCCACGGTTGGGTTGTTCCTCTGCAGAATGCTGAGGTGTTTATACCGGTACTAGGTACGACGAGATTGTGTGTCTACATTGAGGGTGAGGGCTGAAATACCTATGCATTTGACACACACACACACACACACACACACACACACACACACACACAGGTGCAGTGTCCTTTTGTTTCTATGTTGGGGGAGGAGCAGGGCGGTTGTGTTTTGGAGAGGTGGCACAATGTCTAGTGTTTGGGGCATCTGCACGTTCAGGGGTTGGGAATATTTGTATGTGCGTGTCCATGGGTGTTTGAGAATTGTACATGTGTATCAGCAAGTGTGGGCCAGTTGTGGCTGTGTGTGCATCTGAGTTCCTGGGGCCTGTGTAGTATGTCTTCTGAGGGACGACAGAGGTAGGCCTGTGTGTTTGGGAATCAAGAAATCGTATAGGCGATGTGCGTGTTCTCGAATCCTGGACTAGAAGTACTGTAGGGCTGTGGCCTTGCCTATGGGCTGTGTGTGAGACAACGGTGTACTTGCTGGTTTGGGTGAGCCTGTATACGTAGTATTGAATGTGTACAACTGGTCGGTGTTTGTATCCAGGCCCCTGTTGGGTACGTATATGTGAAGACCTGAGGTTGTTTGTGGGGAAACTGGGGGAGTGGGGGGGGTTGGCCTTTTCTTGTCTTTCTAGGGCATACCCATGGTGTATGGAAATACCCTGGCTATGGCGGAATTGGAGCTGCAGCTGCAGCTGCCAGCCAGAGCCACAGCAATGCCAGATCCGAGCTGCGTCTGTGACCTGCACCATATCTGATGGCAATCCTGGGTCCCTAACCCACTGAGCAATTCCAGGGATTGAACGTGCATTCTCTTGTATACTGGTCAGGTTCATTACAGTTTAGCCACCACGGGAATTCCTGCTGGAAGTTTTTTCATCACAATGTCATTTTCAGTTCTTGGCATCAGTCCAGTTATCTTCTCTGTTTCATCTGAGTTTAGTCTTGGAAGACTGCACTTTGCTAAGAATTTGTCCATTTCTTCTGGGATGTCATATGGTTGCTTTTAGTGGTCTCTTCTGATCCTCTGCATTCTGGGATGTCCACTGGAATCTGGTGTTCATTTTGAATTTTATTGATTTGAGTCCTCTCTTTTTTTCTTGATGAGTCTGGCTACGGGTTTATCCACATTGTGGATCTTTTCAAAGAACCAGTTGTGGTTGCATTGATCTTTCCTGTGGTTTTCTTCGTTGCTGTTTCATTTCTGCTCTGATCTCTAGGATGTCTTCCCTTCTGTTTGTCTTTCTCTCGTGGCGTTGGGTGTAACGTTAGGTTGTTTGTTGGAGAGTTTCCTTGTTTCCTGAGGTAGGCTTGTGTTGGTGTAAACGTCCCTCTTTGATCTGCCTTTGCTGCATCCCATAGGTTTTGGATTGTTATGTCTTGGTTGTCACTTGCTTCTAGGTATTTTTAAACTTCCTCTTTGGTTTCTTCAGTGCTCCATTGGTTGTCTAGTAGCATGTTGTTGAGTTTCCACGTGTTGGTGTTTTTCGCCGTTTTTTTATTCGTTTTGTTGATGTCTAGCCTCATAGCAAATGGTGTTCATGAAAGATGTGGGATAGGATTTCAATTTTCTTCAATTTACAGCGGCTTGATTTGTGACTCGGAATGGGATCTGTGCTAGAGGATGTTCGGTGTGCCCTTGAGAAGAGGGTGTATCCAGCTTCGTTTGGATGGAAAGCTCTCTACATATGGCTTAAGTCCATTTGGTCTAATGCATTATTTGAGGCCTGGGTTCCCTTGTTGATTTTATGTCTGGAAGATCCGTGCATTGATGTGAGTCGGGTGTGAAAGCCCCCTGCCATGATTGTGTTGGTGTCCATTTCTCCTTTTAAGGTTGCAGCAGTTGCCTTATATATTGAGGTGATCCTGTATTGGGTGCGTGTAGGTTTCCAATTCCTATCTCCTCTCCTTGGATTGATCCTTTGATCGTTACGTAATGACCTTCTTTGCCTCTTATTAACAGTCTTCATTTTAAGGCCTCTTTTGCCTGCTGTCAGTATTTCTACTCCAACTTTCTCTTACTTCCTGCTTTCATCCAAGGAATATTTTCTTCCATCCTCTCACTTCCAAGTTGTATCTGTCCCTAAACCTGAACTGGGCCTCTTGAAGACAGCATATCTATCCAGCAGTTTTCCCATCTATCTATCTATACCTATACACCTATACCTATACATCTATACCTATACCTATACCTATACATCTATACCTATATCTACACATACATACAGAGAGAGAGAGAGAGAGAGAGATGAGGCTTCTTTTTGTATCCATTCAGCCAGTCTATGTCTTTTTGGTCGGGGCATTTCGTCCACTTACATTGAAGGTCGTTATTGATTTGTACGTTCTTATTGCCGTTTTATTAGCTGTGTCAGGTTGGGTTTTGTTGGTCTTTTCCCCTCCTCTCTTGTTCTCTTCTCTTGTGGCTTGATGACTGTCTTTAGTGTGGTGTTTGTTGAGTGTTTTTTAATTGTTATTTCCTTCATACAATTTTTTTTCTACTGTACAGCATTGTGACCCAGTTACACATACATGTATACATTCTTTTTTCTCCCATTATCCTGCTCCGTCATAAGTGATTAGACATAGTTCTCAGTGCTACACGGCAGGATCTCATTGCTAATCCATTCCAAAGGCAATGGTTTGCATGTATTAACCCCAAGCTCCCATCCACCCCACTCCCTCCCCCCCTCCCCCTCGCCCGAGGCAACCACGAGTCTGTTCTCCAAGTCCATGAGTTTCTTTTCTGTGGAAAGGTTCATTTGTGCCATACATTAGATTCCAGGGATAAGTGTGTAATATCCTCTTCTTGAGTGGATCCTTTAACCACGAAATAGTGTCCTTCTCTGTCTTTCTTGATGGCCTTCGTTTTAAAGGCGATTTTGTTGGATGTGAGCATTGCTACTCCCGATTTCCTGTCTTGTCCATTGGCATGAAATATCTTTTCGCATCCCCTCCCTTTCAATCTATGTGTGTCCTTTGCCCTCGGATGAGTTTCGTTAGGCAGCAGATTGAAGGTTTTTGCTTTTGTGCCCAATCTGCCACCCTGTGTCTTTTGATGCGATCATTTGGTCCATTAAGATTTCAGGTGGTTATTGATAGATGTTTATTTCTTGCCATTTTAAGCCGTGTTTTCCAGATGATTCTATGTTTCTCTTTTCTTCTTTTCTTTTCCTTTGGTTGGATGGTTTCCATTTATTTTATGCTTTAGTCCTTTTCTTTTCAGCTTTCTGAATGTAGTGTTCACTTTTGACTTATGCTTGCCCTCATTTTCGTTCTTTACTATGTTAACCCCTTCCTATATCTGCTCACTGTAGCCTGATGGTCATATAGGAACAAATACGTCATTGAAATAAGAAAAAGAATCTATTTTTTTTCCTTCCTTGCCCACTCCGTATGATTTGGATGTCTTTTTGTTTTTTTCTTTCTTTTTTTTTTTTTTCCTACGTCTTTATGTTTAGGTCTGTATGCTGGCTTCTTTAAGTCACTGCTTTCCAATTGTGGTTTCCTCCAGCCAAGTTCTTCGTGGTTTTTTTTTTTGTTTTGTTTTGTTTTGTTTTTTTTTAATTGGCGAAGCCCTTTCAGTATTTCTTTTAGAGTGGGTTTTGCATTGCTGTACTCTTTCAGCTTTTGTTTGTTGGAGAAATTCTTCATTTCCCCTTCTATTTTAAATGATATTCTTGCTGGATAGAGTATTGTAGGTGGCAGATTCTTTTCCTTTCAGAGCTTTAAATGTATCTTGCCACTCCCTTCTGGCCTGCCTTGTTTCTGTAGAGAAATCAGCAGAGAGCCTTATTGGGGTTCCCTTATAATGAATGTTTTGCTTTGCTCTTGCTGCCTTTCGAATCCTCTCTTTGTGCTTAACCTTGGCCATTTTTCTTTATAATATGTCTTGCTGTGGGCCTGTGTGGGCTCAACTTGCTTGGGGCCCTCTGTGCTTCCTGTATCTTGACATCACTCTGTCCTTTTGCTCTTTCTTCATAAACTCTATTCCAGGACTCCCTGTTGTGGTGCACTGGAAACTGGCAATGTCCCCTGCCCTTCTACCCCAGCCACAAGGTCCAGACCCTCCCTTTGGCTGATGACACGAGGAGATTTCCAACCAGATGGCCCTGCCCCGAGAGCACTCACTCTTCTAAGTCCCAGCAGCTTTCTTTCTAACCCCCGCCGACTCCCTGAGCAATACCGGCTGCCCCCGCCTGGCCTGGGTATGGGCATCTTCTGAAAAGCCTCAACCAAGAAATTGAGAGAAAACCAGAGGCCTAAAGGAATGAGAAATGAAGAGGGTCCAGGTTAGGGGTGTGCTGCTGCAGCCCAGGGTCTTGCAAGAGCTGAGGTCTGCGGGGGCCTTAGCTGGCCAGGCTCCACTCCCAGACCAGCTCTCTTGGGCCCTGCTGGTACAGCGGTCCCTTCTCGGCCTTGGACAGTGCCTTGTTCTGGACATCCAGGGCTTCGCCAGGCACAGGGGCCCATATGCGGATAGATTGAAACCTGTGGTTGTCCTGAGGGTCAGTCAGGAGCTTCCTAAAACATGATGCCAGTGCCTGCCTGCATGACTTAAACAGGCTGGTCTTCCACGGGACACCGGTGTTTGGACCTTCACAGCAGTCCACCTGAGTGACCGTGGATGGCAGAGACTCCTCTGACCTAGCTCCGTTGCTCACAGTAAGTCCCCCATCCTTCCTAGGGTGATTCCAGGGGTGGGGGGTTGCCTTGTCTGTGACCTCATTGGTTTGGGGGTTCTGGTGGGGCTGGCCCGCTGGGGCTTGGACTGCTGACATCCCGCCTACCCCAGCATCTTCACCAATATCGGCTCCTTCTCCCATGGGATTGGTGAGATCCAGAAGCTCACGCCTCTCCCTCAGCCCACGGCCCCTCCTCCTCACACCCAGGTTCCATACCAGTCTCTGCAGGCTGCTGGCTCACTTGGGCCTGGCACCGCCTTTGTGCCTCCAGAGCCCTTGTCCCTGCCACTGGTCATGCTCGAGGTCCTGCAGCAGGCTTGGTGCAGATCCACCAAGCTCCCTGTGCTCCTAGCTCTGCCTCAGAGTCCAGTCTCCTCTCTGGAACCTGCCGCCCCTCCCCCACCAGCTCCATCAGCTTGCCATGGCTTTCCAATGCCATCTGGGCATTCCTGTCCAACAGTGGCCGCCCCACAAACCAAGCCTGCAGTCTCACATAAACAAACGAAAGACTCCTCCTGCTCCTGCCTTGGGGCCCTACAGCCCCTCCTGTCCTCTGTCCTTACTTCTTCTGTTGGGGTCCTCCTTCTGACTCCCTGGACAAGGAGAGAGGACATGAGAGGGAGACTGTCCCAGCAGGAAGGCAGGGGTGGGGACGCTGGTGGAGCCCAGCTGGGGACAGAGAGGGTGTCTTCCATTGAGACTCCACCCTGCCGTGGGAGTGCACAGGCCTTTGGAGAGAGAGTATCGGTCAGCTCCAGCTGCCGTCACAAATCCCACGGGCAATGGGGCTTAAATAACAAGAATTTACCAACTCACCCTTGTGGAGCCCAGCCTTCTGAGATCCAGGTATGAACAAGCTTGGTTTGCCCTGAGGCCTCTCTCCTTGGCTTCCAGATGGCCATCTCTTCCCTGTGACCTCACATCAGCTCCCTCTGTGTGTTTCTGGGCCTAAATTTGCCCTTTCTATAGGGGCACCCGTCATATTGTCTTGGGGGCCACCTTAGTGACCTCATGTCAGCTCTTTCTTTACAAACTCTGCTCCAGGGCTTCCTGTTGTGGTGCACTGGAAATGAACCCCAGTAGTCACCATGAGTGTTCAGGGTCAATCCCTGGCCTCGCTCAGGAAGGGGAGGATCCAATGTTGCTGTGAGCTGTGGTGTAGGTCATAGACACGGCTTGGATGTGGCGTTGCTGTGGCTGTGGTGTAGGCCGGCAGCTGAAGCTCCGATCGATCGATCGGATGCCAAGCCTGGGACCTTCTATATGCCGCCCCTGCAGCCCTATACAAACAAACAAATGTAAACAACAAGAAGACAAAGAAAACTCTGCTCCACCTAAAGTCATGTGCTGAGGTACTGGGGGAGAAGACTTCAACATATGAATTTCGGGGGATAGAGTTCAGCCCCTTTTGGCCAGTGTCTACAGTGCAAGGGATGAAGGGTCTTTCCTAAAGTAAAGAAACATCACCCCTGGGGTTGGGAGGAGGGAGGACTGACTCCCCATGGTGAGGGAGGGAGGGACGTTTCCAGAGTGCAGGGCACTTGAGCTGGATTGGAGCCCATGACCCAAGGCCATGAGGCAGGGGGTTCCAGCCTGTGGCATATAAGGCTCTCGAAGGCAGGGGGTCCAGGAGACTGAGGGGGAAGCCGAGAGAGGAGCTCCAGTGCCAGGCTGTGAGCTGAGGTCCAGGCTTGCAGTCCTCAGACCTCTGCTCCGAGATTCGATTCCCAGCACCCTCTTTAAGCACACCCATGGCCCCGCTCTCCCCAGCCTGAAGGGACACAAGTCACCGCCCACCTTCCCGGCCCCCACCCCCGCATGAACTGCTCCCTTCTGTCCAAGGGCCCCAGCCTGCCTGGCCCAAGGCGTCGACACACCTCCAGCACTTGGATGGAGCCTGATGTCTCCTTTCCTGCTCAGCTGACTCAGGACCACCTGAGTGAGTTCCTTGAAGCAGCGTTGTCAAAATCCTTCCTGCCCTCTGCCTGACACAGAGTTCTCATGCAGCCAGCAGGACCCCAGGAAGCCTCACAATGTACCCAGCCTTCAGGACCCACGGTGCTGTGGTTGGTGACATATCGCCTCCTAATGCTTGCCCATTTTCTAGTGGAGTTGGTCCTACTTTTATGGTCATGATTTGGCAGTGCCTTATTCCCTCGAGATACCAGACTTGTGTCAGATGTGTGGTTGGCAGGTAGTTTCTCCAAACCTGTAGCTTCTTTTCACCTAGGAAAATGTTTACATTTGATGAGGTCCATTATTTGTCTGTTCTTTCTTTCTGGGGTAGTGACTTGGCTGTCATGTGGAAGAACGCTTTTCTTTTTGTTGTTTCGCTGATGTTGTTGTTGCCTATTCAAGCGGAATTCATTTAGTTACCTTCAGTTTCATTGAAGTATAGTGACTCACAATGCTGTGATAGTTTCTGCTGTGTAGCGAAGTGATTCGGTCATACACACACACACACACATCCATTCTCCCTCAGATTCTATTCCCATATCAACTATCGCCAAATGTTGGCTAGAGTTCCCTGGGCTATACGGCAGGTTCCCGTTGGCCAGTCATTCCATATACCTCAGTGTATATGCAGAAGCCAGTCCCTAACCCCCAGCCCATCCTCCCCCTGACTTGTCTCCTTTGGTAACCAAAACGTTTTTCCAAGTCTGGGAGTCTGTTTCTGTCCTGCAAATGGACATGTCTATCCTCCCTTTAGAGTCCACATAGTAGCGATATCGTACGATGTTTGTCTTTCCCTGTCTGACTGGCTTCACTTAGGATGACAATTTCTAGGTCTATCCTTGCTGCTGCAACGTTCATTATTTCATTCTTTTGTATGATTGTGTAATGTTTCCCTGTGTACATGTACCGCATCTTCTTTATCCATTCCTCTGTCGATGGACATTTAGCTTGCTCCCTTGTCTTGGCTATTGTAAATGGTGCTTCAGTGAGCACTGGGGTGCATGTATTTTTTGAAGGGCCTTTATTTCCTCTTGATGAAGTCCAATTTTCTGTTCTTTCCTTTCCTTTGGGGGTAATGTTTTTCTTGTCATATGGAAGAACTCTTTACCAAGCCCTGGGACCCAGAGATTTTCTCCAATTTTTTTTTCTTTGTTGGTAAACATTTATCCGTAGTTTGTATCTATGCAAATTTTACACTTGCACTTAAGTTCCATTATGAGTTAATTTTAGTATCTGATAAAAACACTATCCCTATTCCATTATACTGCTCTTGAACTTCTGTATTAGAACATCCCAGGTTGCTGTATTGGCATGGATCTATTGCTGCATTCTCTGTCTGTACACTGAACTCCGTCGGCATCTATCCCTCCACCAATGCCCAAATGTCTTACATAGAGCATTCTCATAAGCCCAATATCCTCCAACTCTAAGGTGCTTTCTTGAAATTATTTTTGATGTTCTGGCTCCTTTATCTTTTCTTTATACGTTTGAGAATATGTTCGTCCATGTTGACCAAAAAAAACTTCTGTTGGAATTTGACAGCTTTCTATGTTGAGTCTTCCCATCCACGAGTATAATCCATGTCCCCATTGTTGTAGGTCTTGTTTCATTTTATCACACAGATCCTCTATCACAAATATGTATACCCGGATTTCCCATTGTGGCTCAGCTTGTGAAGAACGTGAAACAGTGTCCAAGCGGACGTGGGTTCCATCCCTGACCTGGCTCAGTGGGATAAGGGTCCAGTGTTGCCCCAAGCTGCAGTGTGGTTTGCGCATGCTGCTTGGACCTGGTGTTGCTGTGGCTGTGATGTAGGCTGGTAGCCGTAGCTCCAGTTTTACCCCCTTGCCTGGGACCTCCCATATGCCGTGGGTGCAGTCATAGAATGAACTATGTAACCAAATGCTTCAAGATTTTTGCAGATCTTGTGTATTGCATCGTGTTTGTAGTTTGGGCTCCACATTATTTTTTTTTTTTTTTGTATTTACGCATGTGATGAATGTTTTTGTGTCGATCTGAGACTTTGATAAAGTAGCCTCCATCTATTCAGTGTGTCTTGGAGATTGGGTGGGCCTTTCTGTGGAGGTAGCCATGCTATCCATGAGCATGGAGAGTTATGTTTCTTCCTTTCTAATCCGCATGTCTTTATTTCTCTTTCTTGCAAGGCTGCCCCGGCTAGTACCTACAGTACTAAGTAGAAAAGGACAAATGAGAAAGAACTTTCTGACCTGTTTTGAATTTAGGAGCACAACTTTCGTTCTTTCACCATCACGTATGAGGCTTGGTGTAGATTTTTGTCTAGATGTTCTTTACTGGGTTCAAGTAGTGTCCTTCTCTTCCTAGTTTTCTGAGCGTTTCTAACATGAATGGGTGTTGAGCTTTGTCAAATGCTTTTTCTGCACAAGCCATTGTGACCATGTAGGTTTTCCTCATTTAATGTGCTAATACAGCATATAAAGTTGATGATTTTGCATATTAAACCAAGCTAGTATTCCCCGGATACATTCCATCTGAATGTAGTGTATTGTCATTACCTTCTTTGTTCATGCATTTGTTTTATTATTTTGTGATTTGTTTTTTCCCGATTCCTTGTGTGAAAACTTAGGTTATTGATTGGAGACGTTTCGTCTTTTCTGTTCTATAAGCATTTATTGCCACTTGTTTCCCTCTTAACAACAGTTTGTCTGGATCCTACCACCGGTCACGTACTGCATGTTCATTTGCCTTCAAATCTATTTGTTTTCAAAGTTTTCCTTGAGAGTCCTCTTTGAGCATGGGTTCTTTCGAAGGGTGCATCTCAATGTCCACATATCTGGAGGCTTACTTTCTTCTCGTTCTCACTGTTATACAATGGACAGCGTATACTTTGGACATGGTGGAGTGAAATGCAGTGACTATGTGTTTCGTTATTATATAGGTTCTTCAAATGTCACTGGTGTGAATGTTTCAAGTATGAATGTTACAGAGTAGTTCTCTGCCCTTTTCCCTTATACTGTAACCATAAGGGATTTGGTGACCTGAACATATAAATGCCAGGCTTCTGAAGATGTGTCTAACAGGGCCAGTTCACAGACACCCCTGCACATTGTTTTCTGGATCGGCTTGCAAGCAGAGAGCCAGGGTCCAGGAGGGGGCCCAGATCTAGCGCTCTGGTGCTTTATATGGCATGAGCAGAGAAGCCGTGGTCCCAAGTGGGCACTGGCTGCAACCAGAAGGCGGACATGCAGGACCCAGGCCCAGTCCCTGGCTGGGGGAGCAGCACGCATGGTGGGTGAAGCCCCAGCCTCTCTCCTGCTGCCCAGGGCGGGTCTGAGCTGTGGGCGCAGCCACAAGGCTCAGAAGGCCAATGGCGGGGACACTAGGCGGTACTCCCCACCTCCGACAGCCACAATCCCTGGCTATTGGCAGTGACCGTGAAGTCCCGAGGAAGGCCAGGCTTCCAGCTGCAGGGAGGTGGTCTTGAGCAAGTCAGACCTGCCCTCTCTCTTCTTCAGCAAGCAACATTTTCCTCACGCCCTGTTGCTTCCCCCCAACCCTTGCGGTTGCCAGCCTTTCGTTTTCAACCATCATCCAAAGCGCTTCCTGAACGAAAGGGCATCCTAACCCCAACTGACTAAGAAGCACCTCTTGAAAATAAGCAAGTCGCCCCTAACACAAGACTCTTAGCGCCTTCCATGGACCATCCTTGATAGCTCCTGCATGCTGCTGAGTAGTAAAATGTTGGTGACCAAGAACTCCTCCAAAGACTGGTGTGCTAGCAATAGCTTCTGTGAAAGCAGGAAGCTCCTCCCCCTCAGGCAGAGGAGGTCAGGAGACCATAGGTGATGGCCCTGTGCTCTGCTCCCTGTTTCAAGCCCTTTGGATCCCTGCCATCTGAGGAAGGAAGGCAGTGCCTGGGAAACTACCATGGTTCCTGACGCATCACTTGCCCTGCTGGGCAAGAGGTCACCTGTGAGCCAGAGGGCCGGAATCCTCCCTGGAACACACTGCCCCGTGCCCACCACTCAACAATGCCCTCCCAACAAGGCACATTGGCTGCACAGTTGTAATAGCTGGACAGTTCAGGTATGCTGTCTGTGACTTGGACAAAGGTGACTCTTTGCCTTGTTCTTGGAGGCACATGGCATCGGAAAGGGAGAACCCAGACCAGGTGGCCCAAAGCCTAAGTCAAATGGGTTTCTTCAGCCAATGCTTTGATTCCACCTTGAGGAGTTTGGAGATGAGCCTTTCCCTGGTGTCAGAGGGTAAGCTTCCCCTTGGTGTCTATCATAGACAAAGAGTGTCCAGCCCCTGGCTCCGTCTCATACAAGCTGCACCAATCCAGCCCCTGAAATTGGGAGCCTCCTTTACCCACCCTAGGGATGGTGGCCATTTCTGTGATTCTGTGAATGCAGCGTCCATTAAACCACTGTTTCCTTGTTGGAGGGATGCATGGAGGGATGCATGGAGGGATGGATGGATTCTTTGATTGTCATTGTAGGGCCCCACCTGCAGCACATGGAAGTTCCCAGACTAGGGGTCGAATCAGAGCTGGCACTGCTGGCCTATGCTACAGCCACAGCAATGCCAGATCCAAGCCACATCTGTGACCTACACCACAGCTCATGGCAATCCTGGATTCTTTAACCCGCTGAACAAGGCCAGGGATCAAACCCACGCACTCATGGATACCAATCAGATTCTTCATCTGCTGAGCCATAATGGGATCTCCCTAAAATATTATTTGGTTATGGTCTCTACAGCTTTCATGTCTTCAAATTCTATTGCGTTCTTTTCTTTTCCCTTTTGACTCGGCTGCATTGGGACCTATGGGCTTTTTCCAGGCCAGGGGTTGAATCGGAGCTGCAGCGGCTGGCCTATGGCACAGCCACAGCAATACAGGATCGGAGGCATGTCTCATACCTACACCACAGCTGACAGCAATGCCAGAACATTAACCCAGTAAGTTAGGATCCTTACAGCCGAGCCGTGACAGGAACTCCTGCTATTTCATTTTTCATGGATTGAAGAACATGAGTGAATTCCTCACTTCCAGTGTGCCTGCACCTTAGCATTAATCCTAGACTTTTTGGTGGCTTGGGGGTGTTTTTTATTTTATTTTATTTTTTGGCTGCCACTTGTGGCAAATGGAAGTTCGCAGGGACAAGCCTAGATCCTTAACCCTCTTCCCCACAATCAGAAAATTATCACTGGTCATTTAAAGTCCTAAGTCTTCTTGTATCAAAAGCTACCTGGGGGTGGATGCCAGTGGGCTGGTGAGGTTGGGACCACTGAGCTCCACATGATGTAAGACTCCACCCCAGCCATTAAGTGGCCATGAAATTCCAGTCACTCCTTCCCCCTTCGTTTTGTCCTCGTTGGGACTAAGAGGCAGCTGCCTCCACCAATTGGCACATTGCAATAATGCCACTGAGACGATAGGATGCCCCCCCACCCACCCACCCACAAAGCAGAAAGTCCGTCCCTATAGCCAAGCCTTTTCCTCTCTGGCCAGGCCACCCCCACAGGACACCCTGGATGAGTGGAGGATCACCTCAGCCTGTCATCTGGCCACTTCAGAGAGGCAGAGAGAAACTCCCTAAAGGTAAGGGCTGTCTCCAGCCTCCATTCTCAGAACTGGTGAGTGTCCAGAGGGCTGAATGGTACCAAAGCAGCTCTCCATCCCCAGAGTGTTCAGGGATGCAGAGAACGGAACAGATGCCCCAGAAGCCCCCCTGGCCCAGCAGGCTTGAGAGACAGGGATGGTGAGGCTGTCCCTGGGGATAGTGAGAGCTGTGTACTCCCAGGAGCTGCCTGGGCATCCTTGTCTCTGTGGTGGAAAGACTTAGTGATTCACCTGTGGATCCAGACTGCCTGGGATCTCACACATGCTTCGTTCCTCTGGGGTCCCCTCTCTGTCCTCTGAGGACCCCTCTCTGAGGACACAGACACATGCAGGACGACAGTGGACCAAGTGTATTTCACAACAAAACTATTTTATCCATATTTTACATACCCTATGGCAAAGGAGCTACTGTGCCCACCCACACACACCCAGACCCAAGTCCCCACCACCTAACCCCACCCAACCCCACTCCCCTCCTGGCCCTGGTCATTCTGTCCTTCCTCCCCACCCCTATGTCAGCCAGGATGGTTGCTGGGACCTGGAGGAGCCCAAGGCTTCCATGGGGGCTGCCCTGTTGGGCTGGCCCTGGAAGGCTGGCCCACTGTTCCCTCCTGGCTGCAGTGCCACTTCCTCCTCCTCCTCCCTGTGACAGATGGGTCACACCTGCTCGTTTGGGGCTCTGAAGGGCCAACCAGCCCCAGAGCCAGGGCGGGCCTCCCAGAGCCTCGCAGGTCAGCCCTAGGCCTGGGCAGCTTCTCAGCAGCGGCCGGGCCTCCACACACAGCCCGCTTCCTAGACTTGGCAGCTGCCGGGGGCACCTGGGCTGAGGCCCATTCTCTGGGGAAAGGGGGCCTGGGAAGCTTGCCGCGCCCCCAGCCCCCCAGGGCAGACAAGACCCGAGGCAGGGACAGGGCTCTGTGGCCGCCCCCAGGGCAGCAGGCTGTGGTGAAGGCCCAAGAGGAAGGCCAGGCTGGGGAGCTCCTCCTCATCCTCACTGAACCCTTGACCCGGCCCTGGGGCTCCGCTAGGCGAAGAGGCCTCCCTGAGAACCTTTTTGGCCCTGGGTCCTGATGGAGGGCCCGAGCGCTTTGTGCCCTGGCGAGGAAAGGGCTGTGCAGTTCCAGACTGAGGGGACTCCTGATGTCCTGGAGAGGGCACAGGGCCTTTGTGCCTGAACAGGCCCCTGTCTGTCTGGCGGTGCCTTAGATGGCCGTGGAAATCCATCTGGGGTGTACAGCTTTCATCGCTGGCCCCGGGCTGTGGGCCTTGCTCATTCCTCTGGGCATCTTGGCCGGCAGCAGACTCAGAAGGTCTTGAGTCCAGCTGGGGTGCCCTGTGATTGGGGGTGGCCGGCACCCTGTCCTCCTCCTTCGAGGCCAGGGCTCGTTTCTGCACCAGCTGGCGGGAGGGAGGTGGACAGTGACCGCTCTGCACCCTCCAGGGAGAGCCGGGGGTTATGGGCAGGGGGAGGTGAGATGGGACTCACATCCCGATACAGACCCTGTGGCACTCCTGCCTTCCTCCTGGACCTTCCCCCCAGAAGGGTCCCTGCCCCCTCCCCGGCTCCCCTCCTCCCCTTCCATTCATCCTGCCCTGCACCCACCTGGGCAGCCTCCCTGGTGCAGGGCCTCTCAGTCAGGGGAGGGAGGGGCAGGGCCTTCAGGGCCTCCTGCTCTGGGTCCCTCCTCTGCCCTGGCTGACCTGGGTCCTTGCCTCCTGGATTTCCTGGGTCACCTGGGTTCCCCCCCTGCCCCAGTCTCCCTGAGTGTCGCTCCCTCCCCCGGCCACCTCTTCAGGGGAGAGTCCTTCCTCCTGCTCCAGCTCCTCAGCCAGGGCCGAGAGATCCAGCTCTGGTTCTGGGGAAAGCAGTTCTGCCAGGAATCGGGGGTGAATGACCGCCTCCACCTGGGACAGAAGGAAGAGGCTGTGAGCATCCTCGGCAGGAGGGACCTGGGAGGCAGGAAGACGTGTGGGGGAAACGTGAAGAGCAGAGACCGATCCAGAGTCCCCTGCACAATGGGGGAGCTTTCAAACTGTCATGGGAATTGTCTACACTCACATAAACACACACACACTCAGAAGCAGTTGCACGTGCAGACACGTGCGCAAAAGCTCAAACACACGTGCACAGAAACAGTCACAAAGGCATACAGAGAGGGACACACATGTACAAACATATACATCCACATATACACATCCTATGCACATAGGTACACTCAGACACCCAGGATCACACGCAGATCTCAGGATCCAGGAACAGAGCATAAATCCCATTGTCCTGGGCCAAAGCCAGAACTAGGGTGCCAAGAGGACCTCTCCCTGGAATCCTATAGACCCAGACTGCAGGCCCAGCCCACCTTGGTGACAAAGTCCTCCTGGGAACACAGCTTGTCAATGTAGCTGAGGAGTTCCGGGTCCGGGAAGGTGCCGTCCTCGTCCTGCGCCAGGTCATTTCCCTCCTCTCCACATTCCGCATCTGACTCCCCCGTGGCTGAGGGCCCAGGACCCACCAGTGCCTCCATGAGGTCCCCACACTCTCTCACAGCCTCAGGGGGGCTCTCCTTGAGGGCCTTGTTCTCCAGCGGCTGCCGGGATCTGCGTGGCCTTGGGCGTGTGGGCTGGACCCTGGGGCCGTGTTTCCTTGGAGCACAGGCTGAGGCAGAGCAGGAGGAAGGGAAGGTGAGGGGATCCAGCACCCAGAAGCTGACCCCTGAGCAGGTACAGGGGAGGGCAGTGTTGCGGGGGGGGGGGGGGGCATGGACATGGGTGTGGGCGGGGTCAGGGCCAGCCAGAGCCTCATGCTTGGTGGGAGGCCAGAGAAAAGGAGGATGTGTGGAACCTCAAATGACCAGGGGTCTCCCCACCAGCACACATGTTAGGCAGATTGCACAGGGGCCCCTTAGACAGGGAGGAGGGTGATGAGTTTCCAAACGGGCCACATTCATACCCCAGAGGGAGAGAGGGCCACTGAGACCCCCCTCAGGGGCTGTTCTTGTTGAAAGGTCAATGCCCCCTTGAGGGAAAAGGACCAACCTGGGGACAGTGGCCATTCCTAGGCCCCTAGTACCTTTGCCTTGACCTCCAGTGGGAAGGTGGTTAACTGGCCGAGTGCCCGGTTTGCGGGATGTGGGTTCCTGAGGAGCCGGCTTTGGTGGAGCTGGAGGAGGCATGCCCTGCACCCCCTTCGTGCATGACAAGTTCTCCATCCGGATCTCATCCTCTGCCTCAAATTCCATGAACCTGGGGGATGTTGAGGGACAGGCCACAGTGAGAAAAAGGCCTGGGCTCTGGAGCCCACCCAGGGCAGCAGGACTGAGGGGGTGAGGAGAGGGTGTCCTTGGGGCTGTCAGGGCCCTGTGAGGTGCTGTCCCAGCAGGGAGCCGCTCTGGGGCAGGTACAAGATCTGGGCCACCTCCTGCCTCGCCGGCCCTGGAGATGGAAGGCATGGCCCAGCAGAGACCCAGGTTACTGTGTTGAACCAGGCCTAGGGGGCCCATGGTGGTTTGGGGGGACCCTGCTCATGGCCCCCCAGACCTTGCCTGAGCCAAACAATGGAGACAGCCAGCGGCCCGGTCAGGCGTGTGTCCCCACCGGGCCCTTTGCCTGAACCCAGAACCCGGGGCTGGGCGTGAGAGTCCAGGAAAACACACGTGAGACAGGGCCCAGCACAGGCTGGAGAGGGGATACTAAACTTAGAGGAGCAGTGTCACTTGCCTCTGCGAGGTGCTCCTTTGGTTTTGTTTAGAAACTAGGGGATTCACGTGCAGAAATCACAGGGAGGGCCAGAGACCCATGGGCTTCCCCAAGGATGCCCAGTTGCCCATTCCAGCCACCGTTGATGAGGAGAGGCATACCACATGCTAGGTCAGTGGCTGCCAGGCACCCAGCATGAAGGGGTGCCAGGCTGCCGGGTGGAGGCCACACCCCTGCACAGCCCCTTGTGCCTGCAGGTGACCTCCTCCTGGGCTGCCAGGGCTCCCAAGGCCATCCTGAGGCCTGCCCAGGTCAGCATCAGGGTAGGGCAGAGCTCCTGGGACAGGCAGGGTGGAAGAGCCAAGCTCTCCAGGTGGCAGAGGGGATTCCGGAGGGCGATAGGATTCGGGGATTCAGGGAACAATAGGTGTGAGGTGCCAGCCTCCTCTTGCATCCTCTCTGATTATCACCACCACAGCCAGATCCTGCCCTGGGGTCTCCCCATCACCCACCACCCACCCCACCATGTAGCCCACGCCCCCGGACACTGACTCACTTTGCTGCCATTTCATAAAAGGGCATCCTCTCAAAGTTGCTCGTGTGCTGCCATTCCTGCGTGGCCCGCCGCATTCCCTCCTCCAGCGTCATGGTGGGCTTCAGGCGAGCCAGGGTGCGAAGCACTGGGCTGCAAGCCCTCGGGGTCAGTCTCCTGGTACAGCCCAGCCCCCACTGCCCAACCCCACCCAGCCCCAAGGCCTGCATGTGTCCCAACACAGTCAAACCCAGGCTCAAGAGGGTGAGAGGAGGGTGTCTGGAGAGCAAAGGCAAGCCTTCCTGGTGACTGTTGCCACCGCCTCCCACTCGCCAGAGGATGATCGTCCACTCCCTGGCTATAGCCGGGACACGGTGGCTAGGGGGGGGCTGCCATCTCATATAAAATGCAGCCCCATCAATGAGGGAAGGCAGGTGCCAGGCTACCTGCTAACAGGTCCGAGAAGCCCAAAGATTCTTCTGCCCGGTCCTCTGAACTCGATGGCCTAGGCCCCCTTTTCTGAGGGACCTCAGGGCTAGATGGGAAGTTCCTGCCAGGCTCACAGCTCTAGGAGGATAGACCCTTGCCCTTAGGAGAGCTCTACCACCTCCCCTTTCTAGCCGGAATTCTTCAGAACAAGGACCAGGCATGCAGAAAGCTCTGTCCTGGGCCTGAATGTCCTAAGCTTTATCTGAAGTGATACCCACTGGCCACCACATGCCCAGGTCCATGTTGAAAGGAGGTAGCACCAGAGAAGTAGGTCCCATTCAAACTTTGGCTCCTCACATCAGAGCAGGACCCTCTCGGGCTGCTCTTCTGCACTAAATGTTACCATGGAACTGCAGAAAGTAAGACAACTGGTCTCGCATGGTGGTGGTAGCTGAGCTAAGGCACGGAAAGGATGTCATGGACTGGACGTGTGACACATCTGGAGTGAAAACATGCCTCCTCATAGCATGGGCACTGCTGTCAACCCTCCTCCTTCTTTCTAGGTTGAAGGCTCCCTGGAAACCTAAGCGGGGAGTCCATGCCAAGTTCCTCTATATGTGAAGGCTCCAGATGAGCTAATGAGGGCCTGAGAGATCACTTACATGAGAAAGCAGGAGAGAGCTTCCGCATCAGGGCTCTGGGGCAGGTGGCTCCGGGCCAGGGACTTGAAGCGCTGCCAGCGTCGGAAGTTCTGATAGACGCTCTTACGGTCACAGGCGTCCTCCCGAGGGCCCCTGTGCTGGGAGGCATGCAGGCTGCCTGCCCCAGAGGTGCCATGTGGCCATGGCCCAGAGCTCCCTGGGGGCAGGATGAAGGCCATCTGGGCAGCTGGTGGTGCAGCTTGAGGAGGAAGGCCTGGGGCCAACCCTCCCTTGCCAGCCCGAGCTGCTGCAATAGCCGGGGCGGCCACAACTCTGTCCCCTGCAGGGGTGGCTATGCAAAGGGGGGCAGGACACAAGGCACTCCCCCTGAGGGCCCTGGAAGCACTCCTATTGAGTGGGGCCTGAGGACGCCCAAAGGCCTGAGTCTGGTGGGGCGATGCTGACCTCCCTCCTGACCAGACTGGGACCGTGATGTTGCCAATCCCTGGGGCAATGGGGCCATGGTCAGCAGGAGCCCCCCGAGGTGTCCCGGGGTGAGCTGGCTGCAACAGGGTGCTGCCAGGCAGGAGTAATGGGGCCATGGGCGGTGGCAGGGGCTGCGCCCAAGCCGGCTGGGGTTGGGAGCCAGGAGTGAGTGGAGGATAGGACCGTGAGGCCCCAGGGTGCATGACCACATCCGTGCCCAGCGGTGGAGTTGCTGTGGAGAGAAAGGAAAGGGGGGAATGGAGGAGGAGAATGGGCAACTTGGACGGAAGCTCTCTGGGGACTCAGAGTGTACACCTCAGCGGGAGAGGGCATTTGGACAGAGGAACCTGTGTGTTGTGCAGATGCCTTGGAGGGACTTTCATGGCCTGACTTCCGGTTGAGAATGACTTCCCCGGTGACCTTGATGCCTCACACCAAGTTCCCTGGCCCCGCCTACCAAGAAGCGCTCAGCTCAGCAGCAGTGATTGGAGAGCCTCCCTGAGGAGCTTCCTGGCACCTCTCCCTCACAGGCTGTCCCCACGTCCTGGACCTGAGAGGCCATCTACTCTGAGCATGCCCCTCAGCAAGGTCACCAGCAGGTAGGGGCCTTCTCCAAGGTCCTTCCGGGCACCGTAAGGCCTTTGATGGACCGGCACTGTCTAAAGTCTTAGGGCCTCACTTCCTCCTCAACCCTTCCTTTCTCGATGCTCAGCACACATCCGTTCGGTCTTTCTTTCCTGACCTCACAAAACAAATCTCAAAGGCTGAGAAGATCAGTCTGCACACAGAAACCTTAGACAAACACAGAACACCCCCACCAAGCATGCACCTGCCTCTCAGAACCACCCAGAGTGGACACTTCACAGCGGCTAAGTTGTGCCACCCCATCCCGATGGCCCTGAATCACTCCCACCATGCAGTTCTGTTCCTCAGAGAGAAGTCTGAGAGGTAGGTGTGTGTCCCCGGCATTCTTGTCATTGCCCATCCAGGGTTGGCTGCAGAAGATGAGCACGGGCCCAGGGTGGCTCACGTTACATGGGTCATGGGAGTACAGGCTGCCTGTGGTCCTTCCCCTTCCAGCTCCCAATAATGGAAAGTGAGGACAAACTGAGAATCAGGCAGGAGTCAGGTGCCATTGTGAGAAAACTGTCTGTCCAGGAGAAGGAGGGTACATACCACGATGCACCTAATTAGTCTCCACAGGTGTCCTAGGAGGTTTCAGAGTAGCAGACTAGATCATCTTCCTGCTTCTGCGCTCCGCCGCTTCCCCCCGCCCCCCCGCCCCCGCATTGCAAAGGAAGCCGCCTTCATAGGCATTCCACCGGAACCAACAACTCTCCTCATGTGGTCCATGCCCTTGAAGTAGTGACTTGAAATAGGAACACACTCTTCATCTCAAAGTCAGGCCTCAGCTTCTGCCGTGAGATACCTGACACGATGAGCAATGTCTGAAGAGATGTATTTCCACAAAAGGGAAACCAATACAGAACAACTCAGGAACACGAGTCCTAGCTTGGGTGAAGTCACATGGTTGCCCATCCCTTGTGGAATCCAAGGCCACAGTTCCCTGACCTGAGAAGTGAGTTCTGGGCTGGACGGAGGGAAAAGTCCTGGGCGGTGGCAGCGAGAGTCACATCCTGCCCAGCTCAGAGAGGACACTTTAATGAGCATGTGGCCACAGACAACACCCCCTGGCACTGAGTCGTTTTCTGACTATACCCTCTCATTCCACGCCCCCATTAGACAGAGTATGCTCCAGCTCAAATCCCTTAGAGAGATCTGGTGAGGCGAGCTTCAGATGCCTAAGGACCACGAGGCAGGGCTAGGCTTTCCCCGTGACCCTCCCAGTGCCAGCAACAGGACACTGGCTACACACACGTTCCAAGCGGCTTGTCTCCCTTCTAGAAACAGCCACCTGCCTGCTGCCATCCTGCCTCCCCAACCAGAGCAAGTCCTCTTTATCCGCCTCCAAGCTGTCGTCCTCCCCAGGGCAGGCTCAGGTTTCTACAGGTCCCCAGGCTCCCCAGGTGAGATGTCCCTGGGGTGTAGTGCTCTCTCCTTCCTCTCCTTCAGTCCAACTCCGTGTCCACAGTGAAGGGTCCCAACGGAAACCCATGGATTTGAGGGAGGCACTTTCTCTTGGAAAACAGCCCCCGTCTAGAGGCTTACCTCCTCCTGAAGCCATTCCCACAGGCATGGGCCCGGACCACCACGGGCTGGCGGCCTCAACGTGAACACTCAAGGGCAGGACCCAGCGAGCGACCTGCTCCAGCAGACGCTCAGGATGCAAGTAAAGGAGCCCAAGTTTGAATCTCAACAGTAGAACGTGGGCCTCGAGACATTCTGCAGTGGGGGAGGGGCTGAGGGCAGGTGAGCCTGGGTGGGGGTGGGGTACCATTCCATGCTGGCCTCTGCAGGTAGGCAAGAACCAGACGTTTCTTCCGCCTTATGCAGTGGCCAGACAATTGTTGAGTGCCTCCTTGGGCAATGTATGGGTTGGTTTTCAGAGTCATAGCACCAAGGTTTGTCTCGATGTTCCCTTTCACTTCGTTATCCATCAACCTAGTTGTTGTCCCTCAACCCGCTCTGCTTCCGCCCTGGCTCTTGACTTACATCCCCGGAGGCTAGACTCTCTGAACAAAATTCACCATTTCTCACCTGATAAACACTTGGGTATTCATGGCCGCCTGGGACACAATGTTTAAACTTTGGCTTCTCTCAGCAGACCCACCATTTTTGATTGGTGTATGTCCATCTTTCCTAAAGAAGCGGTCCTTGTGTGCCAACCAGCATCCAGCAGGACCCACCTTACTCACGTTCCTGTGTGCTGGAAAGGCCCAGTCCATCCAAAAAGCCGTTGCACAGCCCACGTGTCCAAGACCAGAGATCACTCTGACTTGTTTCCCGTATTATGACATTGCTGGTAAGTACTGTGTGTTTCACCTTTTAAGTGATTTAATGTCACATTTTCAACAAATCATACCTTCTCCGGGATCACAATCCACTTGCGCAAAATAGAATATGCAGTGTTGAGTCCTCCTCCCCACCTCTTTGCCCTGTCCACTCAGTCCTCTTTCCAAACGGAAATCAGTGTTACCTGTTTCATTGAAATCTTTTCAGAGATAGTTTGGGCAAGGAAAGTTGAATGCAATCCATTTGCCTTTTCAAGAAGTATTGCTTTGTCTCTGGTTGAAAATTAAAATGTGCGCAGGGAACTGCATCTTGGACTTGTGATGGAAAATGTTGCAGGATAGTGAGAAAATGATTATATGTGTATAATATAAATACATATATATGCATATCTATATATATATGCATCTATATATATGTATACATATCTATATGTATACATATATAGGTGTGTGTGTGTATATATATATAAATATAAATATATATATATATATATATATATATATATATTCACCTCTGTCTGTATGACAGGGTCCTTTTGCTGTACAGCCAAAATAGACGAAGCATTGTAAATCAACCGCAATGGAAAACATAGCATATTATAAGATCAAAGAGTTCATCTTGCAAAAAAGGAAAAAAGGAAAATAGAAAATTAAATCATGTCCCAGTATATCTGAGTATCTTTACTTTGGTTGCCTTCATACTGATATCGTGGCTCCTCTGTTACTGGACTAGTTTTTGTCACGGGAGTTTCTACATCCTCTTGAAATTCAAAGTACTGAAAGGGCAGAGTGGTCAAGGCCAGGCAATAACAATAGTAAATGTCCAGCTCCATTTGAATTTTTCATTTCCCATACACAGTGCCTGCATTTAGCCTGAACTGTGTCCCATGCAACATTTTGGACATATCGTTACTGCAAGTACTTTCCCTACTTATCTGAAATTTACCTTTCCCTCAGAATCTGCATGTATCTGGCAAGACTAGCCAAAAAGGGTAACATATTAGGCTATTAGGAGTGGGCAGTTCTTGAGAGGATGAGAGCTTGGAGTAGAGACTGAAAGGTGCATTTTGGTCCAACCCAAAATGAAATGGCAAAGGGACCCAAAATCTGCAGGCTCTTTGGATGAAATGGAAATGGAAGAGCCAGGGTATACTATTGAGTGTTTGCGCTTAGTGGGGTTAAGGACAGAAGTAAGGGACAAGACGACAAAATCTTCTCTTTCCTTCTGTGAAAGAACTAGGATGTCCTAGAGATGTGGGGGGGTTTCCCTTCTTTTTATTGCTTTCTCCTTTTGGGGCCGCACCTGCTGCCTATGGAAGTTCCTAGGCTAGGAGTCACATCGGACCTGCAACTGCAGGCCTATGCCAGAGCCAGAGCAATGTGGGATCCAAGCCGTGTCTGGGACCTACAGCGCAGCTCACGGCAACCCCGGATCCTTATTCTACTGAAGGAGGCTGGGATCGAGCATGCATCCTCATGGATACTGGGCGGGTTGATGTCTGCTGAGCCACAGTGGGAGCTGCTGGCTTTTGCAGGTGTTAAAAAATCCACTGCCCGTGAAGTGGGTGTGGCCTTTGACTCAGTGCCAGCATTTTATCCACCAATGTCCAATCTCCACGTGTACAAACCCACTCCCGTCGACGTCCTAGCCTGCAAGCCCTGCTTAAAAGCTGGTGCATTTCCTGTCTGCACCCCATACCCTTGCTCTTTAGAATCGAGGCTCATCATTGCCTATGGTCCTGTCTGCATGGGAATCACACTAGCATCCCTTACACAGCAAAACGGAAACACAAATGAAACAAAGTTCTCTGAATCTTATTTTCACATTGGGAGTTAAGGTCAGCTTATCACGACGCAAACGATAGGAATGAGTATTTGTGTTTTGTGTGGTGAGAAGCGAGGACTCAGGAACTTTGTCAAGGGAGGTGAGGGGTGAAAACCTACTAGGACTGCAACCAAATCTCTTGGGAGGCAAGAGTCCCTCTCTGCTGTGGCAGAACTACAATTCCTCCTGATGTTAGGGTGTTGGGGAAGGAAAGAGAGGTTTCAAGGACTGTTCCACCTTGAGAAAAAGACTTGTGTGGGTGCTTCAGAAGCTTCTTGCCCCTTGCAAAGGAAAATGGACTCAAAAGAGGGTGGGAAGCTGAGGTGAGAGTATTTCATGCAATGCCATGGTGAGCTTTGTATCAAGAAACCCTTGATGGGGCATTGCAAAAATAAACACCTTGGGAGTGTTGCTCTGTATTTGAGCTTTTATAATGAAGAAACATGTCAAGGGTTTTCAAACAAGACCTTCATATGAGAAGATTGCTGAGGCAACCATTGTACCCAGACATTCAAGAAGGGCGGGCGTCCTTGTTGCTTCCTCCCCTTCTTCAGCCATTCACGCAATTAGTTGCAAGAGTCTCACGTATAGCTCAGACGTAGTATGTGTGAGGGGTTTTTTGTTTGGTTTTGAATTCTTATTTCCCCAATACAGTTTTTTTTTCCTACTGCACAGCATGGTGACCCAGGTACGCATACATGTACACACTCTATTTTCTCACAGGAGCATGCTCCATCATCAGTGACTAGGCAGAGTTCCCAGTGCTACACAGCAGGATCTCATTGCTAATCCATTCCAAGGCAATCATTTGCATCTACCAATCCACCCCACTCCCTCCCCGGATGTCATATTGGAATGAGTCATCTCAGGGACACGGATACAAACATTGCCTTGTGGAAACATAATGCTCCCGATTCTGCAATCTTTTTTCTTTTTCTTTTTTCCTTTTTTCTCTTTTTTTTTTTTTTTTTTTTTGTCTTTTGTCTTCTGAGGGCTGCACCTGCGGCATATGGCACTTCCCAGGCTAGAGGTCCAATCAGAGCTGTGGCCCCCGGCCTATGCCAGAGCCACAGCAATGCCAGATCCGAGCCGTGTCTGCAACCTACACCACAGCTCACATCAACACCCGATCCTCAACCCACTGAGCCAGGCCAGGGATGGAACCCACAACCTCATGGTTCCTAGTCAGATTTGGTTGCACTGCACCATGACACAAACTCATTCTTTTTTCTTTTTTCTTTTTTTTTTTTTATACTACATCAAAATCCTACATCCCTACATCCCAGAGGCAGAGATTCTCCAATTAGCTACCCTGTAGTTAGGGAAACCAGTCATGGAAGTGGGTATCTCAACGTCCTTTGGACCATGACCTCTGATTGTTCCTGCAGAGCGCTTCGGGGCAGGCATTGACAACTGAGGAGAAACATCTCTGGAAATGGATCTCTAGCATCAGAAGACAGTGAGTCTTCCACTCCCGCATGGAAATTTAAAGGCCCCGAGAGATACCAGGTTTGTGTCTTGCGGACTTTTCAAGTCTGTGCCCTTGGGAGCTCTTCGTGTTGTTAGATGTAAGGGTCTTCAGCGGTATCCTGTTGAGTAAGAAGAGCTCTGATGTTGCAGCTGACCAGAAAAGGGATCAGATGGTTCTGGTTTCTTTGGTGAGCATTACAATGTCAGGTCAGTACGGTGAATCTGCTCCTACATATTGTTTGTTGGATTGTCAACTGAAACCCTATGAAGTAGTCCAAGAAGTAGGGAGGGAGAGTAATATTGTTCCCAGAGTACCTGCTGTGTTGTGATTGGCCAAGAGGGTCCAGTTTAGTTCACCAGTATAACCAAAACCTTACAAAGGAAACACCTGTGCGTCAACCTTTGTTGAAAAACCTCCGTGTATTAAAGAAATACATGACGAATAAACATTCGAGTAGAACAGATGCATTTGCAAAATTCTCTAGGCATGACGACAGGAGCAACATCTCTGAAGAGAGTTTCCCAGGTCTAGAATTCCTTGCTAGAATGGTTCTTTAATGGATCCATCCAATTTGCTAGGGTAAAGAACCTTCTATTTCTAGAAAAGAAAAGGAAAAAAATAAAAAACAGTATACAAAACCCAAGGTACTGCAGCCCGAAGGGCATGAATGTACTTGGCCCAATTTGAGGATTCTGTGCTTAGGCTGGATCTCTCCAAACTCTTTTATGGGGATCCTATCTAAATGCATGGGTTTCACATATGCAGTGTGAACGTGGGGGCTCATCTCCCAAGAGATAGGTTTTAAGAAGAGATGGCCACAGAAGTTCCCAGGGAGAAGGGAGCAAATGCAAATCCTCCATTACCTTCCTCTCTTGTAGTGAGCCCCTGGGCCAGCTCTTCCCATGCCCCCTGCCTGCACACATGCACGTGTCCACTGCTGAACGGGCCGTCGTGCACAGAGACTACCGTCCTCCAACGGCTCCTAGTGTCTGTTGAGGTGGGTCCGCTGGGGAAGCCAGTAGCGCACCAGGGAGCACAGAGGGCGGTTTCCCAACAGGGGAGCCGCCTGGGGACGGGGCCAGTCGTGTCGGCCTTTAGAATTCATCCTGTGAAGGCCCTGCTAAGGAATATGGGGACTCCTCACCCGTTGGGTGTGACCGCTCTGCACTCTTGCGCATGCTGCAGGATATCTGGGCCCTCCTCCGAGTGGGTTCATGCCTGCATGGAGCTCAGGTCCGGAGCAGTGTTTCCACCACAGCTTTTAGCAGCACTGTGGATCAGGCTGCTGGAAGTCTTCAGGGATTTCGGGGCCTACGGAGGCAGGTGACTAAAGTGTGTGAGCGATTAAAACATGTGCCATTCCAGTGCGCCCACCGTTCTAAAGAGTGGGAAAGCTAGAAGGAAGAATTTCCAATTTGAAAACCCTCAAGCAGTTTGCAAGAAGTAGCTCAGGTCACGGGAAAAGGAGTGAAGATGTAACGTCCATGCTCCTAGTTTCACTGGTGTCTTCCTTTTGCACAAAACCATATCAGTCAGCCCTTATGTTCAAACGGCATGCTTGGGTCAGTGATGGGGGCAACTTTGCTGAACGTAGTGCTGACCACCTAGTTGTAGCCTGATGTGACTCGTGGTGGGTCTGCAAGCCTAGAGGGGATTGGTACATGTTTACTTGGTTGTTGGGAATCTGGTAATCCGTCAGATGTGAGGGTTGGTTGGGTTTTGTCTATGGATATGTGTGTATAAGGGGAGATCATGCCTGTGTTTTCGTGAGCATTTTTAAGGGGGAGTGTTGTCTCTGGTGGGTGCCGAGATGTGACAGAGGCATACTCCAGGAGCTGGCATTCAGGTGTTTGTAAGTTGGTGTTCAGGGGCATATTTTTCCTGTGATGTTTTCCCCCATGACGTTGGGGATTGTGTGTCTCGTGATGGACTTGGTAGGATTATCTGCCTGTGCACAAGGGCAATGTTAGGTAAGTACGGGAGCCTATTCGCTTGGGTGTACAGTCTGTTTATTTGTACATTTGGGCATGTAGTGAAACTTCGTGGTTGGGACTTGACCCCAGCCAAAATTGAGAGTGGGACTGGAATCTACCTCCCCCTTAGCTTAGCACTTGAACCCAGGATCCCAGGTTCAGAGAGGATTCGAGCGCACAGACTTCTTCTTTTTGGTGGCATCTGCCCCATGCGGAGTTTCCCCGTCCTAGGATGGAGTGCCACAGCAGCAATCTGGGCCACTGTGGTGAAAACTCGGGATCCTTAACCTTCTGCGCCACAAACGAACACCTCGAGCCCACTGTCTTTGCAGTCAGACCCCCCACCTGGTGTCAGGATTTGATGAAGCTCAGGTGCTTCTGCTTCGTTGCAGCAAGAATTTGGCATGAAGCAAAGCACCAGGTGAAGAGTGAGTTTATTCGCATTAGACCCTCGTGGGAGATGCAAGTAAGCTGGCCAGGGAGCAGAGCCGCCGAGAGAACCAAGAGAGCTACATTCATGGAATCAAAGGAACAGTGGGGAAGGGAGAAGACTGCCTTCTTCCTCATTTCCTCATTTGGGGGCGGATAGCAAGGCTTCCATCCTCAGTTCCTCATTGTGCCCTGTCTGGATGGTGTGCACTGGACTGTCACAGTGCTATTTTCAAATCTGTGTGTATTCCCAGGAGTTTGGTAACATATAAAATAGGGTAATTCATCTCAGGTTTCCATATGCTGTCCTCTTTTACCTAGTCGTGTCCCCTTTCACCTGTATTTCTGTCTTGGTGAGGTGCAGAGATGCTACTCGTCAAGGACTGTTCTCTCCCTGACCTCATAGCGTCAGGACTCGATCTCCATATCTGTTGTCTTGAGCTTTAACTCTTGGGGGTTGTGTCTTGAGCGTGTCTGGCACTTAGATGCATCTGGTCTTCCTTCGAGTCGTGTAAATCATTGCTGGGTTACTTCTCTTGAGTGGCCATCAGCTTAAGACAGTTTCAAAGACTCCTTTAAACCTTGTCTTTAGCCCATCCCCAGTGGGAGTTTTCTGCTCTTTAAGGATCCTACTCTATCCTTATGTTTAGGATGATTATTTGTGTATTCACGGCATGTCGTCTGGCTCTTTGCTTTTGTGTGTAGTAAATGTTCAGGAGCTGTGCATGCGTGTGTCTTTTGATGTGTAGAGGGCAAGTCTGACTATCTTCTGGGACTGGTGAATGTTATGTAGGTAGGTGTGCTGTGTTGGTATGCTTCTGGATTCTGCATGCTGGAAGAGGGCATGCGGTGTGAGCCTGGGGGAGTGTGGGGTTATGGGCATGCGGCGAGTGTGTTATATGTGTATTTGGAACAAAGGACGTTCCTGTGCAGGGTGCTAGGTTTGCAGTTGTGTCGTGTACTGAGTAATTGTGGGTCTGCTTGGGGCTTTTGGAGAGTCGTGTGTGTGGTGCGTTTGGGTGTGTATTCAAGGGGCATGGGCACTTGGAGGCATATTTGCTGGGGCTATGCAATTGTAGTTTTCGGGAGGGACATGTTAGGCTTATATATGTGGGGAAGTGGGTATGTGTGCTTCTGACGGAGAGATGAGGTTCTCTGTTTATGCAGGGGCGTTGGAGACGTGCATTTCTAGGTATGAGAAATATGTGCTATGGTTATTTGTTAGGAGTTGCAGATGGATGAGCTGGCTCCTAGTATCGTTTGATATATGCAAGTCATTTCCTATGAGGCTTGCTGGCGATAGGTCCATGTGTCTTACGTGTGTATACTTGTCTGTGTGTCTATCACCAGGTGCATGAATGACCAAGTTTTGTTCATATGGTATGGAGGTGTTGGGAGTGTGCCACGGTTGGGTTGTTCCTCTGCAGAATGCTGAGGTGTTTATACCGGTACTAGGTACGACGAGATTGTGTGTCTACATTGAGGGTGAGGGCTGAAATACCTATGCATTTGACACACACACACACACACACACACACACACACACACACACACACACAGGTGCAGTGTCCTTTTGTTTCTATGTTGGGGGAGGAGCAGGGCGGTTGTGTTTTGGAGAGGTGGCACAATGTCTAGTGTTTGGGGCATCTGCACGTTCAGGGGTTGGGAATATTTGTATGTGCGTGTCCATGGGTGTTTGAGAATTGTACATGTGTATCAGCAAGTGTGGGCCAGTTGTGGCTGTGTGTGCATCTGAGTTCCTGGGGCCTGTGTAGTATGTCTTCTGAGGGACGACAGAGGTAGGCCTGTGTGTTTGGGAATCAAGAAATCGTATAGGCGATGTGCGTGTTCTCGAATCCTGGACTAGAAGTACTGTAGGGCTGTGGCCTTGCCTATGGGCTGTGTGTGAGACAACGGTGTACTTGCTGGTTTGGGTGAGCCTGTATACGTAGTATTGAATGTGTACAACTGGTCGGTGTTTGTATCCAGGCCCCTGTTGGGTACGTATATGTGAAGACCTGAGGTTGTTTGTGGGGAAACTGGGGGAGTGGGGGGGGTTGGCCTTTTCTTGTCTTTCTAGGGCATACCCATGGTGTATGGAAATACCCTGGCTATGGCGGAATTGGAGCTGCAGCTGCAGCTGCCAGCCAGAGCCACAGCAATGCCAGATCCGAGCTGCGTCTGTGACCTGCACCATATCTGATGGCAATCCTGGGTCCCTAACCCACTGAGCAATTCCAGGGATTGAACGTGCATTCTCTTGTATACTGGTCAGGTTCATTACAGTTTAGCCACCACGGGAATTCCTGCTGGAAGTTTTTTCATCACAATGTCATTTTCAGTTCTTGGCATCAGTCCAGTTATCTTCTCTGTTTCATCTGAGTTTAGTCTTGGAAGACTGCACTTTGCTAAGAATTTGTCCATTTCTTCTGGGATGTCATATGGTTGCTTTTAGTGGTCTCTTCTGATCCTCTGCATTCTGGGATGTCCACTGGAATCTGGTGTTCATTTTGAATTTTATTGATTTGAGTCCTCTCTTTTTTTCTTGATGAGTCTGGCTACGGGTTTATCCACATTGTGGATCTTTTCAAAGAACCAGTTGTGGTTGCATTGATCTTTCCTGTGGTTTTCTTCGTTGCTGTTTCATTTCTGCTCTGATCTCTAGGATGTCTTCCCTTCTGTTTGTCTTTCTCTCGTGGCGTTGGGTGTAACGTTAGGTTGTTTGTTGGAGAGTTTCCTTGTTTCCTGAGGTAGGCTTGTGTTGGTGTAAACGTCCCTCTTTGATCTGCCTTTGCTGCATCCCATAGGTTTTGGATTGTTATGTCTTGGTTGTCACTTGCTTCTAGGTATTTTTAAACTTCCTCTTTGGTTTCTTCAGTGCTCCATTGGTTGTCTAGTAGCATGTTGTTGAGTTTCCACGTGTTGGTGTTTTTCGCCGTTTTTTTATTCGTTTTGTTGATGTCTAGCCTCATAGCAAATGGTGTTCATGAAAGATGTGGGATAGGATTTCAATTTTCTTCAATTTACAGCGGCTTGATTTGTGACTCGGAATGGGATCTGTGCTAGAGGATGTTCGGTGTGCCCTTGAGAAGAGGGTGTATCCAGCTTCGTTTGGATGGAAAGCTCTCTACATATGGCTTAAGTCCATTTGGTCTAATGCATTATTTGAGGCCTGGGTTCCCTTGTTGATTTTATGTCTGGAAGATCCGTGCATTGATGTGAGTCGGGTGTGAAAGCCCCCTGCCATGATTGTGTTGGTGTCCATTTCTCCTTTTAAGGTTGCAGCAGTTGCCTTATATATTGAGGTGATCCTGTATTGGGTGCGTGTAGGTTTCCAATTCCTATCTCCTCTCCTTGGATTGATCCTTTGATCGTTACGTAATGACCTTCTTTGCCTCTTATTAACAGTCTTCATTTTAAGGCCTCTTTTGCCTGCTGTCAGTATTTCTACTCCAACTTTCTCTTACTTCCTGCTTTCATCCAAGGAATATTTTCTTCCATCCTCTCACTTCCAAGTTGTATCTGTCCCTAAACCTGAACTGGGCCTCTTGAAGACAGCATATCTATCCAGCAGTTTTCCCATCTATCTATCTATACCTATACACCTATACCTATACATCTATACCTATACCTATACCTATACATCTATACCTATATCTACACATACATACAGAGAGAGAGAGAGAGAGAGAGATGAGGCTTCTTTTTGTATCCATTCAGCCAGTCTATGTCTTTTTGGTCGGGGCATTTCGTCCACTTACATTGAAGGTCGTTATTGATTTGTACGTTCTTATTGCCGTTTTATTAGCTGTGTCAGGTTGGGTTTTGTTGGTCTTTTCCCCTCCTCTCTTGTTCTCTTCTCTTGTGGCTTGATGACTGTCTTTAGTGTGGTGTTTGTTGAGTGTTTTTTAATTGTTATTTCCTTCATACAATTTTTTTTCTACTGTACAGCATTGTGACCCAGTTACACATACATGTATACATTCTTTTTTCTCCCATTATCCTGCTCCGTCATAAGTGATTAGACATAGTTCTCAGTGCTACACGGCAGGATCTCATTGCTAATCCATTCCAAAGGCAATGGTTTGCATGTATTAACCCCAAGCTCCCATCCACCCCACTCCCTCCCCCCCTCCCCCTCGCCCGAGGCAACCACGAGTCTGTTCTCCAAGTCCATGAGTTTCTTTTCTGTGGAAAGGTTCATTTGTGCCATACATTAGATTCCAGGGATAAGTGTGTAATATCCTCTTCTTGAGTGGATCCTTTAACCACGAAATAGTGTCCTTCTCTGTCTTTCTTGATGGCCTTCGTTTTAAAGGCGATTTTGTTGGATGTGAGCATTGCTACTCCCGATTTCCTGTCTTGTCCATTGGCATGAAATATCTTTTCGCATCCCCTCCCTTTCAATCTATGTGTGTCCTTTGCCCTCGGATGAGTTTTGTTAGGCAGCAGATTGAAGGTTTTTGCTTTTGTGCCCAATCTGCCACCCTGTGTCTTTTGATGCGATCATTTGGTCCATTAAGATTTCAGGTGGTTATTGATAGATGTTTATTTCTTGCCATTTTAAGCCGTGTTTTCCAGATGATTCTATGTTTCTCTTTTCTTCTTTTCTTTTCCTTTGGTTGGATGGTTTCCATTTATTTTATGCTTTAGTCCTTTTCTTTTCAGCTTTCTGAATGTAGTGTTCACTTTTGACTTATGCTTGCCCTCATTTTCGTTCTTTACTATGTTAACCCCTTCCTATATCTGCTCACTGTAGCCTGATGGTCATATAGGAACAAATACGTCATTGAAATAAGAAAAAGAATCTATTTTTTTTCCTTCCTTGCCCACTCCGTATGATTTGGATGTCTTTTTGTTTTTTTCTTTCTTTTTTTTTTTTTTCCTACGTCTTTATGTTTAGGTCTGTATGCTGGCTTCTTTAAGTCACTGCTTTCCAATTGTGGTTTCCTCCAGCCAAGTTCTTCGTGGTTTTTTTTTTTGTTTTGTTTTGTTTTGTTTTTTTTTAATTGGCGAAGCCCTTTCAGTATTTCTTTTAGAGTGGGTTTTGCATTGCTGTACTCTTTCAGCTTTTGTTTGTTGGAGAAATTCTTCATTTCCCCTTCTATTTTAAATGATATTCTTGCTGGATAGAGTATTGTAGGTGGCAGATTCTTTTCCTTTCAGAGCTTTAAATGTATCTTGCCACTCCCTTCTGGCCTGCCTTGTTTCTGTAGAGAAATCAGCAGAGAGCCTTATTGGGGTTCCCTTATAATGAATGTTTTGCTTTGCTCTTGCTGCCTTTCGAATCCTCTCTTTGTGCTTAACCTTGGCCATTTTTCTTTATAATATGTCTTGCTGTGGGCCTGTGTGGGCTCAACTTGCTTGGGGCCCTCTGTGCTTCCTGTATCTTGACATCACTCTGTCCTTTTGCTCTTTCTTCATAAACTCTATTCCAGGACTCCCTGTTGTGGTGCACTGGAAACTGGCAATGTCCCCTGCCCTTCTACCCCAGCCACAAGGTCCAGACCCTCCCTTTGGCTGATGACACGAGGAGATTTCCAACCAGATGGCCCTGCCCCGAGAGCACTCACTCTTCTAAGTCCCAGCAGCTTTCTTTCTAACCCCCGCCGACTCCCTGAGCAATACCGGCTGCCCCCGCCTGGCCTGGGTATGGGCATCTTCTGAAAAGCCTCAACCAAGAAATTGAGAGAAAACCAGAGGCCTAAAGGAATGAGAAATGAAGAGGGTCCAGGTTAGGGGTGTGCTGCTGCAGCCCAGGGTCTTGCAAGAGCTGAGGTCTGCGGGGGCCTTAGCTGGCCAGGCTCCACTCCCAGACCAGCTCTCTTGGGCCCTGCTGGTACAGCGGTCCCTTCTCGGCCTTGGACAGTGCCTTGTTCTGGACATCCAGGGCTTCGCCAGGCACAGGGGCCCATATGCGGATAGATTGAAACCTGTGGTTGTCCTGAGGGTCAGTCAGGAGCTTCCTAAAACATGATGCCAGTGCCTGCCTGCATGACTTAAACAGGCTGGTCTTCCACGGGACGCCGGTGTTTGGACCTTCACAGCAGTCCACCTGAGTGACCGTGGATGGCAGAGACTCCTCTGACCTAGCTCCGTTGCTCACAGTAAGTCCCCCATCCTTCCTAGGGTGATTCCGGGGGTGGGGGGTTGCCTTGTCTGTGACCTCATTGGTTTGGGGGTTCTGGTGGGGCTGGCCCGCTGGGGCTTGGACTGCTGACATCCCGCCTACCCCAGCATCTTCACCAATATCGGCTCCTTCTCCCATGGGATTGGTGAGATCCAGAAGCTCACGCCTCTCCCTCAGCCCACGGCCCCTCCTCCTCACACCCAGGTTCCATACCAGTCTCTGCAGGCTGCTGGCTCACTTGGGCCTGGCACCGCCTTTGTGCCTCCAGAGCCCTTGTCCCTGCCACTGGTCATGCTCGAGGTCCTGCAGCAGGCTTGGTGCAGATCCACCAAGCTCCCTGTGCTCCTAGCTCTGCCTCAGAGTCCAGTCTCCTCTCTGGAACCTGCCGCCCCTCCCCCACCAGCTCCATCAGCTTGCCATGGCTTTCCAATGCCATCTGGGCATTCCTGTCCAACAGTGGCCGCCCCACAAACCAAGCCTGCAGTCTCACATAAACAAACGAAAGACTCCTCCTGCTCCTGCCTTGGGGCCCTACAGCCCCTCCTGTCCTCTGTCCTTACTTCTTCTGTTGGGGTCCTCCTTCTGACTCCCTGGACAAGGAGAGAGGACATGAGAGGGAGACTGTCCCAGCAGGAAGGCAGGGGTGGGGACGCTGGTGGAGCCCAGCTGGGGACAGAGAGGGTGTCTTCCATTGAGACTCCACCCTGCCGTGGGAGTGCACAGGCCTTTGGAGAGAGAGTATCGGTCAGCTCCAGCTGCCGTCACAAATCCCACGGGCAATGGGGCTTAAATAACAAGAATTTACCAACTCACCCTTGTGGAGCCCAGCCTTCTGAGATCCAGGTATGAACAAGCTTGGTTTGCCCTGAGGCCTCTCTCCTTGGCTTCCAGATGGCCATCTCTTCCCTGTGACCTCACATCAGCTCCCTCTGTGTGTTTCTGGGCCTAAATTTGCCCTTTCTATAGGGGCACCCGTCATATTGTCTTGGGGGCCACCTTAGTGACCTCATGTCAGCTCTTTCTTTACAAACTCTGCTCCAGGGCTTCCTGTTGTGGTGCACTGGAAATGAACCCCAGTAGTCACCATGAGTGTTCAGGGTCAATCCCTGGCCTCGCTCAGGAAGGGGAGGATCCAATGTTGCCGTGAGCTGTGGTGTAGGTCACAGACACGGCTTGGATGTGGCGTTGCTGTGGCTGTGGTGTAGGCCGGCAGCTGAAGCTCTGATCGATCGATCGGATGCCAAGCCTGGGACCTTCTATATGCCGCCCCTGCAGCCCTATACAAACAAACAAATGTAAACAACAAGAAGACAAAGAAAACTCTGCTCCACCTAAAGTCATGTGCTGAGGTACTGGGGGAGAAGACTTCAACATATGAATTTCGGGGGATAGAGTTCAGCCCCTTTTGGCCAGTGTCTACAGTGCAAGGGATGAAGGGTCTTTCCTAAAGTAAAGAAACATCACCCCTGGGGTTGGGAGGAGGGAGGACTGACTCCCCATGGTGAGGGAGGGAGGGACGTTTCCAGAGTGCAGGGCACTTGAGCTGGATTGGAGCCCATGACCCAAGGCCATGAGGCAGGGGGTTCCAGCCTGTGGCATATAAGGCTCTCGAAGGCAGGGGGTCCAGGAGACTGAGGGGGAAGCCGAGAGAGGAGCTCCAGTGCCAGGCTGTGAGCTGAGGTCCAGGCTTGCAGTCCTCAGACCTCTGCTCCGAGATTCGATTCCCAGCACCCTCTTTAAGCACACCCATGGCCCCGCTCTCCCCAGCCTGAAGGGACACAAGTCACCGCCCACCTTCCCGGCCCCCACCCCCGCATGAACTGCTCCCTTCTGTCCAAGGGCCCCAGCCTGCCTGGCCCAAGGCGTCGACACACCTCCAGCACTTGGATGGAGCCTGATGTCTCCTTTCCTGCTCAGCTGACTCAGGACCACCTGAGTGAGTTCCCTGAAGCAGCGTTGTCAAAATCCTTCCTGCCCTCTGCCTGACACAGAGTTCTCATGCAGCCAGCAGGACCCCAGGAAGCCTCACAATGTACCCAGCCTTCAGGACCCACGGTGCTGTGGTTGGTGACATATCGCCTCCTAATGCTTGCCCATTTTCTAGTGGAGTTGGTCCTACTTTTATGGTCATGATTTGGCAGTGCCTTATTCCCTCGAGATACCAGACTTGTGTCAGATGTGTGGTTGGCAGGTAGTTTCTCCAAACCTGTAGCTTCTTTTCACCTAGGAAAATGTTTACATTTGATGAGGTCCATTATTTGTCTGTTCTTTCTTTCTGGGGTAGTGACTTGGCTGTCATGTGGAAGAACGCTTTTCTTTTTGTTGTTTCGCTGATGTTGTTGTTGCCTATTCAAGCGGAATTCATTTAGTTACCTTCAGTTTCATTGAAGTATAGTGACTCACAATGCTGTGATAGTTTCTGCTGTGTAGCGAAGTGATTCGGTCATACACACACACACACACACATCCATTCTCCCTCAGATTCTATTCCCATATCAACTATCGCCAAATGTTGGCTAGAGTTCCCTGGGCTATACGGCAGGTTCCCGTTGGCCAGTCATTCCATATACCTCAGTGTATATGCAGAAGCCAGTCCCAAACCCCCAGCCCATCCTCCCCCTGACTTGTCTCCTTTGGTAACCAAAACGTTTTTCCAAGTCTGGGAGTCTGTTTCTGTCCTGCAAATATGTTCATGTCTATCCTTCCTTTAGAGTCCACATAGAAGCGATATCGTACGATGTTTGTCTTTCCCTGTCTGACTGGCTTCACTTAGGATGACAATTTCTAGGTCTATCCTTGCTGCTGCAACGTTCATTATTTCATTCTTTTGTATGATTGTGTAATGTTTCCCTGTGTACATGTACCGCATCTTCTTTATCCATTCCTCTGTCGATGGACATTTAGCTTGCTCCCTTGTCTTGGCTATTGTAAATGGTGCTTCAGTGAGCACTGGGGTGCATGTATTTTTTGAAGGGCCTTTATTTCCTCTTGATGAAGTCCAATTTTCTGTTCTTTCCTTTCCTTTGGGGGTAATGTTTTTCTTGTCATATGGAAGAACTCTTTACCAAGCCCTGGGACCCAGAGATTTTCTCCAATTTTTTTTTCTTTGTTGGTAAACATTTATCCGTAGTTTGTATCTATGCAAATTTTACACTTGCACTTAAGTTCCATTATGAGTTAATTTTAGTATCTGATAAAAACACTATCCCTATTCCATTATACTGCTCTTGAACTTCTGTATTAGAACATCCCAGGTTGCTGTATTGGCATGGATCTATTGCTGCATTCTCTGTCTGTACACTGAACTCCGTCGGCATCTATCCCTCCACCAATGCCCAAATGTCTTACATAGAGCATTCTCATAAGCCCAATATCCTCCAACTCTAAGGTGCTTTCTTGAAATTATTTTTGATGTTCTGGCTCCTTTATCTTTTCTTTATACGTTTGAGAATATGTTCGTCCATGTTGACCAAAAAAAACTTCTGTTGGAATTTGACAGCTTTCTATGTTGAGTCTTCCCATCCACGAGTATAATCCATGTCCCCATTGTTGTAGGTCTTGTTTCATTTTATCACACAGATCCTCTATCACAAATATGTATACCCGGATTTCCCATTGTGGCTCAGCTTGTGAAGAACGTGAAACAGTGTCCAAGCGGACGTGGGTTCCATCCCTGACCTGGCTCAGTGGGATAAGGGTCCAGTGTTGCCCCAAGCTGCAGTGTGGTTTGCGCATGCTGCTTGGACCTGGTGTTGCTGTGGCTGTGATGTAGGCTGGTAGCCGTAGCTCCAGTTTTACCCCCTTGCCTGGGACCTCCCATATGCCGTGGGTGCAGTCATAGAATGAACTATGTAACCAAATGCTTCAAGATTTTTGCAGATCTTGTGTATTGCATCGTGTTTGTAGTTTGGGCTCCACATTATTTTTTTTTTTTTTTTGTATTTACGCATGTGATGAATGTTTTTGTGTCGATCTGAGACTTTGATAAAGTAGCCTCCATCTATTCAGTGTGTCTTGGAGATTGGGTGGGCCTTTCTGTGGAGGTAGCCATGCTATCCATGAGCATGGAGAGTTATGTTTCTTCCTTTCTAATCCGCATGTCTTTATTTCTCTTTCTTGCAAGGCTGCCCCGGCTAGTACCTACAGTACTAAGTAGAAAAGGACAAATGAGAAAGAACTTTCTGACCTGTTTTGAATTTAGGAGCACAACTTTCGTTCTTTCACCATCACGTATGAGGCTTGGTGTAGATTTTTGTCTAGATGTTCTTTACTGGGTTCAAGTAGTGTCCTTCTCTTCCTAGTTTTCTGAGCGTTTCTAACATGAATGGGTGTTGAGCTTTGTCAAATGCTTTTTCTGCACAAGCCATTGTGACCATGTAGGTTTTCCTCATTTAATGTGCTAATACAGCATATAAAGTTGATGATTTTGCATATTAAACCAAGCTAGTATTCCCCGGATACATTCCATCTGAATGTAGTGTATTGTCATTACCTTCTTTGTTCATGCATTTGTTTTATTATTTTGTGATTTGTTTTTTCCCGATTCCTTGTGTGAAAACTTAGGTTATTGATTGGAGACGTTTCGTCTTTTCTGTTCTATAAGCATTTATTGCCACTTGTTTCCCTCTTAACAACAGTTTGTCTGGATCCTACCACCGGTCACGTACTGCATGTTCATTTGCCTTCAAATCTATTTGTTTTCAAAGTTTTCCTTGAGAGTCCTCTTTGAGCATGGGTTCTTTCGAAGGGTGCATCTCAATGTCCACATATCTGGAGGCTTACTTTCTTCTCGTTCTCACTGTTATACAATGGACAGCGTATACTTTGGACATGGTGGAGTGAAATGCAGTGACTATGTGTTTCGTTATTATATAGGTTCTTCAAATGTCACTGGTGTGAATGTTTCAAGTATGAATGTTACAGAGTAGTTCTCTGCCCTTTTCCCTTATACTGTAACCATAAGGGATTTGGTGACCTGAACATATAAATGCCAGGCTTCTGAAGATGTGTCTAACAGGGCCAGTTCACAGACACCCCTGCACATTGTTTTCTGGATCGGCTTGCAAGCAGAGAGCCAGGGTCCAGGAGGGGGCCCAGATCTAGCGCTCTGGTGCTTTATATGGCATGAGCAGAGAAGCCGTGGTCCCAAGTGGGCACTGGCTGCAACCAGAAGGCGGACATGCAGGACCCAGGCCCAGTCCCTGGCTGGGGGAGCAGCACGCATGGTGGGTGAAGCCCCAGCCTCTCTCCTGCTGCCCAGGGCGGGTCTGAGCTGTGGGCGCAGCCACAAGGCTCAGAAGGCCAATGGCGGGGACACTAGGCGGTACTCCCCACCTCCGACAGCCACAATCCCTGGCTATTGGCAGTGACCGTGAAGTCCCGAGGAAGGCCAGGCTTCCAGCTGCAGGGAGGTGGTCTTGAGCAAGTCAGACCTGCCCTCTCTCTTCTTCAGCAAGCAACATTTTCCTCACGCCCTGTTGCTTCCCCCCAACCCTTGCGGTTGCCAGCCTTTCGTTTTCAACCATCATCCAAAGCGCTTCCTGAACGAAAGGGCATCCTAACCCCAACTGACTAAGAAGCACCTCTTGAAAATAAGCAAGTCGCCCCTAACACAAGACTCTTAGCGCCTTCCATGGACCATCCTTGATAGCTCCTGCATGCTGCTGAGTAGTAAAATGTTGGTGACCAAGAACTCCTCCAACGACTGGTGTGCTAGCAATAGCTTCTGTGAAAGCAGGAAGCTCCTCCCCCTCAGGCAGAGGAGGTCAGGAGACCATAGGTGATGGCCCTGTGCTCTGCTCCCTGTTTCAAGCCCTTTGGATCCCTGCCATCTGAGGAAGGAAGGCAGTGCCTGGGAAACTACCATGGTTCCTGACGCATCACTTGCCCTGCCGGGCAAGAGGTCACCTGTGAGCCAGAGGGCCGGAATCCTCCCTGGAACACACTGCCCCGTGCCCACCACTCAACAATGCCCTCCCAACAAGGCACATTGGCTGCACAGTTGTAATAGCTGGACAGTTCAGGTATGCTGTCTGTGACTTGGACAAAGGTGACTCTTTGCCTTGTTCTTGGAGGCACATGGCATCGGAAAGGGAGAACCCAGACCAGGTGGCCCAAAGCCTAAGTCAAATGGGTTTCTTCAGCCAATGCTTTGATTCCACCTTGAGGAGTTTGGAGATGAGCCTTTCCCTGGTGTCAGAGGGTAAGCTTCCCCTTGGTGTCTATCATAGACAAAGAGTGTCCAGCCCCTGGCTCCGTCTCATACAAGCTGCACCAATCCAGCCCCTGAAATTGGGAGCCTCCTTTACCCACCCTAGGGATGGTGGCCATTTCTGTGATTCTGTGAATGCAGCGTCCATTAAACCACTGTTTCCTTGTTGGAGGGATGCATGGAGGGATGCATGGAGGGATGGATGCATGGATGGATGGATTCTTTGATTGTCATTGTAGGGCCCCACCTGCAGCACATGGAAGTTCCCAGACTAGGGGTCGAATCAGAGCTGGCACTGCTGGCCTATGCTACAGCCACAGCAATGCCAGATCCAAGCCACATCTGTGACCTACACCACAGCTCATGGCAATCCTGGATTCTTTAACCCGCTGAACAAGGCCAGGGATCAAACCCACGCACTCATGGATACCAATCAGATTCTTCATCTGCTGAGCCATAATGGGATCTCCCTAAAATATTATTTGGTTATGGTCTCTACAGCTTTCATGTCTTCAAATTCTATTGCGTTCTTTTCTTTTCCCTTTTGACTCGGCTGCATTGGGACCTATGGGCTTTTTCCAGGCCAGGGGTTGAATCGGAGCTGCAGCGGCTGGCCTATGGCACAGCCACAGCAATACAGGATCGGAGGCATGTCTCATACCTACACCACAGCTGACAGCAATGCCAGAACATTAACCCAGTAAGTTAGGATCCTTACAGCCGAGCCGTGACAGGAACTCCTGCTATTTCATTTTTCATGGATTGAAGAACATGAGTGAATTCCTCACTTCCAGTGTGCCTGCACCTTAGCATTAATCCTAGACTTTTTGGTGGCTTGGGGGTGTTTTTTATTTTATTTTATTTTTTGGCTGCCACTTGTGGCAAATGGAAGTTCGCAGGGACAAGCCTAGATCCTTAACCCTCTTCCCCACAATCAGAAAATTATCACTGGTCATTTAAAGTCCTAAGTCTTCTTGTATCAAAAGCTACCTGGGGGTGGATGCCAGTGGGCTGGTGAGGTTGGGACCACTGAGCTCCACATGATGTAAGACTCCACCCCAGCCATTAAGTGGCCATGAAATTCCAGTCACTCCTTCCCCCTTCGTTTTGTCCTCGTTGGGACTAAGAGGCAGCTGCCTCCACCAATTGGCACATTGCAATAATGCCACTGAGACGATAGGATGCCCCCCCACCCACCCACCCACAAAGCAGAAAGTCCGTCCCTATAGCCAAGCCTTTTCCTCTCTGGCCAGGCCACCCCCACAGGACACCCTGGATGAGTGGAGGATCACCTCAGCCTGTCATCTGGCCACTTCAGAGAGGCAGAGAGAAACTCCCTAAAGGTAAGGGCTGTCTCCAGCCTCCATTCTCAGAACTGGTGAGTGTCCAGAGGGCTGAATGGTACCAAAGCAGCTCTCCATCCCCAGAGTGTTCAGGGATGCAGAGAACGGAACAGATGCCCCAGAAGCCCCCCTGGCCCAGCAGGCTTGAGAGACAGGGATGGTGAGGCTGTCCCTGGGGATAGTGAGAGCTGTGTACTCCCAGGAGCTGCCTGGGCATCCTTGTCTCTGTGGTGGAAAGACTTAGTGATTCACCTGTGGATCCAGACTGCCTGGGATCTCACACATGCTTCGTTCCTCTGGGGTCCCCTCTCTGTCCTCTGAGGACCCCTCTCTGAGGACACAGACACATGCAGGACGACAGTGGACCAAGTGTATTTCACAACAAAACTATTTTATCCATATTTTACATACCCTATGGCAAAGGAGCTACTGTGCCCACCCACACACACCCAGACCCAAGTCCCCACCACCTAACCCCACCCAACCCCACTCCCCTCCTGGCCCTGGTCATTCTGTCCTTCCTCCCCACCCCTATGTCAGCCAGGATGGTTGCTGGGACCTGGAGGAGCCCAAGGCTTCCATGGGGGCTGCCCTGTTGGGCTGGCCCTGGAAGGCTGGCCCACTGTTCCCTCCTGGCTGCAGTGCCACTTCCTCCTCCTCCTCCCTGTGACAGATGGGTCACACCTGCTCGTTTGGGGCTCTGAAGGGCCAACCAGCCCCAGAGCCAGGGCGGGCCTCCCAGAGCCTCGCAGGTCAGCCCTAGGCCTGGGCAGCTTCTCAGCAGCGGCCGGGCCTCCACACACAGCCCGCTTCCTAGACTTGGCAGCTGCCGGGGGCACCTGGGCTGAGGCCCATTCTCTGGGGAAAGGGGGCCTGGGAAGCTTGCCGCGCCCCCAGCCCCCCAGGGCAGACAAGACCCGAGGCAGGGACAGGGCTCTGTGGCCGCCCCCAGGGCAGCAGGCTGTGGTGAAGGCCCAAGAGGAAGGCCAGGCTGGGGAGCTCCTCCTCATCCTCACTGAACCCTTGACCCGGCCCTGGGGCTCCGCTAGGCGAAGAGGCCTCCCTGAGAACCTTTTTGGCCCTGGGTCCTGATGGAGGGCCCGAGCGCTTTGTGCCCTGGCGAGGAAAGGGCTGTGCAGTTCCAGACTGAGGGGACTCCTGATGTCCTGGAGAGGGCACAGGGCCTTTGTGCCTGAACAGGCCCCTGTCTGTCTGGCGGTGCCTTAGATGGCCGTGGAAATCCATCTGGGGTGTACAGCTTTCATCGCTGGCCCCGGGCTGTGGGCCTTGCTCATTCCTCTGGGCATCTTGGCCGGCAGCAGACTCAGAAGGTCTTGAGTCCAGCTGGGGTGCCCTGTGATTGGGGGTGGCCGGCACCCTGTCCTCCTCCTTCGAGGCCAGGGCTCGTTTCTGCACCAGCTGGCGGGAGGGAGGTGGACAGTGACCGCTCTGCACCCTCCAGGGAGAGCCGGGGGTTATGGGCAGGGGGAGGTGAGATGGGACTCACATCCCGATACAGACCCTGTGGCACTCCTGCCTTCCTCCTGGACCTTCCCCCCAGAAGGGTCCCTGCCCCCTCCCCGGCTCCCCTCCTCCCCTTCCATTCATCCTGCCCTGCACCCACCTGGGCAGCCTCCCTGGTGCAGGGCCTCTCAGTCAGGGGAGGGAGGGGCAGGGCCTTCAGGGCCTCCTGCTCTGGGTCCCTCCTCTGCCCTGGCTGACCTGGGTCCTTGCCTCCTGGATTTCCTGGGTCACCTGGGTTCCCCCCCTGCCCCAGTCTCCCTGAGTGTCGCTCCCTCCCCCGGCCACCTCTTCAGGGGAGAGTCCTTCCTCCTGCTCCAGCTCCTCAGCCAGGGCCGAGAGATCCAGCTCTGGTTCTGGGGAAAGCAGTTCTGCCAGGAATCGGGGGTGAATGACCGCCTCCACCTGGGACAGAAGGAAGAGGCTGTGAGCATCCTCGGCAGGAGGGACCTGGGAGGCAGGAAGACGTGTGGGGGAAACGTGAAGAGCAGAGACCGATCCAGAGTCCCCTGCACAATGGGGGAGCTTTCAAACTGTCATGGGAATTGTCTACACTCACATAAACACACACACACTCAGAAGCAGTTGCACGTGCAGACACGTGCGCAAAAGCTCAAACACACGTGCACAGAAACAGTCACAAAGGCATACAGAGAGGGACACACATGTACAAACATATACATCCACATATACACATCCTATGCACATAGGTACACTCAGACACCCAGGATCACACGCAGATCTCAGGATCCAGGAACAGAGCATAAATCCCATTGTCCTGGGCCAAAGCCAGAACTAGGGTGCCAAGAGGACCTCTCCCTGGAATCCTATAGACCCAGACTGCAGGCCCAGCCCACCTTGGTGACAAAGTCCTCCTGGGAACACAGCTTGTCAATGTAGCTGAGGAGTTCCGGGTCCGGGAAGGTGCCGTCCTCGTCCTGCGCCAGGTCATTTCCCTCCTCTCCACATTCCGCATCTGACTCCCCCGTGGCTGAGGGCCCAGGACCCACCAGTGCCTCCATGAGGTCCCCACACTCTCTCACAGCCTCAGGGGGGCTCTCCTTGAGGGCCTTGTTCTCCAGCGGCTGCCGGGATCTGCGTGGCCTTGGGCGTGTGGGCTGGACCCTGGGGCCGTGTTTCCTTGGAGCACAGGCTGAGGCAGAGCAGGAGGAAGGGAAGGTGAGGGGATCCAGCACCCAGAAGCTGACCCCTGAGCAGGTACAGGGGAGGGCAGTGTTGCGGGGGGGGGGGGGGGGGCATGGACATGGGTGTGGGCGGGGTCAGGGCCAGCCAGAGCCTCATGCTTGGTGGGAGGCCAGAGAAAAGGAGGATGTGTGGAACCTCAAATGACCAGGGGTCTCCCCACCAGCACACATGTTAGGCAGATTGCACAGGGGCCCCTTAGACAGGGAGGAGGGTGATGAGTTTCCAAACGGGCCACATTCATACCCCAGAGGGAGAGAGGGCCACTGAGACCCCCCTCAGGGGCTGTTCTTGTTGAAAGGTCAATGCCCCCTTGAGGGAAAAGGACCAACCTGGGGACAGTGGCCATTCCTAGGCCCCTAGTACCTTTGCCTTGACCTCCAGTGGGAAGGTGGTTAACTGGCCGAGTGCCCGGTTTGCGGGATGTGGGTTCCTGAGGAGCCGGCTTTGGTGGAGCTGGAGGAGGCATGCCCTGCACCCCCTTCGTGCATGACAAGTTCTCCATCCGGATCTCATCCTCTGCCTCAAATTCCATGAACCTGGGGGATGTTGAGGGACAGGCCACAGTGAGAAAAAGGCCTGGGCTCTGGAGCCCACCCAGGGCAGCAGGACTGAGGGGGTGAGGAGAGGGTGTCCTTGGGGCTGTCAGGGCCCTGTGAGGTGCTGTCCCAGCAGGGAGCCGCTCTGGGGCAGGTACAAGATCTGGGCCACCTCCTGCCTCGCCGGCCCTGGAGATGGAAGGCATGGCCCAGCAGAGACCCAGGTTACTGTGTTGAACCAGGCCTAGGGGGCCCATGGTGGTTTGGGGGGACCCTGCTCATGGCCCCCCAGACCTTGCCTGAGCCAAACAATGGAGACAGCCAGCGGCCCGGTCAGGCGTGTGTCCCCACCGGGCCCTTTGCCTGAACCCAGAACCCGGGGCTGGGCGTGAGAGTCCAGGAAAACACACGTGAGACAGGGCCCAGCACAGGCTGGAGAGGGGATACTAAACTTAGAGGAGCAGTGTCACTTGCCTCTGCGAGGTGCTCCTTTGGTTTTGTTTAGAAACTAGGGGATTCACGTGCAGAAATCACAGGGAGGGCCAGAGACCCATGGGCTTCCCCAAGGATGCCCAGTTGCCCATTCCAGCCACCGTTGATGAGGAGAGGCATACCACATGCTAGGTCAGTGGCTGCCAGGCACCCAGCATGAAGGGGTGCCAGGCTGCCGGGTGGAGGCCACACCCCTGCACAGCCCCTTGTGCCTGCAGGTGACCTCCTCCTGGGCTGCCAGGGCTCCCAAGGCCATCCTGAGGCCTGCCCAGGTCAGCATCAGGGTAGGGCAGAGCTCCTGGGACAGGCAGGGTGGAAGAGCCAAGCTCTCCAGGTGGCAGAGGGGATTCCGGAGGGCGATAGGATTCGGGGATTCAGGGAACAATAGGTGTGAGGTGCCAGCCTCCTCTTGCATCCTCTCTGATTATCACCACCACAGCCAGATCCTGCCCTGGGGTCTCCCCATCACCCACCACCCACCCCACCATGTAGCCCACGCCCCCGGACACTGACTCACTTTGCTGCCATTTCATAAAAGGGCATCCTCTCAAAGTTGCTCGTGTGCTGCCATTCCTGCGTGGCCCGCCGCATTCCCTCCTCCAGCGTCATGGTGGGCTTCAGGCGAGCCAGGGTGCGAAGCACTGGGCTGCAAGCCCTCGGGGTCAGTCTCCTGGTACAGCCCAGCCCCCACTGCCCAACCCCACCCAGCCCCAAGGCCTGCATGTGTCCCAACACAGTCAAACCCAGGCTCAAGAGGGTGAGAGGAGGGTGTCTGGAGAGCAAAGGCAAGCCTTCCTGGTGACTGTTGCCACCGCCTCCCACTCGCCAGAGGATGATCGTCCACTCCCTGGCTATAGCCGGGACACGGTGGCTAGGGGGGGGCTGCCATCTCATATAAAATGCAGCCCCATCAATGAGGGAAGGCAGGTGCCAGGCTACCTGCTAACAGGTCCGAGAAGCCCAAAGATTCTTCTGCCCGGTCCTCTGAACTCGATGGCCTAGGCCCCCTTTTCTGAGGGACCTCAGGGCTAGATGGGAAGTTCCTGCCAGGCTCACAGCTCTAGGAGGATAGACCCTTGCCCTTAGGAGAGCTCTACCACCTCCCCTTTCTAGCCGGAATTCTTCAGAACAAGGACCAGGCATGCAGAAAGCTCTGTCCTGGGCCTGAATGTCCTAAGCTTTATCTGAAGTGATACCCACTGGCCACCACATGCCCAGGTCCATGTTGAAAGGAGGTAGCACCAGAGAAGTAGGTCCCATTCAAACTTTGGCTCCTCACATCAGAGCAGGACCCTCTCGGGCTGCTCTTCTGCACTAAATGTTACCATGGAACTGCAGAAAGTAAGACAACTGGTCTCGCATGGTGGTGGTAGCTGAGCTAAGGCACGGAAAGGATGTCATGGACTGGACGTGTGACACATCTGGAGTGAAAACATGCCTCCTCATAGCATGGGCACTGCTGTCAACCCTCCTCCTTCTTTCTAGGTTGAAGGCTCCCTGGAAACCTAAGCGGGGAGTCCATGCCAAGTTCCTCTATATGTGAAGGCTCCAGATGAGCTAATGAGGGCCTGAGAGATCACTTACATGAGAAAGCAGGAGAGAGCTTCCGCATCAGGGCTCTGGGGCAGGTGGCTCCGGGCCAGGGACTTGAAGCGCTGCCAGCGTCGGAAGTTCTGATAGACGCTCTTACGGTCACAGGCGTCCTCCCGAGGGCCCCTGTGCTGGGAGGCATGCAGGCTGCCTGCCCCAGAGGTGCCATGTGGCCATGGCCCAGAGCTCCCTGGGGGCAGGATGAAGGCCATCTGGGCAGCTGGTGGTGCAGCTTGAGGAGGAAGGCCTGGGGCCAACCCTCCCTTGCCAGCCCGAGCTGCTGCAATAGCCGGGGCGGCCACAACTCTGTCCCCTGCAGGGGTGGCTATGCAAAGGGGGGCAGGACACAAGGCACTCCCCCTGAGGGCCCTGGAAGCACTCCTATTGAGTGGGGCCTGAGGACGCCCAAAGGCCTGAGTCTGGTGGGGCGATGCTGACCTCCCTCCTGACCAGACTGGGACCGTGATGTTGCCAATCCCTGGGGCAATGGGGCCATGGTCAGCAGGAGCCCCCCGAGGTGTCCCGGGGTGAGCTGGCTGCAACAGGGTGCTGCCAGGCAGGAGTAATGGGGCCATGGGCGGTGGCAGGGGCTGCGCCCAAGCCGGCTGGGGTTGGGAGCCAGGAGTGAGTGGAGGATAGGACCGTGAGGCCCCAGGGTGCATGACCACATCCGTGCCCAGCGGTGGAGTTGCTGTGGAGAGAAAGGAAAGGGGGGAATGGAGGAGGAGAATGGGCAACTTGGACGGAAGCTCTCTGGGGACTCAGAGTGTACACCTCAGCGGGAGAGGGCATTTGGACAGAGGAACCTGTGTGTTGTGCAGATGCCTTGGAGGGACTTTCATGGCCTGACTTCCGGTTGAGAATGACTTCCCCGGTGACCTTGATGCCTCACACCAAGTTCCCTGGCCCCGCCTACCAAGAAGCGCTCAGCTCAGCAGCAGTGATTGGAGAGCCTCCCTGAGGAGCTTCCTGGCACCTCTCCCTCACAGGCTGTCCCCACGTCCTGGACCTGAGAGGCCATCTACTCTGAGCATGCCCCTCAGCAAGGTCACCAGCAGGTAGGGGCCTTCTCCAAGGTCCTTCCGGGCACCGTAAGGCCTTTGATGGACCGGCACTGTCTAAAGTCTTAGGGCCTCACTTCCTCCTCAACCCTTCCTTTCTCGATGCTCAGCACACATCCGTTCGGTCTTTCTTTCCTGACCTCACAAAACAAATCTCAAAGGCTGAGAAGATCAGTCTGCACACAGAAACCTTAGACAAACACAGAACACCCCCACCAAGCATGCACCTGCCTCTCAGAACCACCCAGAGTGGACACTTCACAGCGGCTAAGTTGTGCCACCCCATCCCGATGGCCCTGAATCACTCCCACCATGCAGTTCTGTTCCTCAGAGAGAAGTCTGAGAGGTAGGTGTGTGTCCCCGGCATTCTTGTCATTGCCCATCCAGGGTTGGCTGCAGAAGATGAGCACGGGCCCAGGGTGGCTCACGTTACATGGGTCATGGGAGTACAGGCTGCCTGTGGTCCTTCCCCTTCCAGCTCCCAATAATGGAAAGTGAGGACAAACTGAGAATCAGGCAGGAGTCAGGTGCCATTGTGAGAAAACTGTCTGTCCAGGAGAAGGAGGGTACATACCACGATGCACCTAATTAGTCTCCACAGGTGTCCTAGGAGGTTTCAGAGTAGCAGACTAGATCATCTTCCTGCTTCTGCGCTCCGCCGCTTCCCCCCGCCCCCCCGCCCCCGCATTGCAAAGGAAGCCGCCTTCATAGGCATTCCACCGGAACCAACAACTCTCCTCATGTGGTCCATGCCCTTGAAGTAGTGACTTGAAATAGGAACACACTCTTCATCTCAAAGTCAGGCCTCAGCTTCTGCCGTGAGATACCTGACACGATGAGCAATGTCTGAAGAGATGTATTTCCACAAAAGGGAAACCAATACAGAACAACTCAGGAACACGAGTCCTAGCTTGGGTGAAGTCACATGGTTGCCCATCCCTTGTGGAATCCAAGGCCACAGTTCCCTGACCTGAGAAGTGAGTTCTGGGCTGGACGGAGGGAAAAGTCCTGGGCGGTGGCAGCGAGAGTCACATCCTGCCCAGCTCAGAGAGGACACTTTAATGAGCATGTGGCCACAGACAACACCCCCTGGCACTGAGTCGTTTTCTGACTATACCCTCTCATTCCACGCCCCCATTAGACAGAGTATGCTCCAGCTCAAATCCCTTAGAGAGATCTGGTGAGGCGAGCTTCAGATGCCTAAGGACCACGAGGCAGGGCTAGGCTTTCCCCGTGACCCTCCCAGTGCCAGCAACAGGACACTGGCTACACACACGTTCCAAGCGGCTTGTCTCCCTTCTAGAAACAGCCACCTGCCTGCTGCCATCCTGCCTCCCCAACCAGAGCAAGTCCTCTTTATCCGCCTCCAAGCTGTCGTCCTCCCCAGGGCAGGCTCAGGTTTCTACAGGTCCCCAGGCTCCCCAGGTGAGATGTCCCTGGGGTGTAGTGCTCTCTCCTTCCTCTCCTTCAGTCCAACTCCGTGTCCACAGTGAAGGGTCCCAACGGAAACCCATGGATTTGAGGGAGGCACTTTCTCTTGGAAAACAGCCCCCGTCTAGAGGCTTACCTCCTCCTGAAGCCATTCCCACAGGCATGGGCCCGGACCACCACGGGCTGGCGGCCTCAACGTGAACACTCAAGGGCAGGACCCAGCGAGCGACCTGCTCCAGCAGACGCTCAGGATGCAAGTAAAGGAGCCCAAGTTTGAATCTCAACAGTAGAACGTGGGCCTCGAGACATTCTGCAGTGGGGGAGGGGCTGAGGGCAGGTGAGCCTGGGTGGGGGTGGGGTACCATTCCATGCTGGCCTCTGCAGGTAGGCAAGAACCAGACGTTTCTTCCGCCTTATGCAGTGGCCAGACAATTGTTGAGTGCCTCCTTGGGCAATGTATGGGTTGGTTTTCAGAGTCATAGCACCAAGGTTTGTCTCGATGTTCCCTTTCACTTCGTTATCCATCAACCTAGTTGTTGTCCCTCAACCCGCTCTGCTTCCGCCCTGGCTCTTGACTTACATCCCCGGAGGCTAGACTCTCTGAACAAAATTCACCATTTCTCACCTGATAAACACTTGGGTATTCATGGCCGCCTGGGACACAATGTTTAAACTTTGGCTTCTCTCAGCAGACCCACCATTTTTGATTGGTGTATGTCCATCTTTCCTAAAGAAGCGGTCCTTGTGTGCCAACCAGCATCCAGCAGGACCCACCTTACTCACGTTCCTGTGTGCTGGAAAGGCCCAGTCCATCCAAAAAGCCGTTGCACAGCCCACGTGTCCAAGACCAGAGATCACTCTGACTTGTTTCCCGTATTATGACATTGCTGGTAAGTACTGTGTGTTTCACCTTTTAAGTGATTTAATGTCACATTTTCAACAAATCATACCTTCTCCGGGATCACAATCCACTTGCGCAAAATAGAATATGCAGTGTTGAGTCCTCCTCCCCACCTCTTTGCCCTGTCCACTCAGTCCTCTTTCCAAACGGAAATCAGTGTTACCTGTTTCATTGAAATCTTTTCAGAGATAGTTTGGGCAAGGAAAGTTGAATGCAATCCATTTGCCTTTTCAAGAAGTATTGCTTTGTCTCTGGTTGAAAATTAAAATGTGCGCAGGGAACTGCATCTTGGACTTGTGATGGAAAATGTTGCAGGATAGTGAGAAAATGATTATATGTGTATAATATAAATACATATATATGCATATCTATATATATATGCATCTATATATATGTATACATATCTATATGTATACATATATAGGTGTGTGTGTGTATATATATATAAATATAAATATATATATATATATATATATATATATATATTCACCTCTGTCTGTATGACAGGGTCCTTTTGCTGTACAGCCAAAATAGACGAAGCATTGTAAATCAACCGCAATGGAAAACATAGCATATTATAAGATCAAAGAGTTCATCTTGCAAAAAAGGAAAAAAGGAAAATAGAAAATTAAATCATGTCCCAGTATATCTGAGTATCTTTACTTTGGTTGCCTTCATACTGATATCGTGGCTCCTCTGTTACTGGACTAGTTTTTGTCACGGGAGTTTCTACATCCTCTTGAAATTCAAAGTACTGAAAGGGCAGAGTGGTCAAGGCCAGGCAATAACAATAGTAAATGTCCAGCTCCATTTGAATTTTTCATTTCCCATACACAGTGCCTGCATTTAGCCTGAACTGTGTCCCATGCAACATTTTGGACATATCGTTACTGCAAGTACTTTCCCTACTTATCTGAAATTTACCTTTCCCTCAGAATCTGCATGTATCTGGCAAGACTAGCCAAAAAGGGTAACATATTAGGCTATTAGGAGTGGGCAGTTCTTGAGAGGATGAGAGCTTGGAGTAGAGACTGAAAGGTGCATTTTGGTCCAACCCAAAATGAAATGGCAAAGGGACCCAAAATCTGCAGGCTCTTTGGATGAAATGGAAATGGAAGAGCCAGGGTATACTATTGAGTGTTTGCGCTTAGTGGGGTTAAGGACAGAAGTAAGGGACAAGACGACAAAATCTTCTCTTTCCTTCTGTGAAAGAACTAGGATGTCCTAGAGATGTGGGGGGGTTTCCCTTCTTTTTATTGCTTTCTCCTTTTGGGGCCGCACCTGCTGCCTATGGAAGTTCCTAGGCTAGGAGTCACATCGGACCTGCAACTGCAGGCCTATGCCAGAGCCAGAGCAATGTGGGATCCAAGCCGTGTCTGGGACCTACAGCGCAGCTCACGGCATCCCCGGATCCTTATTCTACTGAAGGAGGCTGGGATCGAGCATGCATCCTCATGGATACTGGGCGGGTTGATGTCTGCTGAGCCACAGTGGGAGCTGCTGGCTTTTGCAGGTGTTAAAAAATCCACTGCCCGTGAAGTGGGTGTGGCCTTTGACTCAGTGCCAGCATTTTATCCACCAATGTCCAATCTCCACGTGTACAAACCCACTCCCGTCGACGTCCTAGCCTGCAAGCCCTGCTTAAAAGCTGGTGCATTTCCTGTCTGCACCCCATACCCTTGCTCTTTAGAATCGAGGCTCATCATTGCCTATGGTCCTGTCTGCATGGGAATCACACTAGCATCCCTTACACAGCAAAACGGAAACACAAATGAAACAAAGTTCTCTGAATCTTATTTTCACATTGGGAGTTAAGGTCAGCTTATCACGACGCAAACGATAGGAATGAGTATTTGTGTTTTGTGTGGTGAGAAGCGAGGACTCAGGAACTTTGTCAAGGGAGGTGAGGGGTGAAAACCTACTAGGACTGCAACCAAATCTCTTGGGAGGCAAGAGTCCCTCTCTGCTGTGGCAGAACTACAATTCCTCCTGATGTTAGGGTGTTGGGGAAGGAAAGAGAGGTTTCAAGGACTGTTCCACCTTGAGAAAAAGACTTGTGTGGGTGCTTCAGAAGCTTCTTGCCCCTTGCAAAGGAAAATGGACTCAAAAGAGGGTGGGAAGCTGAGGTGAGAGTATTTCATGCAATGCCATGGTGAGCTTTGTATCAAGAAACCCTTGATGGGGCATTGCAAAAATAAACACCTTGGGAGTGTTGCTCTGTATTTGAGCTTTTATAATGAAGAAACATGTCAAGGGTTTTCAAACAAGACCTTCATATGAGAAGATTGCTGAGGCAACCATTGTACCCAGACATTCAAGAAGGGCGGGCGTCCTTGTTGCTTCCTCCCCTTCTTCAGCCATTCACGCAATTAGTTGCAAGAGTCTCACGTATAGCTCAGACGTAGTATGTGTGAGGGGTTTTTTGTTTGGTTTTGAATTCTTATTTCCCCAATACAGTTTTTTTTTTCCTACTGCACAGCATGGTGACCCAGGTACGCATACATGTACACACTCTATTTTCTCACAGGAGCATGCTCCATCATCAGTGACTAGGCAGAGTTCCCAGTGCTACACAGCAGGATCTCATTGCTAATCCATTCCAAGGCAATCATTTGCATCTACCAATCCACCCCACTCCCTCCCCGGATGTCATATTGGAATGAGTCATCTCAGGGACACGGATACAAACATTGCCTTGTGGAAACATAATGCTCCCGATTCTGCAATCTTTTTTCTTTTTCTTTTTTCCTTTTTTCTCTTTTTTTTTTTTTTTTTTTTTGTCTTTTGTCTTCTGAGGGCTGCACCTGCGGCATATGGCACTTCCCAGGCTAGAGGTCCAATCAGAGCTGTGGCCCCCGGCCTATGCCAGAGCCACAGCAATGCCAGATCCGAGCCGTGTCTGCAACCTACACCACAGCTCACATCAACACCCGATCCTCAACCCACTGAGCCAGGCCAGGGATGGAACCCACAACCTCATGGTTCCTAGTCAGATTTGGTTGCACTGCACCATGACACAAACTCATTCTTTTTTCTTTTTTCTTTTTTTTTTTTTATACTACATCAAAATCCTACATCCCTACATCCCAGAGGCAGAGATTCTCCAATTAGCTACCCTGTAGTTAGGGAAACCAGTCATGGAAGTGGGTATCTCAACGTCCTTTGGACCATGACCTCTGATTGTTCCTGCAGAGCGCTTCGGGGCAGGCATTGACAACTGAGGAGAAACATCTCTGGAAATGGATCTCTAGCATCAGAAGACAGTGAGTCTTCCACTCCCGCATGGAAATTTAAAGGCCCCGAGAGATACCAGGTTTGTGTCTTGCGGACTTTTCAAGTCTGTGCCCTTGGGAGCTCTTCGTGTTGTTAGATGTAAGGGTCTTCAGCGGTATCCTGTTGAGTAAGAAGAGCTCTGATGTTGCAGCTGACCAGAAAAGGGATCAGATGGTTCTGGTTTCTTTGGTGAGCATTACAATGTCAGGTCAGTACGGTGAATCTGCTCCTACATATTGTTTGTTGGATTGTCAACTGAAACCCTATGAAGTAGTCCAAGAAGTAGGGAGGGAGAGTAATATTGTTCCCAGAGTACCTGCTGTGTTGTGATTGGCCAAGAGGGTCCAGTTTAGTTCACCAGTATAACCAAAACCTTACAAAGGAAACACCTGTGCGTCAACCTTTGTTGAAAAACCTCCGTGTATTAAAGAAATACATGACGAATAAACATTCGAGTAGAACAGATGCATTTGCAAAATTCTCTAGGCATGACGACAGGAGCAACATCTCTGAAGAGAGTTTCCCAGGTCTAGAATTCCTTGCTAGAATGGTTCTTTAATGGATCCATCCAATTTGCTAGGGTAAAGAACCTTCTATTTCTAGAAAAGAAAAGGAAAAAAATAAAAAACAGTATACAAAACCCAAGGTACTGCAGCCCGAAGGGCATGAATGTACTTGGCCCAATTTGAGGATTCTGTGCTTAGGCTGGATCTCTCCAAACTCTTTTATGGGGATCCTATCTAAATGCATGGGTTTCACATATGCAGTGTGAACGTGGGGGCTCATCTCCCAAGAGATAGGTTTTAAGAAGAGATGGCCACAGAAGTTCCCAGGGAGAAGGGAGCAAATGCAAATCCTCCATTACCTTCCTCTCTTGTAGTGAGCCCCTGGGCCAGCTCTTCCCATGCCCCCTGCCTGCACACATGCACGTGTCCACTGCTGAACGGGCCGTCGTGCACAGAGACTACCGTCCTCCAACGGCTCCTAGTGTCTGTTGAGGTGGGTCCGCTGGGGAAGCCAGTAGCGCACCAGGGAGCACAGAGGGCGGTTTCCCAACAGGGGAGCCGCCTGGGGACGGGGCCAGTCGTGGCGGCCTTTAGAATTCATCCTGTGAAGGCCCTGCTAAGGAATATGGGGACTCCTCACCCGTTGGGTGTGACCGCTCTGCACTCTTGCGCATGCTGCAGGATATCTGGGCCCTCCTCCGAGTGGGTTCATGCCTGCATGGAGCTCAGGTCCGGAGCAGTGTTTCCACCACAGCTTTTAGCAGCACTGTGGATCAGGCTGCTGGAAGTCTTCAGGGATTTCGGGGCCTACGGAGGCAGGTGACTAAAGTGTGTGAGCGATTAAAACATGTGCCATTCCAGTGCGCCCACCGTTCTAAAGAGTGGGAAAGCTAGAAGGAAGAATTTCCAATTTGAAAACCCTCAAGCAGTTTGCAAGAAGTAGCTCAGGTCACGGGAAAAGGAGTGAAGATGTAACGTCCATGCTCCTAGTTTCACTGGTGTCTTCCTTTTGCACAAAACCATATCAGTCAGCCCTTATGTTCAAACGGCATGCTTGGGTCAGTGATGGGGGCAACTTTGCTGAACGTAGTGCTGACCACCTAGTTGTAGCCTGATGTGACTCGTGGTGGGTCTGCAAGCCTAGAGGGGATTGGTACATGTTTACTTGGTTGTTGGGAATCTGGTAATCCGTCAGATGTGAGGGTTGGTTGGGTTTTGTCTATGGATATGTGTGTATAAGGGGAGATCATGCCTGTGTTTTCGTGAGCATTTTTAAGGGGGAGTGTTGTCTCTGGTGGGTGCCGAGATGTGACAGAGGCATACTCCAGGAGCTGGCATTCAGGTGTTTGTAAGTTGGTGTTCAGGGGCATATTTTTCCTGTGATGTTTTCCCCCATGACGTTGGGGATTGTGTGTCTCGTGATGGACTTGGTAGGATTATCTGCCTGTGCACAAGGGCAATGTTAGGTAAGTACGGGAGCCTATTCGCTTGGGTGTACAGTCTGTTTATTTGTACATTTGGGCATGTAGTGAAACTTCGTGGTTGGGACTTGACCCCAGCCAAAATTGAGAGTGGGACTGGAATCTACCTCCCCCTTAGCTTAGCACTTGAACCCAGGATCCCAGGTTCAGAGAGGATTCGAGCGCACAGACTTCTTCTTTTTGGTGGCATCTGCCCCATGCGGAGTTTCCCCGTCCTAGGATGGAGTGCCACAGCAGCAATCTGGGCCACTGTGGTGAAAACTCGGGATCCTTAACCTTCTGCGCCACAAACGAACACCTCGAGCCCACTGTCTTTGCAGTCAGACCCCCCACCTGGTGTCAGGATTTGATGAAGCTCAGGTGCTTCTGCTTCGTTGCAGCAAGAATTTGGCATGAAGCAAAGCACCAGGTGAAGAGTGAGTTTATTCGCATTAGACCCTCGTGGGAGATGCAAGTAAGCTGGCCAGGGAGCAGAGCCGCCGAGAGAACCAAGAGAGCTACATTCATGGAATCAAAGGAACAGTGGGGAAGGGAGAAGACTGCCTTCTTCCTCATTTCCTCATTTGGGGGCGGATAGCAAGGCTTCCATCCTCAGTTCCTCATTGTGCCCTGTCTGGATGGTGTGCACTGGACTGTCACAGTGCTATTTTCAAATCTGTGTGTATTCCCAGGAGTTTGGTAACATATAAAATAGGGTAATTCATCTCAGGTTTCCATATGCTGTCCTCTTTTACCTAGTCGTGTCCCCTTTCACCTGTATTTCTGTCTTGGTGAGGTGCAGAGATGCTACTCGTCAAGGACTGTTCTCTCCCTGACCTCATAGCGTCAGGACTCGATCTCCATATCTGTTGTCTTGAGCTTTAACTCTTGGGGGTTGTGTCTTGAGCGTGTCTGGCACTTAGATGCATCTGGTCTTCCTTCGAGTCGTGTAAATCATTGCTGGGTTACTTCTCTTGAGTGGCCATCAGCTTAAGACAGTTTCAAAGACTCCTTTAAACCTTGTCTTTAGCCCATCCCCAGTGGGAGTTTTCTGCTCTTTAAGGATCCTACTCTATCCTTATGTTTAGGATGATTATTTGTGTATTCACGGCATGTCGTCTGGCTCTTTGCTTTTGTGTGTAGTAAATGTTCAGGAGCTGTGCATGCGTGTGTCTTTTGATGTGTAGAGGGCAAGTCTGACTATCTTCTGGGACTGGTGAATGTTATGTAGGTAGGTGTGCTGTGTTGGTATGCTTCTGGATTCTGCATGCTGGAAGAGGGCATGCGGTGTGAGCCTGGGGGAGTGTGGGGTTATGGGCATGCGGCGAGTGTGTTATATGTGTATTTGGAACAAAGGACGTTCCTGTGCAGGGTGCTAGGTTTGCAGTTGTGTCGTGTACTGAGTAATTGTGGGTCTGCTTGGGGCTTTTGGAGAGTCGTGTGTGTGGTGCGTTTGGGTGTGTATTCAAGGGGCATGGGCACTTGGAGGCATATTTGCTGGGGCTATGCAATTGTAGTTTTCGGGAGGGACATGTTAGGCTTATATATGTGGGGAAGTGGGTATGTGTGCTTCTGACGGAGAGATGAGGTTCTCTGTTTATGCAGGGGCGTTGGAGACGTGCATTTCTAGGTATGAGAAATATGTGCTATGGTTATTTGTTAGGAGTTGCAGATGGATGAGCTGGCTCCTAGTATCGTTTGATATATGCAAGTCATTTCCTATGAGGCTTGCTGGCGATAGGTCCATGTGTCTTACGTGTGTATACTTGTCTGTGTGTCTATCACCAGGTGCATGAATGACCAAGTTTTGTTCATATGGTATGGAGGTGTTGGGAGTGTGCCACGGTTGGGTTGTTCCTCTGCAGAATGCTGAGGTGTTTATACCGGTACTAGGTACGACGAGATTGTGTGTCTACATTGAGGGTGAGGGCTGAAATACCTATGCATTTGACACACACACACACACACACACACACACACACACACACACACAGGTGCAGTGTCCTTTTGTTTCTATGTTGGGGGAGGAGCAGGGCGGTTGTGTTTTGGAGAGGTGGCACAATGTCTAGTGTTTGGGGCATCTGCACGTTCAGGGGTTGGGAATATTTGTATGTGCGTGTCCATGGGTGTTTGAGAATTGTACATGTGTATCAGCAAGTGTGGGCCAGTTGTGGCTGTGTGTGCATCTGAGTTCCTGGGGCCTGTGTAGTATGTCTTCTGAGGGACGACAGAGGTAGGCCTGTGTGTTTGGGAATCAAGAAATCGTATAGGCGATGTGCGTGTTCTCGAATCCTGGACTAGAAGTACTGTAGGGCTGTGGCCTTGCCTATGGGCTGTGTGTGAGACAACGGTGTACTTGCTGGTTTGGGTGAGCCTGTATACGTAGTATTGAATGTGTACAACTGGTCGGTGTTTGTATCCAGGCCCCTGTTGGGTACGTATATGTGAAGACCTGAGGTTGTTTGTGGGGAAACTGGGGGAGTGGGGGGGGTTGGCCTTTTCTTGTCTTTCTAGGGCATACCCATGGTGTATGGAAATACCCTGGCTATGGCGGAATTGGAGCTGCAGCTGCAGCTGCCAGCCAGAGCCACAGCAATGCCAGATCCGAGCTGCGTCTGTGACCTGCACCATATCTGATGGCAATCCTGGGTCCCTAACCCACTGAGCAATTCCAGGGATTGAACGTGCATTCTCTTGTATACTGGTCAGGTTCATTACAGTTTAGCCACCACGGGAATTCCTGCTGGAAGTTTTTTCATCACAATGTCATTTTCAGTTCTTGGCATCAGTCCAGTTATCTTCTCTGTTTCATCTGAGTTTAGTCTTGGAAGACTGCACTTTGCTAAGAATTTGTCCATTTCTTCTGGGATGTCATATGGTTGCTTTTAGTGGTCTCTTCTGATCCTCTGCATTCTGGGATGTCCACTGGAATCTGGTGTTCATTTTGAATTTTATTGATTTGAGTCCTCTCTTTTTTTCTTGATGAGTCTGGCTACGGGTTTATCCACATTGTGGATCTTTTCAAAGAACCAGTTGTGGTTGCATTGATCTTTCCTGTGGTTTTCTTCGTTGCTGTTTCATTTCTGCTCTGATCTCTAGGATGTCTTCCCTTCTGTTTGTCTTTCTCTCGTGGCGTTGGGTGTAACGTTAGGTTGTTTGTTGGAGAGTTTCCTTGTTTCCTGAGGTAGGCTTGTGTTGGTGTAAACGTCCCTCTTTGATCTGCCTTTGCTGCATCCCATAGGTTTTGGATTGTTATGTCTTGGTTGTCACTTGCTTCTAGGTATTTTTAAACTTCCTCTTTGGTTTCTTCAGTGCTCCATTGGTTGTCTAGTAGCATGTTGTTGAGTTTCCACGTGTTGGTGTTTTTCGCCGTTTTTTTATTCGTTTTGTTGATGTCTAGCCTCATAGCAAATGGTGTTCATGAAAGATGTGGGATAGGATTTCAATTTTCTTCAATTTACAGCGGCTTGATTTGTGACTCGGAATGGGATCTGTGCTAGAGGATGTTCGGTGTGCCCTTGAGAAGAGGGTGTATCCAGCTTCGTTTGGATGGAAAGCTCTCTACATATGGCTTAAGTCCATTTGGTCTAATGCATTATTTGAGGCCTGGGTTCCCTTGTTGATTTTATGTCTGGAAGATCCGTGCATTGATGTGAGTCGGGTGTGAAAGCCCCCTGCCATGATTGTGTTGGTGTCCATTTCTCCTTTTAAGGTTGCAGCAGTTGCCTTATATATTGAGGTGATCCTGTATTGGGTGCGTGTAGGTTTCCAATTCCTATCTCCTCTCCTTGGATTGATCCTTTGATCGTTACGTAATGACCTTCTTTGCCTCTTATTAACAGTCTTCATTTTAAGGCCTCTTTTGCCTGCTGTCAGTATTTCTACTCCAACTTTCTCTTACTTCCTGCTTTCATCCAAGGAATATTTTCTTCCATCCTCTCACTTCCAAGTTGTATCTGTCCCTAAACCTGAACTGGGCCTCTTGAAGACAGCATATCTATCCAGCAGTTTTCCCATCTATCTATCTATACCTATACACCTATACCTATACATCTATACCTATACCTATACCTATACATCTATACCTATATCTACACATACATACAGAGAGAGAGAGAGAGAGAGAGATGAGGCTTCTTTTTGTATCCATTCAGCCAGTCTATGTCTTTTTGGTCGGGGCATTTCGTCCACTTACATTGAAGGTCGTTATTGATTTGTACGTTCTTATTGCCGTTTTATTAGCTGTGTCAGGTTGGGTTTTGTTGGTCTTTTCCCCTCCTCTCTTGTTCTCTTCTCTTGTGGCTTGATGACTGTCTTTAGTGTGGTGTTTGTTGAGTGTTTTTTAATTGTTATTTCCTTCATACAATTTTTTTTCTACTGTACAGCATTGTGACCCAGTTACACATACATGTATACATTCTTTTTTCTCCCATTATCCTGCTCCGTCATAAGTGATTAGACATAGTTCTCAGTGCTACACGGCAGGATCTCATTGCTAATCCATTCCAAAGGCAATGGTTTGCATGTATTAACCCCAAGCTCCCATCCACCCCACTCCCTCCCCCCCTCCCCCTCGCCCGAGGCAACCACGAGTCTGTTCTCCAAGTCCATGAGTTTCTTTTCTGTGGAAAGGTTCATTTGTGCCATACATTAGATTCCAGGGATAAGTGTGTAATATCCTCTTCTTGAGTGGATCCTTTAACCACGAAATAGTGTCCTTCTCTGTCTTTCTTGATGGCCTTCGTTTTAAAGGCGATTTTGTTGGATGTGAGCATTGCTTCTCCCGATTTCCTGTCTTGTCCATTGGCATGAAATATCTTTTCGCATCCCCTCCCTTTCAATCTATGTATGTCCTTTGCCCTCGGATGAGTTTTGTTAGGCAGCAGATTGAAGGTTTTTGCTTTTGTGCCCAATCTGCCACCCTGTGTCTTTTGATGCGAGCATTTGGTCCATTAAGATTTCAGGTGGTTATTGATAGATGTTTATTTCTTGCCATTTTAAGCCGTGTTTTCCAGATGATTCTATGTTTCTCTTTTCTTCTTTTCTTTTCCTTTGGTTGGATGGTTTCCATTTATTTTATGCTTGAGTCCTTTTCTTTTCAGCTTTCTGAATGTAGTGTTCACTTTTGATTTATGCTTGCCCTCATTTTCGTTCTTTACTATGTTAACCCCTTCCTATATCTGCGCACTGTAGCCTGATGGTCATATAGGAACAAATACGTCATTGAAATAAGAAAAAGAATCTATTTTTTTTCCTTCCTTGCCCACTCCGTATGATTTGGATGTCTTTTTGTTTTTTTCTTTCTTTTTTTTTTTTTCCTACGTCTTCATGTTTAGGTCTGTATGCTGGCTTCTTTAAGTCACTGCTTTCCAATTGTGGTTTCCTCCAGCCAAGTTCTTCGTGTTTTTTTTGTTTTGTTTTGTTTTGTTTTTTTTTAATTGGCGAAGCCCTTTCAGTATTTCCTTTAGAGTGGGTTTTGCATTGCTGTACTCTTTCAGCTTTTGTTTGTTGGAGAAATTCTTCATTTCCCCTTCTATTTTAAATGATATTCTTGCTGGATAGAGTATTGTAGGTGGCAGATTCTTTTCCTTTCAGAGCTTTAAATGTATCTTGCCACTCCCTTCTGGCCTGCAGTGTTTCTGTAGAGAAATCAGCAGAGAGCCTTATTGGGGTTCCCTTATAATGAATGTTTTGCTTTGCTCTTGCTGCCTTTCGAATCCTCTCTTTGTGCTTAACCTTGGCCATTTTTCTTTATAATATGTCTTGCTGTGGGCCTGTGTGGGCTCAACTTGCTTGGGGCCCTCTGTGCTTCCTGTATCTTGACATCACTCTGTCCTTTTGCTCTTTCTTCATAAACTCTATTCCAGGACTCCCTGTTGTGGTGCACTGGAAACTGGCAATGTCCCCTGCCCTTCTACCCCAGCCACAAGGTCCAGACCCTCCCTTTGGCTGATGACACGAGGAGATTTCCAACCAGATGGCCCTGCCCCGAGAGCACTCACTCTTCTAAGTCCCAGCAGCTTTCTTTCTAACCCCCGCCGACTCCCTGAGCAATACCGGCTGCCCCCGCCTGGCCTGGGTATGGGCATCTTCTGAAAAGCCTCAACCAAGAAATTGAGAGAAAACCAGAGGCCTAAAGGAATGAGAAATGAAGAGGGTCCAGGTTAGGGGTGTGCTGCTGCAGCCCAGGGTCTTGCAAGAGCTGAGGTCTGCGGGGGCCTTAGCTGGCCAGGCTCCACTCCCAGACCAGCTCTCTTGGGCCCTGCTGGTACAGCGGTCCCTTCTCGGCCTTGGACAGTGCCTTGTTCTGGACATCCAGGGCTTCGCCAGGCACAGGGGCCCATATGCGGATAGATTGAAACCTGTGGTTGTCCTGAGGGTCAGTCAGGAGCTTCCTAAAACATGATGCCAGTGCCTGCCTGCATGACTTAAACAGGCTGGTCTTCCACGGGACGCCGGTGTTTGGACCTTCACAGCAGTCCACCTGAGTGACCGTGGATGGCAGAGACTCCTCTGACCTAGCTCCGTTGCTCACAGTAAGTCCCCCATCCTTCCTAGGGTGATTCCGGGGGTGGGGGGTTGCCTTGTCTGTGACCTCATTGGTTTGGGGGTTCTGGTGGGGCTGGCCCGCTGGGGCTTGGACTGCTGACATCCCGCCTACCCCAGCATCTTCACCAATATCGGCTCCTTCTCCCATGGGATTGGTGAGATCCAGAAGCTCACGCCTCTCCCTCAGCCCACGGCCCCTCCTCCTCACACCCAGGTTCCATACCAGTCTCTGCAGGCTGCTGGCTCACTTGGGCCTGGCACCGCCTTTGTGCCTCCAGAGCCCTTGTCCCTGCCACTGGTCATGCTCGAGGTCCTGCAGCAGGCTTGGTGCAGATCCACCAAGCTCCCTGTGCTCCTAGCTCTGCCTCAGAGTCCAGTCTCCTCTCTGGAACCTGCCGCCCCTCCCCCACCAGCTCCATCAGCTTGCCATGGCTTTCCAATGCCATCTGGGCATTCCTGTCCAACAGTGGCCGCCCCACAAACCAAGCCTGCAGTCTCACATAAACAAACGAAAGACTCCTCCTGCTCCTGCCTTGGGGCCCTACAGCCCCTCCTGTCCTCTGTCCTTACTTCTTCTGTTGGGGTCCTCCTTCTGACTCCCTGGACAAGGAGAGAGGACATGAGAGGGAGACTGTCCCAGCAGGAAGGCAGGGGTGGGGACGCTGGTGGAGCCCAGCTGGGGACAGAGAGGGTGTCTTCCATTGAGACTCCACCCTGCCGTGGGAGTGCACAGGCCTTTGGAGAGAGAGTATCGGTCAGCTCCAGCTGCCGTCACAAATCCCACGGGCAATGGGGCTTAAATAACAAGAATTTACCAACTCACCCTTGTGGAGCCCAGCCTTCTGAGATCCAGGTATGAACAAGCTTGGTTTGCCCTGAGGCCTCTCTCCTTGGCTTCCAGATGGCCATCTCTTCCCTGTGACCTCACATCAGCTCCCTCTGTGTGTTTCTGGGCCTAAATTTGCCCTTTCTATAGGGGCACCCGTCATATTGTCTTGGGGGCCACCTTAGTGACCTCATGTCAGCTCTTTCTTTACAAACTCTGCTCCAGGGCTTCCTGTTGTGGTGCACTGGAAATGAACCCCAGTAGTCACCATGAGTGTTCAGGGTCAATCCCTGGCCTCGCTCAGGAAGGGGAGGATCCAATGTTGCCGTGAGCTGTGGTGTAGGTCACAGACACGGCTTGGATGTGGCGTTGCTGTGGCTGTGGTGTAGGCCGGCAGCTGAAGCTCTGATCGATCGATCGGATGCCAAGCCTGGGACCTTCTATATGCCGCCCCTGCAGCCCTATACAAACAAACAAATGTAAACAACAAGAAGACAAAGAAAACTCTGCTCCACCTAAAGTCATGTGCTGAGGTACTGGGGGAGAAGACTTCAACATATGAATTTCGGGGGATAGAGTTCAGCCCCTTTTGGCCAGTGTCTACAGTGCAAGGGATGAAGGGTCTTTCCTAAAGTAAAGAAACATCACCCCTGGGGTTGGGAGGAGGGAGGACTGACTCCCCATGGTGAGGGAGGGAGGGACGTTTCCAGAGTGCAGGGCACTTGAGCTGGATTGGAGCCCATGACCCAAGGCCATGAGGCAGGGGGTTCCAGCCTGTGGCATATAAGGCTCTCGAAGGCAGGGGGTCCAGGAGACTGAGGGGGAAGCCGAGAGAGGAGCTCCAGTGCCAGGCTGTGAGCTGAGGTCCAGGCTTGCAGTCCTCAGACCTCTGCTCCGAGATTCGATTCCCAGCACCCTCTTTAAGCACACCCATGGCCCCGCTCTCCCCAGCCTGAAGGGACACAAGTCACCGCCCACCTTCCCGGCCCCCACCCCCGCATGAACTGCTCCCTTCTGTCCAAGGGCCCCAGCCTGCCTGGCCCAAGGCGTCGACACACCTCCAGCACTTGGATGGAGCCTGATGTCTCCTTTCCTGCTCAGCTGACTCAGGACCACCTGAGTGAGTTCCCTGAAGCAGCGTTGTCAAAATCCTTCCTGCCCTCTGCCTGACACAGAGTTCTCATGCAGCCAGCAGGACCCCAGGAAGCCTCACAATGTACCCAGCCTTCAGGACCCACGGTGCTGTGGTTGGTGACATATCGCCTCCTAATGCTTGCCCATTTTCTAGTGGAGTTGGTCCTACTTTTATGGTCATGATTTGGCAGTGCCTTATTCCCTCGAGATACCAGACTTGTGTCAGATGTGTGGTTGGCAGGTAGTTTCTCCAAACCTGTAGCTTCTTTTCACCTAGGAAAATGTTTACATTTGATGAGGTCCATTATTTGTCTGTTCTTTCTTTCTGGGGTAGTGACTTGGCTGTCATGTGGAAGAACGCTTTTCTTTTTGTTGTTTCGCTGATGTTGTTGTTGCCTATTCAAGCGGAATTCATTTAGTTACCTTCAGTTTCATTGAAGTATAGTGACTCACAATGCTGTGATAGTTTCTGCTGTGTAGCGAAGTGATTCGGTCATACACACACACACACACACATCCATTCTCCCTCAGATTCTATTCCCATATCAACTATCGCCAAATGTTGGCTAGAGTTCCCTGGGCTATACGGCAGGTTCCCGTTGGCCAGTCATTCCATATACCTCAGTGTATATGCAGAAGCCAGTCCCAAACCCCCAGCCCATCCTCCCCCTGACTTGTCTCCTTTGGTAACCAAAACGTTTTTCCAAGTCTGGGAGTCTGTTTCTGTCCTGCAAATATGTTCATGTCTATCCTTCCTTTAGAGTCCACATAGAAGCGATATCGTACGATGTTTGTCTTTCCCTGTCTGACTGGCTTCACTTAGGATGACAATTTCTAGGTCTATCCTTGCTGCTGCAACGTTCATTATTTCATTCTTTTGTATGATTGTGTAATGTTTCCCTGTGTACATGTACCGCATCTTCTTTATCCATTCCTCTGTCGATGGACATTTAGCTTGCTCCCTTGTCTTGGCTATTGTAAATGGTGCTTCAGTGAGCACTGGGGTGCATGTATTTTTTGAAGGGCCTTTATTTCCTCTTGATGAAGTCCAATTTTCTGTTCTTTCCTTTCCTTTGGGGGTAATGTTTTTCTTGTCATATGGAAGAACTCTTTACCAAGCCCTGGGACCCAGAGATTTTCTCCAATTTTTTTTTCTTTGTTGGTAAACATTTATCCGTAGTTTGTATCTATGCAAATTTTACACTTGCACTTAAGTTCCATTATGAGTTAATTTTAGTATCTGATAAAAACACTATCCCTATTCCATTATACTGCTCTTGAACTTCTGTATTAGAACATCCCAGGTTGCTGTATTGGCATGGATCTATTGCTGCATTCTCTGTCTGTACACTGAACTCCGTCGGCATCTATCCCTCCACCAATGCCCAAATGTCTTACATAGAGCATTCTCATAAGCCCAATATCCTCCAACTCTAAGGTGCTTTCTTGAAATTATTTTTGATGTTCTGGCTCCTTTATCTTTTCTTTATACGTTTGAGAATATGTTCGTCCATGTTGACCAAAAAAAACTTCTGTTGGAATTTGACAGCTTTCTATGTTGAGTCTTCCCATCCACGAGTATAATCCATGTCCCCATTGTTGTAGGTCTTGTTTCATTTTATCACACAGATCCTCTATCACAAATATGTATACCCGGATTTCCCATTGTGGCTCAGCTTGTGAAGAACGTGAAACAGTGTCCAAGCGGACGTGGGTTCCATCCCTGACCTGGCTCAGTGGGATAAGGGTCCAGTGTTGCCCCAAGCTGCAGTGTGGTTTGCGCATGCTGCTTGGACCTGGTGTTGCTGTGGCTGTGATGTAGGCTGGTAGCCGTAGCTCCAGTTTTACCCCCTTGCCTGGGACCTCCCATATGCCGTGGGTGCAGTCATAGAATGAACTATGTAACCAAATGCTTCAAGATTTTTGCAGATCTTGTGTATTGCATCGTGTTTGTAGTTTGGGCTCCACATTATTTTTTTTTTTTTTTTGTATTTACGCATGTGATGAATGTTTTTGTGTCGATCTGAGACTTTGATAAAGTAGCCTCCATCTATTCAGTGTGTCTTGGAGATTGGGTGGGCCTTTCTGTGGAGGTAGCCATGCTATCCATGAGCATGGAGAGTTATGTTTCTTCCTTTCTAATCCGCATGTCTTTATTTCTCTTTCTTGCAAGGCTGCCCCGGCTAGTACCTACAGTACTAAGTAGAAAAGGACAAATGAGAAAGAACTTTCTGACCTGTTTTGAATTTAGGAGCACAACTTTCGTTCTTTCACCATCACGTATGAGGCTTGGTGTAGATTTTTGTCTAGATGTTCTTTACTGGGTTCAAGTAGTGTCCTTCTCTTCCTAGTTTTCTGAGCGTTTCTAACATGAATGGGTGTTGAGCTTTGTCAAATGCTTTTTCTGCACAAGCCATTGTGACCATGTAGGTTTTCCTCATTTAATGTGCTAATACAGCATATAAAGTTGATGATTTTGCATATTAAACCAAGCTAGTATTCCCCGGATACATTCCATCTGAATGTAGTGTATTGTCATTACCTTCTTTGTTCATGCATTTGTTTTATTATTTTGTGATTTGTTTTTTCCCGATTCCTTGTGTGAAAACTTAGGTTATTGATTGGAGACGTTTCGTCTTTTCTGTTCTATAAGCATTTATTGCCACTTGTTTCCCTCTTAACAACAGTTTGTCTGGATCCTACCACCGGTCACGTACTGCATGTTCATTTGCCTTCAAATCTATTTGTTTTCAAAGTTTTCCTTGAGAGTCCTCTTTGAGCATGGGTTCTTTCGAAGGGTGCATCTCAATGTCCACATATCTGGAGGCTTACTTTCTTCTCGTTCTCACTGTTATACAATGGACAGCGTATACTTTGGACATGGTGGAGTGAAATGCAGTGACTATGTGTTTCGTTATTATATAGGTTCTTCAAATGTCACTGGTGTGAATGTTTCAAGTATGAATGTTACAGAGTAGTTCTCTGCCCTTTTCCCTTATACTGTAACCATAAGGGATTTGGTGACCTGAACATATAAATGCCAGGCTTCTGAAGATGTGTCTAACAGGGCCAGTTCACAGACACCCCTGCACATTGTTTTCTGGATCGGCTTGCAAGCAGAGAGCCAGGGTCCAGGAGGGGGCCCAGATCTAGCGCTCTGGTGCTTTATATGGCATGAGCAGAGAAGCCGTGGTCCCAAGTGGGCACTGGCTGCAACCAGAAGGCGGACATGCAGGACCCAGGCCCAGTCCCTGGCTGGGGGAGCAGCACGCATGGTGGGTGAAGCCCCAGCCTCTCTCCTGCTGCCCAGGGCGGGTCTGAGCTGTGGGCGCAGCCACAAGGCTCAGAAGGCCAATGGCGGGGACACTAGGCGGTACTCCCCACCTCCGACAGCCACAATCCCTGGCTATTGGCAGTGACCGTGAAGTCCCGAGGAAGGCCAGGCTTCCAGCTGCAGGGAGGTGGTCTTGAGCAAGTCAGACCTGCCCTCTCTCTTCTTCAGCAAGCAACATTTTCCTCACGCCCTGTTGCTTCCCCCCAACCCTTGCGGTTGCCAGCCTTTCGTTTTCAACCATCATCCAAAGCGCTTCCTGAACGAAAGGGCATCCTAACCCCAACTGACTAAGAAGCACCTCTTGAAAATAAGCAAGTCGCCCCTAACACAAGACTCTTAGCGCCTTCCATGGACCATCCTTGATAGCTCCTGCATGCTGCTGAGTAGTAAAATGTTGGTGACCAAGAACTCCTCCAACGACTGGTGTGCTAGCAATAGCTTCTGTGAAAGCAGGAAGCTCCTCCCCCTCAGGCAGAGGAGGTCAGGAGACCATAGGTGATGGCCCTGTGCTCTGCTCCCTGTTTCAAGCCCTTTGGATCCCTGCCATCTGAGGAAGGAAGGCAGTGCCTGGGAAACTACCATGGTTCCTGACGCATCACTTGCCCTGCCGGGCAAGAGGTCACCTGTGAGCCAGAGGGCCGGAATCCTCCCTGGAACACACTGCCCCGTGCCCACCACTCAACAATGCCCTCCCAACAAGGCACATTGGCTGCACAGTTGTAATAGCTGGACAGTTCAGGTATGCTGTCTGTGACTTGGACAAAGGTGACTCTTTGCCTTGTTCTTGGAGGCACATGGCATCGGAAAGGGAGAACCCAGACCAGGTGGCCCAAAGCCTAAGTCAAATGGGTTTCTTCAGCCAATGCTTTGATTCCACCTTGAGGAGTTTGGAGATGAGCCTTTCCCTGGTGTCAGAGGGTAAGCTTCCCCTTGGTGTCTATCATAGACAAAGAGTGTCCAGCCCCTGGCTCCGTCTCATACAAGCTGCACCAATCCAGCCCCTGAAATTGGGAGCCTCCTTTACCCACCCTAGGGATGGTGGCCATTTCTGTGATTCTGTGAATGCAGCGTCCATTAAACCACTGTTTCCTTGTTGGAGGGATGCATGGAGGGATGCATGGAGGGATGGATGCATGGATGGATGGATTCTTTGATTGTCATTGTAGGGCCCCACCTGCAGCACATGGAAGTTCCCAGACTAGGGGTCGAATCAGAGCTGGCACTGCTGGCCTATGCTACAGCCACAGCAATGCCAGATCCAAGCCACATCTGTGACCTACACCACAGCTCATGGCAATCCTGGATTCTTTAACCCGCTGAACAAGGCCAGGGATCAAACCCACGCACTCATGGATACCAATCAGATTCTTCATCTGCTGAGCCATAATGGGATCTCCCTAAAATATTATTTGGTTATGGTCTCTACAGCTTTCATGTCTTCAAATTCTATTGCGTTCTTTTCTTTTCCCTTTTGACTCGGCTGCATTGGGACCTATGGGCTTTTTCCAGGCCAGGGGTTGAATCGGAGCTGCAGCGGCTGGCCTATGGCACAGCCACAGCAATACAGGATCGGAGGCATGTCTCATACCTACACCACAGCTGACAGCAATGCCAGAACATTAACCCAGTAAGTTAGGATCCTTACAGCCGAGCCGTGACAGGAACTCCTGCTATTTCATTTTTCATGGATTGAAGAACATGAGTGAATTCCTCACTTCCAGTGTGCCTGCACCTTAGCATTAATCCTAGACTTTTTGGTGGCTTGGGGGTGTTTTTTATTTTATTTTATTTTTTGGCTGCCACTTGTGGCAAATGGAAGTTCGCAGGGACAAGCCTAGATCCTTAACCCTCTTCCCCACAATCAGAAAATTATCACTGGTCATTTAAAGTCCTAAGTCTTCTTGTATCAAAAGCTACCTGGGGGTGGATGCCAGTGGGCTGGTGAGGTTGGGACCACTGAGCTCCACATGATGTAAGACTCCACCCCAGCCATTAAGTGGCCATGAAATTCCAGTCACTCCTTCCCCCTTCGTTTTGTCCTCGTTGGGACTAAGAGGCAGCTGCCTCCACCAATTGGCACATTGCAATAATGCCACTGAGACGATAGGATGCCCCCCCACCCACCCACCCACAAAGCAGAAAGTCCGTCCCTATAGCCAAGCCTTTTCCTCTCTGGCCAGGCCACCCCCACAGGACACCCTGGATGAGTGGAGGATCACCTCAGCCTGTCATCTGGCCACTTCAGAGAGGCAGAGAGAAACTCCCTAAAGGTAAGGGCTGTCTCCAGCCTCCATTCTCAGAACTGGTGAGTGTCCAGAGGGCTGAATGGTACCAAAGCAGCTCTCCATCCCCAGAGTGTTCAGGGATGCAGAGAACGGAACAGATGCCCCAGAAGCCCCCCTGGCCCAGCAGGCTTGAGAGACAGGGATGGTGAGGCTGTCCCTGGGGATAGTGAGAGCTGTGTACTCCCAGGAGCTGCCTGGGCATCCTTGTCTCTGTGGTGGAAAGACTTAGTGATTCACCTGTGGATCCAGACTGCCTGGGATCTCACACATGCTTCGTTCCTCTGGGGTCCCCTCTCTGTCCTCTGAGGACCCCTCTCTGAGGACACAGACACATGCAGGACGACAGTGGACCAAGTGTATTTCACAACAAAACTATTTTATCCATATTTTACATACCCTATGGCAAAGGAGCTACTGTGCCCACCCACACACACCCAGACCCAAGTCCCCACCACCTAACCCCACCCAACCCCACTCCCCTCCTGGCCCTGGTCATTCTGTCCTTCCTCCCCACCCCTATGTCAGCCAGGATGGTTGCTGGGACCTGGAGGAGCCCAAGGCTTCCATGGGGGCTGCCCTGTTGGGCTGGCCCTGGAAGGCTGGCCCACTGTTCCCTCCTGGCTGCAGTGCCACTTCCTCCTCCTCCTCCCTGTGACAGATGGGTCACACCTGCTCGTTTGGGGCTCTGAAGGGCCAACCAGCCCCAGAGCCAGGGCGGGCCTCCCAGAGCCTCGCAGGTCAGCCCTAGGCCTGGGCAGCTTCTCAGCAGCGGCCGGGCCTCCACACACAGCCCGCTTCCTAGACTTGGCAGCTGCCGGGGGCACCTGGGCTGAGGCCCATTCTCTGGGGAAAGGGGGCCTGGGAAGCTTGCCGCGCCCCCAGCCCCCCAGGGCAGACAAGACCCGAGGCAGGGACAGGGCTCTGTGGCCGCCCCCAGGGCAGCAGGCTGTGGTGAAGGCCCAAGAGGAAGGCCAGGCTGGGGAGCTCCTCCTCATCCTCACTGAACCCTTGACCCGGCCCTGGGGCTCCGCTAGGCGAAGAGGCCTCCCTGAGAACCTTTTTGGCCCTGGGTCCTGATGGAGGGCCCGAGCGCTTTGTGCCCTGGCGAGGAAAGGGCTGTGCAGTTCCAGACTGAGGGGACTCCTGATGTCCTGGAGAGGGCACAGGGCCTTTGTGCCTGAACAGGCCCCTGTCTGTCTGGCGGTGCCTTAGATGGCCGTGGAAATCCATCTGGGGTGTACAGCTTTCATCGCTGGCCCCGGGCTGTGGGCCTTGCTCATTCCTCTGGGCATCTTGGCCGGCAGCAGACTCAGAAGGTCTTGAGTCCAGCTGGGGTGCCCTGTGATTGGGGGTGGCCGGCACCCCGTCCTCCTCCTTCGAGGCCAGGGCTCGTTTCTGCACCAGCTGGCGGGAGGGAGGTGGACAGTGACCGCTCTGCACCCTCCAGGGAGAGCCGGGGGTTATGGGCAGGGGGAGGTGAGATGGGACTCACATCCCGATACAGACCCTGTGGCACTCCTGCCTTCCTCCTGGACCTTCCCCCCAGAAGGGTCCCTGCCCCCTCCCCGGCTCCCCTCCTCCCCTTCCATTCATCCTGCCCTGCACCCACCTGGGCAGCCTCCCTGGTGCAGGGCCTCTCAGTCAGGGGAGGGAGGGGCAGAGCCTTCAGGGCCTCCTGCTCTGGGTCCCTCCTCTGCCCTGGCTGACCTGGGTCCTTGCCTCCTGGATTTCCTGGGTCACCTGGGTTCCCCCCCTGCCCCAGTCTCCCTGAGTGTCGCTCCCTCCCCCGGCCACCTCTTCAGGGGAGAGTCCTTCCTCCTGCTCCAGCTCCTCAGCCAGGGCCGAGAGATCCAGCTCTGGTTCTGGGGAAAGCAGTTCTGCCAGGAATCGGGGGTGAATGACCGCCTCCACCTGGGACAGAAGGAAGAGGCTGTGAGCATCCTCGGCAGGAGGGACCTGGGAGGCAGGAAGACGTGTGGGGGAAACGTGAAGAGCAGAGACCGATCCAGAGTCCCCTGCACAATGGGGGAGCTTTCAAACTGTCATGGGAATTGTCTACACTCACATAAACACACACACACTCAGAAGCAGTTGCACGTGCAGACACGTGCGCAAAAGCTCAAACACACGTGCACAGAAACAGTCACAAAGGCATACAGAGAGGGACACACATGTACAAACATATACATCCACATATACACATCCTATGCACATAGGTACACTCAGACACCCAGGATCACACGCAGATCTCAGGATCCAGGAACAGAGCATAAATCCCATTGTCCTGGGCCAAAGCCAGAACTAGGGTGCCAAGAGGACCTCTCCCTGGAATCCTATAGACCCAGACTGCAGGCCCAGCCCACCTTGGTGACAAAGTCCTCCTGGGAACACAGCTTGTCAATGTAGCTGAGGAGTTCCGGGTCCGGGAAGGTGCCGTCCTCGTCCTGCGCCAGGTCATTTCCCTCCTCTCCACATTCCGCATCTGACTCCCCCGTGGCTGAGGGCCCAGGACCCACCAGTGCCTCCATGAGGTCCCCACACTCTCTCACAGCCTCAGGGGGGCTCTCCTTGAGGGCCTTGTTCTCCAGCGGCTGCCGGGATCTGCGTGGCCTTGGGCGTGTGGGCTGGACCCTGGGGCCGTGTTTCCTTGGAGCACAGGCTGAGGCAGAGCAGGAGGAAGGGAAGGTGAGGGGATCCAGCACCCAGAAGCTGACCCCTGAGCAGGTACAGGGGAGGGCAGTGTTGCGGTGGGGGGGGGGCATGGACATGGGTGTGGGCGGGGTCAGGGCCAGCCAGAGCCTCATGCTTGGTGGGAGGCCAGAGAAAAGGAGGATGTGTGGAACCTCAAATGACCAGGGGTCTCCCCACCAGCACACATGTTAGGCAGATTGCACAGGGGCCCCTTAGACAGGGAGGAGGGTGATGAGTTTCCAAACGGGCCACATTCATACCCCAGAGGGAGAGAGGGCCACTGAGACCCCCCTCAGGGGCTGTTCTTGTTGAAAGGTCAATGCCCCCTTGAGGGAAAAGGACCAACCTGGGGACAGTGGCCATTCCTAGGCCCCTAGTACCTTTGCCTTGACCTCCAGTGGGAAGGTGGTTAACTGGCCGAGTGCCCGGTTTGCGGGATGTGGGTTCCTGAGGAGCCGGCTTTGGTGGAGCTGGAGGAGGCATGCCCTGCACCCCCTTCGTGCATGACAAGTTCTCCATCCGGATCTCATCCTCTGCCTCAAATTCCATGAACCTGGGGGATGTTGAGGGACAGGCCACAGTGAGAAAAAGGCCTGGGCTCTGGAGCCCACCCAGGGCAGCAGGACTGAGGGGGTGAGGAGAGGGTGTCCTTGGGGCTGTCAGGGCCCTGTGAGGTGCTGTCCCAGCAGGGAGCCGCTCTGGGGCAGGTACAAGATCTGGGCCACCTCCTGCCTCACCGGCCCTGGAGATGGAAGGCATGGCCCAGCAGAGACCCAGGTTACTGTGTTGAACCAGGCCTAGGGGACCCATGGTGGTTTGGGGGGACCCTGCTCATGGCCCCCCAGACCTTGCCTGAGCCAAACAATGGAGACAGCCAGCGGCCCGGTCAGGCGTGTGTCCCCACCGGGCCCTTTGCCTGAACCCAGAACCCGGGGCTGGGCGTGAGAGTCCAGGAAAACACACGTGAGACAGGGCCCAGCACAGGCTGGAGAGGGGATACTAAACTTAGAGGAGCAGTGTCACTTGCCTCTGCGAGGTGCTCCTTTGGTTTTGTTTAGAAACTAGGGGATTCACGTGCAGAAATCACAGGGAGGGCCAGAGACCCATGGGCTTCCCCAAGGATGCCCAGTTGCCCATTCCAGCCACCGTTGATGAGGAGAGGCATACCACATGCTAGGTCAGTGGCTGCCAGGCACCCAGCATGAAGGGGTGCCAGGCTGCCGGGTGGAGACCACACCCCTGCACAGCCCCTTGTGTCTGCAGGTGACCTCCTCCTGGGCTGCCAGGGCTCCCAAGGCCATCCTGAGGCCTGCCCAGGTCAGCATCAGGGTAGGGCAGAGCTCCTGGGACAGGCAGGGTGGAAGAGCCAAGCTCTCCAGGTGGCAGAGGGGATTCCAGAGGGCGATAGGATTCGGGGATTCAGGGAACAATAGGTGTGAGGTGCCAGCCTCCTCTTGCATCCTCTCTGATTATCACCACCACAGCCAGATCCTGCCCTGGGGTCTCCCCATCACCCACCACCCACCCCACCATGTAGCCCACGCCCCCGGACACTGACTCACTTTGCTGCCATTTCATAAAAGGGCATCCTCTCAAAGTTGCTCGTGTGCTGCCATTCCTGCGTGGCCCGCCGCATTCCCTCCTCCAGCGTCATGGTGGGCTTCAGGCGAGCCAGGGTGCGAAGCACTGGGCTGCAAGCCCTCGGGGTCAGTCTCCTGGTACAGCCCAGCCCCCACTGCCCAACCCCACCCAGCCCCAAGGCCTGCATGTGTCCCAACACAGTCAAACCCAGGCTCAAGAGGGTGAGAGGAGGGTGTCTGGAGAGCAAAGGCAAGCCTTCCTGGTGACTGTTGCCACCGCCTCCCACTCGCCAGAGGATGATCGTCCACTCCCTGGCTATAGCCGGGACACGGTGGCTAGGGGGGGGCTGCCATCTCATATAAAATGCAGCCCCATCAATGAGGGAAGGCAGGTGCCAGGCTACCTGCTAACAGGTCCGAGAAGCCCAAAGATTCTTCTGCCCGGTCCTCTGAACTCGATGGCCTAGGCCCCCTTTTCTGAGGGACCTCAGGGCTAGATGGGAAGTTCCTGCCAGGCTCACAGCTCTAGGAGGATAGACCCTTGCCCTTAGGAGAGCTCTACCACCACCCCTTTCTAGCCGGAATTCTTCAGAACAAGGACCAGGCATGCAGAAAGCTCTGTCCTGGGCCTGAACGTCCTAAGCTTTATCTGAAGTGATACCCACTGGCCGCCACATGCCCAGGTCCATGTTGAAAGGAGGTAGCACCAGAGAAGTAGGTCCCATTCAAACTTTGGCTCCTCACATCAGAGCAGGACCCTCTCGGGCTGCTCTTCTGCACTAAATGTTACCATGGAACTGCAGAAAGTAAGACAACTGGTCTCGCATGGTGGTGGTAGCTGAGCTAAGGCACGGAAAGGATGTCATGGACTGGACGTGTGACACATCTGGAGTGAAAACATGCCTCCTCATAGCATGGGCACTGCTGTCAACCCTCCTCCTTCTTTCTAGGTTGAAGGCTCCCTGGAAACCTAAGCGGGGAGTCCATGCCAAGTTCCTCTATATGTGAAGGCTCCAGATGAGCTAATGAGGGCCTGAGAGATCACTTACATGAGAAAGCAGGAGAGAGCTTCCGCATCAGGGCTCTGGGGCAGGTGGCTCCGGGCCAGGGACTTGAAGCGCTGCCAGCGTCGGAAGTTCTGATAGACGCTCTTACGGTCACAGGCGTCCTCCCGAGGGCCCCTGTGCTGGGAGGCATGCAGGCTGCCTGCCCCAGAGGTGCCATGTGGCCATGGCCCAGAGCTCCCTGGGGGCAGGATGAAGGCCATCTGGGCAGCTGGTGGTGCAGCTTGAGGAGGAAGGCCTGGGGCCAACCCTCCCTTGCCAGCCCGAGCTGCTGCAATAGCCGGGGCGGCCACAACTCTGTCCCCTGCAGGGGTGGCTATGCAAAGGGGGGCAGGACACAAGGCACTCCCCCTGAGGGCCCTGGAAGCACTCCTATTGAGTGGGGCCTGAGGACGCCCAAAGGCCTGAGTCTGGTGGGGCGATGCTGACCTCCCTCCTGACCAGACTGGGACCGTGATGTTGCCAATCCCTGGGGCAATGGGGCCATGGTCAGCAGGAGCCCCCCGAGGTGTCCCGGGGTGAGCTGGCTGCAACAGGGTGCTGCCAGGCAGGAGTAATGGGGCCATGGGCGGTGGCAGGGGCTGCGCCCAAGCCGGCTGGGGTTGGGAGCCAGGAGTGAGTGGAGGATAGGACCGTGAGGCCCCAGGGTGCATGACCACATCCGTGCCCAGCGGTGGAGTTGCTGTGGAGAGAAAGGAAAGGGGGGAATGGAGGAGGAGAATGGGCAACTTGGACGGAAGCTCTCTGGGGACTCAGAGTGTACACCTCAGCGGGAGAGGGCATTTGACAGAGGAACCTGTGTGTTGTGCTGATGCCTTGGAGGGACTTTCATGGTCTGACTTCCGGTTGAGAATGACTTCCCTGGTGACCTTGATGCCTCACACCAAGTTCCCTGGCCCTGCCTACCAAGAAGCGCTCAGCTCAGCAGCAGTGATTGGAGAGCCTCCCTGAGGAGCTACCTGGCACCTCGCTCTCACAGGCTGTCCCCACGTCCTGGACCTGAGAGGCCATCTACTCTGAGCATGCCCCTCAGCAAGGTCACCAGCAGGTAGGGGCCTTCTCCAAGGTCCTTCCGGGCACCGTAAGGCCTTTGATGGACCGGCACTGTCTAAAGTCTTAGGGCCTCACTTCCTCCTCAACCCTTCCTTTCTCGATGCTCAGCACACATCCGTTCGGTCTTTCTTTCCTGACCTCACAAAACAAATCTCAAAGGCTGAGAAGATCAGTCTGCACACAGAAACCTTAGACAAACACAGAACACCCCCACCAAGCATGCACCTGCCTCTCAGAACCACCCAGAGTGGACACTTCACAGCGGCTAAGTTGTGCCACCCCATCCCGATGGCCCTGAATCACTCCCACCATGCAGTTCTGTTCCTCAGAGAGAAGTCTGAGAGGTAGGTGTGTGTCCCCGGCATTCTTGTCATTGCCCATCCAGGGTTGGCTGCAGAAGATGAGCACGGGCCCAGGGTGGCTCACGTTACATGGGTCATGGGAGTACAGGCTGCCTGTGGTCCTTCCCCTTCCAGCTCCCAATAATGGAAAGTGAGGACAAACTGAGAATCAGGCAGGAGTCAGGTGCCATTGTGAGAAAACTGTCTGTCCAGGAGAAGGAGGGTACATACCACGATGCACCTAATTAGTCTCCACAGGTGTCCTAGGAGGTTTCAGAGTAGCAGACTAGATCATCTTCCTGCTTCTGCGCTCCGCCGCTTCCCCCCGCCCCCCCGCCCCCGCATTGCAAAGGAAGCCGCCTTCATAGGCATTCCACCGGAACCAACAACTCTCCTCATGTGGTCCATGCCCTTGAAGTAGTGACTTGAAATAGGAACACACTCTTCATCTCAAAGTCAGGCCTCAGCTTCTGCCGTGAGATACCTGACACGATGAGCAATGTCTGAAGAGATGTATTTCCACAAAAGGGAAACCAATACAGAACAACTCAGGAACACGAGTCCTAGCTTGGGTGAAGTCACATGGTTGCCCATCCCTTGTGGAATCCAAGGCCACAGTTCCCTGACCTGAGAAGTGAGTTCTGGGCTGGACGGAGGGAAAAGTCCTGGGCAGTGGCAGCGAGAGTCACATCCTGCCCAGCTCAGAGAGGACACTTTAATGAGCATGTGGCCACAGACAACACCCCCTGGCACTGAGTCGTTTTCTGACTATACCCTCTCATTCCACGCCCCCATTAGACAGAGTATGCTCCAGCTCAAATCCCTTAGAGAGATCTGGTGAGGCGAGCTTCAGATGCCTAAGGACCACGAGGCAGGGCTAGGCTTTCCCCGTGACCCTCCCAGTGCCAGCAACAGGACACTGGCTACACACACGTTCCAAGCGGCTTGTCTCCCTTCTAGAAACAGCCACCTGCCTGCTGCCATCCTGCCTCCCCAACCAGAGCAAGTCCTCTTTATCCGCCTCCAAGCTGTCGTCCTCCCCAGGGCAGGCTCAGGTTTCTACAGGTCCCCAGGCTCCCCAGGTGAGATGTCCCTGGGGTGTAGTGCTCTCTCCTTCCTCTCCTTCAGTCCAACTCCGTGTCCACAGTGAAGGGTCCCAACGGAAACCCATGGATTTGAGGGAGGCACTTTCTCTTGGAAAACAGCCCCCGTCTAGAGGCTTACCTCCTCCTGAAGCCATTCCCACAGGCATGGGCCCGGACCACCACGGGCTGGCGGCCTCAACGTGAACACTCAAGGGCAGGACCCAGCGAGCGACCTGCTCCAGCAGACGCTCAGGATGCAAGTAAAGGAGCCCAAGTTTGAATCTCAACAGTAGAACGTGGGCCTCGAGACATTCTGCAGTGGGGGAGGGGCTGAGGGCAGGTGAGCCTGGGTGGGGGTGGGGTACCATTCCATGCTGGCCTCTGCAGGTAGGCAAGAACCAGACGTTTCTTCCGCCTTATGCAGTGGCCAGACAATTGTTGAGTGCCTCCTTGGGCAATGTATGGGTTGGTTTTCAGAGTCATAGCACCAAGGTTTGTCTCGATGTTCCCTTTCACTTCGTTATCCATCAACCTAGTTGTTGTCCCTCAACCCGCTCTGCTTCCGTCCTGGCTCTTGACTTACATCCCCGGAGGCTAGACTCTCTGAACAAAATTCACCATTTCTCACCTGATAAACACTTGGGTATTCATGGCCGCCTGGGACACAATGTTTAAACTTTGGCTTCTCTCAGCAGACCCACCATTTTTGATTGGTGTATGTCCATCTTTCCTAAAGAAGCGGTCCTTGTGTGCCAACCAGCATCCAGCAGGACCCACCTTACTCACGTTCCTGTGTGCTGGAAAGGCCCAGTCCATCCAAAAAGCCGTTGCACAGCCCACGTGTCCAAGACCAGAGATCACTCTGACTTGTTTCCCGTATTATGACATTGCTGGTAAGTACTGTGTGTTTCACCTTTTAAGTGATTTAATGTCACATTTTCAACAAATCATACCTTCTCCGGGATCACAATCCACTTGCGCAAAATAGAATATGCAGTGTTGAGTCCTCCTCCCCACCTCTTTGCCCTGTCCACTCAGTCCTCTTTCCAAACGGAAATCAGTGTTACCTGTTTCATTGAAATCTTTTCAGAGATAGTTTGGGCAAGGAAAGTTGAATGCAATCCATTTGCCTTTTCAAGAAGTATTGCTTTGTCTCTGGTTGAAAATTAAAATGTGCGCAGGGAACTGCATCTTGGACTTGTGATGGAAAATGTTGCAGGATAGTGAGAAAATGATTATATGTGTATAATATAAATACATCTATATGCATATCTATATATATATGCATCTATATATATGTATACATATCTATATGTATACATATATATGTGTGTGTGTGTGTGTGTGTATATATATATATATATATATATATATATTCACCTCTGTCTGTATGACAGGGTCCTTTTGCTGTACAGCCAAAATAGACGAAGCATTGTAAATCAACCGCAATGGAAAACATAGCATATTATAAGATCAAAGAGTTCATCTTGCAAAAAAGGAAAATAGAAAATTAAATCATGTCCCAGTATATCTGAGTATCTTTACTTTGGTTGCCTTCATACTGATATCGTGGCTCCTCTGTTACTGGACTAGTTTTTGTCACGGGAGTTTCTACATCCTCTTGAAATTCAAAGTACTGAAAGGGCAGAGTGGTCAAGGCCAGGCAATAACAATAGTAAATGTCCAGCTCCATTTGAATTTTTCATTTCCCATACACAGTGCCTGCATTTAGCCTGAACTGTGTCCCATGCAACATTTTGGACATATCGTTACTGCAAGTACTTTCCCTACTTATCTGAAATTTACCTTTCCCTCAGAATCTGCATGTATCTGGCACGACTAGCCAAAAAGGGCAACATATTAGGCTATTAGGAGTGGGCAGTTCTTGAGAGGATGAGAGCTTGGAGTAGAGACTGAAAGGTGCATTTTGGTCCAACCCAAAATGAAATGGCAAAGGGACCCAAAATCTGCAGGCTCTTTGGATGAAATGGAAATGGAAGAGCCAGGGTATACTATTGAGTGTTTGCGCTTAGTGGGGTTAAGGACAGAAGTAAGGGACAAGAAGACAAAATCTTCTCTTTCCTTCTGTGAAAGAACTAGGATGTCCTAGAGATGTGGGGGGGTTTCCCTTCTTTTTATTGCTTTCTCCTTTTGGGGCCGCACCTGCTGCCTATGGAAGTTCCTAGGCTAGGAGTCACATCGGACCTGCAACTGCAGGCCTATGCCAGAGCCAGAGCAATGTGGGATCCAAGCCGTGTCTGGGACCTACAGCGCAGCTCACGGCAACCCCGGATCCTTATTCTACTGAAGGAGGCTGGGATCGAGCATGCATCCTCATGGATACTGGGCGGGTTGATGTCTGCTGAGCCACAGTGGGAGCTGCTGGCTTTTGCAGGTGTTAAAAAATCCACTGCCCGTGAAGTGGGTGTGGCCTTTGACTCAGTGCCAGCATTTTATCCACCAATGTCCAATCTCCACGTGTACAAACCCACTCCCGTCGACGTCCTAGCCTGCAAGCCCTGCTTAAAAGCTGGTGCATTTCCTGTCTGCACCCCATACCCTTGCTCTTTAGAATCGAGGCTCATCATTGCCTATGGTCCTGTCTGCATGGGAATCACACTAGCATCCCTTACACAGCAAAACGGAAACACAAATGAAACAAAGTTCTCTGAATCTTATTTTCACATTGGGAGTTAAGGTCAGCTTATCACGACGCAAACGATAGGAATGAGTATTTGTGTTTTGTGTGGTGAGAAGCGAGGACTCAGGAACTTTGTCAAGGGAGGTGAGGGGTGAAAACCTACTAGGACTGCAACCAAATCTCTTGGGAGGCAAGAGTCCCTCTCTGCTGTGGCAGAACTACAATTCCTCCTGATGTTAGGGTGTTGGGGAAGGAAAGAGAGGTTTCAAGGACTGTTCCACCTTGAGAAAAAGACTTGTGTGGGTGCTTCAGAAGCTTCTTGCCCCTTGCAAAGGAAAATGGACTCAAAAGAGGGTGGGAAGCTGAGGTGAGAGTATTTCATGCAATGCCATGGTGAGCTTTGTATCAAGAAACCCTTGATGGGGCATTGCAAAAATAAACACCTTGGGAGTGTTGCTCTGTATTTGAGCTTTTATAATGAAGAAACATGTCAAGGGTTTTCAAACAAGACCTTCATATGAGAAGATTGCTGAGGCAACCATTGTACCCAGACATTCAAGAAGGGCGGGCGTCCTTGTTGCTTCCTCCCCTTCTTCAGCCATTCACGCAATTAGTTGCAAGAGTCTCACGTATAGCTCAGACGTAGTATGTGTGAGGGGTTTTTTGTTTGGTTTTGAATTCTTATTTCCCCAATACAGTTTTTTTTTCCTACTGCACAGCATGGTGACCCAGGTACGCATACATGTACACACTCTATTTTCTCACAGGAGCATGCTCCATCATCAGTGACTAGGCAGAGTTCCCAGTGCTACACAGCAGGATCTCATTGCTAATCCATTCCAAGGCAATCATTTGCATCTACCAATCCACCCCACTCCCTCCCCGGATGTCATATTGGAATGAGTCATCTCAGGGACACGGATACAAACATTGCCTTGTGGAAACATAATGCTCCCGATTCTGCAATCTTTTTTCTTTTTCTTTTTTCCTTTTTTCTTTTTTTTTTTTTTTTTTTTTTTTTTTTTTGTCTTTTGTCTTCTGAGGGCTGCACCTGCGGCATATGGCACTTCCCAGGCTAGAGGTCCAATCAGAGCTGTGGCCCCCGGCCTATGCCAGAGCCACAGCAATGCCAGATCCGAGCCGTGTCTGCAACCTACACCACAGCTCACATCAACACCCGATCCTTAACCCACTGAGCCAGGCCAGGGATGGAACCCACAACCTCATGGTTCCTAGTCAGATTTGGTTGCACTGCACCATGACACAAACTCATTCTTTTTTCTTTTTTCTTTTTTTTTTTTATACTACATCAAAATCCTACATCCCTACATCCCAGAGGCAGAGATTCTCCAATTAGCTACCAATTAGCTACCAATTAGCTACTCCAATTAGCTACCCTGTAGTTAGGGAAACCAGTCATGGAAGTGGGTATCTCAACGTCCTTTGGACCATGACCTCTGATTGTTCCTGCAGAGCGCTTCGGGGCAGGCATTGACAACTGAGGAGAAACATCTCTGGAAATGGATCTCTAGCATCAGAAGACAGTGAGTCTTCCACTCCCGCATGGAAATTTAAAGGCCCCGAGAGATACCAGGTTTGTGTCTTGCGGACTTTTCAAGTCTGTGCCCTTGGGAGCTCTTCGTGTTGTTAGATGTAAGGGTCTTCAGCGGTATCCTGTTGAGTAAGAAGAGCTCTGATGTTGCAGCTGACCAGAAAAGGGATCAGATGGTTCTGGTTTCTTTGGTGAGCATTACAATGTCAGGTCAGTACGGTGAATCTGCTCCTACATATTGTTTGTTGGATTGTCAACTGAAACCCTATGAAGTAGTCCAAGAAGTAGGGAGGGAGAGTAATATTGTTCCCAGAGTACCTGCTGTGTTGTGATTGGCCAAGAGGGTCCAGTTTAGTTCACCAGTATAACCAAAACCTTACAAAGGAAACACCTGTGCGTCAACCTTTGTTGAAAAACCTCCGTGTATTAAAGAAATACATGACGAATAAACATTCGAGTAGAACAGATGCATTTGCAAAATTCTCTAGGCATGACGACAGGAGCAACATCTCTGAAGAGAGTTTCCCAGGTCTAGAATTCCTTGCTAGAATGGTTCTTTAATGGATCCATCCAATTTGCTAGGGTAAAGAACCTTCTATTTCTAGAAAAGAAAAGGAAAAAAATAAAAAACAGTATACAAAACCCAAGGTACTGCAGCCCGAAGGGCATGAATGTACTTGGCCCAATTTGAGGATTCTGTGCTTAGGCTGGATCTCTCCAAACTCTTTTATGGGGATCCTATCTAAATGCATGGGTTTCACATATGCAGTGTGAACGTGGGGGCTCATCTCCCAAGAGATAGGTTTTAAGAAGAGATGGCCACAGAAGTTCCCAGGGAGAAGGGAGCAAATGCAAATCCTCCATTACCTTCCTCTCTTGTAGTGAGCCCCTGGGCCAGCTCTTCCCATGCCCCCTGCCTGCACACATGCACGTGTCCACTGCTGAACGGGCCGTCGTGCACAGAGACTACCGTCCTCCAACGGCTCCTAGTGTCTGTTGAGGTGGGTCCGCTGGGGAAGCCAGTAGCGCACCAGGGAGCACAGAGGGCGGTTTCCCAACAGGGGAGCCGCCTGGGGACGGGGCCAGTCGTGGCGGCCTTTAGAATTCATCCTGTGAAGGCCCTGCTAAGGAATATGGGGACTCCTCACCCGTTGGGTGTGACCGCTCTGCACTCTTGCGCATGCTGCAGGATATCTGGGCCCTCCTCCGAGTGGGTTCATGCCTGCATGGAGCTCAGGTCCGGAGCAGTGTTTCCACCACAGCTTTTAGCAGCACTGTGGATCAGGCTGCTGGAAGTCTTCAGGGATTTCGGGGCCTACGGAGGCAGGTGACTAAAGTGTGTGAGCGATTAAAACATGTGCCATTCCAGTGCGCCCACCGTTCTAAAGAGTGGGAAAGCTAGAAGGAAGAATTTCCAATTTGAAAACCCTCATGCAGTTTGCAAGAAGTAGCTCAGGTCACGGGAAAAGGAGTGAAGATGTAACGTCCATGCTCCTAGTTTCACTGGTGTCTTCCTTTTGCACAAAACCATATCAGTCAGCCCTTATGTTCAAACGGCATGCTTGGGTCAGTGATGGGGGCAGCTTTGCTGAACGTAGTGCTGACCACCTAGTTGTAGCCTGATGTGACTCGTGGTGGGTCTGCAAGCCTAGAGGGGATTGGTACATGTTTACTTGGTTGTTGGGAATCTGGTAATCCGTCAGATGTGAGGGTTGGTTGGGTTTTGTCTATGGATATGTGTGTATAAGGGGAGATCATGCCTGTGTTTTCGTGAGCATTTTTAAGGGGGAGTGTTGTCTCTGGTGGGTGCCGAGATGTGACAGAGGCATACTCCAGGAGCTGGCATTCAGGTGTTTGTAAGTTGGTGTTCAGGGGCATATTTTTCCTGTGATGTTTTCCCCCATGACGTTGGGGATTGTGTGTCTCATGATGGACTTGGTAGGATTATCTGCCTGTGCACAAGGGCAATGTTAGGTAAGTATGGGAGCCTATTCGCTTGGGTGTACAGTCTGTTTATTTGTACATTTGGGCATGTAGTGAAACTTCGTGGTTGGGACTTGACCCCAGCCAAAATTGAGAGTGGGACTGGAATCTACCTCCCCCTTAGCTTGGCACTTGAACCCAGGATCCCAGGTTCAGAGAGGATTCGAGCGCACAGACTTCTTCTTTTTGGTGGCATCTGCCCCATGCGGAGTTTCCCCGTCCTAGGATGGAGTGCCACAGCAGCAATCTGGGCCACTGTGGTGAAAACTCGGGATCCTTAACCTTCTGCGCCACAAACGAACACCTCGAGCCCACTGTCTTTGCAGTCAGACCCCCCACCTGGTGTCAGGATTTGATGAAGCTCAGGTGCTTCTGCTTCGTTGCAGCAAGAATTTGGCATGAAGCAAAGCACCAGGTGAAGAGTGAGTTTATTCGCATTAGACCCTCGTGGGAGATGCAAGTAAGCTGGCCAGGGAGCAGAGCTGCCGAGAGAACCAAGAGAGCTACATTCATGGAATCAAAGGAACAGTGGGGAAGGGAGAAGACTGCCTTCTTCCTCATTTCCTCATTTGGGGGCGGATAGCAAGGCTTCCATCCTCAGTTCCTCATTGTGCCCTGTCTGGATGGTGTGCACTGGACTGTCACAGTGCTATTTTCAAATCTGTGTGTATTCCCAGGAGTTTGGTAACATATAAAATAGGGTAATTCATCTCAGGTTTCCATATGCTGTCCTCTTTTACCTAGTCGTGTCCCCTTTCACCTGTATTTCTGTCTTGGTGAGGTGCAGAGATGCTACTCGTCAAGGACTGTTCTCTCCCTGACCTCATAGCGTCAGGACTCGATCTCCATATCTGTTGTCTTGAGCTTTAACTCTTGGGGGTTGTGTCTTGAGCGTGTCTGGCACTTAGATGCATCTGGTCTTCCTTCGAGTCGTGTAAATCATTGCTGGGTTACTTCTCTTGAGTGGCCATCAGCTTAAGACAGTTTCAAAGACTCCTTTAAACCTTGTCTTTAGCCCATCCCCAGTGGGAGTTTTCTGCTCTTTAAGGATCCTACTCTATCCTTATGTTTAGGATGATTATTTGTGTATTCACGGCATGTCGTCTGGCTCTTTGCTTTTGTGTGTAGTAAATGTTCAGGAGCTGTGCATGCGTGTGTCTTTTGATGTGTAGAGGGCAAGTCTGACTATCTTCTGGGACTGGTGAATGTTATGTAGGTAGGTGTGCTGTGTTGGTATGCTTCTGGATTCTGCATGCTGGAAGAGGGCATGCGGTGTGAGCCTGGGGGAGTGTGGGGTTATGGGCATGCGGCGAGTGTGTTATATGTGTATTTGGAACAAAGGACGTTCCTGTGCAGGGTGCTAGGTTTGCAGTTGTGTCGTGTACTGAGTAATTGTGGGTCTGCTTGGGGCTTTTGGAGAGTCGTGTGTGTGGTGCGTTTGGGTGTGTATTCAAGGGGCATGGGCACTTGGAGGCATATTTGCTGGGGCTATGCAATTGTAGTTTTCGGGAGGGACATGTTAGGCTTATATATGTGGGGAAGTGGGTATGTGTGCTTCTGACGGAGAGATGAGGTTCTCTGTTTATGCAGGGGCGTTGGAGACGTGCATTTCTAGGTATGAGAAATATGTGCTATGGTTATTTGTTAGGAGTTGCAGATGGATGAGCTGGCTCCTAGTATCGTTTGATATATGCAAGTCATTTCCTATGAGGCTTGCTGGCGATAGGTCCATGTGTCTTACGTGTGTATACTTGTCTGTGTGTCTATCACCAGGTGCATGAATGACCAAGTTTTGTTCATATGGTATGGAGGTGTTGGGAGTGTGCCACGGTTGGGTTGTTCCTCTGCAGAATGCTGAGGTGTTTATACCGGTACTAGGTACGACGAGATTGTGTGTCTACATTGAGGGTGAGGGCTGAAATACCTATGCATTTGACACACACACACACACACACACACACACACAGGTGCAGTGTCCTTTTGTTTCTATGTTGGGGCAGGAGCAGGGCGGTTGTGTTTTGGAGAGGTGGCACAATGTCTAGTGTTTGGGGCATCTGCACGTTCAGGGGTTGGGAATATTTGTATGTGCGTGTCCATGGGTGTTTGAGAATTGTACATGTGTATCAGCAAGTGTGGGCCAGTTGTGGCTGTGTGTGCATCTGAGTTCCTGGGGCCTGTGTAGTATGTCTTCTGAGGGACGACAGAGGTAGGCCTGTGTGTTTGGGAATCAAGAAATCGTATAGGCGATGTGCGTGTTCTCGAATCCTGGACTAGAAGTACTGTAGGGCTGTGGCCTTGCCTATGGGCTGTGTGTGAGACAACGGTGTACTTGCTGGTTTGGGTGAGCCTGTATACGTAGTATTGAATGTGTACAACTGGTCGGTGTTTGTATCCAGGCCCCTGTTGGGTACGTATATGTGAAGACCTGAGGTTGTTTGTGGGGAAACTGGGGGAGTGGGGGGGGTTGGCCTTTTCTTGTCTTTCTAGGGCATACCCATGGTGTATGGAAATACCCTGGCTATGGCGGAATTGGAGCTGCAGCTGCAGCTGCCAGCCAGAGCCACAGCAATGCCAGATCCGAGCTGCGTCTGTGACCTGCACCATATCTGATGGCAATCCTGGGTCCCTAACCCACTGAGCAATTCCAGGGATTGAACGTGCATTCTCTTGTATACTGGTCAGGTTCATTACAGTTTAGCCACCACGGGAATTCCTGCTGGAAGTTTTTTCATCACAATGTCATTTTCAGTTCTTGGCATCAGTCCAGTTATCTTCTCTGTTTCATCTGAGTTTAGTCTTGGAAGACTGCACTTTGCTAAGAATTTGTCCATTTCTTCTGGGATGTCATATGGTTGCTTTTAGTGGTCTCTTCTGATCCTCTGCATTCTGGGATGTCCACTGGAATCTGGTGTTCATTTTGAATTTTATTGATTTGAGTCCTCTCTTTTTTTCTTGATGAGTCTGGCTACGGGTTTATCCACATTGTGGATCTTTTCAAAGAACCAGTTGTGGTTGCATTGATCTTTCCTGTGGTTTTCTTCGTTGCTGTTTCATTTCTGCTCTGATCTCTAGGATGTCTTCCCTTCTGTTTGTCTTTCTCTCGTGGCGTTGGGTGTAACGTTAGGTTGTTTGTTGGAGAGTTTCCTTGTTTCCTGAGGTAGGCTTGTGTTGGTGTAAACGTCCCTCTTTGATCTGCCTTTGCTGCATCCCATAGGTTTTGGATTGTTATGTCTTGGTTGTCACTTGCTTCTAGGTATTTTTAAACTTCCTCTTTGGTTTCTTCAGTGCTCCATTGGTTGTCTAGTAGCATGTTGTTGAGTTTCCACGTGTTGGTGTTTTTCGCCGTTTTTTTATTCGTTTTGTTGATGTCTAGCCTCATAGCAAATGGTGTTCATGAAAGATGTGGGATAGGATTTCAATTTTCTTCAATTTACAGCGGCTTGATTTGTGACTCGGAATGGGATCTGTGCTAGAGGATGTTCGGTGTGCCCTTGAGAAGAGGGTGTATCCAGCTTCGTTTGGATGGAAAGCTCTCTACATATGGCTTAAGTCCATTTGGTCTAATGCATTATTTGAGGCCTGGGTTCCCTTGTTGATTTTATGTCTGGAAGATCCGTGCATTGATGTGAGTCGGGTGTGAAAGCCCCCTGCCATGATTGTGTTGGTGTCCATTTCTCCTTTTAAGGTTGCAGCAGTTGCCTTATATATTGAGGTGATCCTGTATTGGGTGCGTGTAGGTTTCCAATTCCTATCTCCTCTCCTTGGATTGATCCTTTGATCGTTACGTAATGACCTTCTTTGCCTCTTATTAACAGTCTTCATTTTAAGGCCTCTTTTGCCTGCTGTCAGTATTTCTACTCCAACTTTCTCTTACTTCCTGCTTTCATCCAAGGAATATTTTCTTCCATCCTCTCACTTCCAAGTTGTATCTGTCCCTAAACCTGAACTGGGCCTCTTGAAGACAGCATATCTATCCAGCAGTTTTCCCATCTATCTATCTATACCTATACACCTATACCTATACATCTATACCTATACCTATACATCTATACCTATATCTACACATACATACAGAGAGAGAGAGAGAGAGAGATAGAGAGAGAGAGAGAGAGAGAGATGAGGCTTCTTTTTGTATCCATTCAGCCAGTCTATGTCTTTTTGGTCGGGGCATTTCGTCCACTTACATTGAAGGTCGTTATTGATTTGTACGTTCTTATTGCCGTTTTATTAGCTGTGTCAGGTTGGGTTTTGTTGGTCTTTTCCCCTCCTCTCTTGTTCTCTTCTCTTGTGGCTTGATGACTGTCTTTAGTGTGGTGTTTGTTGAGTGTTTTTTAATTGTTATTTCCTTCATACAATTTTTTTTCTACTGTACAGCATTGTGACCCAGTTACACATACATGTATACATTCTTTTTTCTCCCATTATCATGCTCCGTCATAAGTGATTAGACATAGTTCTCAGTGCTACACGGCAGGATCTCATTGCTAATCCATTCCAAAGGCAATGGTTTGCATGTATTAACCCCAAGCTCCCATCCACCCCACTCCCTCCCCCCCTCCCCCTCGCCCGAGGCAACCACGAGTCTGTTCTCCAAGTCCATGAGTTTCTTTTCTGTGGAAAGGTTCATTTGTGCCATACATTAGATTCCAGGGATAAGTGTGTAATATCCTCTTCTTGAGTGGATCCTTTAACCACGAAATAGTGTCCTTCTCTGTCTTTCTTGATGGCCTTCGTTTTAAAGGCGATTTTGTTGGATGTGAGCATTGCTACTCCCGATTTCCTGTCTTGTCCATTGGCATGAAATATCTTTTCGCATCCCCTCCCTTTCAATCTATGTATGTCCTTTGCCCTCGGATGAGTTTCGTTAGGCAGCAGATTGAAGGTTTTTGCTTTTGTGCCCAATCTGCCACCCTGTGTCTTTTGATGGGAGCATTCGGTCCATTAAGATTTCAGGTGGTTATTGATAGATGTTTATTTCTTGCCATTTTAAGCCGTGTTCTCCAGATGATTCTATGTTTCTCTTTTCTTCTTTTCTTTTCCTTTGGTTGGATGGTTTCCATTTATTTTATGCTTGAGTCCTTTTCTTTTCAGCTTTCTGAATGTAGTGTTCACTTTTGATTTATGCTTGCCCTCATTTTCGTTCTTTACTATGTTAACCCCTTCCTATATCTGCTCACTGTAGCCTGATAGTCATATAGGAACAAATACGTCATTGAAATAAGAAAAAGAATCTATTTTTTTTCCTTCCTTGCCCACTCCATATGATTTGGATGTCTTTTTGTTTTTTTCTTTCTTTTTTTTTTTTTCCTACGTCTTCATGTTTAGGTCTGTATGCTGGCTTCTTTAAGTCACTGCTTTCCAATTGTGGTTTCCTCCAGCCAAGTTCTTCGTGTTTTTTTGTTGTTGTTTTTTTTTTTTAATTGGCGAAGCCCTTTCAGTATTTCCTTTAGAGTGGGTTTTGCATTGCTGTACTCTTTCAGCTTTTGTTTGTTGGAGAAATTCTTCATTTCCCCTTCTATTTTAAATGATATTCTTGCTGGATAGAGTATTGTAGGTGGCAGATTCTTTTCCTTTCAGAGCTTTAAATGTATCTTGCCACTCCCTTCTGGCCTGCAGTGTTTCTGTAGAGAAATCAGCAGAGAGCCTTATTGGGGTTCCCTTATAATGAATGTTTTGCTTTGCTCTTGCTGCCTTTCGAATCCTCTCTTTGTGCTTAACCTTGGCCATTTTTCTTTATAATATGTCTTGCTGTGGGCCTGTGTGGGCTCAACTTGCTTGGGGCCCTCTGTGCTTCCTGTATCTTGACATCACTCTGTCCTTTTGCTCTTTCTTCATAAACTCTATTCCAGGACTCCCTGTTGTGGTGCACTGGAAACTGGCAATGTCCCCTGCCCTTCTACCCCAGCCACAAGGTCCAGACCCTCCCTTTGGCTGATGACACGAGGAGATTTCCAACCAGATGGCCCTGCCCCGAGAGCACTCACTCTTCTAAGTCCCAGCAGCTTTCTTTCTAACCCCCGCCGACTCCCTGAGCAATACCGGCTGCCCCCGCCTGGCCTGGGTATGGGCATCTTCTGAAAAGCCTCAACCAAGAAATTGAGAGAAAACCAGAGGCCTAAAGGAATGAGAAATGAAGAGGGTCCAGGTTAGGGGTGTGCTGCTGCAGCCCAGGGTCTTGCAAGAGCTGAGGTCTGCGGGGGCCTTAGCTGGCCAGGCTCCACTCCCAGACCAGCTCTCTTGGGCCCTGCTGGTACAGCGGTCCCTTCTCGGCCTTGGACAGTGCCTTGTTCTGGACATCCAGGGCTTCGCCAGGCACAGGGGCCCATATGCGGATAGATTGAAACCTGTGGTTGTCCTGAGGGTCAGTCAGGAGCTTCCTAAAACATGATGCCAGTGCCTGCCTGCATGACTTAAACAGGCTGGTCTTCCACGGGACGCCGGTGTTTGGACCTTCACAGCAGTCCACCTGAGTGACCGTGGATGGCAGAGACTCCTCTGACCTAGCTCCGTTGCTCACAGTAAGTCCCCCATCCTTCCTAGGGTGATTCCGGGGGTGGGGGGTTGCCTTGTCTGTGACCTCATTGGTTTGGGGGTTCTGGTGGGGCTGGCCCGCTGGGGCTTGGACTGCTGACATCCCGCCTACCCCAGCATCTTCACCAATATCGGCTCCTTCTCCCATGGGATTGGTGAGATCCAGAAGCTCACGCCTCTCCCTCAGCCCACGGCCCCTCCTCCTCACACCCAGGTTCCATACCAGTCTCTGCAGGCTGCTGGCTCACTTGGGCCTGGCACCGCCTTTGTGCCTCCAGAGCCCTTGTCCCTGCCACTGGTCATGCTCGAGGTCCTGCAGCAGGCTTGGTGCAGATCCACCAAGCTCCCTGTGCTCCTAGCTCTGCCTCAGAGTCCAGTCTCCTCTCTGGAACCTGCCGCCCCTCCCCCACCAGCTCCATCAGCTTGCCATGGCTTTCCAATGCCATCTGGGCATTCCTGTCCAACAGTGGCCGCCCCACAAACCAAGCCTGCAGTCTCACATAAACAAACGAAAGACTCCTCCTGCTCCTGCCTTGGGGCCCTACAGCCCCTCCTGTCCTCTGTCCTTACTTCTTCTGTTGGGGTCCTCCTTCTGACTCCCTGGACAAGGAGAGAGGACATGAGAGGGAGACTGTCCCAGCAGGAAGGCAGGGGTGGGGACGCTGGTGGAGCCCAGCTGGGGACAGAGAGGGTGTCTTCCATTGAGACTCCACCCTGCCGTGGGAGTGCACAGGCCTTTGGAGAGAGAGTATCGGTCAGCTCCAGCTGCCGTCACAAATCCCACGGGCAATGGGGCTTAAATAACAAGAATTTACCAACTCACCCTTGTGGAGCCCAGCCTTCTGAGATCCAGGTATGAACAAGCTTGGTTTGCCCTGAGGCCTCTCTCCTTGGCTTCCAGATGGCCATCTCTTCCCTGTGACCTCACATCAGCTCCCTCTGTGTGTTTCTGGGCCTAAATTTGCCCTTTCTATAGGGGCACCCGTCATATTGTCTTGGGGGCCACCTTAGTGACCTCATGTCAGCTCTTTCTTTACAAACTCTGCTCCAGGGCTTCCTGTTGTGGTGCACTGGAAATGAACCCCAGTAGTCACCATGAGTGTTCAGGGTCAATCCCTGGCCTCGCTCAGGAAGGGGAGGATCCAATGTTGCCGTGAGCTGTGGTGTAGGTCACAGACACGGCTTGGATGTGGCGTTGCTGTGGCTGTGGTGTAGGCCGGCAGCTGAAGCTCTGATCGATCGATCGGATGCCAAGCCTGGGACCTTCTATATGCCGCCCCTGCAGCCCTATACAAACAAACAAATGTAAACAACAAGAAGACAAAGAAAACTCTGCTCCACCTAAAGTCATGTGCTGAGGTACTGGGGGAGAAGACTTCAACATATGAATTTCGGGGGATAGAGTTCAGCCCCTTTTGGCCAGTGTCTACAGTGCAAGGGATGAAGGGTCTTTCCTAAAGTAAAGAAACATCACCCCTGGGGTTGGGAGGAGGGAGGACTGACTCCCCATGGTGAGGGAGGGAGGGACGTTTCCAGAGTGCAGGGCACTTGAGCTGGATTGGAGCCCATGACCCAAGGCCATGAGGCAGGGGGTTCCAGCCTGTGGCATATAAGGCTCTCGAAGGCAGGGGGTCCAGGAGACTGAGGGGGAAGCCGAGAGAGGAGCTCCAGTGCCAGGCTGTGAGCTGAGGTCCAGGCTTGCAGTCCTCAGACCTCTGCTCCGAGATTCGATTCCCAGCACCCTCTTTAAGCACACCCATGGCCCCGCTCTCCCCAGCCTGAAGGGACACAAGTCACCGCCCACCTTCCCGGCCCCCACCCCCGCATGAACTGCTCCCTTCTGTCCAAGGGCCCCAGCCTGCCTGGCCCAAGGCATCGACACACCTCCAGCACTTGGATGGAGCCTGATGTCTCCTTTCCTGCTCAGCTGACTCAGGACCACCTGAGTGAGTTCCCTGAAGCAGCGTTGTCAAAATCCTTCCTGCCCTCTGCCTGACACAGAGTTCTCATGCAGCCAGCAGGACCCCAGGAAGCCTCACAATGTACCCAGCCTTCAGGACCCACGGTGCTGTGGTTGGTGACATATCGCCTCCTAATGCTTGCCCATTTTCTAGTGGAGTTGGTCCTACTTTTATGGTCATGATTTGGCAGTGCCTTATTCCCTCGAGATACCAGACTTGTGTCAGATGTGTGGTTGGCAGGTAGTTTCTCCAAACCTGTAGCTTCTTTTCACCTAGGAAAATGTTTACATTTGATGAGGTCCATTATTTGTCTGTTCTTTCTTTCTGGGGTAGTGACTTGGCTGTCATGTGGAAGAACGCTTTTCTTTTTGTTGTTTCGCTGATGTTGTTGTTGCCTATTCAAGCGGAATTCATTTAGTTACCTTCAGTTTCATTGAAGTATAGTGACTCACAATGCTGTGATAGTTTCTGCTGTGTAGCGAAGTGATTCGGTCATACACACACACACACATCCATTCTCCCTCAGATTCTATTCCCATATCAACTATCGCCAAATGTTGGCTAGAGTTCCCTGGGCTATACGGCAGGTTCCCGTTGGCCAGTCATTCCATATACCTCAGTGTATATGCAGAAGCCAGTCCCAAACCCCCAGCCCATCCTCCCCCTGACTTGTCTCCTTTGGTAACCAAAACGTTTTTCCAAGTCTGGGAGTCTGTTTCTGTCCTGCAAATATGTTCATGTCTATCCTTCCTTTAGAGTCCACATAGAAGCGATATCGTACGATGTTTGTCTTTCCCTGTCTGACTGGCTTCACTTAGGATGACAATTTCTAGGTCTATCCTTGCTGCTGCAACGTTCATTATTTCATTCTTTTGTATGATTGTGTAATGTTTCCCTGTGTACATGTACCGCATCTTCTTTATCCATTCCTCTGTCGATGGACATTTAGCTTGCTCCCTTGTCTTGGCTATTGTAAATGGTGCTTCAGTGAGCACTGGGGTGCATGTATTTTTTGAAGGGCCTTTATTTCCTCTTGATGAAGTCCAATTTTCTGTTCTTTCCTTTCCTTTGGGGGTAATGTTTTTCTTGTCATATGGAAGAACTCTTTACCAAGCCCTGGGACCCAGAGATTTTCTCCAATTTTTTTTTCTTTGTTGGTAAACATTTATCCGTAGTTTGTATCTATGCAAATTTTACACTTGCACTTAAGTTCCATTATGAGTTAATTTTAGTATCTGATAAAAACACTATCCCTATTCCATTATACTGCTCTTGAACTTCTGTATTAGAACATCCCAGGTTGCTGTATTGGCATGGATCTATTGCTGCATTCTCTGTCTGTACACTGAACTCCGTCGGCATCTATCCCTCCACCAATGCCCAAATGTCTTACATAGAGCATTCTCATAAGCCCAATATCCTCCAACTCTAAGGTGCTTTCTTGAAATTATTTTTGATGTTCTGGCTCCTTTATCTTTTCTTTATACGTTTGAGAATATGTTCGTCCATGTTGACCAAAAAAAACTTCTGTTGGAATTTGACAGCTTTCTATGTTGAGTCTTCCCATCCACGAGTATAATCCATGTCCCCATTGTTGTAGGTCTTGTTTCATTTTATCACACAGATCCTCTATCACAAATATGTATACCCGGATTTCCCATTGTGGCTCAGCTTGTGAAGAACGTGAAACAGTGTCCAAGCGGACGTGGGTTCCATCCCTGACCTGGCTCAGTGGGATAAGGGTCCAGTGTTGCCCCAAGCTGCAGTGTGGTTTGCGCATGCTGCTTGGACCTGGTGTTGCTGTGGCTGTGATGTAGGCTGGTAGCCGTAGCTCCAGTTTTACCCCCTTGCCTGGGACCTCCCATATGCCGTGGGTGCAGTCATAGAATGAACTATGTAACCAAATGCTTCAAGATTTTTGCAGATCTTGTGTATTGCATCGTGTTTGTAGTTTGGGCTCCACATTATTTTTTTTTTTTTTTTTGTATTTACGCATGTGATGAATGTTTTTGTGTCGATCTGAGACTTTGATAAAGTAGCCTCCATCTATTCAGTGTGTCTTGGAGATTGGGTGGGCCTTTCTGTGGAGGTAGCCATGCTATCCATGAGCATGGAGAGTTATGTTTCTTCCTTTCTAATCCGCATGTCTTTATTTCTCTTTCTTGCAAGGCTGCCCCGGCTAGTACCTACAGTACTAAGTAGAAAAGGACAAATGAGAAAGAACTTTCTGACCTGTTTTGAATTTAGGAGCACAACTTTCGTTCTTTCACCATCACGTATGAGGCTTGGTGTAGATTTTTGTCTAGATGTTCTTTACTGGGTTCAAGTAGTGTCCTTCTCTTCCTAGTTTTCTGAGCGTTTCTAACATGAATGGGTGTTGAGCTTTGTCAAATGCTTTTTCTGCACAAGCCATTGTGACCATGTAGGTTTTCCTCATTTAATGTGCTAATACAGCATATAAAGTTGATGATTTTGCATATTAAACCAAGCTAGTATTCCCCGGATACATTCCATCTGAATGTAGTGTATTGTCATTACCTTCTTTGTTCATGCATTTGTTTTATTATTTTGTGATTTGTTTTTTCCCGATTCCTTGTGTGAAAACTTAGGTTATTGATTGGAGACGTTTCGTCTTTTCTGTTCTATAAGCATTTATTGCCACTTGTTTCCCTCTTAACAACAGTTTGTCTGGATCCTACCACCGGTCACGTACTGCATGTTCATTTGCCTTCAAATCTATTTGTTTTCAAAGTTTTCCTTGAGAGTCCTCTTTGAGCATGGGTTCTTTCGAAGGGTGCATCTCAATGTCCACATATCTGGAGGCTTACTTTCTTCTCGTTCTCACTGTTATACAATGGACAGCGTATACTTTGGACATGGTGGAGTGAAATGCAGTGACTATGTGTTTCGTTATTACATAGGTTCTTCAAATGTCACTGGTGTGAATGTTTCAAGTATGAATGTTACAGAGTAGTTCTCTGCCCTTTTCCCTTATACTGTAACCATAAGGGATTTGGTGACCTGAACATATAAATGCCAGGCTTCTGAAGATGTGTCTAACAGGGCCAGTTCACAGACACCCCTGCACATTGTTTTCTGGATCGGCTTGCAAGCAGAGAGCCAGGGTCCAGGAGGGGGCCCAGATCTAGCGCTCTGGTGCTTTATATGGCATGAGCAGAGAAGCCGTGGTCCCAAGTGGGCACTGGCTGCAACCAGAAGGCGGACATGCAGGACCCAGGCCCAGTCCCTGGCTGGGGGAGCAGCACGCATGGTGGGTGAAGCCCCAGCCTCTCTCCTGCTGCCCAGGGCGGGTCTGAGCTGTGGGCGCAGCCACAAGGCTCAGAAGGCCAATGGCGGGGACACTAGGCGGTACTCCCCACCTCCGACAGCCACAATCCCTGGCTATTGGCAGTGACCGTGAAGTCCCGAGGAAGGCCAGGCTTCCAGCTGCAGGGAGGTGGTCTTGAGCAAGTCAGACCTGCCCTCTCTCTTCTTCAGCAAGCAACATTTTCCTCACGCCCTGTTGCTTCCCCCCAACCCTTGCGGTTGCCAGCCTTTCGTTTTCAACCATCATCCAAAGCGCTTCCTGAACGAAAGGGCATCCTAACCCCAACTGACTAAGAAGCACCTCTTGAAAATAAGCAAGTCGCCCCTAACACAAGACTCTTAGCGCCTTCCATGGACCATCCTTGATAGCTCCTGCATGCTGCTGAGTAGTAAAATGTTGGTGACCAAGAACTCCTCCAACGACTGGTGTGCTAGCAATAGCTTCTGTGAAAGCAGGAAGCTCCTCCCCCTCAGGCAGAGGAGGTCAGGAGACCATAGGTGATGGCCCTGTGCTCTGCTCCCTGTTTCAAGCCCTTTGGATCCCTGCCATCTGAGGAAGGAAGGCAGTGCCTGGGAAACTACCATGGTTCCTGACGCATCACTTGCCCTGCCGGGCAAGAGGTCACCTGTGAGCCAGAGGGCCGGAATCCTCCCTGGAACACACTGCCCCGTGCCCACCACTCAACAATGCCCTCCCAACAAGGCACATTGGCTGCACAGTTGTAATAGCTGGACAGTTCAGGTATGCTGTCTGTGACTTGGACAAAGGTGACTCTTTGCCTTGTTCTTGGAGGCACATGGCATCGGAAAGGGAGAACCCAGACCAGGTGGCCCAAAGCCTAAGTCAAATGGGTTTCTTCAGCCAATGCTTTGATTCCACCTTGAGGAGTTTGGAGATGAGCCTTTCCCTGGTGTCAGAGGGTAAGCTTCCCCTTGGTGTCTATCATAGACAAAGAGTGTCCAGCCCCTGGCTCCGTCTCATACAAGCTGCACCAATCCAGCCCCTGAAATTGGGAGCCTCCTTTACCCACCCTAGGGATGGTGGCCATTTCTGTGATTCTGTGAATGCAGCGTCCATTAAACCACTGTTTCCTTGTTGGAGGGATGCATGGAGGGATGCATGGAGGGATGGATGCATGGATGGATGGATTCTTTGATTGTCATTGTAGGGCCCCACCTGCAGCACATGGAAGTTCCCAGACTAGGGGTCGAATCAGAGCTGGCACTGCTGGCCTATGCTACAGCCACAGCAATGCCAGATCCAAGCCACATCTGTGACCTACACCACAGCTCATGGCAATCCTGGATTCTTTAACCCGCTGAACAAGGCCAGGGATCAAACCCACGCACTCATGGATACCAATCAGATTCTTCATCTGCTGAGCCATAATGGGATCTCCCTAAAATATTATTTGGTTATGGTCTCTACAGCTTTCATGTCTTCAAATTCTATTGCGTTCTTTTCTTTTCCCTTTTGACTCGGCTGCATTGGGACCTATGGGCTTTTTCCAGGCCAGGGGTTGAATCGGAGCTGCAGCGGCTGGCCTATGGCACAGCCACAGCAATACAGGATCGGAGGCATGTCTCATACCTACACCACAGCTGACAGCAATGCCAGAACATTAACCCAGTAAGTTAGGATCCTTACAGCCGAGCCGTGACAGGAACTCCTGCTATTTCATTTTTCATGGATTGAAGAACATGAGTGAATTCCTCACTTCCAGTGTGCCTGCACCTTAGCATTAATCCTAGACTTTTTGGTGGCTTGGGGGTGTTTTTTATTTTATTTTATTTTTTGGCTGCCACTTGTGGCAAATGGAAGTTCGCAGGGACAAGCCTAGATCCTTAACCCTCTTCCCCACAATCAGAAAATTATCACTGGTCATTTAAAGTCCTAAGTCTTCTTGTATCAAAAGCTACCTGGGGGTGGATGCCAGTGGGCTGGTGAGGTTGGGACCACTGAGCTCCACATGATGTAAGACTCCACCCCAGCCATTAAGTGGCCATGAAATTCCAGTCACTCCTTCCCCCTTCGTTTTGTCCTCGTTGGGACTAAGAGGCAGCTGCCTCCACCAATTGGCACATTGCAATAATGCCACTGAGACGATAGGATGCCCCCACCCACCCACCCACAAAGCAGTGAAGCAGAAAGTCCGTCCCTATAGCCAAGCCTTTTCCTCTCTGGCCAGGCCACCCCCACAGGACACCCTGGATGAGTGGAGGATCACCTCAGCCTGTCATCTGGCCACTTCAGAGAGGCAGAGAAACTCCCTAAAGGTAAGGGCTGTCTCCAGCCTCCATTCTCAGAACTGGTGAGTGTCCAGAGGGCTGAATGGTACCAAAGCAGCTCTCCATCCCCAGAGTGTTCAGGGATGCAGAGAACGGAACAGATGCCCCAGAAGCCCCCCGGCCCAGCAGGCTTGAGAGACAGGGATGGTGAGGCTGTCCCTGGGGATAGTGAGAGCTGTGTACTCCCAGGAGCTGCCTGGGCATCCTTGTCTCTGTGGTGGAAAGACTTAGTGATTCACCTGTGGATCCAGACTGCCTGGGATCTCACACATGCTTCGTTCCTCTGGGGTCCCCTCTCTGTCCTCTGAGGACCCCTCTCTGAGGACACAGACACATGCAGGACGACAGTGGACCAAGTGTATTTCACAACAAAACTATTTTATCCATATTTTACATACCCTATGGCAAAGGAGCTACTGTGCCCACCCACACACACCCAGACCCAAGTCCCCACCACCTAACCCCACCCAACCCCACCCCCCTCCTGGCCCTGGTCATTCTGTCCTTCCTCCCCACCCCTATGTCAGCCAGGATGGTTGCTGGGACCTGGAGGAGCCCAAGGCTTCCATGGGGGCTGCCCTGTTGGGCTGGCCCTGGAAGGCTGGCCCACTGTTCCCTCCTGGCTGCAGTGCCACTTCCTCCTCCTCCTCCCTGTGACAGATGGGTCACACCTGCTCGTTTGGGGCTCTGAAGGGCCAACCAGCCCCAGAGCCAGGGCGGGCCTCCCAGAGCCTCGCCGGTCAGCCCTAGGCCTGGGCAGCTTCTCAGCAGCGGCCGGGCCTCCACACACAGCCCGCTTCCTAGACTTGGCAGCTGCCGGGGGCGCCTTGGCTGAGGCCCATTCTCTGGGGAAAGGGGGCCTGGGAAGCTTGCCGCGCCCCCAGCCCCCCAGGGCAGACAAGACCCGAGGCAGGGACAGGGCTCTGTGGCCGCCCCCAGGGCAGCAGGCTGTGGTGAAGGCCCAAGAGGAAGGCCAGGCTGGGGAGCTCCTCCTCATCCTCACTGAACCCTTGACCCAGCCCTGGGGCTCCGCTAGGCGAAGAGGCCTCCCTGAGAACCTTTTTGGCCCTGGGTCCTGATGGAGGGCCCGAGCGCTTTGTGCCCTGGCGAGGAAAGGGCTGTGCAGTTCCAGACTGAGGGGACTCCTGATGTCCTGGAGAGGGCACAGGGCCTTTGTGCCTGAACAGGCCCCTGTCTGTCTGGCGGTGCCTTAGATGGCCGTGGAAATCCATCTGGGGTGTACAGCTTTCATCGCTGGCCCCGGGCTGTGGGCCTTGCTCATTCCTCTGGGCATCTTGGCCGGCAGCAGACTCAGAAGGTCTTGAGTCCAGCTGGGGTGCCCTGTGATTGGGGGTGGCCGGCACCCCGTCCTCCTCCTTCGAGGCCAGGGCTCGTTTCTGCACCAGCTGGCGGGAGGGAGGTGGACAGTGACCGCTCTGCACCCTCCAGGGAGAGCCGGGGGTTATGGGCAGGGGGAGGTGAGATGGGACTCACATCCCGATACAGACCCTGTGGCACTCCTGCCTTCCTCCTGGACCTTCCCCCCAGAAGGGTCCCTGCCCCCTCCCCGGCTCCCCTCCTCCCCTTCCATTCATCCTGCCCTGCACCCACCTGGGCAGCCTCCCTGGTGCAGGGCCTCTCAGTCAGGGGAGGGAGGGGCAGAGCCTTCAGGGCCTCCTGCTCTGGGTCCCTCCTCTGCCCTGGCTGACCTGGGTCCTTGCCTCCTGGATTTCCTGGGTCACCTGGGTTCCCCCCCTGCCCCAGTCTCCCTGAGTGTCGCTCCCTCCCCCGGCCACCTCTTCAGGGGAGAGTCCTTCCTCCTGCTCCAGCTCCTCAGCCAGGGCCGAGAGATCCAGCTCTGGTTCTGGGGAAAGCAGTTCTGCCAGGAATCGGGGGTGAATGACCGCCTCCACCTGGGACAGAAGGAAGAGGCTGTGAGCATCCTCGGCAGGAGGGACCTGGGAGGCAGGAAGACGTGTGGGGGAAACGTGAAGAGCAGAGACCGATCCAGAGTCCCCTGCACAATGGGGGAGCTTTCAAACTGTCATGGGAATTGTCTACACTCACATAAACACACACACACTCAGAAGCAGTTGCACGTGCAGACACGTGCGCAAAAGCTCAAACACACGTGCACAGAAACAGTCACAAAGGCATACAGAGAGGGACACACATGTACAAACATATACATCCACATATACACATCCTATGCACATAGGTACACTCAGACACCCAGGATCACACGCAGATCTCAGGATCCAGGAACAGAGCATAAATCCCATTGTCCTGGGCCAAAGCCAGAACTAGGGTGCCAAGAGGACCTCTCCCTGGAATCCTATAGACCCAGACTGCAGGCCCAGCCCACCTTGGTGACAAAGTCCTCCTGGGAACACAGCTTGTCAATGTAGCTGAGGAGTTCCGGGTCCGGGAAGGTGCCGTCCTCGTCCTGCGCCAGGTCATTTCCCTCCTCTCCACATTCCGCATCTGACTCCCCCGTGGCTGAGGGCCCAGGACCCACCAGTGCCTCCATGAGGTCCCCACACTCTCTCACAGCCTCAGGGGGGCTCTCCTTGAGGGCCTTGTTCTCCAGCGGCTGCCGGGATCTGCGTGGCCTTGGGCGTGTGGGCTGGACCCTGGGGCCGTGTTTCCTTGGAGCACAGGCTGAGGCAGAGCAGGAGGAAGGGAAGGTGAGGGGATCCAGCACCCAGAAGCTGACCCCTGAGCAGGTACAGGGGAGGGCAGTGTTGCGGTGGGGGGGGGGCATGGACATGGGTGTGGGCGGGGTCAGGGCCAGCCAGAGCCTCATGCTTGGTGGGAGGCCAGAGAAAAGGAGGATGTGTGGAACCTCAAATGACCAGGGGTCTCCCCACCAGCACACATGTTAGGCAGATTGCACAGGGGCCCCTTAGACAGGGAGGAGGGTGATGAGTTTCCAAACGGGCCACATTCATACCCCAGAGGGAGAGAGGGCCACTGAGACCCCCCTCAGGGGCTGTTCTTGTTGAAAGGTCAATGCCCCCTTGAGGGAAAAGGACCAACCTGGGGACAGTGGCCATTCCTAGGCCCCTAGTACCTTTGCCTTGACCTCCAGTGGGAAGGTGGTTAACTGGCCGAGTGCCCGGTTTGCGGGATGTGGGTTCCTGAGGAGCCGGCTTTGGTGGAGCTGGAGGAGGCATGCCCTGCACCCCCTTCGTGCATGACAAGTTCTCCATCCGGATCTCATCCTCTGCCTCAAATTCCATGAACCTGGGGGATGTTGAGGGACAGGCCACAGTGAGAAAAAGGCCTGGGCTCTGGAGCCCACCCAGGGCAGCAGGACTGAGGGGGTGAGGAGAGGGTGTCCTTGGGGCTGTCAGGGCCCTGTGAGGTGCTGTCCCAGCAGGGAGCCGCTCTGGGGCAGGTACAAGATCTGGGCCACCTCCTGCCTCACCGGCCCTGGAGATGGAAGGCATGGCCCAGCAGAGACCCAGGTTACTGTGTTGAACCAGGCCTAGGGGGCCCATGGTGGTTTGGGGGGACCCTGCTCATGGCCCCCCAGACCTTGCCTGAGCCAAACAATGGAGACAGCCAGCGGCCCGGTCAGGCGTGTGTCCCCACCGGGCCCTTTGCCTGAACCCAGAACCCGGGGCTGGGCGTGAGAGTCCAGGAAAACACACGTGAGACAGGGCCCAGCACAGGCTGGAGAGGGGATACTAAACTTAGAGGAGCAGTGTCACTTGCCTCTGCGAGGTGCTCCTTTGGTTTTGTTTAGAAACTAGGGGATTCACGTGCAGAAATCACAGGGAGGGCCAGAGACCCATGGGCTTCCCCAAGGATGCCCAGTTGCCCATTCCAGCCACCGTTGATGAGGAGAGGCATACCACATGCTAGGTCAGTGGCTGCCAGGCACCCAGCATGAAGGGGTGCCAGGCTGCCGGGTGGAGACCACACCCCTGCACAGCCCCTTGTGTCTGCAGGTGACCTCCTCCTGGGCTGCCAGGGCTCCCAAGGCCATCCTGAGGCCTGCCCAGGTCAGCATCAGGGTAGGGCAGAGCTCCTGGGACAGGCAGGGTGGAAGAGCCAAGCTCTCCAGGTGGCAGAGGGGATTCCAGAGGGCGATAGGATTCGGGGATTCAGGGAACAATAGGTGTGAGGTGCCAGCCTCCTCTTGCATCCTCTCTGATTATCACCACCACAGCCAGATCCTGCCCTGGGGTCTCCCCATCACCCACCACCCACCCCACCATGTAGCCCACGCCCCCGGACACTGACTCACTTTGCTGCCATTTCATAAAAGGGCATCCTCTCAAAGTTGCTCGTGTGCTGCCATTCCTGCGTGGCCCGCCGCATTCCCTCCTCCAGCGTCATGGTGGGCTTCAGGCGAGCCAGGGTGCGAAGCACTGGGCTGCAAGCCCTCGGGGTCAGTCTCCTGGTACAGCCCAGCCCCCACTGCCCAACCCCACCCAGCCCCAAGGCCTCCATGTGTCCCAACACAGTCAAACCCAGGCTCAAGAGGGTGAGAGAAGGGTGTCTGGAGAGCAAAGGCAAGCCTTCCTGGTGACTGTTGCCACCGCCTCCCACTCGCCAGAGGATGATCGTCCACTCCCTGGCTATAGCCGGGACACGGTGGCTAGGGGGGGGCTGCCATCTCATATAAAATGCAGCCCCATCAATGAGGGAAGGCAGGTGCCAGGCTACCTGCTAACAGGTCCGAGAAGCCCAAAGATTCTTCTGCCCGGTCCTCTGAACTCGATGGCCTAGGCCCCCTTTTCTGAGGGACCTCAGGGCTAGATGGGAAGTTCCTGCCAGGCTCACAGCTCTAGGAGGATAGACCCTTGCCCTTAGGAGAGCTCTACCACCTCCCCTTTCTAGCCGGAATTCTTCAGAACAAGGACCAGGCATGCAGAAAGCTCTGTCCTGGGCCTGAATGTCCTAAGCTTTATCTGAAGTGATACCCACTGGCCGCCACATGCCCAGGTCCATGTTGAAAGGAGGTAGCACCAGAGAAGTAGGTCCCATTCAAACTTTGGCTCCTCACATCAGAGCAGGACCCTCTCGGGCTGCTCTTCTGCACTAAATGTTACCATGGAACTGCAGAAAGTAAGACAACTGGTCTCGCATGGTGGTGGTAGCTGAGCTAAGGCACGGAAAGGATGTCATGGACTGGACGTGTGACACATCTGGAGTGAAAACATGCCTCCTCATAGCATGGGCACTGCTGTCAACCCTCCTCCTTCTTTCTAGGTTGAAGGCTCCCTGGAAACCTAAGCGGGGAGTCCATGCCAAGTTCCTCTATATGTGAAGGCTCCAGATGAGCTAATGAGGGCCTGAGAGATCACTTACATGAGAAAGCAGGAGAGAGCTTCCGCATCAGGGCTCTGGGGCAGGTGGCTCCGGGCCAGGGACTTGAAGCGCTGCCAGCGTCGGAAGTTCTGATAGACGCTCTTACGGTCACAGGCGTCCTCCCGAGGGCCCCTGTGCTGGGAGGCATGCAGGCTGCCTGCCCCAGAGGTGCCATGTGGCCATGGCCCAGAGCTCCCTGGGGGCAGGATGAAGGCCATCTGGGCAGCTGGTGGTGCAGCTTGAGGAGGAAGGCCTGGGGCCAACCCTCCCTTGCCAGCCCGAGCTGCTGCAATAGCCGGGGCGGCCACAACTCTGTCCCCTGCAGGGGTGGCTATGCAAAGGGGGGAAGGACACAAGGCACTCCCCCTGAGGGCCCTGGAAGCACTCCTATTGAGTGGGGCCTGAGGACGCCCAAAGGCCTGAGTCTGGTGGGGCGATGCTGACCTCCCTCCTGACCAGACTGGGACCGTGATGTTGCCAATCCCTGGGGCAATGGGGCCATGGTCAGCAGGAGCCCCCCGAGGTGTCCCGGGGTGAGCTGGCTGCAACAGGGTGCTGCCAGGCAGGAGTAATGGGGCCATGGGCGGTGGCAGGGGCTGCGCCCAAGCCGGCTGGGGTTGGGAGCCAGGAGTGAGTGGAGGATAGGACCGTGAGGCCCCAGGGTGCATGACCACATCCGTGCCCAGCGGTGGAGTTGCTGTGGAGAGAAAGGAAAGGGGGGAATGGAGGAGGAGAATGGGCAACTTGGACGGAAGCTCTCTGGGGACTCAGAGTGTACACCTCAGCGGGAGAGGGCATTTGGACAGAGGAACCTGTGTGTTGTGCTGATGCCTTGGAGGGACTTTCATGGTCTGACTTCCGGTTGAGAATGACTTCCCTGGTGACCTTGATGCCTCACACCAAGTTCCCTGGCCCTGCCTACCAAGAAGCGCTCAGCTCAGCAGCAGTGATTGGAGAGCCTCCCTGAGGAGCTACCTGGCACCTCGCTCTCACAGGCTGTCCCCACGTCCTGGACCTGAGAGGCCATCTACTCTGAGCATGCCCCTCAGCAAGGTCACCAGCAGGTAGGGGCCTTCTCCAAGGTCCTTCCGGGCACCGTAAGGCCTTTGATGGACCGGCACTGTCTAAAGTCTTAGGGCCTCACTTCCTCCTCAACCCTTCCTTTCTCGATGCTCAGCACACATCCGTTCGGTCTTTCTTTCCTGACCTCACAAAACAAATCTCAAAGGCTGAGAAGATCAGTCTGCACACAGAAACCTTAGACAAACACAGAACACCCCCACCAAGCATGCACCTGCCTCTCAGAACCACCCAGAGTGGACACTTCACAGCGGCTAAGTTGTGCCACCCCATCCCGATGGCCCTGAATCACTCCCACCATGCAGTTCTGTTCCTCAGAGAGAAGTCTGAGAGGTAGGTGTGTGTCCCCGGCATTCTTGTCATTGCCCATCCAGGGTTGGCTGCAGAAGATGAGCACGGGCCCAGGGTGGCTCACGTTACATGGGTCATGGGAGTACAGGCTGCCTGTGGTCCTTCCCCTTCCAGCTCCCAATAATGGAAAGTGAGGACAAACTGAGAATCAGGCAGGAGTCAGGTGCCATTGTGAGAAAACTGTCTGTCCAGGAGAAGGAGGGTACATACCACGATGCACCTAATTAGTCTCCACAGGTGTCCTAGGAGGTTTCAGAGTAGCAGACTAGATCATCTTCCTGCTTCTGCGCTCCGCCGCTTCCCCCCGCCCCCCCGCCCCCGCATTGCAAAGGAAGCCGCCTTCATAGGCATTCCACCGGAACCAACAACTCTCCTCATGTGGTCCATGCCCTTGAAGTAGTGACTTGAAATAGGAACACACTCTTCATCTCAAAGTCAGGCCTCAGCTTCTGCCGTGAGATACCTGACACGATGAGCAATGTCTGAAGAGATGTATTTCCACAAAAGGGAAACCAATACAGAACAACTCAGGAACACGAGTCCTAGCTTGGGTGAAGTCACATGGTTGCCCATCCCTTGTGGAATCCAAGGCCACAGTTCCCTGACCTGAGAAGTGAGTTCTGGGCTGGACGGAGGGAAAAGTCCTGGGCGGTGGCAGCGAGAGTCACATCCTGCCCAGCTCAGAGAGGACACTTTAATGAGCATGTGGCCACAGACAACACCCCCTGGCACTGAGTCGTTTTCTGACTATACCCTCTCATTCCACGCCCCCATTAGACAGAGTATGCTCCAGCTCAAATCCCTTAGAGAGATCTGGTGAGGCGAGCTTCAGATGCCTAAGGACCACGAGGCAGGGCTAGGCTTTCCCCGTGACCCTCCCAGTGCCAGCAACAGGACACTGGCTACACACACGTTCCAAGCGGCTTGTCTCCCTTCTAGAAACAGCCACCTGCCTGCTGCCATCCTGCCTCCCCAACCAGAGCAAGTCCTCTTTATCCGCCTCCAAGCTGTCGTCCTCCCCAGGGCAGGCTCAGGTTTCTACAGGTCCCCAGGCTCCCCAGGTGAGATGTCCCTGGGGTGTAGTGCTCTCTCCTTCCTCTCCTTCAGTCCAACTCCGTGTCCACAGTGAAGGGTCCCAACGGAAACCCATGGATTTGAGGGAGGCACTTTCTCTTGGAAAACAGCCCCCGTCTAGAGGCTTACCTCCTCCTGAAGCCATTCCCACAGGCATGGGCCCGGACCACCACGGGCTGGCGGCCTCAACGTGAACACTCAAGGGCAGGACCCAGCGAGCGACCTGCTCCAGCAGACGCTCAGGATGCAAGTAAAGGAGCCCAAGTTTGAATCTCAACAGTAGAACGTGGGCCTCGAGACATTCTGCAGTGGGGGAGGGGCTGAGGGCAGGTGAGCCTGGGTGGGGGTGGGGTACCATTCCATGCTGGCCTCTGCAGGTAGGCAAGAACCAGACGTTTCTTCCGCCTTATGCAGTGGCCAGACAATTGTTGAGTGCCTCCTTGGGCAATGTATGGGTTGGTTTTCAGAGTCATAGCACCAAGGTTTGTCTCGATGTTCCCTTTCACTTCGTTATCCATCAACCTAGTTGTTGTCCCTCAACCCGCTCTGCTTCCGCCCTGGCTCTTGACTTACATCCCCGGAGGCTAGACTCTCTGAACAAAATTCACCATTTCTCACCTGATAAACACTTGGGTATTCATGGCCGCCTGGGACACAATGTTTAAACTTTGGCTTCTCTCAGCAGACCCACCATTTTTGATTGGTGTATGTCCATCTTTCCTAAAGAAGCGGTCCTTGTGTGCCAACCAGCATCCAGCAGGACCCACCTTACTCACGTTCCTGTGTGCTGGAAAGGCCCAGTCCATCCAAAAAGCCGTTGCACAGCCCACGTGTCCAAGACCAGAGATCACTCTGACTTGTTTCCCGTATTATGACATTGCTGGTAAGTACTGTGTGTTTCACCTTTTAAGTGATTTAATGTCACATTTTCAACAAATCATACCTTCTCCGGGATCACAATCCACTTGCGCAAAATAGAATATGCAGTGTTGAGTCCTCCTCCCCACCTCTTTGCCCTGTCCACTCAGTCCTCTTTCCAAACGGAAATCAGTGTTACCTGTTTCATTGAAATCTTTTCAGAGATAGTTTGGGCAAGGAAAGTTGAATGCAATCCATTTGCCTTTTCAAGAAGTATTGCTTTGTCTCTGGTTGAAAATTAAAATGTGCGCAGGGAACTGCATCTTGGACTTGTGATGGAAAATGTTGCAGGATAGTGAGAAAATGATTATATGTGTATAATATAAATACATCTATATGCATATCTATATATATATATGCATCTATATATATGTATACATATGTATATGTATACATATATATGTGTGTGTGTGTGTATATATATATATATATATTCACCTCTGTCTGTATGACAGGGTCCTTTTGCTGTACAGCCAAAATAGACAAAGCATTGTAAATCAACCGCAATGGAAAACATAGCATATTATAAGATCAAAGAGTTCATCTTGCAAAAAAGGAAAATAGAAAATTAAATCATGTCCCAGTATATCTGAGTATCTTTACTTTGGTTGCCTTCATACTGATATCGTGGCTCCTCTGTTACTGGACTAGTTTTTGTCACGGGAGTTTCTACATCCTCTTGAAATTCAAAGTACTGAAAGGGCAGAGTGGTCAAGGCCAGGCAATAACAATAGTAAATGTCCAGCTCCATTTGAATTTTTCATTTCCCATACACAGTGCCTGCATTTAGCCTGAACTGTGTCCCATGCAACATTTTGGACATATCGTTACTGCAAGTACTTTCCCTACTTATCTGAAATTTACCTTTCCCTCAGAATCTGCATGTATCTGGCAAGACTAGCCAAAAAGGGCAACATATTAGGCTATTAGGAGTGGGCAGTTCTTGAGAGGATGAGAGCTTGGAGTAGAGACTGAAAGGTGCATTTTGGTCCAACCCAAAATGAAATGGCAAAGGGACCCAAAATCTGCAGGCTCTTTGGATGAAATGGAAATGGAAGAGCCAGGGTATACTATTGAGTGTTTGCACTTAGTGGGGTTAAGGACAGAAGTAAGGGACAAGAAGACAAAATCTTCTCTTTCCTTCTGTGAAAGAACTAGGATGTCCTAGAGATGTGGGGGGGTTTCCCTTCTTTTTATTGCTTTCTCCTTTTGGGGCCGCACCTGCTGCCTATGGAAGTTCCTAGGCTAGGAGTCACATCGGACCTGCAACTGCAGGCCTATGCCAGAGCCAGAGCAATGTGGGATCCAAGCCGTGTCTGGGACCTACAGCGCAGCTCACGGCAACCCCGGATCCTTATTCTACTGAAGGAGGCTGGGATCGAGCATGCATTCTCATGGATACTGGGCGGGTTGATGTCTGCTGAGCCACAGTGGGAGCTGCTGGCTTTTGCAGGTGTTAAAAAATCCACTGCCCTTGAAGTGGGTGTGGCCTTTGACTCAGTGCCAGCATTTTATCCACCAATGTCCAATCTCCACGTGTACAAACCCACTCCCGTCGACGTCCTAGCCTGCAAGCCCTGCTTAAAAGCTGGTGCATTTCCTGTCTGCATCCCATACCCTTGCTCTTTAGAATCGAGGCTCATCATTGCCTATGGTCCTGTCTGCATGGGAATCACGGTAGCATCCCTTACACAGCAAAACGGAGACACAAATGAAACAAAGTTCTCTGAATCTTATTTTCACATTGGGAGTTAAGGTCAGCTTATCACGACGCAAACGATAGGAATGAGTATTTGTGTTTTGTGTGGTGAGAAGCGAGGACTCAGGAACTTTGTCAAGGGAGGTGAGGGGTGAAAACCTACTAGGACTGCAACCAAATCTCTTGGGAGGCAAGAGTCCCTCTCTGCTGTGGCAGAACTACAATTCCTCCTGATGTTAGGGTGTTGGGGAAGGAAAGAGAGGTTTCAAGGACTGTTCCACCTTGAGAAAAAGACTTGTGTGGGTGCTTCAGAAGCTTCTTGCCCCTTGCAAAGGAAAATGGACTCAAAAGAGGGTGGGAAGCTGAGGTGAGAGTATTTCATGCAATGCCATGGTGAGCTTTGTATCAAGAAACCCTTGATGGGGCATTGCAAAAATAAACACCTTGGGAGTATTGCTCTGTATTTGAGCTTTTATAATGAAGAAACATGTCAAGGGTTTTCAAACAAGACCTTCATATGAGAAGATTGCTGAGGCAACCATTGTACCCAGACATTCAAGAAGGGCGGGCGTCCTTGTTGCTTCCTCCCCTTCTTCAGCCATTCACGCAATTAGTTGCAAGAGTCTCACGTATAGCTCAGACGTAGTATGTGTGAGGGGTTTTTTGTTTGGTTTTGAATTCTTATTTCCCCAATACAGTTTTTTTTTCCTACTGCACAGCATGGTGACCCAGGTACGCATACATGTACACACTCTATTTTCTCACAGGAGCATGCTCCATCATCAGTGACTAGGCAGAGTTCCCAGTGCTACACAGCAGGATCTCATTGCTAATCCATTCCAAGGCAATCATTTGCATCTACCAATCCACCCCACTCCCTCCCCGGATGTCATATTGGAATGAGTCATCTCAGGGACACGGATACAAACATTGCCTTGTGGAAACATAATGCTCCCGATTCTGCAATCTTTTTTCTTTTTCTTTTTTCCTTTTTTCTCTTTTTTTTTTTTTTTTTTTTTTTTTTTGTCTTTTGTCTTCTGAGGGCTGCACCTGCGGCATATGGCACTTCCCAGGCTAGAGGTCCAATCAGAGCTGTGGCCCCCGGCCTATGCCAGAGCCACAGCAATGCCAGATCCGAGCCGTGTCTGCAACCTACACCACAGCTCACATCAACACCCGATCCTTAACCCACTGAGCCAGGCCAGGGATGGAACCCACAACCTCATGGTTCCTAGTCAGATTTGGTTGCACTGTACCATGACACAAACTCATTCTTTTTTTTTTTCTTTTTTTTTTATTATTATTATTTTCCCACTGTACAGCAAGGGGGTCAGGTCATCCTTAGATGTATACATTGCAGTTACAGTTTTTTCCCCCACCCTTTCTTCTGTTGCGACATGAGTATCTAGACATAGTTCTCAATGCTATTCAGCAGGATCTCCTTATAAATCTATTCTAGGTTGTGTCTGATAAGCCCAAGCTCGCGATCCCTCCCACTCCCTCCCCCTCCCATCAGGCAACCACAAGTCTCTTCTCCAAGTCCATGAGTTTCTTTTCTGAGGAGATGTTCATTTGTGCTGGATATTAGATTCCAGTTATAAGTGATATCATATGGTATTTGTCTTTGTCTTTCTGGCTCATTTCACTCAGTATCAGATTCTCTAGTTCCATCCATGTTGCTGCAAATGGCATTATGTCATCCTTTTTATGGCTGAGTAGTATTCCATTGTGTATATATACCACCTCTTCCGAATCCAATCATCTGTCGATGGACATTTGGGTTGTTTCCATGTCCTGGCTATTGTGAATAGGGCTGCAAGGAACATGCGGGTGCATGTGTCTCTTTTAAGTAGAGCTTTGTCCGGATAGATGCCCAAGAGTGGGATTGCAGGGTCATATGGAAGTTCTATGTATAGATTTCTAAGGTATCTCCAAACTGTTCTCCATAGTGGCTGTACCAGTTTACATTCCCACCAGCAGTGCAGGAGGGTTCCCTTTTCTCCACAGCCCCTCCAGCACTTGTTATTTGTGGATTTATTAATGATGGCCATTCTGACTGGTGTGAGGTGGTATTTCATGGTAGTTTTGATTTGCATTTCTCTTATAATCAGCGATGTTGAGCATTTTTTCATGTGTTTGTTGGCCATCTGTATATCTTCCTTGGAGAAATGTCTATTCAGGTCTTTTGCCCATTTTTCCATTGATTGATTGGCTTTTTTGCTGTTGAGTTGTATAAGTTGCTTGTATATTCTAGAGATTAAGCCCTTGTCAGTTGTATCATTTGAAACTATTTTCTCCCATTCTGTAAGTTGTCTTTTTGTTTTCTTTTTGGTTTCCTTTGCTGTGCAAAAGCTTTTCAGTTTGATGAGGTCCCATGGATTTATTTTTGCTCTAATTTCTATTGCTTTGGGAGACTGACCTGAGAAAATATTCATGATGTTGATGTCAGAGAGTGTTTTGCCTATGTTTTCTTCTAGGAGTTTGATGGTGTCCTGTCGTATATTTAAGTCTTTCAGCCATTTGGAGTTTATTTTTGTGCATGGTGTGAGGGTGTGTTCTAGTTTCATTGCTTTGCATGCAGCTGTCCAGGTTTCCCAGCAATGCTTGCTGAATAGACTTTCCTTTTCCCATTTGATGTTCTTGCCTCCCTTGTCAAAGATTAATTGACCATAGGTGTCAGGGTTTATTTCCGGATTCTCTATTCTGTTCCATTGGTCTGTCTGTCTGTTTTGATCCCAGTACCACACTGTTTTGATGACTGTGGCTTTGTAGTATTTCTTGAAGTCTGGGAGAGTTATGCCTCCTGCTTGGTTTTTGTTTCTCAGGATTGCTTTGGCGATTCTGGGTCTTTTGTGGTTCCATATAAATGTTTGGATTGTTTGTTCTAGTTCTGTGAACAATGTCATGGGTAATTTGATAGGAATTGCATTGAATCTGTAGATTGCTTTGGGTAGGATGGCCATTTTCACAATATTGATTTTTCCAATCCAGGAACATGGAATATCTTTCCATTTCTTTACATCTTCTTTGATTTCTTTGATTAAAGTTTTATAGTTCTCGGCATATAGGTCCTTTACCTCTTTGGTCAGGTGTATTCCGAGGTATTTGATTTTGTGAGGTACAATTTTAAAAGGTATCATTTTTTTGTATTCCTTTTCTAATGTTTCATTGCTGGTATACAGAAATGCAACTGACTTCTGAATGTTAATCTTGTATCCTGCCACTTTGCTGAATTTATTCATCAGTTCAAGGAGTTTTGGGGTTGAGTCCTTAGGGTTTTCTAGGTATAGTATCATATCATCTGCATACAGTGACAGTTTGATCTCTTCTCTTCCTATATGGATGCCTTTTATTTCTTTTGTTTGTCTAATTGCTGTGGCTAAGACTTCCAAAACTATGTTGAAGAGCAGTGGTGAGAGTGGGCATCCCTGTCTTGTTCCAGATTTGAGTGAGAAGGCTTTCAGTTTTTCCCCATTGAGGATTATATTTGCTGTGGGTTTATCATAAACGGCTTTGATTATATTCAGGAATGTTCCCTCTATACCCACTTTGGCGAGGGTCTTGATCATGAATGGATGTTGAACTTTGTCAAATGCTTTTTCTGCGTCTATTGAGATGATCATATGATTTTTGACCTTTTTTTTGTTAGTGCGGTGTATGATGCTGATTGATTTGCGTATGTTGAACCATCCTTGTGAACCTGGGATGAACCCAACCTGGTCATGGTGTATAATTTTTTTGATATGTTGTTGGATTTGGTTGGCTAAGATTTTGTTGAGAATTTTTGCATCTATATTCATCAATGATATTGGGCGATAGTTTTCTTTTTTGGTGGTATCTCTGTCTGGTTTTGGAATGAGGGTGATGGTGGCCTCATAGAATGTCTTTGGGAGTATTCCTTCTTCTTCAACCTTTTGAAAGAGTTTAAGGAGGATGGGCACCAATTCCTCTTTATATGTTTGATAAAATTCACCTGTGAAGCCATCTGGTCCTGGACTTTTATTTGTAGGGAGTGATTTTATGACCTCTTCAATATCATTTCTAGTGATCGGTCTGTTCAGTTGGTCTGTTTCTGCTTGATTCAGTTTTGGCAAGCTGTAAGATTCTAGAAAATTGTCCATTTCTTCCAGATTGTCAAACTTGTTGCCATACAGTTGTTCATAGTATTCTCTTATGGTTTTTTGTATTTCTGCTGTATCCGTTGTGATTTCTCCTTTTTCATTTATAATTTTGGTGATTTGGGTTCTTTCTCTCCTCTTTTTAGTGAGTCTGGCCAGGGGTTTGTCAATTTTGTTCACCTTTTCAAAGAACCAGCTCTTGGTTTTATTAATTTTCTCTATTGTTTTTTGAGTCTCTATTTTATTGATTTCTTCTTTGATCTTTATAATTTCCTTCCTTCTGCTGACTTTAGGACTTTTTTGTTCTTCTTTTTCTAATTCGTTTAGGTGGAGGGTTAAGTTGTCAATTTGGGATCTTTCTTCTTTTTTGAGAAAGGCCTGGATTGCTATAAATTTCCCTCTGAGCACTGCTTTCGCAGCATCCCATAGATTTTGAGAGGTTGTGTCTTCATTATCATTTGTTTCAAGGTAGTTTTTAATTTCCTTCTTGATTTCCTCATTGACCCATTGGTTTTTTAGTAGCATGTTGTTTAGTCTCCATGGAGTAGGTTTTTTCTCTTTGCTTTTCCCATGGTTGATTTCTAATTTCATGGCATTGTGGTCAGAGAAGATACTTGAGATAATTTCTACGCTCCTAAATTTATTGAGATTCGCTTTGTGTCCCAATATGTGGTCGATTCTTGAGAATGTTCCATGAGCATTTGAGAAGAATGTGTATTCTGATTTTTTTGGATGTAGTGTCCTGAAGATATCAATTAAGTCTAACTTTTCTATTGTTTCCTTTAGGATCTCTGTTGCTTTATTGGTTTTCTGTCTAGAGGATCTGTCCATTGATGTGAGGGGGGTATTTAGGTCTCCTACTATGATTGTATTCTCATCAATATCTCCCTTTGTGTCTATTAATATTTGTTGTGTGTATCTGGGTGCTCCTATATTTGGGGCATATATGTTGACAATAGTAACATCCTCTCCTTGGATGGATCCCTTAATCATTAAATAGTGTCCTTCTTTGTCTTTCTTTATGCCTTTTGTTTTAAAGTCTATTTTGTCTGATATGAGCGTTGCGACTCCTGCTTTTCTGTCATGTCTATTGGCGTGAAATATTTTTCCCCACCCTTTCCCTTTCAATCTATATGTATCTTTTGTCCTAAGGTGAGTTTCTTGTAGGCAGCATATTGAAGGTTTTTGCCTTTTTATCCACTCAGCCACTCTGTGTCTTTTGATTGGGGCATTCAGTCCATTGACATTTAAGGTGATAATTGATAGATCATTATTTATTGCCATTTGAACCTCATGTTCCAGTTGATTCTATGGTTCTCCATTTTTTTTTTTTTTTTGGTTGGATGGTCTCCTGTTATTATCTGCTTGAGTGGTTTTTTTTTTTCATTTTTTGCAAATGCAATATTTGGTTTTGGCTTGTGATTGCCCTGTTTTTTAAGTATGCTAACCCCTTCCCATAAATGTGTGTTTTAGCCTGATGGTCCTGTAAGTTCAAACACTTCATTACTATATTAAAATTAAGAAGAGATAATGTATAGAAGTCAGGATAAACTGAACATAGGAATATTTTTCAAGACCATAATATAAATTTTTGGAACTTAAAAGTCAACTTCCTTTTTTTTTGCCTTTTTTAGGGCCACACCTGCAACATATGGAAATTCCAAGGCTAGGTGTTGAATCGATCAGAACTACAGCTGCTGGCCTATGCCACAGCCCATCAACTCAGCATCTGAGCCTCATCTGTGACCCGTACCACAGCTCAGGGAATGCTGGATCCCCAACCCACTGAGCAGCAAGGCCGGGGACCAAACCCACATCCTCATGGATACTAGTCAGATTCGTTTCCTCTGAGCCTTTTCTGGAACTGCAAAAGTCAAGTTCTTTTTATAATTCTCATTCACAACCTTCCCTAATTAAAATAAGATTTAAAAAATTAAATCTAGAGACTCTCATACTACGTGAAGTAAGCCAGAAAAAAAAAAAAGACAAACACCATATGATATCACTTATTTGTGGAAAATAAAATATGGAACAGATGATCCTACCTAAAAATAACAAACAAACAGATCATGGCCAAGAAGAACAGACCTGGGGTTGGGTGGGAGTGGGATGGATGGGCATTTTGGGGGTTTTTTTGGACTCAAACTGTTATATCTGGAATGGATGGGCAATGGGATCCTACTGTACAGCACAGGGAAATGTGTGTGATTGGGTTACTTTGTTATATAACAGGCCTTGATGAAACATTGTAAATCAACTATATTTTAATAAAAGTAAAATAAAATATTAAATCTATTCCTGTAAAAAAATAAATAAATAAAATAAAAAAAATAAAATTAAGAAGAGAGACATACATATAAACAAAAAGGGTTATTTACCTCCTGACATCCCTTGCCCACATTTTATGGTTTTGATGACTTTTTTATTTTTTTCTTTTTAATTTTATTTTGTTTGAAGCATGTTCATGATTAAATCTGTATGCTGGCTTATTTGAGTGACTTCTCTCTGATTGCAGTTTCCTCAGTCCTAGTTCTTCCTCTTCTTCTTCTTCTTTTTTTTTCTTTTCTTTTTTCTTCCCTTTCCTTCCTTTCTTTTTGGTTTAGAGAAGCCCTTTCAATATTTCCTTTAACCTGGGTTTTGTGTTGCTGTATTCTTTAAGTTTTTGTTTGTTGGGAAAAATTTTTATTTCCCCTTCTATTTTAAATGATATTCTTGCTGGATAGAGTATTCTAGGTTGCATATTTTTTCCTTTTAGCACTTTAAATATCTCTTGCCATTCCCTCCTGGCCTGTAGTGTTTCTGCAGAGAAATCAGCTGATATTCTTATGGGGGTTCCCTTGTAGGTAACATTCTGTTTTTCTCTTGCTGCCTTGAGGATCCTCTCTTTATCACTAACTTTTGCCATTTTTATTATGATGTGTCTTGGTGTGGGTCTCTTTGGGTTCAGTTTGTTTGGGGCCCTCTGTGCTTCTTGTATCTTGAATCCAGTATCCTTTAGATTTGGGAAGTTTCCAGCGATAATTTCTTCAAATATATTTTCCATTCCCTTATCTTTTTCTACTCCTTCTGGAATTCCTATTATGCGTAGATTGGCCCGCTTTATATTATCCCATAGGTCTCTTATATTGCTTTCCAGTTTTTTGATTCGGTTTTCTGTCTGTTGACCAGATTGAGTGATTTCCATTATTCTATCTTCCATATCACTGATTCGTTCTTCTGCATTATTCATTCTGGTTTTTACTGCCCCTAGTTCAGTTTGCATCTCTGCAAATGAATGTTCTAGTTTTTCTTGGCTCCTCCTTATATTTTCTAGTTCCTTTCTGAGGGTATCTGCATTACTGTTCATATCTTCTCTTAATTCCTTCAGTATTTTCACTATTTCTCTTTTGAACTCCAGGTCTGTCAGACTGCAGAGATCTGTTTCATTGTTGACTGTTTTAGGTGAGTTCTCCTGTTGGTTTGACTGGGGGTGGTTTCTCAGCTTCTTCATCTTGCTTATTGTTTTCTTTCTCCTGAGGGAGTTGTACTCTCCGCGATCGGGCAGTGTTTGCCTTGTCACTGCCGTGGAATATTTCCTGAGGGCTGGCATTGTTGGTCAGTCTTTTTTGAGGCAGTGTGGCTTTTCTGGAGTGTTGATGGGGCTAACAGTGTTTCTTTGAAGCAAAGGAGGACTTCCTGAGGGTAGACAGGACTGAGAGGTCTACACCGCGATGGTAGCAGATTTCACTTGGCCATGCAGAGCTTGCTCTGGTGTTTTTAGGCTGTGGGGTTCTTGCAGGGGGTTGGCGGTGTTGGGCAGCTGCTCTTTAGGGGTGCATCACCCCCCCTGGGGGCTGGAGCAGCTATCTGGGGCACTGAGAACCTGAGAGGCTCTTCCCTAGGGCAGCCCAACTCAGAAGGACAGCCTGAGAATGTAGGTGGATCTTTTCACAGTCTGGCTGAGCTTGTTGCAGCTTTTCTGGGCTGCAGGGGGTCCTGCCTGGAGCTGGCAGTCCTATGCAGCTGGCCCACTAGAGCATCCCCTGGGGGCTTGGGCAGGTAGCAGGGCCATTGGAAACCGAAGAGGCTCCTCCCCAGGGCAACCCGACTCAGAAAAACCGTCCGAGAATTAGGCCGATCTATTCACAGCCTGGCTAAGCTTGTTCTAGCTTTTCTAGGCTGCAGGCCTTTTCTCGGGGGCTGGTGCTGTTTGGTGCTGCTCTGCGGAAGTGTAGCCCCTCCAAAGGGCAAGCAGGCCTGTGCAGGGACAGTCCCTGCGGTGGTAGGCTTCAGGCAATTGTTGAGGCCAGCCCTCCTGGATGGCAGGCAGCCCCAGGTCCCTGAGAGCGTAGGGCGTGAAGCGGGGGTGGGGGGAGGGGGGATGCACTGGGAAGCAGAGTTTTCAGCTAGCTAGCGGGCCTGTAAGCTTGCTGTGGCGTGGGGGGTATTCTATGGGGACCCACCCCTTCTTCTCTCCCCTCCCCAGCACGGGCGCAGACCAGGCTCTTCTCCCAGGTTCCCTCTGATGTGGCTTTCCCCTTCCCCACTCCTGGAGTATTGCTCCCTTCCTCTGCGACAGCTTTGTTTTCTAGTCTCCCAGGCAGTCTCTGCCCCGTCAACTGGTTTCTAGACCTCCCAAGCAGTTTCCGCTCTGCCCCGCCCCCCTAGCCCGGGGACTAATCTCTGGAGCCGAGGTCTCGGTGCCCAGCCCCCACCCAGGTGGCGCCCCCCGGCCCTTTCTCGGGGACTAACCTTCGGAGGCGAGGTCTCAGTGCCCAGCCCCCCTCCCAGGTGTCCCCCGGCCCTTTCTCAGGGATTAACCTTCGGCAGCGAGGTCTCGGTGTTCAGCCCCCACCCAGGTGTCCCCCGGCTCCCTCTCGGGGACTAACCTTCGGCGGCGAGGTCTCGGTGCCCAGCCGCCACCCAGGCGTCCCCCGGCCCTTTCTCAGGGATTAACCTTCGGAGGCGAGGTCTCGGTGCCCAGCCCCCACCCAGGCGTCCCCCGGCCCCCTCTCGGGGACTAACCTTCAGAGGCGAGGTCTCGGTGTTCGGCCCCCCTCCCAGGCGTCCCCCGGCCCCCTCTCGGGGACTAACCTTCAGCGGCGAGGTCTCGGTGACCAGCCCCCCCGCCCAAGTGTACCCCGGCCCTTTCTCAGGGATTAACCTTAGGAGGTGAGGTCTCGGTGTTCAGCCCCCACCCAGGCGTCCCCTGGCCCTCTCCCGGGGACTAACCTTCAGAGGCGAGGTCTCGGTGCCCAGCCCCCACCCAGGCGTCTCAATTTTTGGTGACTCTGCCCGTAGTTCAGACGGTCCGTTGGGTTCTTGATCGGCTTTTCCGTACTCCAACTGCTACACTCTTCTCTGCATCTGGAGATTCCTCCGGTTCGTTTGATCTTTCGCCCGGTAGGTGACTTTCCAGGTGCGGGATCCCTTTCTCCTCCGCAGTTCCCTTTCGGGAGCCCCCGTCTCGCTCGGATTCGCCATCTCTCACTCTCCTCTTTTCTCCTGTTCTGCCCAATAATGTCACGAATTTCTTGCCGTTCTTGGGGTTTAGATTCCTCTGCCAGCGATTGGTTGCTGTTCTGTGCGAGTCATTTATTCTGTAGATGTGCTTTTTTCGTTGTGTTTGTGGGAGAGGGCGAGCGTGTCTTCCTACTCCTCCGCCATCTTGTCCTCTCTCTGACAAACACATTCTTTTTTTTTTTCTTTTTTTTTTTTTATACTACATCAAAATCCTACATCCCTACATCCCAGAGGCAGAGATTCTCCAATTAGCTACACTGTAGTTAGGGAAACCAGTCATGGAAGTGGGTATCTCAACGTCCTTTGGACCATGACCTCTGATTGTTCCTGCAGAGCGCTTCAGGGCAGGCATTGACAACTGAGGAGAAACATCTCTGGAAATGGATCTCTAGCATCAGAAGACAGTGAGTCTTCCACTCCCGCATGGAAATTTAAAGGCCCCGAGAGATACCAGGTTTGTGTCTTGCGGACTTTTCAAGTCTGTGCCCTTGGGAGCTCTTCGTGTTGTTAGATGTAAGGGTCTTCAGCGGTATCCTGTTGAGTAAGAAGAGCTCTGATGTTGCAGCTGACCAGAAAAGGGATCAGATGGTTCCGGTTTCTTTGGTGAGCATTACAATGTCAGGTCAGTACGGTGAATCTGCTCCTACATATTGTTTGTTGGATTGTCAACTGAAACTCTATGAAGTAGTCCAAGAAGTAGGGAGGGAGAGTAATATTGTTCCCAGAGTACCTGCTGTGTTGTGATTGGCCAAGAGGGTCCAGTTTAGTTCACCAGTATAACCAAAACCTTACAAAGGAAACACCTGTGCGTCAACCTTTGTTGAAAAACCTCCGTGTATTAAAGAAATACATGACGAATAAACATTCGAGTAGAACAGATGCATTTGCAAAATTCTCTAGGCATGGCGACAGGAGCAACATCTCTGAAGAGAGTTTCCCAGGTCTAGAATTCCTTGCTAGAATGGTTCTTTAATGGATCCACCCAATTTGCTAGGGAAAAGAACCTTCTATTTCTAGAAAAGAAAAGGAAAAAAAAAAAAAAAAAACAGTATACAAAACCCAAGGTACTGCAGCCCAAAGGGCATGAATGTACTTGGCCCAATTTGAGGATTCTGTGCTTAGGCTGGATCTCTCCAAACTCTTTTATGGGGATCCTATCTAAATGCATGGGTTTCACATATGCAATGTGAACGTGGGGGCTCATCTCCCAAGAGATAGGTTTTAAGAAGAGATGGCCACAGAAGTTCCCAGGGAGAAGGGAGCAAATGCAAATCCTCCATTACCTTCCTCTCTTGTAGTGAGCCCCTGGGCCAGCTCTTCCCATGCCCCCTGCCTGCACACATGCACGTGTCCACTGCTGAACGGGCCGTCGTGCACAGAGACTACCGTCCTCCAACGGCTCCTAGTGTCTGTTGAGGTGGGTCCGCTGGGGAAGCCAGTAGCGCACCAGGGAGCACAGAGGGCGGTTTCCCAACAGGGGAGCCGCCTGGGGACGGGGCCAGTCGTAGCGGCCTTTAGAATTCATCCTGTGAAGGCCCTGCTAAGGAATATGGGGACTCCTCACCCGTTGGGTGTGACCGCTCTGCACTCTTGCGCATGCTGCAGGATATCTGGGCCCTCCTCCGAGTGGGTTCATGCCTGCATGGAGCTCAGGTCCGGAGCAGTGTTTCCACCACAGCTTTTAGCAGCACTGTGGATCAGGCTGCTGGAAGTCTTCAGGGATTTCGGGGCCTACGGAGGCAGGTGACTAAAGTGTGTGAGCGATTAAAACATGTGCCATTCCAGTGCGCCCACCGTTCTAAAGAGTGGGAAAGCTAGAAGGAAGAATTTCCAATTTGAAAACCCTCATGCAGTTTGCAAGAAGTAGCTCAGGTCACGGGAAAAGGAGTGAAGATGTAACGTCCATGCTCCTAGTTTCACTGGTGTCTTCCTTTTGCACAAAACCATATCAGTCAGCCCTTATGTTCAAACGGCATGCTTGGGTCAGTGATGGGGGCAACTTTGCTGAATGTAGTGCTGACCACCTAGTTGTAGCCTGATGTGACTCGTGGTGGGTCTGCAAGCCTAGAGGGGATTGGTACATGTTTACTTGGTTGTTGGGAATCTGGTAATCCGTCAGATGTGAGGGTTGGTTGGGTTTTGTCTATGGATATGTGTGTATAAGGGGAGATCATGCCTGTGTTTTCGTGAGCATTTTTAAGGGGGAGTGTTGTCTCTGGTGGGTGCCGAGATGTGACAGAGGCATACTCCAGGAGCTGGCATTCAGGTGTTTGTAAGTTGGTGTTCAGGGGCATATTTTTCCTGTGATGTTTTCCCCCATGACGTTGGGGATTGTGTGTCTCATGATGGACTTGGTAGGATTATCTGCCTGTGCACAAGGGCAATGTTAGGTAAGTACGGGAGCCTATTCGCTTGGGTGTACAGTCTGTTTATTTGTACATTTGGGCATGTAGTGAAACTTCGTGGTTGGGACTTGACCCCAGCCAAAATTGAGAGTGGGACTGGAATCTACCTCCCCCTTAGCTTGGCACTTGAACCCAGGATCCCAGGTTCAGAGAGGATTCGAGCGCACAGACTTCTTCTTTTTGGTGGCATCTGCCCCATGCGGAGTTTCCCCGTCCTAGGATGGAGTGCCACAGCAGCAATCTGGGCCACTGTGGTGAAAACTCGGGATCCTTAACCTTCTGCGCCACAAACGAACACCTCGAGCCCACTGTCTTTGCAGTCAGACCCCCCACCTGGTGTCAGGATTTGATGAAGCTCAGGTGCTTCTGCTTCGTTGCAGCAAGAATTTGGCATGAAGCAAAGCACCAGGTGAAGAGTGAGTTTATTCGCATTAGACCCTCGTGGGAGATGCAAGTAAGCTGGCCAGGGAGCAGAGCTGCCGAGAGAACCAAGAGAGCTACATTCATGGAATCAAAGGAACAGTGGGGAAGGGAGAAGACTGCCTTCTTCCTCATTTCCTCATTTGGGGGCGGATAGCAAGGCTTCCATCCTCAGTTCCTCATTGTGCCCTGTCTGGATGGTGTGCACTGGACTGTCACAGTGCTATTTTCAAATCTGTGTGTATTCCCAGGAGTTTGGTAACATATAAAATAGGGTAATTCATCTCAGGTTTCCATATGCTGTCCTCTTTTACCTAGTCGTGTCCCCTTTCACCTGTATTTCTGTCTTGGTGAGGTGCAGAGATGCTACTCATCAAGGACTGTTCTCTCCCTGACCTCATAGCGTCAGGACTCGATCTCCATATCTGTTGTCTTGAGCTTTAACTCTTGGGGGTTGTGTCTTGAGCGTGTCTGGCACTTAGATGCATCTGGTCTTCCTTCGAGTCGTGTAAATCATTGCTGGGTTACTTCTCTTGAGTGGCCATCAGCTTAAGACAGTTTCAAAGACTCCTTTAAACCTTGTCTTTAGCCCATCCCCAGTGGGAGTTTTCTGCTCTTTAAGGATCCTACTCTATCCTTATGTTTAGGATGATTATTTGTGTATTCACGGCATGTCGTCTGGCTCTTTGCTTTTGTGTGTAGTAAATGTTCAGGAGCTGTGCATGCGTGTGTCTTTTGATGTGTAGAGGGCAAGTCTGACTATCTTCTGGGACTGGTGAATGTTATGTAGGTAGGTGTGCTGTGTTGGTATGCTTCTGGATTCTGCATGCTGGAAGAGGGCATGCGGTGTGAGCCTGGGGGAGTGTGGGGTTATGGGCATGCGGCGAGTGTGTTATATGTGTATTTGGAACAAAGGACGTTCCTGTGCAGGGTGCTAGGTTTGCAGTTGTGTCGTGTACTGAGTAATTGTGGGTCTGCTTGGGGCTTTTGGAGAGTCGTGTGTGTGGTGCGTTTGGGTGTGTATTCAAGGGGCATGGGCACTTGGAGGCATATTTGCTGGGGCTATGCAATTGTAGTTTTCGGGAGGGACATGTTAGGCTTATATATGTGGGGAAGTGGGTATGTGTGCTTCTGACGGAGAGATGAGGTTCTCTGTTTATGCAGGGGCGTTGGAGACGTGCATTTCTAGGTATGAGAAATATGTGCTATGGTTATTTGTTAGGAGTTGCAGATGGATGAGCTGGCTCCTAGTATCGTTTGATATATGCAAGTCATTTCCTATGAGGCTTGCTGGCGATAGGTCCATGTGTCTTACGTGTGTATACTTGTCTGTGTGTCTATCACCAGGTGCATGAATGACCAAGTTTTGTTCATATGGTATGGAGGTGTTGGGAGTGTGCCACGGTTGTTCCTCTGCAGAATGCTGAGGTGTTTATACAGGTACTAGGTACGACGAGATTGTGTGTCTACATTGAGGGTGAGGGCTGAAATACCTATGCATTTGACACACACACACACAGGTGCAGTGTCCTTTTGTTTCTATGTTGGGGGAGGAGCAGGGCGGTTGTGTTTTGGAGAGGTGGCACAATGTCTAGTGTTTGGGGCATCTGCACGTTCAAGGGTTGGGAATATTTGTATGTGCGTGTCCATGGGTGTTTGAGAATTGTACATGTGCATTAGTAAGCATAGGCTATGTGTGTTTGTTTTTTAATCCTGGACTAGAAGTACTGTAGGGCTGTGGCCTTGCCTATGGGCTGTGTGTGAGACAACTGTGTACTTGCTGGTTTTAGTGATCTTGTATACATAGTATTCAACATTTACACCTGGTCATTGTTTGTATTTAGGCCCCTATTTTGTATGTATATGGTGTTGTAGTGTTACCAGGTAGGGTTCTTGGCCTCCCCTCATAAATACTAATTGATATGAGGCCAGAGATCAAATTCATGCAAGGTTTTATTCTGCACACCTACTTCAAAAACAAACATTATATTCCCATGTTCAGCTGCACACTGTGTAGGGGTGAGGCAGTTCCTTTTATAGGATGAGGTTTTGGGCATGTGCAGGGGTTTGGCCGGAGGGGTAGCTGAGGTGGTTTTCCCACTCCTTAAATAGTGGTGCATGTAGGGGGTGTACATAGTCCCCTGCTTTTGTCTCTGTTCTTCAAAAGTGGCAATTGTATCTTTCTCATAATTTGTCCCAAATGTGCAAGCACATGGTTCTTTCTAGTCATTTATATTTTTGCTGTATTTCATTCTCCAGGAGAGGTTTGTCTACGTGCAATCACTGCAGCCACTACAGCAAAGGGTGCCAGTTCCCAACCTGTCTCAGCCAGAAAGGCAGTTCAGTATTCAAGGTAAATAGGATTTTGTCTGTAAAAAATTAGATTATGTGTATGTTTAAGTAAGTAAATTTAGGTGGTCTGTCCGTATAATATTCAGGCTGAGGGTAGAAATGTACATGTGTACTAGAATATACATATACACATATATATTTGTACACACACACACACACTCACATATGTGTGATGTCCTTTGCTTATATACCTGTGGTGAGAGTTGAGGTTCCTATTCTGAGTGTAAGTGGATTGTGTGCACCTATTCATATAAAAGGACATCGAATGCACTGGAACTTGTTCATACTAGCTTGGGAGAGTCAGCTCTGTGTTTGGTAACATCAGGTTAGTAGTTTGAAATTGCTCATGCTGGGAATATTTATACCATGTACCTACCACAAATGAAGTCTTTCCTGACTTTTCCAGAGATCTCTTTATAACCATTTACCAGCACACCACTCATCTGTGTGTTTGGATGTATGTCTGTGTCAGGCAAGAATATTAAGGCATCAGTGAGTATGTATGTATGGGACATTTTTATGTGAATCATGAGTGGGGCATATCAGGCTATAGGCCCTTGTATGTGTGCATTGACACTTCATTCTGAATCACTGCATTGATCCTGTCAGGTTGATTCATTCTTTAGGGTCAAAGAATCCCCCCCGCCTCAAATGCTGGTGATTTCTAGTGGAAATCATGCAGATGATGTATGGGTATCTGTACCTAGGGAGGTAGATATGCCTTCAGCATTTGTATGGTCCTAGAATCTTGGGCCATAGAAGGAAGAGCCTGGTAGACAGATGGCCATGTAGAGCAGAACCTTCACAGGTGTGTTTGGTTGGCATGATAAGCAGCAGTGAGAAAGTCATGGGGATTCATCAATAAGGGGTAAAGTGGGCAAGTGCTCTACCAGGAAAACCCCCCAAGAATCAGTTGGGCATCCACAGGTATTTCTTGCTCTTCTGTCGCACAACTGTTGGGCAAGGACACCCTATACATGGGATCCAGGTGGTACAAGTCTCTAGAGCCATGTGTCCCTGATCCCAGCTCCCCCAGGGTGGTGGGAACTATTGTGGGTCCAGACGGTAAGCTGTATGAATAATTCTCTACCAAAATATCTATATGTAAACCTAAGTCCTCAGGGATAGGCATGACCTCTGGGGTCAGTGAGCTGATAAGGACAAGGGTGGGGAGGTCTTGTCACTAAGAGAAACTTGGGGAGAGCCTGGGGAGTCCCACTCTGAGGAGATATGCCTGTGATATCACCAAAACCATGTCTAGGTCACTGTTCTTTTATGAATGTTAAGGATGCTTCTATCAATGGGAAGCTCATTCCAGTCTCATGGTTCTCAGATCAGATGACCTGACACTTTTGTCTGTATTCTACATCCAACCACAAACCCATCAGGGAGTCACATGATCACTGTGTCTACCAGCTGATCCCATAATCACCTCCTGCCTCCCTTGGACCTATTTGTGTAGATGCAGCCGGTGGATTCCATGCTGGGAACTTTTGGTGGCAGTTACAGCTCTCCATTTGGTTTGGGATCAGTTTTCAGTCCCCATTTGTTGGGATTAATGCTGCTTCAGTCTTTGCCCCAGTACAAGAGTCCCTGGGAGTTGATGGTGGTGCATCCTAGGCCTTCTTTTGGCCAGGATGTAGTAACATCTCCAGGTTACTTCTGACATAGTAAGGCACAGATTTGTTTGTCTTGTTTTGGGATCACATCACCCTCCAGCACACCTGCTTATTTGAGATTGAAGAAATGTAGTCCTAGAAGCTATAGATATCTAGAAAGATGGCAAAAATTTACTTCTATTGGTCTAGATTTACAATGGCCACCATGGGGACCATTCCATTTAGATAAGATGGTTCACTTAGAGAAAATGCTAGAGAGCGAGGGATCCCAAAGTGGACAGGGAGAATGAGATGGCTACTTTAACTGGTAGCTAAAAACTTATGCAAGGCTTCAGGATTCCAAAACAGGTTCATTTAAAGCCTCAGCACAAAAAGCTAACCAAAAATTAGAGGCAGAATTTCCTAAATCAAAAGGTGATAGGATGTGCATGACTACAGGCAATTCCTACTTGTCCTTTTTTTACCTGAGTACTCATGTTTTATGAATGCAATGTCTGAACTGATTTTCTATTCCTGAGGTTGCAGGAAAGCCCCCTCAGGTGTCCTTTACCCTTTAGCCAAAGACCAGAAGTTCCCTCTGTGGCATGGCCAATTAAGGATCTGGCATTGGCTCTGCTGTGGCCTAACTTTCAGCTGCAGCTTGGAATCTGTCCCTGGCCTGGGAATTTCCATATGCTGGGGGATGGCAAAAAAAAAAAAAGAAAAAAGACTGAACCGAGAGCTATAATCAAAGAATTTCCTCAACCTAGAGAGGAATCCCAAACATTTTTTTTGAAGATTTCAAAGTCATTGTTATGGTCTATGACCTCAAACTATTAGATCTTTATCAGCTGGTACACATGTTGCTAGGACCTGTGGAAGCCCCCAAATGGATGCAGGAAGCAAAATGGCAAAACCTCTAGGGTGATATTCAAAATCCTCTACCTGAATGGGCTTGCAAAATAACAACTAATTTTTTATAAGCCATTCCTAAAATCTTCCCTGCTCACACTGATAGGTCAATTATTCAATCATAGCAACCAAGAAAGGAGAATCTGTGGCAGCCTTTGGAGCCTTGTTGGAATCTCTTTTGATAGCACTTGGGGTTCCATAGAGTAAAAAGACCACTCAGCCTGCTTTAGATACCCTCTTTGAAAATCAATTATCTTCTGAGATTAGCAGCTTGATAAATAAAAATACAGAAAATAAGATGGGAGACCATAAGCCTACCTGAACTCATGACTATAGTTGAGCATTTTGAAAAAGACCTTGGAGCAAGATCATGAACAGAAATCCACCAAGTCCTTTGCCCAGGACTTTGGGACTATTCATAAAATAGTTATCCTCCATTTTCCAGTTGTTCCAGGCCCAGACACCCTTCTGCCACAAGTTTCAACTGACTTGAAATGGTTTAGTGTTGTAGACTTTTGTTCAACTTTCTTAAGCATCCCTGTAGACCAATATTTATATGCCCTGTAGGCCAATATCTATGTGCCTTTCCTTGGAATAATCAGCAGTAGACCTGGACAGTTTTGCCTCAAGTGTTCACTGAGGCCCCCTCTTTCTTCCCCCAAGTATTTCACCAAGATTTAAGTACCTTATATAGAGTTCCCACTGTGGCACAGGGGAAATGAATCCAACTAGGAAACATGTGGTTTTGGGTTGGATTTGTGGCCTTACTCTGTGGGTTGAGGAACCAGCATTGCAGTGAACTGTAGTGTAGGTCTCACACTCAGCTAGGATCTGGTGTTGCTGTGGTTGCAGTATAGGCCAGCAGCTGTAGCTCAGAATAGACCCCTAGCCTGGGAATATCCATATGTGGCAGGAGCATTAAAAAAAAGAAAAAAGGGAAAAGAAAAAGCCAAAAATATTTAAGTGCCTTCTAATTCCCTGAGAAATCAACCCTTTTCCAATATGTAGATGATTTCCTGCTGTACACTGCTACTATAAAATTCTATAAGGCATACATAAAAAATTCCATGTATTTGCTGCAACAAGTATCTGAAAAAGAACACAAAGAAAAAATTATAGTTATCTCTAGACACTGGTCATTACATACATAATAATAAAAGGAATGAAGGAATTCAACTGTTTTCAAAAAGAATTAAGCTCACACAGAAACTTCCTCGGCTCACAACTAAGTGACAGCATTGTGGATTTCTAGGTTTAGCTGGTTATTGCAAACTCTAGTTTCCAAATTTTATAAACTTACTGAAGTTTTAGTTCCTTAACCTTGTCCTTGGGAAGGTAAACATGAGCAGGCTTTTCTAAAGCTAAAACAACTTCTACAAAAGCCGCCTACCTTAGGGTTACTCACCTATTCAAAAGTTAACTTTATTTGTGCAGGAAAGGGATAACTAGGCCCAGGAGTTATGGAAGCATGTAGTAAACATAGCCCTACTGCCTGCTGTAGCATGCAACTTGATTCTGCTGCTCATGCCTATCTCAGTTGTCTTAAAGTTATAACCAGACCTGCAAAGTTAGTGGAAGCATTGGCAAACTCCACATACTGTCCAGTCTTCTTAACTGTGAATCGACTCAGTGTTTCCCTGCAGGTTTGATTAACTTCCTATGAGATGCTTCTGCTTTCACCACATCGTCTAAGTTTCAACCACTGCAATGCTCTCAGTTCTACTACACTACTACTTTTATCTCAACAAGAAAATCACCATGATGATGAGGTAATAATATCCCATTTTGTGACACTGTGTCCTGGTTAAAGATATCCCTAAACCAATACCCATCTAATCTTGTGTGTTGATGAGTTATACTTATAAATAAGAAGGGATTTTCAAGCTATTTGTGCTGTTTCTACCCATGATGACCTAGTCGAATGTGGAAATGTCCTCAAGCAGAGTCTGCACCCTTTCCAGAGCATGCCAGTTGTCAGAGGGAGGAACGGAATGGTCAGTGTTTATAATGATAGCCAGGAGGCTTTCAACCAAGATATTGGATCCAATTCTAACAGAGGCCTGGAAAGGTTATAAAGCTGACAGCACTTTGAGATGATCTGTAATGCTTACAAAATACCTGAGATTTCTCCCTACTGTCCTTCCTTGTTACTCAAATGTGGCCTCAAGTGGTTTCTGGTCTGTATACTTTCCCTCCTATGTGGGACACATTACCCAGGACAGAGGCTTTCTGGCACTGAGAGGTGAAGACTACTGAATTTGGAAAATCTGTCTCTTGATCAGTGACGCTTTCAGAGAAAGATCTTGATCTTTGAAAATCAAGGAGAGCTGTGAACATTAATATAGGGAACCTTAACTAAAAGTGGAGTTGAGAAGGCCTGCAGAGGGAGCTCTCACACCTTACCCTTCATGATCAATTGTCCTAAGAGGAGAAAGTCAGTTACTGACACCAACAGGAAGCTAGGAACCTTGCACTCCCAAACAGGAAGTTCACTTTGTTTCTACCCCAGCAGGAGGAAAGAAGACTTCCTTCTTATCCAAAAAACAAACACTGCCAATTAAAAAATAATTCTACGGTGTAGCCAATAAGAAGCCAGCATCACCTGGAGTGTTTTTATCAGAAATGGATGCTGATTTTGTCAAAAGATTTTTCTGCATCTATTGAAAGTATCATATAGTTTTTATTCTTCAGTTTGTTAAGGTGGTGTAGCACACTTATTGATTTGCAGATATGGAAAAGTACTTCTGTCCCTGGGATAACTCCAACTTGGTCATAGTCTATGATCTTATTAGTGTATTGCTGGATTTGGTTTGCTCATATTTTGTTGAGGATTTTTGCATCTCTGTTCTTTGGTATATAGGCCTGTAATTTTCTCTTTTTTCTGTCTGGTTTTAGAGTCAGAGTGATGGTGGCCTCATAGAATGAGTTTAGAAGTGTTCCTTCCTCTGAAATTTTTTGGAATAATTTTGGAAATATAAGTATTAACTCTTTTCGGCATTTTTGATAGAATTCTCCTGTGAAGACATCAGGTCCTGTACTTTGGTTTGATGGAAAATTGTGGGGGGGGAGGGTTGTCTTTTTTGTCTATTTAGGGCCATACCAGTACAGTTGAATTGGAACTGTAGCTGACAGCCACAGCCACATCAATGCCAGATCCGAGCTGCATCTGTGACCTGCACCATAGCTGATGGCAACCCTGGATCCTTAACCCACTAAGGAGTTCCAGGGAATGAACCTGCATTCTCTTGGATAATAGGTTCATTACAACTGAGACATGATGGGAATTCCTGTTGGAAGTTTTTAAATCACAGTTTCATTTTCAGTACTTGTAATAGTTCTGGTCATCTTTTCTATTTCATCTGAGTTTAGTCTTGGAAGAATTCACTTTTCTAAGAATTTGTCCATTTCTTCTAGGATGTCTGTTTTCTTGGCATATCGCTGCTTGTAGCAGTCTCTTATGATCTTTTGTATTTCTGTAATGTCCATTATATCTTCTCCTTTTTCATTTATAATTTACTGATTTGAGTCCTCTCTCTTTTTTTCTTGATAAGTCTGGCTAAGGGTTTATCAATTTTGTTGATATTTTCAAAGAACCAGCTTTTAGTTTCATTGATATTTTCTATGGTTTTCTTCATTTCTGTTTCATTTCTGCTCTAATCTTTATGATTTATTTCCTTCTGTTCACTTTGAGTTTTGTCTGTTCTTTCTCTAGTTGCTGTAGGTGTAATGTTAGGTTGTTTATTTGAGATTTTCCTTGTTTCCTGAGTAGGCTTATATTGCTGTAAAGTTCCCTTTTAGATCTGCTTTTGCTGCATCCCATAGGTTTTGGATTGTTGTGTCTTTGTTGTCATTGTTTCTAGGTATTTTTAAATTTCTTCTTTGATTTCTTCAGAGATACATTGCTTGTTTACTAGCATGTTGTTTAGTTTGCACATGTTGGGATTTTTTTTTGCAGTTTTTTTCTTTGTTGTTGATTTCTAGTCTTATGACATTTGTTCATAAAAGATGTGTGATATGATTCCAATTTTCTTAAGTTTAGAGAGGCTTGATTTGTGACTCAGAATGTAATCTGTCCTAGACAATGTTCCATGCGCACTTGAGAAGAATGTGTATTCTGCTTCATTTGGATGGAATGATCTATACATATCTATTAAGTCCATTTGGTCTAATGCATTATTTAAGGCCTGGGTTCCCTTGTTGTTTTTATGTCTGGATGATCTATGCATTGATGTGTGTGTGCTGTGAAACTCCCTGGCTATTAATGTGTTATTTTCCATTTCTCCTTTAAAGGTTGAAGCAGTTGCCATATACTGCTTTTCCTTATTTGTGTGTGTGTATAGAAAAAACATTTCTATATGTTTACAATTATGTGCATATATGTTTACAATTCCTGTATCTTCTTCTTGGATTGATCCTTTGATAATTATGTAATGATCTTCTTTGTTGCTTATAATCTTTATTTTAAGGTCTATTTTGTCTGAGTATTTCTACTCCAACTTTTTTTAAATTCCCATTTGCATGGAATATCTTCTTCCATCCTCTCTCTTTCGATTTGTATGTGTCCCTAAAACTTAAGTGGGTCTCTTGAAAACAGTGTGTGTGTGTGTGTGTGTGTGTGTGTGTGTCTTGTTGTTCAGCCAGTCTATGTCTTTTTGTTGGGGCATTTAGTCATTTACAGTTAAGGTAATTATTGATTTGTATGTTCTTGTTGCTATTTTATTAACTGTGTTTGATTTATTTTTGTTGATCTTTACCCTTCTCTTGTTCCCTTCTCTTGTGGTTTGATGACTATCTTTAGTGTGGTCTTTGTATTGCTTTTTCTTATTTGTGTGTGTATTGCATGTACATTTTTACTTAACAGTTATGATGAAGTTTTGATATAGGATTCTATCTATATAAAAGATTGTTATAAGTTGTTCTCTTAATTGCTTATGCATCTCTCATTTCCTGCTTTGAACGATCTTCTCATGATTTCTGGTTTTGGTAGCATATTTGGTGTGGATGATTTCCTGCCTTTACTCTATGTATGCCTTTATTGGTGAGCCTTATCACTTGTAATATTTTTGTTTCTAGATTTAGCCTTTTCTTGTCCACCTAGAGAAGTTCCTTTAGTATTTGCTGTAAAGCTGGTTTAGTGGTGCTGAATTCTCTTAGCCTTTGCTTGTCTATAAAGCTTTTGATTTCTCCTTCAAATATGAATGAAAGCCTTGCTGGGTAAAGTAATCTTGGATGGAGATTTTTTTCCTTTCATCACTGTAAGTATATCATGTCACTCCCTTCTGGCCTGCAGAGTTTCTGCTGAAAAATCAGCTGATAACCTTACTGGGGTTCCCTTACATGTTATTTGTTTCTTTTCTCTAGCTGCTTTCAATATTTTCTCTTTGTCATTAATTTTGGTCACCTTGATGAATATATGTCTTGGGGTGTTCCTCCTTGGTTTTATTTCATATGGTATTTGGTGTGCTTCCTAGATTTGAGTGAGTGATTCCTTCCCCATGTTAGGGAAGTTTTTGCCTGTTATCTATTCACGTATTTTATCTAATGTTTTCTCTCTCTCTTCTCCTTCTGGCGCCCTATAATGCAGATGTTGGTGTGTTTAAAGTTGTCCCAGAGTTCTCATAGACTGTCTTCTTTCCTTTTTTCTGTTCCACATCAGTGATTTGCACCAATCTGCCTTCTATCTCGCTTTTTTGTCCTTCAGTCTCCTGTATTCTACTTATGGATCCTTCTAGTGAATTTTTAATTTCAGTTATTGTACTTTTCATCTCTGCTTGCTTATTAATCTTTAAATCTTCTGTTTCTTTGTGTAGTTTTTTTTTGTCATTTATCAATCTTTGCCTCAAATTTTTTCCCATGATCTTGAGTCATCTTTACTATCATTGGTCTGAAGATTTGGGGGAGGAAGTAGGTAATCTCCAGATCCCTGAGCTGTTTTTCTGTATTTTTTCTTGTTTCTTAATCTGACTCATAATTCTCTGTCTTTTCATTGCATATAGATTTTCATTGTAATCTCCTTTTTGCAGACAATATGGTTGTAGCCTCTCTTGTCTTGCTTGTGATGTCAGCCCCCATTGTGTCAGAAGTTGATATGGGGGCCGTTGAAGTCTTCCTGATGGGAAAGACTGTTACCTGCCCACTGATAGGTGGAACTTATTCTTATCCCTCTGGTAGGTGGGGTTTTCTCTGCATGTGATTAGAGGCAGGCTGGGTTTCTGGTTGGGGGTAGGGGGAAGGGTCTTAGGCAGTCTGTTTTTTTGACAGGTAGGGTTGTGTTCCCACCTGGTTTGTTGTTTGGTCTGGGGCTTTTCAGTCCTGATGAGTGGAGCCAAGCTTATCCAAACCGGCCACCTCTAGAAGAGTTCACACTGATGATTATTCCTGAGTTCTTTGTCTCCAGTGTTCTTCCTCCACAATGAGCCACAGTTATCCCCTGTTTTCCTAGGAGATTCTCTAAGAATTGCAGGCAGTTCTAACCCAGATTCATGTGGAGTCTCTGCTTTGCCCTGGGACCCAGTGCATACAAAACCTGTGTAGGCCTTTGAAGTGTTGAGTCTCCATTTTCTCCAGTCTCATGGGGCTCCTAAGCATAATCCCCACTGGCCATCAATGCCAAGTGTTCTGGGGGCTCCTCCTCCCAAGGACAGATACCTAGGCATGGGAACTTGATGTTGGGTCCTGCTGAGTCACAATGGGAAATCTGTCTTAATTTTTCTTTCTGAAAATTCATTGTAAGTTAATATTCATTGTTATATAAATACAACTTATTTTTTGCATATTGATTCTGAAAGTTTACAGAATCCAGTTATTACTTCTAACCATATGTTTTGTCTTTAGGGTTTTCCACAGATGATATCATGTCATCTGCAAACATGACTTATTTTATTTATTTATTTTCCAATTTGGATGCCTTCTTTTTTTTTCTTGCTTAATTTCTCTGTATAGGATTTCCAGTCCAATTGTGATTTTTAAAAAATGATGATAGTTGGATCCTTGCCCTGTTCCTGATTGTAGAGGATCATGTTTCTCATTTCAGCTTCTCATTTTGAGTATGATGTTAACCTCCATCTTGTCATCCATGGCCTTTATTACAATGAAATGTTTTATATCTTCACATAATTTGGTAATAGTTATTATCATGAAAGGATGTTTAATTTTATCAACTACTTTTTCAGCATGTATTAAGATGATCATATGATTTTACCCCTCATTTTGGTAATGTAGTTTATCACATTTATTGATTTATATATCTTTGCATCCCAGGAATAAAACCACATGGTAATGCTGTATGATTTTTATGTGTTGTTGAAGTTTGTTTACTGATACTTTGCAGAGGATGTTTACATCTAATTTCATCCAGGATATTGACCATTAAGTTTTCTTTCCTGTGCTGTGTTTGCCTGGCTTTGGTAACAGCATAATTCTGACCTTGTAAAATGAGATAGGAAATTTTCCCTCTTCTCCAGTTCCTTGGAAGAGTTCGAAATTGAGTGGTTAATTCTTTAAAGATTTGGTAAAATTCAGCAGTGAAGCCATCTGGTCCTGGAACTTTTTTGCTTGAGAAGTTTTGTTTTTGTTTTTGTTTTTTGTCTTTTTAGTGCCTCCCCTGAGGCATATGGAAGTTCCTAGGTAGGGGTTGACATGGAGCCACAGCTGTTTCTGCACTATGTCACAGCCACAGCAATTCCAGAAATGAGCTGTTTCTGCAACCTACACAACAGCTCTTGGCAAAGTCTGATCCTTAACCCAATTAGCAGAGCCAGGAATAGAACCCATATCCTCATGGATACTAGTCGGGTTTTTTTTCACTGAGCCACACTGGGAACTCCTGGTTGAGAAGTTTTTTATTATTGATTCAATCTTCTTTCTAGTAATTTGTTCCTATTTTCTATTTCTTCATGATTCAGTCTTGATAGTTTATATATTTCTAGGAATTTTTCCAGTTCTTCTAGGTTATCTAATTTGTTGACATGTAATTGCTCAGTAATTTCTGATGATCCTTCATCTTTTGATACAGTGGTAATGTATCCTCTTTCTCTTCTGATACTATTCTGTCTTCTCTTTGTCCTCTGTCTACCTAAAGACTTGTTCTTGTTTTTTATCTTTTATTATTTATTTATTTATTTGCTTTTTAGGGCCACACCTTCAGCATATGGACATTCCCAGGCTAGAGTTCGAATCAGAGGTGTAGACATTGGCCTGTGCCACAGCACCACAGCCATGGCAATGCAGGATCCAAGCTGCATCTGCCACCTACACCACAGCTTGTAGCAATGCAGATCCTTAACCTACTAAGCGAGGCCAGGAATCGAACCTGCATCTTCTTCATGGATACTAGTCAGATTCCTTAACCACTGAGACACAATGGGAACTTCCATCTTTTTTTATTTAAAAAAAATGCTCTTAGTTTCAGTGATCTTTTCCCTTGTATTTCTATTTTTTGTTTCATTTATATCTGCTCTAAATTTTCATTTACTTAATTCTGATAACATTAGGCTTAGTTTTTTGTTGTTTACTTCCCTGAGGTTTTTTTCATTGTGTTTTCATTGGGTTGTTTATTTGAACCTTTCTTTTTCCTTAATGTAGAGTGTTAGCATTTTAAACTTCCCTCATAGACATGCCTTTGCTGCACCTCATACATTTTAGTTTGCTGTGTTTCATTTTCATTTGTTTCAAAATATTTTGTCAGTTTCCTTTTGACTTCTGCTTGATCTTTTTGTCATTCAGGAACATGTTGTTTGATTGCCACATATTTGTGATATTTCTGTTTTTCCTCCTGTTAATGGATTTTAGTTTCATACTGCCATGGTCAGAAAAAATCCTTAGAGTTATTTCAGTTAAATTTGTTAATGTTTTAGGACCTAACATATGACCTATCATGGAGAATATTTCTTATATGCTTGAGAAGAGTGTGTATTCTGCTGCTTTTGGATAAAATGCTCTCCATGTGACTTTTAGGTCCATATGGTCTGATGTCTAGATTAAATCCAACATTTATTTATCATTTTATTTTGGATGATCTATACATTGTTAAACATGGGATATTAAAGTCCCATAATAGTATATTGCTTATTATTTCTCTCTTCAGTTATTTTTGCTTTATATATTTAGGGTGCTCTGATATTGGATAAGTAACAGTTTCTAATGGTATATCTCTTTATAAATTACTCTATCAGTATATAATGAACTTCTTTGTCTCATTACAGTGTTTGACTACAAGTCTAAGCATAGCTGTCACTGATCTATTTTAGTTTCCATTTGAGTAGAATATAAATTCCCATCCACTTACTTTGAGTCTATGTATATTATTAAAGCCAAAGCGAGTCTCTTGTTAATGAGTACACAGTCATGCTTCTGTTTTAATTCATAACACCAGTCTGATTTTTTGTTTTTTGTGTTTTGGGGGTTTTTTTGTTTGTTTTTTAACTAGCCATCCCCAGGGCATATTGAACTTTCCAAACCAGGGATTGAATCCAAGCTATATCTGTGACCTGTGCTGTAGCTGCAGCAATGCTGAACTCTCTAAACCACTTCCTTGGCCTGGGGATCAACTGTGCACTTCCACAGCAACCCGAGCCAATGGAGTTGAATTCTTAACCCACTGCAGCACAGCAGAAACTCCCAAACCCTCTGTCTTTGGATGGGAGAATTTAATACATTGCATATGGAGGAATTACTGATGGGGAAGGACTTACTACTGCCATTCATTATATTACCAAATTTCTGGGGTTTGTTTTGTTTTTGTTTTGTTTTGTTTTGTTTTGTTTTTGTCATTCCTTTACTCCTTTCTTGGCCTCTTGCTACCTTCCTTTTTGAATTAATGCTTTGATTGTGGTATGCTTTGATTCTCATCTATGTCTTTCCAGTATCTCATAAAGGTTTTTGATTCTTTGTTATCATGAGGCTTACATGTTATCTTACTATTATGATGGACTATTTTTTAACTTTGAATAAGTATAAAAGCTGTACATTTTTACACTCTCCTCATTTTCTGCTTTTGGTGTGGTCCCTGTTTATATATTATTCTGTGTATCTATTAAAATTACATTGGTTTTTGTCTTTTAACAATTATACAAAAGCTATGAGGGATTTACCATCACCAATACAATATTATTCTAAATTTACATATATCTTTACCCATGAGTTTTATACTTTCATGTTCATAATTAACATGCTTTCATTTCAGATTGAAGAACTCTCTTTAACAACATTTGTATAAAACTCCTTCAGGTTTTGTTTCTCTGTAAAATCTCTGTCTTTTCAATTCTGAAGGACAAGGGTCTTTGCTGGGTAGGGTATAATTTTTTGTTACCTTTATTTATTTATTTATTTTTTTACCTTTCTGCACTCTGAATAAATCATCCCAATCATTTATGGCCCACATTTCTGATGAAAAATCTGCTCATGGACTTAAGATGATTCCCACATATAAACAAGTTGCTTTCCTCTTGTTGCCTTTAAGATTCTCTGACTTTAACTTTTGATAATTTCATTACAATGTGTGTCTGTGTACATCTCTTTGGATTAATCTTAGTTGGAGTATTTGGGGCATCCTCAATCTGGATAGTTCTTTCTTTGCCCATGTTAGAAGAGCATTCAGCTATTATTTCTTTGAATATGTCTTCAGCCCTTTTTCTCTTTCTTTAAGACCTATTAATGCACATACGAGTCCATTTAATGATGTCCCTTAGGTGATCTTCACTTTTTCTTGTTCATCTTTCTTTTGGCTCTTTTGATTGGATAATTTCCACTGTATTGTCTGACTTGTTCTTTCACTCCATCTAGTCTGCTTGTGAATCTCACAATTAAATTTGTCGTTTTAGGTATTGTATTCTTCAGGTCTATAATTTCTTCTTGATACTTTTGAAATATTTTCTCTGTCTTGAAATTCACCTTTGTTCTCCTCTGACCTCAGTGAGTAGCTTTATGACCATTATTTTGAACTCTCTATTGGATTAATCATTTATTTTCATTTTGTTAAGATCAGTTCTTGGAGATTTATTTGAACTTTTTTTTTAAATATATTCCTACTTTATTTACCTTGACTCTGTGTAAATTTCAGTATAAAACAGCCTCTTTTCCCAGTCTTGACAGATTGGCCTTGTGTAGGAAACGAAGTTCCTTAATCAGCCTTGCCTGTGCTCCTGGTTGCCTCTCCAACTTTTATGATTGCTCAAGTCATTATCTTTGTTCTTAGTGTCTTGCAGGAATTGAGGGTATGCCATTACCCATCATTGACTCCAAAAATCTGGGAAATGTTCATATGCTTATTTAGGTTCCCAGACGACTGCTCATTGTCCGCTCCTATAACTCCCTGATGCAGGTTAATTGGAAGCCCCATCATCAGGCAGCAGCTGGAAAAGTCAGGACATTATAAGTGCAGTATATAGCCCCTATGAAGAAGAATCAAGGAGCTGGGTGTTCTTGCTTACTCTTTCTGTGCTGAGCCAAGGGAAATGGTTGCTGCAGATGTTTTTGTGTTCAAGAAAGATAACCCCTGCTTTTAGTGGTCCCAAGGACTCATGAATGCTAAGACCCATCAGCTCTAATAGCTAAATGAATTTGGGACTAGACCTTTAGGTGGCAGTTGAAAATTGGTGTGCTAGATGTGTAGAAATGTTTCTTCTAAGAGAGAAAATGAAGAATTGGTCTTATTGTTGTGTTCAGGGAGTCAGCAAAGGACATGCTCACCAACTTTCTCAGGCTCACAGGAGGATCCCACTTAGTTCCAACATGTAGATGGACTTGAAGCCAGAACCATAGGAAGCAAGTAGGAAAATACAAATTTCTTCCAGGGAGAAACTGGGGGGTAGGGCATTTTTGTCTTCTCTTTCTGTGTCTGGGTGTACAGTTACAGGGAGGCCTCATGTGCCCATTCAAAAACTGTTTCTAGGTTTACTATAGTAATGTGGGATTCATGAATGCAAGCTTCATTGTCTTTCAGAGATAGTTTATTTTGGGGTCCATCCCTCATGGGGAAGCTTTAAAAGTCCTGCTTCTAGGTGTATAGACAAGCTGCTTTCAGGGACATGAAGGCCACCTGGTTTTCCTGTTGGAGAAAGCAGGAGGGAGAGGGCAGGGTATGTACCAAATGGCTCTTTTGGGCTCAGGGGGGGATCCCAGGCAACTCAAATGCAAGCAGGACCTTACAACACTTGCTTGGAAATTATGCAGTCCAATATCCTCCAGGAAGAGATTGGGAGATAAGCATTTGTCTCTGCTTCCTCTGCTCTGGGCTTGGGAAGATAGCCGCAGGGAATGCCCAAGCACCTAGTACCAGTAGGTTATTTGTTTGCTGTAATAATGTGGGCCTTCTGAATGGAAGCCCTTTGGTGCTCAGAGCTAGGTGATTTGGTGGCCCTCAAATGGCAGCCTTACAATTTGGAGCATTAGAAATTTGGTCCAAACACTTGGTGATTACAGAAAGATTATAAGGTGGGCTTATAAACAGCAAAATTGTACTGCATCCTTTCCTACACATCTCCATGTGGTTATTTTTCTCTGTTGCCCAGTGTATACAAGTCACTCAAGTAGTTTCTTGATTTGTCTCAGAAGGAACTGATCTGTGTGTAGCTGTATATCCAGTACATCCATGGAAGGAGGGAAATTCAGGAGTATCCTATGTCACCATCTTGAGGTACCTGTTGATCTTTTCTAAGAAAGAACTCTTGGTTTCGTTGACTTTCCTTTTCCTTTTCTATTTGGTTTATATATGCTGTAATATTTATTATTTCTGTCAATCTGCTGCCCTTGAGTTAAATTTTTCCTGTTTTTTCTTCTTCCTTTGGGGAAAAAGTTAGATTGTTGAAATGATATCTTTCTTCTTTTTTTTTTTTCTTTTTAGGGCCATACCCATGGCTTATGGAGGTTCCCAGGCTAGGGGTCTAATCACGGCCATAACTGCTGACCTATGCCACAGCTATAGCAACGCCAGATCCAAGCCACATCTGCAACCTACACCACAGCTCATGGCAACACTGGATCCCTAACTCACTGAGAAAGGCCAGGAATTGAACCTGCAACCTCATGGTTCATAGTCGGATTCATTTCCACGATGCCACAATGGGAGCGCCCTTTATTCTTTTTTAATGTAAACTTTTACAGCTAAAAATTTTCTTCTTCATCGTGCTTGTGCTCATTCCATAATTTTAGCTATTTTGTGTTTCTTTTCATTGGGCTCAAGGTATTTTTCAATTTCCCCTGTAATTTCTTCCATGACACATTGGTGGTTTGAGTGTGTTGTTTTTCACATACTCACAAATTTTCCAATTTCCCTTCTGTTACTGATTTCTAGTTTTATTCCACTGTGTTAGAAAAATATTCATTCTGTGGTTTCAGTTTTTTAAATTTTATTGAAAATTGTTTGTGTCATAACATATGTAAGGTCTATTCTGGAAATAATATATGTACACTTCAGAATAATATGTCTTTTACTGGGTTGTGGGAATGCTTTGTATACATATGTATGTTGGGTTCATTTGACTTATACAGTTGTTTAAGTCTTTCATTTCCTTATTGATCTGACTGGTTATTCCCTCACACTACTGAATGAAGGCTATCAAAGTCTCCAGCTATTATTGTTTCTCCCTTCTGTCAACATCTCCTTCATTTATTTAGGAACTCTCAGAATTAGTGCAAATATTTGTAATTTTTTAAAGAGAATTGATTCTTTTGTATATATAATTTCCTTCTTTGTCCCTTGTAGGAGGTTTGGCTTAAATCTAGTTTGTCAGATATTAGTATAGACACCTAGCTCACTTTTAGTTGCCATTTGCATGGGATATTTTTCCATCATTCACATTCAACCTATGTGTACCCATAAACTTTTAAACTGAATCGCTTCTAGCTGGATAGACAGCTTATAGACAGCTTATAGCTGGATTCTGTTTTTTATCCATTCTACCAGCTTCTGCCCTTTAATTTGTGAATTTCATCCATTATACTTAATTACTGACAGGGAAAGACTTTCTTTTGCCATTTGCGGTAATTGTTTTCTGAATGTTTTACAAAATTTTTCTCCCTCTTTTACTTATTGGATTCTTTTGTGTTTATTTACTTTTTAAAATAGTGACACAGAGATGGGATTAAGATGGCAGAATAGAAGGACTGGAGCTCAACTTCTCTCCTAAAATCAACAAAATTCACAACTAAAGGCTGAGCAATCTTCAACCAAATGGACTGGAAACCTTAAAAAAGATATCCTACTCCAGAAGAAAAAGAGGAGGCCACATCAAGAGGTAGGAGGGTGTTTACGTGATATAAGCAACCACATACCTCCCGGGTGGGAAGCCCCACAGACTGGAAACTAACTGGTTCACAGAGACTCACCTACAGGAGTGAGACTTCTGAGCCCCACAACAAACTCTCACATGTGGAGATCTAGCACTGGGAGAAAGATCTGGAGCATCTGGCATTGAAGGCCGGTGGGGTTTGTGTGCAGGAGCTCCACAGGACTGGGGAAAACGGAGACCCCATTCTTAAAACGTGTGCACAGTCTTTCACATGCACTGGCTCCCAGGGAAAAGCAAAGTCTCCATAGGAATCTGGATCAAACCTAACTGCGGTTCTTGGAGGACATCCTTGGAAAACAGGGGTGAATGTGGCTTGTTGTGAGGGAAGGACATTGGAAGCAAAGCTCTCGGGAATATTCAGCAGCTGGGCCATTCTCTGGAGGTGGCCATTTTGGGAAAATCTGGCCCCACCCATCAGCACTGAGACGCTCCAGGGCAAACAACAATCCAAGTGGGATCACAGCCCCACCCCTCAGTAAACAGGTGGCCTAAAGACCCCCAAGGCACACAGCTGCCTCTAATCAAATCCAGAGACTAAACCCTACCCACCAGAGGGATTAGAATCAGCTCCACCTACCAGTGAAAAGGCATCAGACCCTCCCATCAGGAAGCCTACAGCAAGCCCCCACACTGACTACAGCCACAAGGGGGGCAGACACCACAAGTAAGAGAGGCTACAACTCTATTATCTGCAAAAAGATCACCACACCAAAAACCTATAAAAATGGGAAGACAGAGAAGTATAACTCAGATGAAGGAGAAAGGAAAAACCCAAGAAAATCAGCTAAGTGGTCAGGAGATTCTCAGCCTCCAGAAAAAAGACTTCAGACTACTGATGCTGAAGATGATGCAAGACATTGGAAATAAACTGGAGGCAAAGATGGATAACTTACAGGAAACACTGAGCAAAGAGATACAAGATATAAAATTTAAACAAGAAGAGATGCAAAATGCAATAACTGAAATAAAAAATTCACTAAAAGCAGCTAACAGCAGAATACAGGAGGCAGAAGAACAAATAAGCAAGGTGGAGGACAGATTAGTAGAAATCACAGATGCAGAACAGAAAAGAGAAAAGATGGAAAACAAATGAAGCGAGTCTCAGAGAACTCTGGGACAACATTAAACACACCAACATCCGTATTATAGGGGTGCCAGAAGGAGAAGAGAGAGAGAAGGGGACAGAAAAATTATTCTAAGAGATAATAGCCAAAAACTTCCCTAACATGAAAAAGGAACCACTCACTCAAATCCAGGAAGCATGAGTACCACATAAAATAAACCCAAAGAGGAATACATCGAAACACATATTAATCACACTGACCAAAATTAAAGACAAAGAGAAAATCTTGAAAGCAGATAGGGAAAAGAAACAAATAACAAACAAGGGAACCCCACAAGGTCATCGGCTGATTTTTCAGCAGAAACTCTGCAGGCCAGAAGGGAGTGGCATGATATACTTAATGTGATGAAAGGAAAAAAACCTCCAACCAAGATTACTCTACCCAGCAAGGCCCTCATTCAGATTTGAAGGAGAAATCAAAAGCTTCACAGATTAGCAAAAGCTGAGAGAATTCAGCAACACTAAACCAGCCTTACAACAAATACTAAAGGAACTTCTCTAGGCAGAAAAGAAAAGACAGCAACAGGAAACAAAAATACCACAATTGACAAGGCTCACCAGTAAAGGTACATATACAGTAAAGATACCAAATCATCCATGCACAATTACACCACCAGAATCAGAAATCATGAGAAGAGGTGGGTACAAATGCAGGACACTGGAGATGACCTTGCGGTTAGGAGAACAACAACTTAAAACAATCTCATATACCACAGACTCTCATATCAAAACTTCAGAAGAACTGCAAACCAAAAATCTACAATGGATACACAAACAAATAAGAACAATCAACTCAAATACAACACTAAAGATAGTCATCAAACCAGAAGAGGAGAGGACAAGAGAAGAAGGAAAGAAAAAAGAGCAACAAAAACAAATACAAAGCAATTAATAGAATGGCAATAAGAACATACATAGCCATAATTACGTTAAATGTTAATGGACTAAACGCCCCAACCAAAAGACATAGACTGGCTGAATGGATACAAGAATAAGACCCATATATATGCTGTCTTCAAGAGACCCACTTCACTTCTAGGGACACATACAAATTGAAAGTGAGAGGATGGAAGAAAATATTTCATGCAAATGGGAGTCAAAGCTGGAGTAGCAATACTCTTATCAGACAAATTAGACTTTAAAATGAAGAATATTTTAAGAGACAAGGAAGCTCACTACATAATGATCAATGGATCAATCCAAGAAGATTTAACAATTTTAAGTATCTACACACCCAACATAGGTTCAACACAATATATAAGGTGACTGCTAACAACCTTAAAAGGACAAATCGACAATAACACAATCATAGTGGGGGACTTTAACACCCCACTTACAGCAATGGACAGATCATCCAGACAGAAAATCAATGAGGAAACACAGGCCCTGAATGATGCATTAGACCAGATGGACTTAATAGATATGTATAGGACATTCCATCCAAAAGCAACAGAATACACATTCTTCTCAAGTGCACATGGAACATTCTTTAGGATTGACCACATCCTAGACTACAAATCCAACCTCAGTAACTTTAAGAAAATTGAAATCATATCAAGCATCTTTTCCAACCACAATGCTATACGACTGGAAATCAACAGCAAGAAAAAAAAAACTGCAAAAAACACAAACATGTGGAGACTAAACAACATGCTACCTAACAACCAATGGATCACTGAAGAAATCAGAGGAAATTAAAAAAATACCTGGAAGCAAATGACAATGAAGATACAACACTCCAAAACCTATGGGATGCAGCAAAAGCCCTTCTAAGAGGAAAGCTTATAGCAAGACAAGCCCACCTCAGGAAACAAGAAAAAGCTCAAATAAACAAGCTCACATTACATCTCAAGCAGCCTGGCAGAGAAGAACAGACAAGACCTAAAGTTGGTAGAAGGAAAGAAATCATAAAAATCAGAACAGAAATCAATGGAATAGAAAAGAAGAAAACCATAGAAAAGATCAATGGCATGAAAAGCTGGTTCTTTGAGAAGGTCAACAAAATTGATAAACCCTTAGCCAGACTTATCAAGAAAAAAGACAGAGAACTCAAATCAATAAAAAAGAGAGAGGACTCAAATCAATAAAATTAGAAATGAAAAAGGAGAAATAACAACGGACATCACAGAAATACAAAGGATCGTAAGAGACTACTATATGCAACTATATGCCAATAAAACAGAAAACCTAGAAGAAATGGAGAAATTCTTAGAAAAGTACAATCTTCCAAGACTAAACCAAGATGAAATAGAAAAGACGAATGGACCAATCACAAGAACTGAAATGGAAACTGTGATTTAAAAACTTCCAACAAACAAAAGTCCAGGACCAGATGGCTTCACAGGCGAATTCTATCAAACATTTAGAAAAGAGCTAACACCTATCCTTCTGAAACTATTCCAAAAAATTGCAGAGGAAGGGATACTCCCAAACTCATTCTCTGAGGCCACCATCACCCTGATACCAAAACCACACAAAGATAACACAAAAAAAGAAAACTACAGGCCAATTTCACTGATGAGCATCGATGCAAAAATCCTCAACAAAATACTAGCAAACCACATCCAACAATACATTACAAGGAATGAACATCATGATCAAGTGGGATTTATCCCAGGGATGCAAGGGCTCTTCAATATCCACAAATCCATCAGTGTGATATACCACATGAACAAACTGAAGAATAAAAACCATAAGATCCTCTCAGTAGAGGCGGAAAAAGCCTTTGACAAAATCCAAAACCCATTTCTGATAAAAACCCTTCAGGAAGTGGGCATAACGGGAACCTACCTCCACATGATAAAGGCCATATATGACAAACCCACAGCAAACATCATTCTCAATGTGAAAAGCTGAAAGAATTCCCACCGAGATCAGGAACAAGACAAGGATGTCTGCTCTCACCACTACTCTTCAACACAGTTTTGGAAGTCCTAGCCACAGCAATCAGAGAAGTAAAAGAAATAAATGGAATCCAAATCGGAAAGGAAGAAGTAAAACTACCACTATTTGCAGATGATATGATACTATACCTAGAGAATCCTAAAGACTCTACCAGAAAACTGCTAGAGCTCATCCGCAAATTTGGCAAAGTCGCCGGATACAAAGTTAATACACAGAAATCGACGACATTTCTATACACTAACAATGAAAGGTCAGAAAGAGTAATTAGGGAAGCAATCCCGTTTACCATTGCATCCAAAAGAATGAAATACCTAGGAGTAAACTTACCTAAAGAGAAAAAAGACCTGTACTCTGAAAACTATAAGCCACTGATGAAAGAAATCAAAGATGACACAAATAGATGGAAAGATATACCATGCTCGTGGATTGAAAGAGTTAATATTACCAAAATGACTATACTACCTAAAGCAATCTACAGATTCAATGCAATCCCTATCAAATTACCAAGGACATTCTTCACAGAACTCGAACACAATATTTTAAAGTTTGTTTGGAAGCACAAAAAACCCAGGATAGCCAAAGACATCCTGAAAAAAAGAAAAATGGAGCTTGAGGAATCAGGCTCCCGGACTTCAGACTATGCTACAAAGCAACAATCATCAAAACCATTATGGTACTGGCACAAAGACAGAAATAGAGATCAGTGGAACAGGATAGAAAGCCCAGAATTCAACCCATGCACCTACAGCCAACTCATCTATGACAAAGGAGGCAAGGATATACAGTGGAGAAAGGACAGCTTGTTCAATAAGGGGTGCTGGGAAAACTGGACAGCCACATGCAAAAGAATGAAATTAGAACACTCCCTCACACCATACACAAAAATAAACTCAAAATGGATGAAAGACCTAGATATAAGACCAGACACTATCAAACTCTTAGAGGAAAACACAGGCCAAACACTCTCTGACATATACCACAGCAACATCTTCTCAGATCCACCTCTTAGAGCATTGACAATAAAAACAAAAATAAACAAATGGGACCCAATCAAACTTAAGAGTTTCTGCACAGCAAAGGAAACCCTAAACAACACAAAAAGACAACCCACAGAATGGGAGAAAATCTCTGCAAGTGAATCGGTGGACAAGAGATTAATCTCCAAAATTTATAAACACCTTCTGCAGCTCCACACCAAAAAAAACCAAACAACCCCATCCAAAAATGGGCAGAAGATCTAAACAGACAGTTCTCCACAGAAGACAGACAGATGGCCAAGAAACACATGAAAAGATGTTCAACATCACTCATTCTTAGAGAAATGCAAATCAAAACCACTCTGAGGTACCACCTTACACCAGCCAGAATGGCCATCATCAAAAAGTCTACAAACAATCAGTGCTGGAGAGGGTGTGGAGAAAAAGGAACCCTATTACACTGTTGGTGGGATTGTAAATTGGTGCAACCACTGTGGAAAACAGTATGGACATTCCTCAGAAAACTAAAAATAGAACTACCATCTGATCCAGTAATCCCACTCCTGGGCATCTACCCAGAGAAAATCATGACTCAAAAAGACACAGGGGCCATAATACCCATAGCAATCTACAGATTCAGTGCAATCCCTATCAAATTACCCATGACAGTTTTCACAGAACTAGAACAAACAATCCAAACATTTATATGGAACCACAAAAGACCCAGAATCGCCAAAGCAATCCTGAGAAACAAAAACCAAGCAGGAGGCATAACTCTCCCAGACTTCAAGAAATACTACAAAGCCACAGTCATCAAAACAGTGTGGTACTGGTATCAAAACAGACAGACAGACCAATGGAACAAAATAGAGAATCCGGAAATAAACCCTGACACCTATGGTCAATTAATCTTTGACAAGGGAGGCAAGAACATCAAATGGGAAAAGGAAAGTCTATTCAGCAAGCATTGCTGGGAAACCTGGACAGCAACATGCAAAGCAATGAAACTAGAACACACCCTCACACCATGCACAAAAAGAAACTCAAAATGGCTGAAAGACTTAAATATATGACAGGACACCATCAAACTCCTAGAAGAAAACATAGGCAAAACACTCTCTGACATCAACATCATGAATATTTTCTCAGGTCAGTCTCCCAAAGCAATAGAAATTAGAGCAAAAATAAATCCATGGGACCTCATCAAACTGAAAAGCTTTTGCACAGCAAAGGAAACCAAAAAGAAAACAAAAAGACAACTTACAGAATGGGAGAAAATAGTTTCAAATGATGCAACTGACAAGGGCTTAATCTCTAGAATATATAAGCAACTTATACAATTCAACAGCAAAAAAAACAATCAATCAATGGAAAAATGGGCAAAAGACCTGAATAGACATTTCTCCAAAGAAGATATACAGATGGCCAACAAACACATGAAAAATGCTCAACATCGCTGATTATAAGAGAAATGCAAATCAAAACCACCATGAGATACCACCTCACACCAGTCAGAATGGCCATCATTAATAAATCCACAAATAACAAGTGCTGGAGGGTTTGTGGAGAAAAGGGCACCCTCCTGCACTGCTGGTGGGAATGTAAACTGGTACAGCCACTATGGAGAACAGTTTGGAGATACCTTAGAAATCTACACATAGAACTTCCATATGACCCCACAATCCCACTCTTGGGCATCTATCCAGACAAAACTCTACTTAAAAGAGACACGTGCACCCGCATGTTCATTGCAGCACTATTCACAATAGCCAGGACATGGAAACAACCCAAATGTCCATCGACAGATGATTGGATTCGGAAGAGGTGGTATATATACACAATGGAATACTACTCAGCCATAAAAAAGGATGACATAATGCCATTTGCAGCAACATGGATGGAACTAGAGACTCTCATACTGAGTGAAATGAGCCAGAAAGACAAAGACAAATACCATATGATATCACTTATAACTGGAATCTAATATCCAGCACAAATGAACATCTCCTCAGAAAAGAAACTCATGGACTTGGAGAAGAGACTTGTGGCTGCCTGATGGGAGGGGGAGGGAGTGGGAGGGATCGGGAGCTTGGGCTTATCAGACACAACTTAGAATAAATTTACAAGGAGATCCTGCTGAATAGCATTGAGAACTATGTCTAGATACTCATGTTGCAACAGAACAAAGGGTGAGGGAAAAAATGTAATTTTAATGTATACATGTAAGGATAACCTGACCCCCTTGCTGTGCAGTGGGAAAATAAAAAAATTATTAAAAAAAAAGAATAAAGTCCTTTAAATCATAAAAAAAAAAAAAGAAAGAAACAGTGGGGAAGAACAAGGTGGAGACTGGAGCAATGAGTTCTCAAGCAGGTTATCGAACAACAGAGTGGTCAGGAGCACTGAGCAGAGAGAACTCAGGCTCCCCACTTCTTAGGGAGCAGCTAGGTATTTAGAGAAAGGGGTAGTTTCTGTTTTTAGCAATTCTATTTTTAGCACAGATTTTTGATAGAGTAAGAAACAGGGAAGATACCAGTTATGTTTAACATTTCTCCAGCTATTTTTGTCTTGAAGCTTTGTGTTTCATTTTGTCTTGAAGCTTTGTGTTTCATTTTGTATTTTTGTCTTGAAGCTTTTCATTTCATTTTGTACATTGTGTATCAACACTTTGATAGGGATCACATTAAATCTGGAGATTGCTTTGGGTAGTATGGCCATTTTTAACAATACTAATTCTTCCAATTCAGGAACATGGATATCTATCTTTCCATTTCTGTGAATCCTCTTTAATTTCCTAGATTAAATTTTTTATCATTTTATTTTCAGGGCCACACCCACGGCATATGGAAGTTCCCTTAATAGGGGTCAAATCAGAGCTCAGATGCTGGTCTATACCACAGCTCATGGCCACACAGGATCCTTAGGCCACTGAGCAAGGCCAGGGATCAAACCCATGTCCTCATGGATACTAGTCAGGTTTGTTACTACTGAGCCCCGACAGGAACTCCCTAGATTAATGTTTTATAGTTCTTAGCATATAAGTCTTCCAAAGGTCTGCTCCTTGATCAGGTTTATTCATAGGTATTTAATTTTGGGGGGTGCAATTTTAAAAGGTATTTTTTAATATTCTTTTTCTTATATTTCATTGTTAGTATACAGAAACACAACCAATTTCTGAATGTTAATCTTGTATCCTGCTACTTTGCTGAATTCGTTTATCAGTTCAAGTAGTTTTTGTGTGGAGTCCTTAGGGTTTTCTATAGATTGTATTATGTCAGCTGTATATAGTGACAATTTTATCTTGGAGACATCTGTTTCATTGTTTGTTTTTTCAGAGGAATTTGATCTTTTCATCAGGAGTGGTTCCTCTGCTTCTTCATTTTACTTTTATTTCTCTTGACATATGAGTTTAGGAGAAACATCATCTACTGTGGGCTATTTTTATATGGGAACATTCCTGTGTAGCTTGTGCTAATTTTAATTTTTTTTTTTTTTTTTTTTTTTTTTTTTTTTTTTTTTTTTTTTTTTGGTGAGAGTTCTTTTTTACTATGGATACCTGCCACCTCTTTCTTCACTGGCCATTGTTCCCTTAATAGGAGATGTGACTGATGTTTTGGTGACTAGAGTTTGTACTGGATATTTAGTTGAGGCCTCCTCTTTGTTCCTTGGCTGTCACTTCAGGGACAGAGTCTACTCCCTAGTTGTTGGAATAGAAGCCCTCAGATCTGTTTCTGAGGTGCAGTGTGAAGTAGGAAGGATTGGAGTGCTGCCATTGGGAGAAGAGACACTGAGTATTCCTCTGCCAGAGCTGTTCCCCATGAGTGTGCTTTGTTGTGTCACCTTTCACCCATTGTTTGGGCTTCAAAGTACACTGTTGTTTGCACTACCCTGGCCTCTCAACTGTGAAAATGCCAGCAATTGGCCCTAGTCTCTCAGGTATTCTCACAAGGCCAGCGGAGCAGATCCACTGAAGTCACGTCCCAGGACTACAACAGTTGCACACTTGAGCCCACTGTGAGAGCTATGGAGGCAGCTCAGACCCTGGCCTGGCCTGGCCTGGCCCCCATGTGCACAGGCCCACAAAGTGCAAGTTTCTAAGGCCAGACTGGTTCCAGCTGTGGAAGCACCCATTGTCCATTTGGATGTCTCACATGTGCTGAATTTAAAGAGCTAGTGGCAGAAGTATAGTATATGTGGCTTACTCAACTGTAGGGCGAGATTTCAGCCCTACTTCCTAAGTCATGTGGCCCTGGGGCTCATCTCTGGATTCAGCTCTACCTCTGTGTGTGGGCAACCCACTGGCATCTGCTCCTGGGGCCTGCCAAAGGGGCTCTTGGCATGGGAACTGGCCACTATGATGGCTGGAAAGCAGGAGCTGCCCAGGCGGGAACCAGCCAATGCAGTGGTAGAAGCATATGAGCCCAGAGCCCGTGGAGACAGCAGACTAGTGCACAGAGAAAGAGGGAACTAGGGCAGCTCTGCTCTTGTGCACCACTTAGCAATAGTGCTTTACTTCTATGACAGGCCCGGGCTTCTAACATGAACTTATGGTTGTGGCCATTCCACACTCCAGCCCCTTCAAGCTGTTTCTACACAGCCAACACCAGTCCTCCCCCCCGCCTCCCCGTCTATTTATAGTTGCAATATTTTACAATATTACACAAGATATTGCAACTATAAATAATGCTGTGAAAAAGTCACATCATGTGTATAAAAATGCAAGTGATACTGAATCTTAGAAATGTTTTTGCTGTGTCAATAGATATGTATATAGTTTAAATACTGCCAATTCCCCTCTGAAAGGCTTCTACCATTCTGCATTTCTACAAAGATATGAAAATGTGTTTCCTCACAGCCTCACTAATGCAGAGTATTGTCAAGCTTTTGCATTTTTATCAAGCTGAATGTCAAGCTGCATTTTTGTCAAGATGAGTGAGAAATGGAATCAGTGTAGTTATAATTTGTATTTTTCTTATGAATGAAGCCTTTTCACTCATTTATACCTCTTTTGGTATAAACTGTCTGATCATGTCTTTTGTCCATTTTTCTATAGGACATCTGATATTTTCCCCTTGATTTTTAAGAGTTCTTATAAAGTGGGGATATTAACCCATCACCTGTGAAAGATGTTGACTTATATGCTGATATATACTTTTCTTCCAATCATTTGTCTTTTGATATTACTTATTGTATTTCTTGCCACGTGAAAGGTTTTTCTTTTAACTTTTGTATGCTAAACTTTGTCTTTAATTGCCTCTGAATTTTAAACCAGCAAAGCTGCTCAGGCCTGGGGAAAATGACCTTGTGGTGACCTTTCATTTCCTGAGGCAAGGGGGGGACATACCCAGTCATAGATAGACAGGGTATTTGTCAGGCTCTGTTGATTAGAGAAACTGAGAAACAATGGTCAAAGGGGTAGTGCCCTAAAATGAATCACTTTGTTGTACAGCAGAAATTTACCTCAACATTGTAAATCAATTTTACTTCAATAAAACTTTTTAAAATGAAGGGGGGAAAGTGCCCTGGCCCAGATGTAAAGCTGGGTGCTCCAGATCCTTAGTTCCTAACTAGAGGACCCTAGGGAGGGTTGTGGCTCAAGGCCACAAGTCTATGGGCTAAATTGGTGTGGCATGTATGCCCAGCTAATGGGCCTTGGAGCGCAGGGATGTGTCCAAGGCCCATTCAGTCAGCTTTTGGGGAAGGCCAGTGTGGGGTGTGGGGATCTCATATGGCTTTGCAAGACTTTAGAGATGAAGGCCATTGTAATATTGCTCTCCTTCTGCAGGACCAGAGTCCAGAACAAAGTATACAGTGACTCTCTCATGTCTCCCAAGAGACTGAATACCTGGGGGTTCTTGACAGATGAGTGAATGAGGTATGCAACCAGGTATGCAATTGTGTAAAGAAGCAATTTATTAAAACAAAAGCTGTAACCTATAGAGAAGGACTGCTGTTTAAGAAGTGATAGACAAACTAATGAATGCTGAAAGAAAGCAACATTTTCCCCTCCATTCCACTTCAAGAAAGCAGAGCATTTCCTAGTGATTTCTGCCATCTTCACACTCATAGGGAAAGGAAAGGAAAAGTCAGGACACACCCTTATGGCATAGTTCTTGGCCAGATATATATCTGGGGTATCCAGAAGGCAGTTGTATGGACTGAATTTCCTTCACCCTAGGGGTTGAAGCCCCAATCCTCCAGTACGTGGATATAGGGCTTATAAGAAGATAATTAAGATTAAATAGTATCATAAGGCTGGGGCCATAATCTAAATCTAATAGGGCTAGCATCCTTATAAGAGTAAGAGACACCAGCACTCATGCTCTCGCTCCAGCACATGTGCAAAAGAAAGGCTCCAGGAGGACACAGCAAGAAGGCAGCCACTGGCCAGCCACAGACAGAGGCTTCAATCGAAAATAACCCTGCTGATACTTTGATGTTGGACTTCCTGTCTCCAGAACTGAGAAAATAAGTTCCTGTTGCTTAAGCCATCCAGTCTCTGATTTTGTTATGGCAGCCTTAGCAAAATTTAGTACAATTTTGCTACTGAGAATAACATTTAAAAATATGTAATGCCTTGGAACTGGTTGATAGGTAGAGGCTGGAAGAGGTTTGAGGCACTTGTTGTAAAAAAGCCTGGATTGCCTAGAAGACAGTGTTGGTAGGAATATAAGAACATTTCAAGCTGGGAGTTCCCTGAGGGCCTAGTGGTTAGAGACTTGGCAATGTCAATGCTGTGGCTCCAGTTCAATTCCTGGCCTGGGAACTTCCGCAGGCCACGGGTGCAGCCAAAAAAAAAAAAAGTGATCACGGTGTTGTTTCAAAAATGAGAAATATGTTACTGGAAACTGGAGGAAAGGAAAGACAGTCCTTTTTATAACATGGAAAAGATTCTGGCCAGTGTTTCACTATTTTGTGGAAGGCAGAAATTTAGCTGAGATTTAAGCAAGGTGTTAGAGGTGCAACGAAGTTTTTCCTCCCCCTCCTTTTGGTACAATGTGAGAGCAGAGATAAATTGAGGGAACCATTAAGCAAAAGTGAACCAAAATTTGGAAAATTCCCTGCCTATCCTTGTTGTAAAAAATGAGAAAGCATTATCTGGAAAGACTACTTCTGTGTGGCTAGCCACTATTTGAAAGAGATTAGTTTGGAGCCAATGAACCACCTCAGTGACACAGATGGGACAAAATGAAGGCAGACTGACAGACTTCTGGTATTCTGCAAGAGGGAGATATGAGCTAACTAACTATCTGACTACAACTATGTTATCCATTAAGAGGAAAGAATGACCCCAAAGGTGAAACAGAGATCAATCAGCAGGCCTGCCATTTCCAAAACAGGCCCAGAAAGTTAAAAACTGGGCAGCCAGAATGTCTACTCCATGGTTCCAGTGGGCCAGGTATCACTGCTACCACTCCAGTGAGACCAGAAGATGGGGCTGCCACCCCTGGGGCAGCAGATACAGCCAAAGATTACTCTCAAGCTTTAAAAACCAGAAGAATTTGCCTTGCAATGTTTTAAACTTGCTTGGGGCCCATCAAGCTTTTTTTCCACTTTTAGAATGGGAATGTGAATTCTGTGCCTGTCCCATCATTTTACTTTGTAAGCAAATAACTTGTCTGGTTCACAGGTTCACAGCTGGAAAGTAATTGTGCCAAAGGATGAAACATACCTCTTTTACACCTTTTTTCACACTTTTACAAAGGACGAAATTATCTCATTTACACTCGATTTAGATGAGATTTTTGAATGTAGAAGTAATGTTAGAATGGGTTAAGACCTTTGCAGCTGTTAAGATGAATGTATTTTGTATGCGAAGAACATAAATTTTGGGGGTCCAGAAGGCTGAGTTGTTAAGGACTGAACTGTTCCCCTAAATTCACATTTTGAAGCCATAACCTACAATGTGACTTCTATCTGATGACAGGGCCTTTAAAAGGTAAATATTATGAGGTCATAGGGTTGGGCCCTAACCCAATAGCCAAAGGTATGTCTTCAGAAGAGAGGGAGATACCAGGAAAGCACGCCCACAGGGGGAAAAAGGCCATTTCAGGACACTGCAAGAATGTGGTCATCTGCCAGCCAGAGGAGAGACATCAATAAAAAACAAACTGCTTACACACTGATCTTGAACTTCTCAACAACCATGAGAAAATAAAGGTTTGTTCTTTAAGCCACCATGTCTGCAATATTTTGTTATTATGGAAGCCCTAGAAAATTAAAACACATTGCTTGTAAATCAACCATACTTCAATAAAATTTAAAAGACAAACAAAAAACACATTGTTGGTACAGAAAATAAACCATAAATCAACTATCTTATGATCACTGAAAGATGCAACATTGTTTTTCCTCTACTGCATTTAAAGGGAGTAGAATATTTCCTACTGATTTCTGCCATCTACACACTCATGGGGAAAGAAAAGGAAACGTCAAGAGAACAACTCTTGTGGCAGGAGGTGATGGCCAGACTTGGTTCTCCTGTGTCTGTGGAGGTGAGACTTCTGGCTAAAGCCACGACCACACTCCCTGCATATGTATGGCTTCTCTCCTGAATGGGTCCGTTGGTGTCTGATGAGGGCTGACTTGAAGCCAAAGCCACGACCACACTCATCACAGACACATGGCTTCTCTCCTGACCATGTCCTCTGGTCAGAGGTGAGGTTCTTCTGACTAAGTCTTTGCTCACATACTCTATACACATCAGCCTTCTCTCCTGAGTGTGTCTTCTGGTGTCTGGTGAGGAGTGACTTGAAGCCAAAGGTATGTCCACACTCAGGACACAGGTAAGGCTTCTCCCCTGTGTGCGTCCTCTGGTGCCTGATAAGGGTGACCTTCTGACCAAAGCCACGCCCACACTCAGGGCACACGTAAGGCTTCTCCCCTGTGTGCGTCCTCTGGTGGCCCATGAGGGAGACTTTCTGGCTAAAGCCACGCCCGCACTCAGAACACAGGTAAGGCTTCTCCCCTGTGTGTGTCCTCTGGTGTCTGATGAGGGTGACCTTCTGGCGAAAGCTATGCCCACACTCGGCACAGACATAAGGCTTCTCCCCTGAGTGTGTGACTTGGTGACTGATGAGCAGTGACTGCTGTCTAAAGCCACGCCCACACTCAAGGCACAAGAAGGGCCTCTCACCTGAATGTGAACTACGGTGCTGGAGGAGTGATGCCTTCTGACAAAAGCCTCTTCCACACTCTGGACACACAAAGGGCTTCTCTTCCAAGTGTGTCCTCTGGTGCAGGATGAGAGCGATCTTCTGGCGAAAGCCTCGCCCACACTCCTGACATACAAAGGGCCTCTCCCCAGAGTGTATCCTTTTATGGTTAGTTAGGGAGGACGTATACCTAAAGTGCTGACCACATTCCCTGCACATGTAGGGCTTCTCCCCTGAGTGTTTCCTCTGGTGTATGGTGAGGGAGGACTTCCGGCCAAAGCCTCGCCCACACTCCCTACAACTATATGGCTTCTCACCTGTGTGTGTCCTCTGGTGCTTAATGAGATCTGATCTCTGGCAGAAGCTTCTGCCACATTCAGGGCACATATGATGTTTCTGAAGGCTAAAGAGGCTTGACTTTGTGCTAAATCCTAGTCTGTATTTTTCAGATACGACTGCTCCACATTCTGAGACATCTGCCTCTGTCAACACTGCATCTGCCTCCTCAGGGCTCAACCCCTGGTCTAGCCCTCTACTGCTGTTGCCTTCCTTGTCTACTGGCTGATGTTGAGATGGGCTGAAGAACACCCCTGAAGTCCCACTTAGCTGCAGTCTCCCAAGAACAGTGCCAGAGCCTTCTCTTTCTCCATCTTCTGCTTTGTCACTCAAGCAGCTTGGAGCTTCTAGTAGGAGGTGGCTTCCTGCAGATGAACATGAGAAGATCTGGGGGGAATGACTGCACAGCACATATTGATGGAAGAACTTTGGACTGGAAAAGGTCACTGGGCAGGAGAGACAGGGCTGAAATTCTGTTCTTGGTTCTGCTGGAGAGAAAGCTTTGGTCAGTATCACTGCAGGTACCTTATCCAACAGTTATTACTCAGATGCTCATATTCCCTTCACAGACCTACCTTCCATCACATAGCGACACATTAATGCCTTTTTTTTTTTTTTTTTTTTTTTTTTTTAGGGCTGTACCTAGGGCATAATGAAGTTCGCAGGCTAGGGGTCAAACCAGAGTTATAGCTGCAGGCCTATGCCGCAGCTCACAGTAAAATGCCAGATCCTTAACCCACTGAGTGAGGCCAGGGATCAAACCCGCATCCTTGTGGATACTAGTTAGATTCTTTTCTGCTGAGCCACAAGGGGAACTCCTACATCAATGCATATCCTTTTGCAATACACAATGAGCCAGATCTAAATTTCAACCCAGCTAAAGAGTTTAAGAAAGCATCACAGGGGAGTTCCCATTGTGGCACAATTGAAACAAATCTGACTAGCATCCATGAGGATTCAGGTTCGATCCCTGGCCTTGCTCAGTTGGTCAGGGAGCCAGCATTGCTGTGAGCTGTGGTGTGGGTCACAGAGGCAGCTCAGATCCTGAGATGCTGTGGCTGTAGCCAACAGCTGTAGCTGCAATCCAATTCGATCCCTAGCCTGGGAACTTCCATATGCTGTGCATGCAGCACCCCCACCACCACCAAAAAAAGAAAAAAAAAATCACAGGCATGTGTAGCCCTATAAATTGCTACCATTAAAGTTATACATTTCCCCCTAATAAATATAATTTTTATATATTTTATACTCAATGAATTTATTACATTTATAGTTGTACAATGATCATCACAATCAAATATAATATAATCTTACAAGCCACGGTCATTAACACTGATATAAACAGTATCGACAAATATATGCATTTATTGATATAGCTACATCATTTACTACAAATTTCTATTGGGACGTCCTACAAAAAAGGATGGAGTCAAAAAAAGGGAGTCACTCCACCCAAAGGTGGCATGGTAGAGGCAGTATAAGAGGAGAGTTGAGAGCTCCATTTGAGAAATGACCTGGAAGGGGTTTCCTCCATCCAAAACAAATATTTCCTAGAGGATAACATGCTGGGTTCTCTATCATGGCACACAGAACCAACAGTGAAACACAGAGTCACAGTCTAAGCCTGCAACCTCTTGAAGGATTTTGGCTCCTGATGACCCCAATCAACCCAGGATCTGCTTTTCTAAGTGTTGTCATTTTGGGGGTTTTGTTTGTTTATTTTTACAAATTGTTGTAAATGGGAAATTTTCTACCCAAAATATTGCTAGCAGACATCATATTTGTATCCCCTTTTCCACTGTACTGCTTCTGTTCACCTTAAGCTGCTGAAAAATACCATGAACTATAAACTCAATATACCAGGCCTTGGCAGGCCTACCTGACTCACCAAACATGAGATGTGTTTTATAAACACTCTACAAAAGTGGTCAGCAAAGTACAATTAACCACAGGTTTTGTGAATAGAGTCTGTTGGACCACAGCCACACTCGATCTTTCTGTACTGTTTATGGCAGTTTTCACATACAACAGCAAAGGTGAGTGCTTGCAACACAGAAGGTAAAGACTACAACACCTAAAACGTTTACAATATGGCCCTTTAGAGAAAATTACTCATCCCATCTGGTCAAAGATGCTAGCTACCAATACTAACAAGAAGAGCTTCCAGGAAACCCCTTCCTCCATTTGCTCCTCAGCAAGCCATCCAGTAAACTTAGTCTGTGTCCTCTCTCATCCCTTCCTCAGTGCTTTCCCCTCTCTCTCTGTATATGTGTGTAAGTGTTGCTAGATCTAGAGGCTCCTGAGAAATGACCCTGATAATCATCCACAAGTGCTGGCCCTGCTGGACTTCCACTGGGAAAGTGCACGTCCTTTCAGTCTTGGTATACAGATCTGGCCATCAGGGGTCCCACCATGGTTGGTCTCTCAGCATTGAATGTGCTCTAGTTCAGCTCACTGAACTCTCAGGGAATTTCTTTTGTTAAGCTTGGCTGCCCACATGTTCAGAACTTGTGGCGGGTGTGTGCATTTCTGACCAGCAGTTTCCAATACTTGGCTGTAATTCTAAGGTTCTGACAGCTGAGCTTTCAGCATTTTGCTCTTATATCCTTGTCTGTGATGTGATGGGAAGAGAAAAGCACCCACTGCCTTCACCTTGGCATGATTATATTCCCAGCTGGGTTACAAGATCTAAGGTTAGCAGGAAACTACATATCATTACGGATGCCCTGTTCAGTGTCTTCTGTATTAAATATAGTGATGGGTTTAAATACAGCTAACACTGCCCTTCTGGGAGGCAAAGCCTCTAATCAGACTGTTCATTCATCATCATTTTTGTGCCTCTAACAATGTGGCAAAGTTTAGCTAAAAGCAATTAAGAATGACAATATCCACTTTGGGAAACCCCAAACCTTAACACACTTTTCAACATCCAGAACTTCCTTAATAAAAGGAAAAATAAAATTTTACCAAGGTAATACTTTTCAGTTAATCATAAAATTTTCCAGAATGTAGAAAAAAAATGAATTTATACTCTGTTACAGTCTATAGCTGTTCTTGTACCAATTGATTTTTCAGACCAATAAGTGCTTCAATAATTGTACATGAACTCACATGTTCCAAAGGAAAAGGAAAAAACATCCATTCCTAATGGCTCCTCAAAGAAAGTTTTCCTTTTGCAGCTGCAATTGTAAAGAATAAATGTATAGCAGTGAGTTAAATGAACGACTATAGCCACTGGAGTACAAGGAAGAAAGAGAAAATGATAGTGCTCACCTCCTCTCATGAAAACACCAAAATCACAACTAACTGCTGAACAACCATCAACAAAAAAGATTGGAACCTACCAAAAAAGGTATGTTACATCCAAAGACAAGAAGGCACAATGACATGGTAGGAGGGGCACTTGCGCAATACAATCAAATCCCACACCTACCAAGGTGGCAATTCACAAACTGAAAAATAATTGTATCACAGATGTTCTCCCACAGGAGTGAGAGTTAAGAGACCCACGTCAGCAGTTTCTGTTGTGGCACAGCAGTAACAAGTCCGACTAGTATCCATGAGGATTTGGGTTCAATCCCTGGCCTCACTCAGTGGGTTGAGGATCTGGTGTTGCTGTGAGCCATGGTGTAGGGTGCAGACATGGCTGTGACTGTGGTGTAGATTGGCAGCTGTAACTCTGATTCAACCCCTAGCCTGGGAACTTCCATATCCCACTAGTTAAGCCCTAAAAAGCAGAAAACAAACAAACAAAAAAAAAGATGAGACTCTCCAGCCTGGGGGTCTAGCATCAGGAAGGGGAATCCCCAGAGAGTTTGCCACTCAAGGCCAGCAGGGCTTGAGCACAGGAACTCCAAAAGACTGGGAAAAACAGAGACTCCACTGATGGAGGGTGCACCTTGGGCTTCATGTGCACTAGGACTCAGGGCAAAGCAACAACTCCATGGAAGCCTGAGCCAGATCTACCTGTGGGTCTTGGAGGGACACCTGGGGAGGCAGGGGTGACCTGTGACTCACTTTCAGGACAAGGATACTGGCCACGGGGACCTGGCCATATTCACAAGCATGAGCCCTCCCAAATATTACCATTTTGGCACTGGGACCTGGCCTCACCCAACAGCCTGCAGGAACCAGTGCTGGGACACCTGAGGCCAAACAATAGGGTTTGATAGACTGTGTAACATCACTCTGAACCCAAAGCCACCTCAACTCTAAACACACCCTTTGACAAAGCCCTGCCCATCTGAAGGCAATGTCCAGCTCTACCTACCAGTGGACAAGCACCAGTCCCTCCTAAAAGGAAGGCTGCACAAAGCCCCTGACGCAACTCACCCACCAAGGGATAGACACCAGAAGCAAGAGGACTGAATTCCTGCAGCCTGTATAAGAGAGACCATAAATGCAGAAAATTAGAGAAAATGCGATGGCAGAGAAATATGTTCCAGATGAAGAACAAGATAAAACCCTAGAGGAACAACTAAGTGAAGTGGAGATAGGCAATCTACCCAAAAAAAGAATTCAGAGTAATGACAGTAAAGATGATCCAAAGTCTTGGGAAAAGAGTGGAGGTACAGACCAAGAAGATACAAGGAATATTTAACAAAATGAAAAGTACACTAGAAGGATTAAATAGTGGAATAAATGAGACATAAGAACTAAATAAATGAGGTGGAAGACAGACCAGTAAAAATCACTGCTCCAGAACAGAATAAACAAAAAAGAATGAAAAGAAATGAGGGTCTAAGAGATATCTATGACAATATTAAACATACCAATATTTGCATTACAGGGGTCCCAGAACAAGAAAAGAGAAAGAAAAGGTCTGAGAAAATATTTGATGAGATAATAGCAAAAAACCTCCCTAATATGGAAAAGAAAACACTCAGGTACAGAAAGCACAGAGCATCTCATACAGGATATCCAAGGAGGAACACACCAAGACACATAATCGAACTGCCACAAATCAAAGCCAAGGAGAAAATATAAAAGCAACAAATAAGATAAAAGGAAATACCCATAAGATTATATCAGCTGATTTTTCTGTAGAAACTCTGCAGGTCAGAAGGGAAAAACACAATATATTTCAAGTAGTGAAGGGGAAAAACCTACAACCAAGAATACTCTATGCATCAAGGCTCTTATTCAAATTCAACAGAGAAATCAAAAGCTCTACAGACAAGCAAAAGGTAAGAGAACTCAGCAGCACCAAACCAGCTTTACAGCAAATGCTAAAGGAACTTCTCTAGGTGGAAAAGAAAAGGACACAACTAGAAACAAAATTATGAAAAGGAAAACTCACCATATGTACATAGACTGCTATGAAAACTTCATGGTAAGAGAAAACCAGAAATCTACAACCGATACACACACACAAAAAGAAAAAGCAATCCAAAATAATCATTAAGTCACAAGAGAAAAGAGGAAAGGAAGAAAAAAGACCTACAAAAACAAATCTAAAGCAATTAACAAAACAGCAATAAAAACATACATATCAATAATTACCTTAAATGTAAATGGAAAATGCTCCAACCAAAAGAAACAGACTGGCTGAATGGATTTCCCTCCCTGGCCCCCACTAAAAAAAAAAAAAAACAAAAAAACAAAACAGTATACATGCTGTGTGCAACAGACCCACCTCAGATCTAGGGAAAGTGAGGGAATGGGAAAAGGTATTCTGAGAAAATGGAAATCAAAAGAAAGATGGAGTTGCAATATTCATATCAGACAAAAGACTTTAAAATAAAGACTGTTACTAGAGATAAAGGACACTATATAATGATCAAGGATTGACACAAGAAGAAGATATTAGGTAAATATATGCACCCAACATAGGAGCAAATGCTAACAGCCATAAAAAGAGAAATGAACTGTAACAGAATAATGGCAGGGGCTTTAACACACCCACTTAAACAAATGGACAGATCATCGAAACAGAAAATTAATAACGAAACACAGGCCTTAAGTGACAATTAGACCAGATGGACTTAATATTTATAGAACATTCTACCCAAAAGCAGAATGCACATTGTTTTCAAGTGCACATGGAACATTCTTCAGGGTGGATCACATCCTGGGCCACAAAGCAATTGGTAAATTTAAGAAAACTGAAATCAGGAGTTCCCGTCGTGGCGCAGTGGTTAACGAATCCGACTAGGAACCATGAGGTTGTGGGTTCGGTCCCTGCCCTTGCTCAGTGGGTTAACGATCCGGCGTTGCCGAGAGCTGTGGTGTAGGTTGCAGACGCGGCTCGGATCCTGCGTTGCTGTGGCTCTGGCGTAGGCCGGTGGCTACAGCTCCGATTCAACCCCTAGCCTGGGAACCTCCATATGCCGCGGGAGCAGCCCAAGAAATAGCAACAACAACAACAACAACAAAAAGACCAAAAAGAAAAAAAAAAAGAAAAAAAAAAGAAAACTGAAATCATATCAAGCATCTTTTCCAACCACAACATTCTGAGATTAGAAATCAACTACAGGAGATCCCACTATGGTACAACGAGATCTACCATGTCTCTGCAGCAACAGGGATGTGAATTTGATCCCCAGATTGACAGAGTGGGTTAAGGATCCAGCAGTGCCACAGGTGTGGTATAGGTCATAAGTCCAGCTCGGATTCAAACCCTGGCCCAGGAGTTCCATATGCCATGGGGTGGCCAAAAAAGAAAAAAAGAAGTCAACTATAAGAAGAAAAAAAAAGTGTAAAACACAAAAATGTGGAGGCTAAACAATGTTATTAAACAACCAATAGATCACCAAAGAAATCAAAGAGGAAATCAAAAAATACCTAGAGACAAATGATAAGAAAAATGTGACAATACAAAACCTACGGGAAGCAGCAAAAACTGTTCCAAGAGGGAAGTTTAGAAGTACAATATTACCTCAAGAAACAAAAAAATCTCAAATAAACAACCTTACCTTACAACTAAAGGAACTAGAGAAAGAACAAACAAAACCCAAAGTTAATAGAAGGAAAGAAATTACAAAGATCTGAGCAGAAATAAATGAGATAGAGATGAAGAAAATGGAAAAGATCAATGAAACTAAAAGTTGGCTCTGTGAAAAGATGAAAAGATAAAACTGATAAAACTTCAGCAAGACCCATAAAGAAAAACAGGGAGAGGGCTCAAATTAATAAAATTAGAAACGAAAAAAGGAGAAGTGACAACTGAAACCACAGAAATACAAAGATTCAGAAGAGACTACTACCATTAACTATATACCAATAAAATGGACAACCTAGAAGAAATGGACAAATACTTAGAAAGGTACAATCTTCCAAGACTGACCAAGGAAGAAATAGAAAATATATATGGAATAGTCTTCAGGACCAGATGGCTTCAAAGATGAATTCTATCAAACATTTAGAGAAGAGTTGAGATGGGATTAAGATGGGCAGAATAGAAGGACTAGAGCTCAACCTCTTTCCTAAAAACAACAAAATTACAACCTTCAACTAAATGGACTGGAAACTTTCAAAAAGATATCCTATTCCAGAAGACAAAGAGGAGGCAACATCAAGAGGTAGAAGGGGCGATCACGTGATATAAGCAACCCCATAGCTCCTGAGCAGGAAGCCCCACAGACTGGAAAGTAACTGTATCACAGAGAGTCACCTACGGGAGTGAGAATCCCCATGTCTGGGGATCTGGCATTGGGAAAAAGAGCCCCTGGAGCATCTGGCATTGAGGGACAGTGGGGCTTGTTCGCAAGTGCTCTACTGGACTGGGGGAAATGGACCCCATTCTTGAGAGGTGCATGCAGGTTCTCATATGCACTGGGTCCAGGGGCAGAGCAGACTCCATAGGAGTCTGGGTCGGACCTGACTGCAGTCTTTGGAGGATCTCCAAAGAGAACAGTGGGTGACCATGGCTCATTGTGGGGGAAAGTCACTGGAGGCAAAGCTCTCAGGAATATTCATCAGCATGTGTTTCTCTAGAGCTGGCCATTTGGGGAAAATCCAGCCCCACCCATCAGCACTGAGAAGCCCCAGGAAAAACAATAATCCAGGTGGGATCACTGCTCCACCCATCAGTAAACAGGCTGCCTAAAGACCCCCAAGGCACACAGCTACTCTAATCTCACCCAGAGACAGAGCCTTACCCACCAAAGGGAGAGAAATCAGCCCCACCTACCACTGGGCAAGCACCAGTGCCTCCCATAAGGAAGCCTACAGCAAGCCCCCATACCAACTTCAGCCACAAAGGGGGACAGACACCAGAAGAAAGAGAGGCTACAACTCTGTTGTCTGCAAAAAGGACACCACACCAAAAACCTATAAAAATGAAAAGGCAGAGAACGATAACTCAGGTAAGGGAGAAAGAAAAGAAAAACAGAAAAACAACTAAGTGATCTGGCGATTATCGGCCTCCAGGAAAAAGACTTTAGACTGATGATGCTGAAGATGATGCAAGACATTGGAAATAAACTGGAGGCAAAGATTGATAACTTACAAGAAAAACCGAGTAAAGAAATACAAGATTTAAAACTTAAGCAGAGATGCAAAATATAATAACTGAAATAAAAAATTCATTAGAAGCAAACAGCAGAATACAGGAGGCAGAAGAACGAATAAGTGAGGTGGAGGACAGATTAGTGGAAATTACTGATACAGAAAAGAGAAAAAAGATTGAAAAGAAATGAAGAGAGTCTAAGACAACTCTGGGAAAATGTTAAATGCACAAACATCAGGAGAAGAAATAGAGAAAGGGAAGAAAAAAATTCAAAGAAATAATAGCCAAAAACATCCCAAACATGGGAAGGGAACCACTCATTCAAATCCAGGAAGCACAATGAGTACCATATAAAATAAACCCAAGGAGGAAGACCCCAAGACACATATTAATCAAACTGACCAAAATTAAAGACAAAGCAAAAATACTGAAAGCAGCTAGGGAAAAGAAACAAATAACATACAAGGGAACCCCGATAAGGATATCAGCAGGTTTCAGCAGAAACTCTACAAGCCAGAAGGAAGTGGCACAATATACTTAATGCAATGAAGGAAAAAACCTCCAACCAAGATTACTTTACCCAACAAGGCTCTCATTCAGATTTGAAGGAGAAATCAAAAGCTTCACAGATAATCAAAAGCAAAGAGAATTCAGCAACACTAAACCAGCTTAACAACAAATACTAAAGGAACTTCTCTAAGCAGAAAAGAAAAGGCCACAACTAGAAACAAAAACACTGCAAATAACAAGGTGCACCAGTAAAGGAAGACATACAGTAAAGACAGGAAATGATACATGCACAATTATGCTACCAAAATCAGAAATCATGAGAAAAGGAAGGTACAAATGCAGGACACTGGAGATACACTTGCAATTAAGAGAACAACAACTTAAAACAATCTCATACATATAAGAGATTTGATACAGACTTTGATACAGACTCATATATCAAAACTTCAGGGTAACTGCAAACCAAAAATCTACAATTGATATACATACAAATAGGAAAAATCAACTCAAATACAACACTAAACATAGTCATCAAACTACAAGAGGAGAGAACAAGAGAAGAAGAAAAAAAGAGCAACAATAACAAATCCAAAACAGTTAATAAAATGGCAGTAAGAACATACATATCAATAATCACCTTAAATGTGAATGGACTGACCCAGAATAGCCAAAGACATCCTGAAGAAGAAAAATGGAGCTCGAGGAATCAGGCTCCCGGACTTCAGACTATGCTACAAAGCAACAATCATCAAAACCATTATGGTACTGGCACAAAGACAGAAATAGAGATCAGTGGAACAGGATAGAAAGCCCAGAATTCAACCCATGCACCTACAGCCAACTCATCTATGACAAAGGAGGCAAGGATATACAGTGGAGAAAGGACAGCTTGTTCAATAAGGGGTGCTGGGAAAACTGGACAGCCACATGCAAAAGAATGAAATTAGAACACTCCCTCACACCATACACAAAAATAAACTCAAAATGGATGAAAGACCTAGATATAAGACCAGACACTATCAAACTCTTAGAGGAAAACACAGGCCAAACACTCTCTGACATATACCACAGCAACATCTTCTCAGATCCACCTCTTAGAGCATTGACAATAAAAACAAAAATAAACAAATGGGACCCAATCAAACTTAAGAGTTTCTGCACAGCAAAGGAAACCCTAAACAACACAAAAAGACAACCCACAGAATGGGAGAAAATCTCTGCAAATGAATTGGTGGACAAGGGATTAATCTCCAAAATTTATAAACACCTTCTGCAGCTCCACACCAAAAAAAAACAAAAAACCCCATCCAAAAATGGGCAGAAGATCTAAGCAGTTCTCCACAGAAGACAGACAGATGGCCAAGAAACACATGAAAAGATGTTCAACATCACTCATTCTTAGAGAAATGCAAATCAAAACCACTCTGAGGTACCACCTTACACCAGCCAGAATGGCCATCATCAAAAAGTCTACAAACAATCAGAGCTGGAGAGGGTGTGGAGAAAAAGGAACCCTATTACACCGTTGGTGGGATTGTAAATTGGTGCAACCACTGTGGAAAACAGTATGGACATTTCTCAGAAAACTAAACATAGAACTAGCATTTGATCCAGCAGTCCCACTCCTGGGCATCTACCCAAGAGAAAACCACGACTCACAAAGACACATGTACTCCGATGTTCATTGCAGCGCTATTTTCAATAGCCAAGACATGGAAACAACCTAAATGTCCATCGACAGAGGAGTGGATCAAGAAGATATGGTACATATACACAATGTAATATTACTCAGCAATGAAAAGGAACGAAATACCAGCATTTTTAGCAACATGGATGGACCTAGAAATTATCATGCTAAGTGAAGTCAGCCATACAATGAGACATCAACATCAAATGCTTTCACTGACATGTGGAATCTGAAAAAAGGTCAGACTGAACTTCTTTGCACAACAGATGCTGACTCACAGACTTTGAAAAACTTATGGTGCCCAAAGGAGACAGTTCAGGGGGTGGGGGGATGTGCCTGGGCTGTGGGATGGAAATCCTGTGAAGTCAGATTATGATCATTATACAACTACAGATGTGATAAAATCATTTGAGTAATTAAAAAAAATGAAAAAAAAATGTGGCTCGGATCTGGCGTTGCTATGGCTGTGGCTAGGCCGACAGCAACAGCTCTGATTAGATCCCTAGCCTGGGAACCTCCATATGCCGCAGGTGTGGCCCTAAAAGGACAAAAGACAAAAAAAAAAAAGTTTCAGACTGAGAGGATATTTGCAATATATACAAATGACAATGGACTTGTATCCAGGATCAATAAAAAACTCATAAAACTCAGTAATAAAAAGGAAAACAATGCAGAAAAATTAGACAAAGATTTGAGTACATACTTCACAAAATAATGTATATGATATATATATGTAAATAATCAAAAAGCACACAGAAGTGCTCAGCATCATTAATCATCAGGGAAATGGAAACTTTTATGAGATAACACTACACATCCATTCCCAGAGATAAAAAGAAAATTGTCAGGAAGAATGTGAAGTGCTAGTAACTCTCATATGTTTCTTGTTCATGGAAGTGAGACATTGTATAACCACTTTGGAAAAGGTCTAGTTGCTTCTTATAAAACTACACATACAGTTATCCTGTGACTCAGTATACTGGGTTGAGTACCATCCCATCAAACTTAATGTCAACCTGGAACACGTGAATGTGGACTTATTTTGAAACAGAGTCTTTGCAGATGTAATAAAGTTAAAATGAGGTTATAGTGGATTAGAGTGAGCTTTAAACCAACGACTGGTATCCTTACAAGGAGAGGGAGATTTGGATACAGAGACACATAGAAGGAAGAAGGCTATGAGACCAAAGAGGCAGAGATTGAAGTGATGCAGCAATAGCCAAAGAATACTAGATGGCCAGCAACCACCAGAAGCTAGGAGAGACACAAACTCTCCTTCGGAACCTCCAGAAAAAAACAACTCTGACAACAGGTTGATTTTGAACTATGAAAGAATAAATTTTTGTTTTAAGCCTCTCAGTTTATGGTAATTTTATATTAAGAGGAAGTTCCGGAGTTCCCGTCGCGGCGCAGTGGTTAACAAATCCAACTAGGAACCATGAGGTTGCGGGTTCGATCCCTGCCCTTGCTCAGTGGGTTAACGATCCGGCGTTGCCGTGAGCTGTGGTGTAGGTTGCAGACGCGGCTCGTATCCCGCATTGCTGTGGCTCTGGCGTAGGCCGGTGGCTACAGCTCCGATTCAACCCCTAGCCTGGGAACCTCCATATGCCGCGGGAGCGGCCCAAGAAATAGCAACAATAACAACAACAACAACAACAAAGACAAAAGACAAAAAAAAAAAAAAAAAAAAGAGGAAGTTCCATTGTGGCTCAGCAGTAATGAACCCAACTAGTATCCATGAGGATGCAGGTTTGATCCCTGGCCTTGTTCAGTGGGTTAAGGATCTGGCATTGCCCTGAGTTGTGGTGTAGATGGAAGATGTGGCTCAGATCCCATGTTGTTGTGGCTATGGTGTAGGCTGGTAGCTGTAGCTCCAATTCAGCCTCTAGCCTGGGAACTTTCATATGCCACAGGTGGACCCTAAAAAAGCAAAAAACAAAAACAAAAAAAAACCCTAGGAAATGAATAAACCCTAGGTACTTATTCAAAGGAAACAAAAACAAAGGTTTACCAAAAATAAACAAATGAACAAAAAATTAGCATAAGAATGTTAACAGCAGCTCTTTCAAAACAACGAAAAAATGGAATCTGTCAAGATGTCTATAAGGAGAATGGATAAACATCACATATTCATATAATGGAATGCTATTTGGTGTTTACAAAAAAGAAAAAAAGAATAGACTACTGATACATACAACATGAATGAAGCTTAAAAACTGTTGAGTGAAAGAAGCCTTATATTATATGATTGTTTATGCAAAATTGCACATTGGTCAAAACTAAGTATGGTGAAATAAAATCAGAACAATGGTACCTCTGAGGGGTAGGGGCAGGAGTTTACTGGGATAAGTCAGAAGAGAACTATTGGCTAACAGTAATACTCTGTATTTTGGTAACGTTTGGGTTATAGAGCATTGTTTGAACTCACAGACTAGTACACTTAAGATTCTGCATTTCCTGTAAGTAAATTCCACCTTAAAAGAAAAAACTAAATAACTTTAAGTAATGATACTCATTCTACCCATTACTCCTGGAGCCAACCACCTGTTCTTGGGGCTCACCAAGCTGAAATGAACTGCCAGAAATTGGCCCTTTGAAACTGCGGCGTCTGGAGAATTCAAGTGGATACCCTGGACCTGAGTCCGTGAGTCCCTGCCTGCCAATCACCCTCATGAGGGGACCCAGGAGGAGGGCCACTTGGCAGTCAGATCAGATCTCAACACACACACTTGCCAACCACTCAGGAATAAAGATCATCTGAAGAGAATGAGTAGATGCTAAGGACATGTCATGAAGCCCTCACAAAATGACAGCAGTAACTACCCATTTACAGGGCCTCATAAGTGCTTTACCTACCTCAGGCCGCACACAAGTCTCTTTTCTAAGAAGAGTAAAGCCCTGATACAGTACACCTATTGAGATATGCTCAGCTACTCAGCTCTCCCCAGAGAGGAAATGCTTGCACTAAACTACTTACTCTCACCAGCTAAGGAGATATTGCTAGAAATCTGTAAGAGTGGCTAAGAAAAAAAAAAAAAATAGCTAATACCAAATCCCGTCAAGAATGCAAAGAAACTGGATCATTCAAACACTGCTAGTGGAAATATAAAGTGGTATAGCCATTCTGGAAATGAGTATGAGACTTTTTTTTACAAAACTAAACATATATATACCATATGAACCAGCAACTGTACTTCTGGGCACTTATGTCAGAAATCCTAATGTTCACACAAAAACCTATGCAGAAATGTCCACAGCAGCTTTATTTATAAATAGCCCAAAACTATAAACAACCCAAAAGTAGTTCAGTGGTGAATGGTTTAAAAAACTGTGGTATATTCAGACCATGGACTACTACAGAGCAATAAAAGGAATGATCCAATAATGTGGATGGATCTCAAAAGAATTTATGCTGAATGAAAAAAAGCAATCCCAAAAGGTAACACATGATTTTTTTTATATATGACATTCTTGAAATGACAAAATTATAGACGGAGAATAGATTTGGTGGTTGCCAGGTGAAGAGAGGGGCAGAGTGAGAGAGTTCGTTGTGACTATAAAAGGGTGTCACGAGGGATCCCTGTCTTATATCTTTGAATATAGTGATAATTACATGAATGTACATGTATAAATTTTCATAGAACTAACTAAACATACACATATACACAAAAGTGAAGGAAAAACTGGTCAAATCTGAATAAGGTTAGTGCATTGTATTAACAGCAATACAAGACTGGTTCAACAAGAAAAAATAATAAAAGATTAAAAATGAAAAACACATATGGTCATCTCTAAAGATGCTAAAATAAATAAAACTGACAGGAGTTCCCGTCGTGGCGCAGTGGTTAACGAATCCAACTAGGAACCATGAGGTCGCGGGTTCGGTCCCTGCCCTTGCTCAGTGGGTTAACGATCCGGTGTTGCCGTGGGCTATGGTGTGGGTCACAGACGCGGCTCGGATCCCGCGTTGCTGTGGCTCTGGTGTAGGCCGGTGGCTACAGCTCCGATTTGACCCCTAGCCTGGGAACCTCCATATGCCGCGGGAGCAGCCCAAGAAATAACTAAAAAGACAAAAATAAATAAATAAATAAAACTGACAAAATCCAACATCCATTCCCAATAAAAACTCATCAAACAAGAAATAGAAGGGAATTTTGTCAAGCTGATGAAAGGCAGCTCTAAAACTTACACTCAGGAGGAAAGCATTCCCCATAAGACCAGGAACAAGGAAAGGATTCCACTCTCACCATTTAAATTCATCATTGCACTGATGTTCTCACCTGTGCAATGAGGCAAGAAAAAGAAATTAAAGACATAAAGAATGGAAAGAAATAAACTATACTTATTTACAAATAACATAATTATCCACGTAGAAAATCCTATTGAATCCATAAAACTACTAGCACTGAGAAGTTTTGCAAGTTTACCAGATGTAGGATCATTGTACATAAGTTAACTGTATTTCTATATACTATCAACAACTGAAAACTGAAATTTTAAGGTATATAGCGTCAAAAATATGAAACACAGAGGGATAAATCTGACAAGATGCATAAGACCTGTGTATGAAAAACTACAAAACAATGCTGACAAAAATTCAGAAGTCTCATAAAAATGAAGAGCTAGATTGTGTTCATATATTGGATGACAGAGTATTATTTACATGTAAATTCTCCTCAAATTGATGAGATTCAATTCAATCCCAATCAAAATCCCAACAGGCTTTTTTTGTGAAAATTGCCAAGCTGATTCTAAAACCTATGTGGAAATGCAATGCATCTAGCATAACTAAAACAACTTAAAAAGAGAAAAGAATGTTCGAGGAATTATACTAAGTTCAAGACTTGTTATAAAGCTGCAGTAATCAAGATTGTGTGGTAGTGTGATCGAGATAGACACAGAAAGGAGTAGAGATAGACCCATACACAACTGATTTACCACAAAGGTGCATAGGAAATTCAGTTAAAAAAAAAAAAAGAGCTGTCTTTTCAGTAAATGGTGCTGGAAAAATTGCATACTTGCATACATTAAAAAAAGAGAGAAAAATTGTACTTAAATCCAGACCTGGAACCAAGTATACAAATTTACTCAAATTCAGGTAGAGAACTAAATGCAAAGTAAAGCACAATGTAAATGTAAAGTGTAAAATCATAAAACTTCTAAAAGAAAAAAAATATATGAAACTCTTTTTGGCCTTCATTTTGGGAAAGATGTCTTAAAATACATCACCAAAAGTGAAATTCATAACAGAAAATATTGAAATTTGGACTTCACCAAAATTAAGAAACTCTCTTTGAAAGACACTAGAGAATAAAAAGCAAGCCACAGAAAAAAATACTTGAAACCCAAATATCTGATAATCTATTTCTATAAAGAATATATGAAGAACTTTCAAAATCCAATAAAAACATAAGAAACCAACTTTTCAAATGGACCAAATATTTGAGAAGACATTTCTCCAAAGAAGATATACAGAAAGCAAATAAGCACATGAAAAGTGTCTCATTTTCATCAGCTCTTAGGAAAATGTCAATTAAAACCAGAGTAAAATGCCACTACATAGCTATGAAAATGTCTAAAATTAAAACAATAATACCAAGTGTTGACAAATATATGGAGCATCAGAAATTTCATACGCTGCTGATAGGAATGTGAAACAGTGTAGCCACTTCGTGAGTTTCATAAAAAATTAAATATACCCTCTATCATCCAACCTAGCCATTCCAGTCCCAGGTATTTATCCAAAAGAAATGAAAGCCTACGTTCACACAAAGACTTTTCTTTAATGTTCGCAGAGGTTTTATTTGTATTAATCAAAACTAGAGGAGTTCCTGTCTTGGCTCCGTGGTTAACGAATCCGACTAGGAACCAGGAGGTTGCGATTCCCGCCTTGCTCAGTGGGTTAAGGATCTGGCATTGCCGTGAGCTGTGGTGTAGGTCACAGATGCAGCTCGGATCCCACATTGCCGTGGCTCTGGCATAGGCCAGCCACAACAGCTCCGATTAGACCCCTAGCCTGAGAACTTCCATGTGCCATTGGTGTGGCCCTAAAAAGTTAAAAAAAAAAAAAAAGAAAGCAGATCAGTGGTTGCCTGGGTATTGGAGGAGGGGGAGGATAGCGAGGGGCAGGAGACAGAGATTACAGTGAGGCACCAGGAAATGTCGGGGTGACAAGTACGCTTGGGACTTAGATCATGGCAATGGTTTCATGGCTGTGCACACGTCAAAACTTACCAAATTTTACACTTTAAATATACATAGTTTATTGTTCTTTGATAATATACCACACATTTATTCCTTGACTATATACCATAATAATATATTGTACATAATAACATTTTTCTCTTATACATATAGCTTATATAATAGTTCTTTTTTTAAAAAAAAGAAAAAAGCCCTGGAGTTCCCGTCATGGCGCAGTGGTTAACGAATCTGACTAGGACCCATGGGGTTGCATGTTCAATTCCTGGCCTTGCTCAGTGGGTTAAGGATCCAGCGTTGCCGTGCTCTGTGGTATAGGTCGTAGATGCAGCTTGGATCCCGTGTTGCTGTGGCTGTGGCATAGGCTGGTAGCTACAGCTCCAATTAGACCCCTAGCCTGGGAACCTCCACATGCCCGGGGAGCAGCCCTAGAAAAGGCAAAAAAAGAAAAAGAAAAAAAAGAAAAAAGCCCTGAGTTTGCTGTAAAGTACAATGTAGCCCAGATATATGGTTGTATTTAGAAGCAAAAAAAAAAAAAGTATATAAATAAATAAAATGCCAGGAATGTTGAAAATAAGAGTAAAAAAAAAAAAAAATCAGGCAGAAATTTATCCTTACCTTCCAACATTCACATTAAATTAATTCCAGTTAAAGACCTAAATGTTCCCAGAATGTATATGGAATTTCTACAAATCAGTAACAGAAACAGCCCAAATCAAACATAGGGAAATACCTGAACAGTCTAATCACAGAAAGGTAAATAGCAATGGTAAGTCAACATGGGAAAAGACGCTCATGCTCACTGGAAAGCAAAACTCATCTGAGGCTTCACCACGAACTCAACAACTGGGTGGAAAATGTGAGGATGTGGAACAAGAACTCATCATTGCTGCTGGGAGTGTAAAATGGTGCTGAACAGCTTCAGAACATAATATGGCACAATCTAATCAGGCTGAGGCTACTCATGCCTCTGAACTAGCCACTGTGCTCTAGGTATGCATCTTGGAAAAACTCTTGCATGTTATTTCCAAGGAAGTAACAAGAATATATAGCAACATTATTTAACAGTCAAAAATTGGAAATAACTCAAATGTCCAAAAGAAGAGAACTGATAATTCAACTACATCATATTCATATTCATATAATGGAACCACATGTAAGAATTTTTAAAAGTATAAACTAAACCTACACATTTTAACATGAATCTCACATAAAGTTGATGAAAAGGCATATTCCAGAAAAAGATATACAATATACTATGTGCAGAGAAGTTTACAGACATGGGAAACAACTCTCTACATGGTTGAAAGACCCAGTGGATGGATAAAAAGGATAAAAGTAGTCATGGACATGCTAACACTGAAATCAGATTCTCAGCAGCAGGGCGGAGGAATGGGACCCAACCAGGAAAGGTATGGGCTGTCACGTGGTCTTATAATGGTCTCTTCCTTAGGCTTCAGGGTAGGCACTTTGGCACTCATTATATAATTCTTCTCACACTGTTGTAATCCTAAATAATCCATCATAAAGTAAAAGAAACAAAGTTATGGGAAATTATGGGGTAGAATCAATGCACAAATGTCAGTGGGTTAAGACTAGAAATTGGCCATTATCTAGCAGGGGCAGATGACTTAGTCTCAGATGGCAAGTACTCAGAAGATCAAGCCAAGCAACAAAAATTCAAGGATGGTGAGATCCTAGATGCTGGAAAAGGGACACCAAGTGAGCAGCGTATGGCTCACTGGAGGAGGAAAGAGGGGGATGCCAGAGAAGCCCTATCTGGACTGAGCAGGATGGCATATGGAAGAGAAGCCTGCAGCAGAGCTTCCTCCTCAGCAGCTCACAGATGCCTGCTGAGCACCTCACTGCCCTGTCTCCTAGTCTGCCTGGTGTCCCCACTTACCTGAATAAAGGTCCAGGAAACATTCGCTCTCCTCTCTCCAGGGCTCATCTCCTTGTTCCAGTTGTGTGATGAGTTTTGGTTTAGGAAAGGCAATTCCTACTCACAAGGAAAAAAACCAAGGCGACCTTGGGTTAGCGACTTAAGAGACTACCACAGAACTCAGAGTCAGCCAGGGAATGGGGGCAGTGGGGGAGGCAGGGGTGGAGAGGGGCAAAGATTCTCTGAATGCTAAGAAAAGTTGACTCATGGGATGGGAGAATCCTGGATGTAAAGCCAGTATCCTGATTCTCCTCTGTGCTTGAATGAATACAAATATTCCTCCATTTGAAGCAAGATCACTTTGGAGGAGGGCCTGGCCTTGGAAGAGGCCTGGAAATACAGTGTCACCCCCAACCCCAAACATACACACACACACACACACACACACACACACACACACACACACCCCTTCATTATTTCCAGCTCTACAGAATTCAGACCTTCTCTCAGAGTGTAAGAAAAATATTACAGAATTCAGAGCTAAAAGTATGATGGATGCTACATAAAAACTTAAAGATGCCCACAGAGTCTGAGATATGAGTCAGGCCATCCTTACCCAGTGACACCAAAAGGCTGTAGTTCTCCAGCATAACATCCCGATACAGGGTCCTCTGAGCAGGACTCAGTAGCTTCCACTCCTTCTGGCTGAAGGCTACAGCCACATCCCTGAAGGCCATTAATGCCTGTAATACAAACACATCCCTGCTCATCCAGAAGCCACCCATGCCCACTGTCAGCTTAACTTAAGCCACTAACCAAGACAGCAGAAAGGCTGGTGTGGGATATATAGGTGAGATCCATAAATCCTTGCTTTCAACCCAATCCCTTTTGGTATGTGTTCAAGACTGCTAATCCTCTTCCCACATTGCTGGTGGATCTATTCAGGGGTTCTCTGTTCGGTACTATTGATCTCTACATCTGTGATGCTATGAAAAACATAGTTTGGATTATTGTAGCTATATAATAGGTCTTAAAATCAGGCAGACTGATTCTCACCCCCACTTCAGTCTTCATTTTAAAGATTAATTTAGCTATCCTAGGACATGTGCCTTTCCATGCAAATTTAGAATAATCTCATCTATATCTACCAAAAAAAAAAAAATGCTGGAATTTTGACAAGATTTACATTAAACCTGTATATAAATTTAGGAAGAACTGACATCTTTGCCATGTTGACTCTTCAAATCTGTAAACATGATATGTCGCTCCCTTTACTGAGATGGTCTTTGATTTCTTTCATCAGCATGTTGTGATTTTTAGCATATAAATCCTATATATGTTTTGTTGGAAAAAAACTAAAACCAAAGAAAACTAACACCTAAAAATTTCTTCTTTTTGTTGTTGTTGTTGTTTGTTGGTTTTTGGGGGGTGTTTACTTATTTATTTATTGCTTTTTAGAGCCACACTTGTGCTATATGAAGGTTCCCAGGCTAGGGGTCGAATCAGAGCTACAGGTGCCAGCCTACACCACAGTCAGAGCAATGCAGGATCCTAGCTGCATCTGCAACCTACACCACAGCTCATGGAAATGCCACATCCTTAACCCACCAAGTGAGGCCTCGTGGTTACTAGTGGAATTTGCTTCTGCTGCACCACAATTGGAACTCCCATTTTTCTTTTTTTAGTGACTTTAACGGTATTGTATTTTCACTTCAGTGACCATTTGTTCACTGCTATGATATAAAAATAGTTTGAAATTGGCACAACATTGTAAAACTATACTTTAATTACCTTGAATCCTTCAAACTAGCTGAACTCACTTATTGCTCTAGGTTTTTTTTTCTCTTAGATTCTTTTAGATTTTCTATATACACAATCATGGTATTTGCATATAGGGACAGATTTATTTCTCCCTTTACAATCTATGTGCATTTTATTTCCTGTTTTTGCCTTATTGTAGAACTTCCTGCGTAACAGTGAATAAGAGTGGTAAGAATAGACATTCTTGCCTTGGTCTTTACATAAGGAGGAAAGCATAATGTCTCAAAGCATTAAGAATACTATTCCAGAAAGAGATACCACATCACACTCATTAGCATAGCTATTACCAAATAAATGGAAATGATCAAGTTTTCTCAGGGTATAGAGAAATCAGAACCTTTGTGCATTGCTGTTGGAAAAGTAAAATGGTATAGTTTCTGTGAAAAAATAGTTCAGCAGTTCCTCAAAAAGTTTAATGTACCAAAAAAAAAAAAAACATACAATTTACCATATGATCCAGCAGTTTTATTGCTTTTTTTTTTTCTTTTTTGGTCACCTCATGACATATGGAGTTCCCAGGCCAGGGATCAGATTCAAGTCACAGCAGTGACCTAACACTGGATCCTTCTAGATCCATTAACCCACTGCACTGGATCAGGGACTGAACCTGTGTCCTGCTGCAGAGACACCACCAATCCCACTGCACAACAGCAGCAACTCCTAATCCAGCAATTTTAGTCCTGAGTATGTACTCTGAACTCAAACAAATACTCATATAACAATGTCCATAAGAGCATTATTCATGATAGATCAAAGGTGGAAACAACCCAAATGTCCATCAACAGATAAATAGGTAAGAAAAAGGCCAAAGCAAAATTGAGAAAGAAACATGGAGCTGGAGGAATCAGGCTCCCTGACTTCAGATTATACTACAAAGCTATAGTCATCAAAATAGTACAGTACTGGCACGAAAACAGAAATATACATCAATGGAACAAGATACAAAGCACAGAAGCACAGAAACTAATGCACCTAACACCAAAAACCTATAAAAATGGGAAGACAGAGAAGTATAACTCAGATGAAGGAGAAAGGAAAAACCCAAGAAAATCAGCTAAGTGGTCAGGAGATTCTCAGCCTCCAGAAAAAAGACTTCAGACTACTGATGCTGAAGATGATGCAAGACATTGGAAATAAACTGGAGGCAAAGATGGATAACTTACAGGAAACACTGAGCAAAGAGATACAAGATATAAAATTTAAACAAGAAGAGATGCAAAATGCAATAACTGAAATAAAAAATTCACTAAAAGCAGCTAACAGCAGAATACAGGAGGCAGAAGAACAAATAAGCAAGGTGGAGGACAGATTAGTAGAAATCACAGATGCAGAACAGAAAAGAGAAAAGATGGAAAACAAATGAAGCGAGTCTCAGAGAACTCTGGGACAACATTAAACACACCAACATCCGTATTATAGGGGTGCCAGAAGGAGAAGAGAGAGAGAAGGGGACAGAAAAATTATTCCAAGAGGTAATGCCAAAAGCTTCCCTAACATGGAAAAGGAACCACTCACTCAAATCCAGGAAGCACAACGAGTACCATATAAAATAAACCCAAGGAGGAATACACCAAGACACGTATTAATCACACTGACCAAAATTAAAGACAAAGAGAAAATCTTGAAAGCAGATAGGGAAAAGAAACAAGTAACATACAAGGGAACCCCAATAAGATTATCAGCAGATTTTTCAGCAGAAACTCTGCAGGCCAGAAGGGAGTGGCATGATATACTTAACGTGATGAAAGGAAAAAAACCTCCAACCAAGATTACTCTACCCAGCAAGGCCCTCATTCAGATTTGAAGGAGAAATCAAAACCTTCACAGATAAGCAGAAGCTAAGAGAATTCAACAACACTAAACCATCCTTACAACAAATACTAAAGGAACTTCTCTAGGCAGAAAAGAAAAGACAGCAACAGGAAACAAAAATTCCACAAATGACAAGGCTCACCAGTAAAGGTATATATATAGTGAAGATACGAAATCATCCATGCACAATTATACCATCAAAATCAGAAATCATGAAAAGAGGTGGGTACAAATGCAGGACACTGGAGATAAACTTGCAATTAAGAGAGCAACAACTTAAAACAATCTCATATACATATAGACTCCTATATCAAAACTTCAGAAGAACTGCAAACCAAAAATCTACAATTGATACACAAACAAGGAATCTCTGGAGAAGAAATATATCTCATAGTAAATAAGTGCATAATCCACCATGAAGGGGGCCATTTGACATCACCTTGGAATGCTGAAGTCGTCTTAGATCTGATTCGGATTTCCTCTCCATCAAAGAATTTATGATAATTATAATTAAATAATGCCACTGTACAATTAAATAATACAGTTCTACAATTGTATTATTAATAACCATTTCTCTCCATGGTACAATGTAAGGTCTATAATGCCTTGTTTATCACATCACCTAGAATGGTGTAATGCCTATATTGAAGAATCAATAAGATGTAACAAATTGTGAGGACATATTTATATAGTTACACTGTTTTTTAACCAATTTATGCATTTCATATTTTACTTATTTTAAGAGGGTGTATTATTTTTGTTATTCTTACCAGTTAAGTTATTCTTTTTATTATGGTATATAAGGCTTTCTTCTTTATAAATTTTAGTTGCATAATATATACAATTTTAATATAATGCTGATTTTTAAAGAAACATTGAAATGTAATAGATAATACTAAATAGTAGAGATGAAAGCCATACGAAATGGGATAAAGTATAGAATAAATTTCCTATTTGTCTCAGCATATTTTCCATTCCACTTCTCCAGAGGGAGTCACTTAATCTGTTTCTTAAGATCCATGATATAATAATCTGTGTGAATGTAATTGTGTTTAAATATATGTATTTTATTCTGTAAAAAAAATAAAAATAAAATTTCAAAAAATAAATAAAAACTAATGCACCTGTGGTCAACTAATACAACCATGGACAAAGGAGACGAGAAGATGCAAAGGAGAAAAGACATTCTCTTCAATAGTGGTGCTGGAATAACTGGACAGCCCATTGAAAAGAATGAAATTAGAACATTCTCTAACACCATACACAAAAATAAACTCAAAATGGATCATAAAGGTAAATGTAAGACCAGATATTATAAAACTTTTAGAAGAAAACATAAACAGAACACTCTTTAACATAAATCACAGCAACATCTTTTCAGATCTCTAGAGTAATGAAAATAAAAACAAACAAAAAAACAAATGGGACCTACTGAAACTTAAAAATCTTTCATACAGCAAAGGAAACCATAAACAAAATGTAAAGACAACCCACAGAATGGGAGAAAATAGTTGCAAACGATGCAACCAATGAGAGCTTAAGCTCCAAAATCCAAAGAGCTCAAAAAAAAAAAAAAAAAAAACAACCAAAAAATGGGCAAAAAGATCTAAATACACATTTCTCCAAAGAAGACATACAGATGAACAAAAAGCACATGAAAGGATACTCAACATCACTAAAGAAATGCAAATCAAAACTACAATGAGGCATCACCTCACACTGGTCAAAATGTCCATCATCAGAAAGTCTACAAACAATAAATGCTGAGAGGGTGTGGAGAAAAGTGAACCCTCCTTCACTGTTCGTAGGAATGTAAATTGGTACCACCACTATGAAGAACAGTAAGGAGGTTCCCTTAAAAACTAAAAATAGGAGTTCTCATTGTGACTCAGTGGGTTACGAAATTGACTGGTATCCACAAGGATACCTGCAGGTTTGATCCCTGGCCTTGTTCAGTGGGTTAAGGATCCAGCATTGCTGTGAGCTGCAGCATAGGTCACAGATGCAGCTTATATCCTGCATTGCTGTGGCTGTTGCTGTGGCTGTGGCATAGACCGGCAGCTGCAGCTCCAATTCAACCCCCAGCCTGGGAATTTCCATATGCCACAGATGCAGCCTTAAACAAAGGGGGAAAAAAAAAAAAAAAACTAAAACTAGAACCTACCTATGATCCTGCAATCCCACTCCTAGGCATATATCCAGAGGAAACAATAATTCAAAAAGATACATGCATCTTTGCTTATAATAGCCAAGACATGGAAGGAAACTAACTGTCCATTGACAGAGGAAAAGGTAAAGTCGTAGTGTATTTATACAATGGAATATTACTTAGCCATAGAAAGAATGAAATAATGCCATTTGCAGCAACATCGATGGACAGAGAATACCATACTAGGTGAGGTAAGTCAGAGAAACACAAATATCATATGATATTTATATGTGATATAAATGAACTGAATTACAAAACAGATATAGACTCAGACTTTGAAAACAAATTTATTGTTTACCAAAACGGAAAGATGGAGGGGAGGGATAATTTAGGAGTTTGGGGTTAACAGATACACACTACTATATACAAAATAGACAATCAACAAGGACCTACTGTATACCACAAGGAATTTCACTCAATATTCTGTAACAACCTATGTGGGAAAAGAATCTGAAAAAGAATGGATATATGTATAACTGATTTGTTTAGCTGTACACCTAAATCAACACAGTATTGTAAATCAAAGTATACTAATCCAATATAAAATATATATTAAATCTAAAAATAGATAAAATATAGTACATATATATACATAATTGTACGTTATTCTGCTTAAAAAGGAAGGAAATTCTGATATATGCTACACCAGGGGTTAGGGGTTAAGTGAAATAAGACAGTCGCAAAAGGAATTCCCATTGTGGTGCAAAGGAAAAGAATCCGACTAGGAACCATGAGCTTACGGGTTCAATCCCTGGCCTAGCTCAGTGGGTTAAGGATCTGATGTTGCTGTGACCGTGGTGTAGGCTGGCAGCTGTAGCTCTGATTGGACCCCTAACCTGGGAACCTCCATATGCTGCAGGTGCTGCCCCAAAAAGCAAAAAAAAAAAAAAAAAAAAAAAAAAAAAAAAAAAAGTCACAAAGGTCAAATATTGTTTAATGCCACCTATAGCAGGGACTGGGAATACGCAAATTCATAGAGACAAAGTAAAACTGATGTTAATAGGAATTACTGAGGTGAGGAATGGGGAGTTATTGTATAATGAATGGATAGTTTGGTCTGGGAAGATGAAAAAGTTCTGGAAAGAATGGTGATGACTGCACAATGGTGTGAAAGAACTTAATGCCACTGAACTGGACATTTTATAATGGTAAAAATTTTGTTATGTATATGTCTGTTTTTTTTTTAAAAAAAGAATAATGCTACTCACAGATATATACATATTTTTTGGTGTCCCTAATCATGTGGGAGTTCCTGTTTCTATTGTTGTAAATTTTGCGGTTTTTTCCCACAAACAATTATTGAATCCTGTCAAATGCTTGAACTACATCATGTGCTTTTTCTTCTTTAGCTGGTAACATGGAGAATTACATTGACTGAATTTCAAATATGGAGCAAGTCTTATGTCCCTGCAATAAATTATAATTGGTAGTGATGTAAAATTATTTTTATATACTGTTGAACTCAATTTGCTAATAATATAAAGATTTTCATCTCTATAATCATGAGATGTTGACCTGTAGTTTTCATTTTTTTCTATTGTCCTTGTCTGGTTTTATTATCAGCATGCTATCTACTCCATAAAGTGAATTGGAAAGTGTTCACTATTTTCTGAAAGAAATGATGTAGCACTGGTGTTTAGGTCTTATTATCTATTCCATATTGTCCAAGTTAAAAGTAATTCACATTTTTTTTTTCAGGAATCCAGTCCCTTTTCATCTAAGTTGTCAAACCTGTGGGCAGATATTCTTTGGATAACTACCAAGAATGTAGTAATACCCCGTTTCACTCGTGATACTGGTAGTTTGTGTCTACTCTTTTTTCTTGGTCTTGCTAAAGACTTAACTTCCTCTACCTACATTTAGAATAGCCTCAAATTTTTGCTTTAATCATCAAAATCATTTGTAAAAATTCATATATAAGCACCTATTTTGTTTACTCATATTTTTCACTACAATGTTTTCCTTCTTCCTAATTGTGCCAAGAGTCCCCGAGACCACACACACCCCCACCCCACCGGTTTGATGTTTACTAGGAGACTCACAAGATAAAGTGTAGAGTAGTAATGCCTGGCTATAATTATAACAAACGGATACAAAGGAAAACCAGCAAAGGGGAATGGTATGAGGATGAAGTCCAGAGGAGCCTAGGAATAAACCTCTAAGAATCTTCTCTCTGTGGGGTCGCAAATGACCCACTTAATTCCTCCAGCAAGGAATTTGTGACATGTACTAAATGTTGTCTGACAAGGAAGCTCATTAGAGGCTCAGTGCCCAAATTTTAGTGGCAGGATGGTAACATAGGCACCTTCTTTCTAGCACATACCAAAACTCAAGATCCTAAAGGAAAGCATAAACCACACTGTGCACATAGTTTTAGGCAATAGAGAGCCATTCATTTTATCAGTTCTGGGAATGGTGCCAACCTACCTGAAATGCAAGATCGCAATGCTAGCCAAAATACAATCTTGCCAGCGGGACTTTCTAAGGATAGGAGTCTGCTATGTTAACTCTTCACAGCACAGAGATGTTCCAAGGTTCCCTCATTTAATGTTTACTTTTTGTTTATAAATTTGCCTTCCCTCATTCTCCTGGAGACAAATTCTGAGTTTTCCTTCATCTGGCAATGTTCTGATCTCCCTTCATTTCTGAAAAATATTTTCATTCCGTACAGGATTTGGGCTTTACAATTCTTTTCTTTCAGAACCTGAAAAACACTACACCACTTCCATCTAACCTCCTGTCACTTCCGATGAGAAATTCTCTACCATTCTAATAGTTCTTCCCCTGTAAGAAATGCATTCTTTTTCTCTAGCTGATTTCAAGATGTTTTCTTCATTTTTAGTCTTCAGAAGTTTCACTATATCTTGGCATGAATTGCAGCAGGAGTGGGGCTTATCATGATTGGGATACACTTAGCTTTTTTAATCTGTTCCTTCACTCGTTTTGTCATTTTGGAGTTCCCGTTGTGGTGCAGTGGAAACGAATCCAACTAGGAACCATGAGGTTATGGGTTCAATCCCTGACCTCACTCAGTGGGTTAAGTATCTGACGTTGCCATGAACTGTGGTGTAGATCACAGATACGGCTTGGATCCTGTGTTGCTGTGGCTGTGTAGCCAGCAACTGTAGCTCCAATTCGACCCCCAGACTGGGAACCTCCAGATGCCACAGGTGAGGCCCCTTAAAAAAAAAAAGCAAAACAACAACAAAAGAAGTAGGAAGTTTTCAGCCATTGATTACTCTAGTACTTTTTTTAAAAAAATAAGGTATAGGTGATTACAATGTTGTGCCAATTTCTGCTGCAAAGTGATCCAGTCATATGTGTGTATGTACATGTGTACATACATACACATATACATTCCCTCTCTTACATTATCTTCTGTCAGGGTCTATCCCAAGAGACTGGGTATAGTTTCCTTTGCTATACAGTAGGACCTCATTGCTTATCATTCTCAATGTAATGGTTTGCATCTACTAACCCCAAACTTCCAGTCCATCACACTCTTTTTTTTTTTTTTTTTTTTTTTTTTTTGGTCTTTTGTCCTTCTAGGGCTGCACCTGCAGCATATGGAGGTTCCCAGGCTAGGGGTCTAATTGGAGCTATAGCCACCAGCCTGTGCCACAGCAACGCCAGATCCAAGACAAGTCTGTGACCTACACCACAGCTCACAGCAACGCTGGATCCTGAACCCACTGAGCGAGGCCAGGGATCAAACCCACAACCTCATGGTTCCTAGTCAGATTGTTTCTGCTTCGCCACAATGGGAACTCCTCTCTTACTGTGACATATGCAGGATTTTAATATACTGAAACATCCTTGTAAATCTCACTTGGTCATGAGGTACAATCCTTTTAATATGCTGCTGGATTCACTTTGGGAGCATTTTGGTGAGGCTTTTTGCATCTGTATTCATAAGGGATATCAGTCTGAACTTTGCTTTTTTGTAATGTCTTTGAGACCTCTGGAATCAGAGCAATGTTTCACAGAATGAGTTATGAAGTGTCCTCTCCAATATTTTGGAATAGTTTGAGAAAGATTCATATTACCTCTTCTTTATGTATTTAACAAATGAAACCATCTCATTGTGAGCTTTACTCTGTTGGGAGATTTGATTTTTGGGGGGGGGGGGCACACCTGTGGCATCCCAGGCTAGGGGTCAAATCAGAGCTGTAGCCAATGGCCTATCCTACAGCAACAGCAACACCAGATCTGAGCTGCATCTGTGACCTAAACCACAGCTCACAGCAATGCCCGATCCTTAACCCATTGAGCAAGGCCAGGGATCGAACATGTGTCCTCATGGATACTAGTCAGATTTGTTTCAGCTGAGCCACAATGGGAACTCTGGGACTTTTTTTTTAATTACTTATCCAACATCCTTACTAGTTTTAGATCTATCCAGAATTCCTATTCTTCCCTGAGTCACTTTAGATCGTGCATGTTTCAAAATGTGTTCACATCACCATGGGTGGCCAAATTGTCAGCATACAGCTGTTAATAGTATTCCCTTAGAGTCCTTTTCATTTTTAAAAAATGGATAACAAGGTTTCCAATTTCACTTTTGATTTTAGTAATTTGAGTCTTCTTTTTTAGCTGGTCAATTTAGATAAAGTTTTGTCAATTCTGTTGATCTTATTAATGAACCAACTGTAGGTTTTGTTGACCTATCATTTTTCTGTTCTCTATTTCATTTGGCTTTGCTCTAACATTTATTACTTCTGCTAGCTTGGGTTTACTTAGTGCTTCTTTTTCTAGTTACATAAGTTATAAAGTTATTAATTCAAGTTCTTTTTTAATGTATGCATTGACAGTTATAAACTTCCCTCTAAGCACTGCTCTCATTGTATTTCCTTTTTTTTTTTTTTTCTTTTTTTCTTTTTTTCTTTTTAGGACTGCACCTGCAGCATATGGAAGTTCCCAAGCTAGGGGTCTAATTAGAACAACAGCTGCCAGCCTATGCCAGTCACAGCAATGCCAGATCCTTAATCCACTGAAGCAAAGCCAGGGATCATACCTGCATCCTCATGGATCCAGGCCAGGTTCATTAACTGATGAGCCACAAAGGGAACTCCCTAACTGTATTTCTTAAGTTTTGGAAATACCATGTTTTCGTTTCCATCTGTCTCCCAAAGTATTTTCTACTGTATGATTTTTCTTCTTTATACACTGGTCATTTAAGAGTGTGCTATTTAGTTTCCATATATTCATGCATTTTCCAGAGTTATTTCTGTTATTTTAGTTTTATTCCATTGTGAAATGAAGTTAGTTTGTATGATTTCAATCATTTCAAACTTACTAAGACTTACCTTAACTGTTGCCTAATATATGGTCTATCCTAGAGAGTGTTCCATGTGCACTTGAGTGGAATACATATCTTGCTGTTGTTGAATGGTGTGTCCTGTAGATAAATGTTAGGTGCAATTGATTTATAGTGTAGTTCAAGTCCTATATTTCCTTGTTGATCCTGTCTGGCTGCTATTCAACATAAAAAGCTAGGTATTGAAGACACCAACCATTATTGTAGAACCGTTTTTCTCTCCAATTCTGCCCATTTTTACCCCATGTATTCTGGGACTATATTGTTAGGTATGTATATATTTATAATCATGAAATCTTCTCTCTGTAGTGAACCTTTTACCAATAAATATCCTTCTTCATCTCTTGTAATATTTTCCTAATTTATTTTTTTTGTCTTTTTTTTTTTTTCTTTTTTATGCTATTTCTTGGGCTGCTCCCGCGGCATATGGAGGTTCCCAGGCTAGGGGTCGAATCAGAGCTGTAGCCACTGGCCTACGCCAGAGCCACAGCAACGCGGGATCCGAGCCGCATCTGCAACCTACACCACAGCTCACAGCAACGCTGGATCGTTAACCCACTGAGCAAGGGCAGGGACCGAACCCACAACCTCGTGGTTCCTAGTCTGATTCATTAACCACTGCACCACAACGGGAACTCCCTATTTTCCTAATTTAAAATGTATTTTGGAGTTCCTGCTGTGGCACAGAGGGTTAAGGATCTAGCATTGCCATGAGCTGTGGTGTAGGTCACAGATGCAGCTAGGATCTGACACTGCTGTGGTGGTGGTGTATGCCGGCAGCTACAGCTCCAATTAGACCCCTAGTCTGGGAACCTACATATGCCATGGGTGTGGCCCTAAAAAGACTAATAATAACAATAATGTGACTACTGAAAAGATTTTTTTTTTTTTTTTTTTTTTTTTTTTTTTGCCCACTTGAGTGAAGCCAGGGATCAAATGAGGCATCCTCATAGATACGTCAGGTTAGTGACCCACCAAGCCACAATGGGACCTTCTGGAAAGAAAAGACATACTTTTGTTACTTAGCCATTTGTTTTCTCTGTATGTCTTTTGTTCCTCAATTCCTCCATTACTGCCTTTTCAAAAATTTTTTTGTAGTATAACATTCTCTTCCTTCATTTTTCTGTATTTTTTAAATTATTTTCTTAGTGGTTATCATGTTTACATGTTAAACTTGTAAAAATCTACCAACTTAGTTTCAAGAGTATACAAACACTCTGTTTCCTATACTTTTTTTTTTTAACAGCTGCACCTGTGGCATATGGAAGTTCCTGGTCTAGGAGTCAAATCGAAGCTGCAGGTGCAGGCCTATGCCACAGCCATGGCAACACCAGATCTGAACTCCATCTGCAAACTATGCCAGAGCTTGCAGCAACACTGGATCCTTAACCCACTGAGTGAGGCCAGAGATCAAACCCGCATCCTCACAGACACTATGTCAGGTTCTTGACCCACTGAGCCACCATGGGGACTCCTCTCCCTTTATTTTGTAATTGTCCAAAAGATTACATCTTTATACAATGTATGCTCTTCAACAGATGTATACTTGTGTTTGCCTGAAATCATATAGAAAAAAAAAAGAATTGATAAAACAAACAAAAAGCACAATACTGGCTTTTATATTAGCCTATGTGCTACTGTTCACTTTTCTTTCTTATGGTTTGGAGTTATTATCTAGTGTCCTTTCAGTTCAGCCAGAAGGGCTTCATGTTTTGTTTTGTTTTTTAAGAGCACATCTACTTTTAAATGAGCTCTCTCACATTTTACCTGGTAACTTAATATTCTTAAAAAGTAATTTGCCAGATACAGAATTCTTAGTGGACAGTTTTTCTTCCAAAACTTAAAATATGTCATCCCACTGACTGGCAGCCTTCGTGGTTTCTGACGAGAAACTGGCTGTTAATCTATTTGAGGATCCCTTGTAGGTAACAAACAACTCATTTGCTTTCAAAACTCTGTTGTCAGGTTTCAAAAATTTGACTACAGTATGTGTTGGTGTGGATATTTTTGAGTTTATCCTACTTGGAGTTTGTGGAGTGTCTTGGATATATAGATTTACGTCTTTCATAAAATTTGGAAAGTTTCTGGATGTTATTTCTTGATTTTTCTCTCTCCTCTCCCTCTGCAATTCCCATTATATGTATGTGAGTACACATGATGGTGTCACACCAGTCCAACAAGCACCATTCATCTTTCATTATTTTTTTCTTTCTGTTCCTCAGAGTAGATAACCTCCATTAAAGTACTCCCAGGTGCACTGACTTAGTTTTGCCTGTTTAAATATGCCATTAACCCCCTATAAATGAATTTTATTTCCTTCAGTTATCATGGCTTTGCAGCTCCAGGATTTATATATGGTTCCTTTTTATAATTTCTCTTTATTGATATTCTCCATCTCTTCAAACATTGTTGACCTAATTCCTTTTGTTCCATATCCATGGTTTCCTTTAGCTCTTTATGAATATTTGGGATAGTTGAGTCAAAGTCTTTGTGCCTGGGCTTCCTCATGGATAATTGGTAGGCAGGCAGTTTAAAATGCCACAGTACTCTCCTGCCACAAAGAAAGGAGCTTCTTTCTTCAGCAAATCTTCCAGTTTTGACCAGCCTCCAAAGTTTTATAAGAGTTAACTCTTGATAGTTTCTGGCAGCTCATTAGTTGCTTTTGAGGAGGTATAGCCATGGATTTTCCCTTACTTTGCCATTTTTGATGTCACAAAGTTTTTAATTGAATGATCCCATTTATATGAAAGATCCACAACAGGTAAATCCATAGAGACACAAGCAGGTTAGTGAGTATCTGGAAAGAGGAGCAAACAGGGAGTGATTGCTTAATGACTCCTTTGGGAATAATGAAAAAATGCTGGAACTAAATAGAGGTGATGGTTACACAACATTGTGAATGTACTAAATGCCACTGAATTGTACATATTAAAATGGCTTAAGTTTATGTTATATGAATTTCACATCAACAAATATTGTAGTTACTTTCAAGGAGATGTATTTCCAAGGACACTTTCCATATCCTAGCAGATGGCCCAGAATAATAAATACTTTCCAACAAGCTGGAAAGAAACTGTCCACAGGGCTCTCATGATCCTACATACACTGAGGATCAGTGCATCACCAGAATCTTCTCCATGTTCCTTACACTTCCTAGTGTCAATACTATGAGGCGGAGCCAGGATCCATGTGGGCTTAGCACATGGAAGCTTCCTATATGTCACCTGCATCTATGGCCTTTCCCAATCTATCAATTCTCTGACACTGAACAAATAAGGCATTTCATATTCACTGTATTTAAAGGGTTCTCTCCACCTAAGAATTTTTAATTGTGTACTCTCTGATGCTTGTGAATTTTGACTAAAGGCTTTTCCACACTCGTAATATTTGTGGGGTGCTATGGACTAAACTATGTCCTCCCAGTCCTCTATGTGTCTACATTTGGAGCTATGGCCAGCAAGGAAGTGAATAAGGCTAAGTGAGATCAAAAAGATGAAGCCCTGATAGGACTGGTACCTCATAAGAAGAAAAGACCAGTGCTCACTCTCTTTCTGTGTCTACTATGTGAGCACACAGCAAGAAAACAGCAACATGCAAGCCAGAAGAGAGCCCTCACCAGGAACCAAATCAGCTGGTACCCTGATTTTAACTTTCCAGCCTTGAAAACTGTGAAAAATAAATTTATGTTGCTTAAGTCACCAGTCTATGGTAATTTGTTAATGGCAACCCTAGTAGACCAATACAGGTTTTGGTACTGAGAGAGGGGCTCTGCTGTAACAAATCCGTAAAACTTTGAACCCAGCTTTGAAATTGTGTGATGTGTAGAGGCTGGAAGATTTCTGTGATGCATGCTAGAAAAAACAGATTGACATGAAAGAGATGCTAGCAGACATACAAACATCAAAAGTGATTTTGATGAGGGCTCAGAAGAGAAGAGATGAAAAGAAAACCTACATCTTCTAGAGAATACATAAATAACCACGAAAATGTTGGCAGAAATATAGGCTTTAAAGGCCATTTTGGTGATGCTCAGATGGAAACGGGGAACAGTTTATTAGAAACTGGAGGAAATGTGATCTCTGTTATACAATGGCAAAGAACAGGTGTAAATTGTATTCTTTTTATTTTTTTGTCTTTTTCAGGGCCTCATGCATGGCATATGGAAGTTCCCAGGCTAGGGTTGGATCAGAGCTACAGCTGCCGGCCTATCCCAGAGCCACAGCAATGCCAAGCCACAACCTACACCACAGCTCACAGCAACACCAGATCCTTAACCCACTGAGCAAGGCCAGGGATCGAATCTCCGTCCTCATGGTTACTAGTCAGGTTTGTTATCATTGCACCATGAGGGAAACACCATGAATTAGATTCTCAAAGTGTTCTGTGGAAGGCTGAACTTGTGAGTGATGAGACGATATTTAACAGAGGAGATTCAAGCAGTCCTCCTGACTGCTTAGAGTAAAATGTACAAGAAAAGAGATGAATTGAAGATGGAATTGGTAAGTAAAAAGAAACGTGAAGTGAAGATAAAATTCTCAGTTTATCTACATTGAAAACAAAACAAAACGAAAAAAGAGAAAACATGTTCTAAAGAGAACACCAAGGGCATGTTTGAACAACGATTTGATAAGGTAATTAGTATGAGTGTGAAACATGAATTTAATCACTCATCTCAGCAAAAGCCATGAAGAGATTGAAGTATGTCACCAAAAACACTGCAGTTGGGATGACAGTAAACACAGAAAATGAGGTGGATTAGGAAGAGTGTGCGTATGCATTATCCTTCAAAGAAAGAGAGGCTATTCACAAATTAACACAGCTGCTAATAACACCATAGGCCCAGGGAACAAGGCTGCCACTCCTTGGTTACAGCAGGGCCCTCTCAGAGGGCCAAAGAGGCAGGGTCACCCCTTCAAGCTACAGGGGCACTGACAATCTAGAGTAGAACATCAACTCAAAGAGGGTTATTCTCCAGCCTTAGGATCTAATACAATTTACCTTACTAGGTTTTGGGCTTATTAGAATCCTTCATCCTATCTTCTTTCTGAATTCTCCCTTTTAGAACAGGAATGTGTATCCAACTCCTCTCCATTTTATTTTGGAAGTACGTAACTTATCTGGTTTCACAAGTTCACAAATGGAGAGGAATTTTACCTTAGATGGTACTTCTATTCATGTCTCACCTATATCAGATTTAGATATTTAGATAAGACTTTGAGCTATAACATTGACACTGTGTGAGTTAAGGTTTTGAGAGCTGTTAAAGATGAAATAATACATGTTCAAGTCAGAAGGACATGAATTTTTAAGGGGCCAGGGGTGGAATGCTATGGACTGAATTATGTCCTCCCAAATTATGTTGAAGCCCTAACCCCAATTTGGTAATATTTAGAGATGGGACCTCCAAGGAACTATTAAGCTTAAGTGAGGTCATAAGAGTGAGGCCCTGATCCAATAGGGATGGTACCTCATAAAAGGAAGAGATACCAGAACACTCCATCTCTGCCATGAGAGCATACACCCAGAAATCAGCCATCTACAAGCCAGGAAGACTCTCATCAGGAACTGAACTGGCTGATTTTCTAGCCCCCAGAACTGTGAGAAAATAAAGTTTCTGTTGTTTAGGCTACCCAGGTTGTGATATTCTTTTATGGTAGCCCTAGGAGACTAATACATGGGGTTTCTCTCCAATATAAACTTTCTGATGTTGAATAAGATTTGCAACTTGACAAAGGCTTTCCCACACTTATCACCAGTGGGATTCTGTGCTGGTAAAGACAGTAGAAGGTCTGACTGAAGCACTCTCTATAGACACGACATTTGTATGGCTTTTTTCCCATGCCCTAACTTTTCTGGTGCTGGCCAAGTTGTGAGGTCAAACAGAAACCCCTCCCACATTCATCCCATCTGTAAGGCTCCACTCTGAAGTAGACTATTTGGTGTTGGTTAGATTTAAGCTACAGATAAAGCATTTCCCACACACCTTATACTCACAGGGCTTCTCCCTGTAAGTTTGTCTATGTAGAACAAGATGTGAGCTCTAGCTAAAGCTACCTGACCTTTACCAGATTTTTAGTTTCTCTCCCAAATGGAGGCTCTGATGCTGAAAGAGATCTGAGAGGGATCTGAATCCTTTATTTACCTACACTGTTTCCACAGGATTTCTTTCCAGTGTGAAATCTCTAATGCTGAAGATTAGAATTTTGACTGAGGCTTTTTAAACATTCAGTACACTTGTAAAGTTTCTTTCCAGTATATATCTCTGATACTAAGTTTTGTGCTTTTGATTAGGCATTTACTGCCATTATCACACATATAGGGTTTCTCACCAGAATGCATTTTCTTGATGCTGCCTGAGCTCATAATTAAATTGAAACGTATACTATAAATAATATATCTGTGGGTTCTTCTTCCTGAAGTATCATTCTCCTTGAAGGAAAGTCTGACTTTAGACTGACATTGCACCTACACTCACCAAATCCCTGGGTACTTGCTCCTGTGGAATTTCAGGAGACAAGATTACTTGCCAGAAATACAGGAGCAACTTGGAAGAATCTAACCTGAGCCAGTGTTACAAGCTTTCCCCAAACCTGGCTCCTAAGGACTCTACCTCAAGACTCCTTCTTTCACAAAATAAGATGGTTTATCTCCATCTTTTTGCAGAATTGCCTGTTTTGATTTAAGTTGTATACATGGATTTTCTCCTACTAAACATTAGACCATTGAAAGCAGAGCCTCTGCTGTCTGTCCTGAACCTTTCTCATTAGGCAAAGGAGATCCTGCTTTCCGACCCATTGTGCCTGAGACCTAAGAAATGCAAATAAAATCCAGAGTGGCTCATTAGCCAGTTGGCAAGCTAGCACTGTGACCACACGTAGCTGCCTCTGTCCAAGTATGGGAAGGCAAGCAGGTGATGGCTCTGCTCTGGAGTGTTCATTCAGTCACTTCCCAAGTGCTAAGCCCCCTTACTTGTCCTTAGTGCTAATCCCTGTAACCTCATCACCAATCACAGACCATGAGCTTCTCCATCAAGGACAGAAAGTCAGGCAGGAAAGAGAATATGGCAGCCAAATCAGCAATACCCTGTCTTCCTCCAGGGCCTCTGGGGACATGGCATGGGGGCTTCAACTTGGATGCCAGGGGTGGGGCTAGCACAGAGTCCCTAGCCCCAAGAGTAGAAGGCTCTGCTTCAGGGCTGGCAAAGCAGAACTAGCCAGGTTTGCCTCTCACCAGTTTTAGTATGTTGTATTTCTATCATCACTCTGTTTGAAATATTTGCTAATTTCTCTTAGAATTTCTTCTTTGATGTAATGATTACTAAGGCATGTGTTGTTTAATTTCCAATGTTTGAAATTTTTTTAGATCTCTTATTATTGACTTCTAATACAATTCTATTACAGTCTCAGAATATACTTAATATAGTCTTTAAATCTTTTTAAATTCATTAAGACTTTCTTTATAGACTCCCATGTAGTCTATCTTGGTGAACATATCAAATGTACTTTAAAAGAATGTGTATTCTCCAGCTGTGGGGTGCAGTGTTCTATAAATACCAACCAGGATAAGAGAGTTGCTAGTTTTCTTCAGATCAGCTATGTCTTCACTGATTTTTTTACCTAGTTCTATCAATTACTCAGAGGGAGTCCTTTTTCTCCCTTGAATTCTGTCAACCACTTTGAAGCTTTGTTATTAGACATATACACACAGAGCCATTATAGCCTCCTGATGAAGTGACTCCTTTATCATTCTGAAATGGTCTTCTTCCTGTTTGTCTTGAAGTTGATTTTATCTGATAGCTGACAGTACTACATTTTCCTTCTCCTCACTGAGCATTGTTAAAATAGAGACTTTAAAGTCCTTGTCTAATAATTTCATCTACAGGGTAAATTATAGTATAAACTATATATCCAAAAAAACTAAAATTTAAAAGGTAAGACTCAGAATAGTCAAGGAAAAAGCAGAGAGAGGGCTAAGAATCAAGCTGAGACATGTAGCAAGGAAGGGAACACAGATTCCATGAGCAGAGGGAGAGGGAAAAAGCCTACAATATGCATAGGGAAAAACTTCTGGCAGCAGGGAAAGGTAAACTAAGAATATTTAAGAGCAGAGGTGTAGCAAACCGTGGATGGTTCTGAAAGCAGACAAAAAAACAGACACTCTACTACAGAGATGTAGTTCATATATTAAAAATATTCATGTCTCTTCACTTGGTCGTATTTTGTGGTAAGTCCAAAATTCTTTTCATGAACAAAATTTCCCACAGTGGAGTTCCCTAGTAGCCTAGCAGTTAAGATTCGGCAGTCACTGCTGTGACTCAGGTTTGAGTCCTGCCGTATAATGTAAAATGCCATTTATGTGAAATGAATTTATCAAGAGGAAACAGATTAGTATTTGCCAGGGGCTGAGGGAAGGAGGGGTTGGCAAGTGGCTACTCTTGGGCATGGGGTTTATTTGGGGGGGGTGATAAAATGTTCATGAATTAAATAGCCATGATTACACATTCTGTAAATACACCTAAAACCATCGAATTGTATGTTTTAACCTATATGGTATTGCAATTATATCCAAATAAGCTATCTTTTAAAAAATAAAAATAAATAAATAAATGAATAAATAAGGTTTGAGTCCTGACCCAGGAATTTCCATGTGCTACAAGCACAGCCAAAAAAAAAAAAAAAAAAAAAAAAAAAAATCCCTTCAATAGGTTCTCAAACATTGAGAATGGATTAAATTTCAAATGACTGAAAAATAATGGGACGGAATAATGAAAATCTGTGAATGTTTTTAACCCATAGTCATCAATTTCAATGTGAATGGGGTTTCTTCATCTCTAAAGGTATGATAATGGGGTAGTCACTAGTTTTAATACACTCTAATTTTACCATTAAAATCTGTCAGATACACACAGACCGAAAATATTAATTAAATTCTAGTGATAGAAATAATTGAAATGTCCATCATTTGATGAATAAATAAACAAAATGTCTCATACCAATACAATGGAATATTATTCAACCTTAAAGCAGAATGAACTGTTACCGATTTGGGCTACAATGTTAATGAACCCTGAAAATGTTACACTAAGTGAAAGAAAACATATATAAAAAACTGCTTATTACAGGATTCCATTTCTATGAAACAGCCAAAACAACCAAATCTATAGAGATAGAAGACAGATCAGTGGTTGTCAAGATCTAGTAGAGGGGAGAACGGGGAGTGACTCCTAATGGGTACAGGGTTTTTTGAGGGAATACTAAAAAACATACAGAACTAGATAGTGGTGAAGGTTGCACAACCTTGTGAATATACTAAAAGCTACTGAATTGTACTCTTTTAAAGGGCAAATTTTACTAGATGTGCATTATATCTCAATAAAAACTTTCCAAAATGTTAAACTCCAGTGATAGGTAAACCCCAAATAAGCTGAAAGTGTTGTAAGAATGCAGGCTATGATGTAGGTAACACTGTACACTATCAAAGGCTCATGCACACAGCAGACATTCAAAAAAATTTTTGACTACACCTGCAGCATGTGGAAGCTCTTGGGCTAAGGATCAAACTCACACCACTGCAGTGACAAAGCCACATCTTTAACTTGCTGCACCACAAGGAAACGCCCAATTTTTTAAGATTAAATAAAAGAATGTTAAATTTGGGGGGGGGGGCCACACCCTCGGCATGTGAAATTTCCAGGGCCAGGGATCAAACCCATGCCACAGCAGTGACCTAAGCCAATGCAGTGACGACAGATCCTTAACCCAAGAGAACTCCTAAGAGTGGCAATTTCTTACTCATTAGTAGCCTACAGGCACAGCCCCCTTCTACGTCACAACGATAGTGCGTATTCCAAATTTTCCTCTCAGGCAAAAGCCCTTAGGAAAAATACCTATGTGTCATGATGAATACGTAGGTCAGAATATTCTATATAATTCAGATCTGACACGAAACAAAGTAATAGAAATACAATTTAAAGAACCCTAAAGAATATAATTGCTATGCCTCAAATAACAAAGAGCTACAAACAAACTTCTTTGTTCTTTCAAAGTTAAGTTACGATTGGGCCCCTTTATGTAACAAGTATGTTATGAGCGCCTGACATTTGCAAGGAAGGAAACTGCATCTTAAAAAAGCAACAACTGATAGAACACTATAAACCAACTATAACAGAAATAATAAAAATTTAAACAATAAAAATAAATAAAATAAAAGACAAAGCCACTCAAATGCTTGTGCCCCGGCATCAATTTTTCATAAGGACATAAATAAAAAGAAAAATATATACATTGAGAGAGGTTTGTCATAGACAGAATGAGGTTCAGGGTGTGCTAAGGATCCCCCACAAGAAGTGGCAGAATAGGGACAGGAAAAGCAATGTTCCATTTCGTCAAGAATGCCTCTCTGTTAACATCGGAAATGTTAAAGTGAGACCTACAAAAGAAAAGCTGTCCTCTGCTACCTTAGCAGACATTCTGAATTGCATACACTATATAAACATTTTCTCTCAAAGGTATAAAAGATTTGACAATTGAGAGACACAGCCCTCAATGATGGCTGATAACACCAAAACCAATCACTTTTAACTGATACAGTTACAGGCAGACATCTACCATATGAACTCAGCATTAAGATCAAGTTCAGCTCTTACAAAAAAATTCTACACATATCACATTTATAGGACAGGAAACACAAAACTTAACCCAGTAAATACTATCTTTCAAACCTGATATAATCAACACAGTATCCCACATGGTATCACTTTACGTGGTCAGTAAATTTTAACTCCATTTGATTATGTCATGTTCGCATAATGCCTAGGCTTAGGGATTAGAAAATCTTTCCTTTGGGACATAGATTCATTGGATTACTATTTATTTCCAAATCCTTGATTTCAGTATGGCAAACTCCTTCTGAAAATCCTTCAAAACCCAGCTTGCTCCAAATTCAAGTCCACACTCCTCATCCTGACGTTCAGATTTCTGGCTGAATCACCTCCATCCAGACCCAGAGGGAGGAAACCACAGCCCTCAGGAGCAAGACAAGTAATGAGTGAATGAGGTAGGCACCTCAGCCATAGAGTCAAGAGGATCAGGGGTGTTACTTCATCACAGAGATCCCACTGGCTTCAGATACCTGTCATATGTGCCAAGAGTGTGGACTTGGGACTTAGTTGTAATCTTCCAATTTTTAAGTGCAGAAAACTCATTTAAATATAAAGCATAGGGGGGTTAGTTTCCATTGAGGCACAGCTGAAACAAATCCAACTAGGAACCCTGAGGTTGCAGGTTCAATCCCTGGCCTCCCTCAGTGGGTTAAGGATCCGGTGTTGCTATGGCTGTGGCATAGGCCGGAAGCTGCAGCTTGGATTCAATCCCTACCCTGGGAACCTCCATATGCCATGGGTGTGGCCCTAAAAAGCAAAATAAATAAATAAATAAATATAAAGCATTGGGCCAGCCCAACTAAATCTATCCATGAGTCACCAACAGATATCAGGTCAACACCCTCACCTCTACAAAGAGAAAACTAACGTGACAAAAGGCCACTGACAAGCTTCCTATATGATGAGGGACAGCCTGCAGGTCACCTGGTCTCTGAGATGTGCTAGGCCTGCCTCATTCCCACAGGAATACATGCCCTCAGCTCTTCAACTTGCCAAATCTATTAGGGCAGCTCAAGCAGCTCCTCCCTTGAAAGCCTTCCTTCGCTTTTTTACACCTTGGGCCCATTAGCATAAATACCCTGAGTCTGTGTTTTATCTGTGCTGGTAACAGTTTACTACTTGGTGAATGCATGAGTCATGAATGGAGAAAAGGAGTCTGAGAAAAGATGCCAGGTTAGATGAGCCAAGATCAGGGCTAGGTACAGCCTGACACCAACAAGGCAGCTCCAGGACAAGAGGCAGTGGGTCCATTCTTTAAGAGCTAGGGAGAAATTTCAGGACTCACCTCATCCCTGGTTGTCAGGGGCCCTGGGGCCATATTCTTGGTCTGCTAAGTGCTCTTCCTAGAGAAGAGTCAAGCTGCAAAAGCAGAGCTGGGGAAAGAGAAGAGAGAAGTGAGGGGGTGCTTAGGAGGAAGACCCTTATATCCAGCCTGCCAGTGCAGCAGAGTGGAGAGGGAGGTAAGGAAGGCAGGTTACAGAGGACATCAGGCAGCCCATTCTTTTTTTTTTTTTTTTTTTTTTTTTTTTTTTTTTTTTTTTTGTCTTTTGTTGTTGTTGTTGTTGTTGTTGTTGCTATTTCTTGGGCCGCTCCTGCGGCATATGGAGGTTCCCAGGCTAGGGGTTGAATCGGAGCTGTAGCCACTGGCCTACACCAGAGCCACAGCACCGGCGGGATCCGAGCCGCGTCTGCAACCTACACCACAGCTCACGGCAACGCCGGATCGTTAACCCACTGAGCAAGGGCAGGGACCGAACCCACAACCTCATGGTTCCTAGTCGGATTCGTTAACCACTGCGCCACGACGGGAACTCCAGGCAGCCCATTCTTAACCAGTGTCCTATAAAAAAAGGCCCCAGGGCTGGACCAGGAGCAGTTCAGCCCCAGTCTCCAGCTGGGAAATGAAGCCCACGACCCCAGCAGCTGGATGAAACTCTGTTAAGTAAGTGTGTGGGCTCTGTTAAGAGGAAAAGGGCTGCATTATGCCCACAGGTGAGTGTTCGCATGGAGAAAAAGTGACCTATTACAATGAAAAGACAAGTTTCCCAACCACATTAGTCATGGGGCCAAAGGACAAGGCCCAAGAAACTCCAAACAGCAAGAGCACTACAGCTCTCCACAGAATGTAGATTTCGGGGGAGACTTGAAGCAGGGCAGAAGTCATAACCTGGCTGCACCTTCCCTTCTACTTCTATATCCAAGATTTGAAATATGATTCAAAATTTAAGAATGGGCAGTCATAAAATGGTATAGGTCTTCAACAAGTCAATTTCATGATGAAATTTTTAAGAGGGAAAATTTTCCTTAAATGAAAATCCATAAGGGTTCCCGTTATAGCTCAGTGGTTAACGAATCTGACTAGTAACCATGAGATGGCAGATTCGATCCCTGGCCTCACTCAGTGGGTTAAGGATAAGGCGTTGCCATAAGCTGTGGTGTAGGTCGCAGATGCAGCTCAGATCTGGCTTTGCTGTGTCTGTGAAATAGGCCAGCAGCTACAGCTCCAGATCAGCCCCTAACCTGGGAACCTCCATATGTCACAGGTAAGGCCCTAAATAGACAAAAGACTAAAAAAAAAAAAAAAGAGAGAGAGAGAGAGAGAAAGATAAACCATTCTTCAGATGTTATCTATAAGCCTTAACTGGCTAATCTGAACAAATGTACTGAAAGACACTTTGGGGACTATGAAGGCCAATTAAAATGAACTGGATATTAGATGATATTAGAGCATTATTATGAATATTGTTAGGTATGATCACGATATTCTGGACACAGAGAAAAACAAGAAAACATTATTAAGAAAATGGAGTTCCCGTCGTGGCGCAGTGGTTAACGAATCCGACTAGGAACCATGAGGTTGCGGGTTCGGTCCCTGCCTTTGCTCAGTGGGTTAACGATCCGGCGTTGCCGTGAGCTGTGGTGTAGGTTGCAGACGCGGCTCGGATCCCGTGGTGCTGTGGCTCTGGTGTAGGCCAGTGGCTACAGCTCCGATTAGACCCCTAGCCTGGGAACCTCCATATGCCGCGGGAGCGGCCCAAGAAATAGCAACAACAACAACAACAAAAGATAAAAAGACAAAAAAAAAAAAAAAAAAAAAAAACATTATTAAGAAACAATGCTGAAGTACTGAGGGTGAATTGAAGTAACTTGCAATTTTTAAAAAATGTGAAGACTTCAACAAGTCAATAGCATCAAAAGAGAAAAGTCTTATAGAATAAAAGAAGACTTAAGAGACCTATCAATCAAATGTATGTGTGGACCTTGCTTAGACATTTTGGAGGCACTCAAGGAAATGTGAACAGTGCTAAGATATTTGACAACATTAAAGAATCAATACTGGAGTTCCTGCTGTGGCACAACAGGATCAGCAGTGTGTCTGGAGCATATCCCCAGCCCAGCACAGTAGGTTAAGGGATCCAGCATTGCTGCATAGGTGACAACTGTGGCATCGATCTGATCCTTGGCCCAGGAACTCCATATGCTGTGAGTCGACCAAAAAAGAAAAAAAAAAAAAAAGAGTTAATATCAATTTTGTTAGGCTTAGACTAAAAATGGGCTGTGCTATTACCCTCTGCAAAAAACCGTAGCTATGCTTAAATAAAGAGTGCAAAATCTACAACTATACTTCATGGTGAGAAACTAGATGCTGTCTCACTAAGAATAGAAATAAGGCAAGAATGTCACATTTTAACACTCCTATTTAATATCATACTAGAATTCCAAGCTAATATAGGAAGACAAAAAAAGGAAATAAAAGGTATGCTGACTGGGAAGAAAGAAATTAAACTGTCTTCGTCTGCAGATGACCTGATTGTGTGTGTAGAAAATCCCAAAGAATTGACAAGAAATTTCTGGAACTAAGAAGTGATTATATCAAGGCTACAGGAAATAAGGTTAATATACATAAATCAACGCTTTCCTCTATACCAGTCATTAGCAAATGGAATTTGAAATCAAAACAACTATAACATTAGCACTCAGAAAAATCAAATACTTAGGTATAAATCTTTTAAAAATTTGTACAAGATCTATATCATGAAAACTATAAAACTCTGCTGAGAGAAATCAAAGATCTAAAAAAATGGGTAGTTCATATCATGCATAGGGAGATCTGATATTTTTAAGATGTCAGTTGTTCCCAAATGGTCGTAACATTCAACCCATCAAAATCTCAGCAAGCTACTTTGAAGATATCAACAAACTGGTTCTAAAGTTTATATGTAGAGGCAAGGCACAAACACAATCAGACAACTGACATGACCAGATTTCAGAACTTACTATATGGCTACAGTGATTAAGAAAGTGTGATACTGGCAAAAAATAGATTTAAAAAACAGACAAAAAAATCAATGGAACAAAATATAGAGTACAGAAATAGACTCACAAATAGGGTCAACTTAACTTTGACAAAGGAGTAAAGGAAATTCAATGGAGAAAGGATTATCTTTTCAATAAACCGCAGCACTGGAACAATTACACATCCACATACATAAATCTTATATCTTTCACAAAAATTAACTCATAATGGACCACAGGCTTTTAAAGGTAAAATGTGAAACTCTGAAATGCCTAGAAAATAATATGAAGAGGGAGTTCCCGTTGTGGCTCAGTGGTTAATGAATGTGACTAGCATCCATGAGGATGCAGGTTCAATCCCTGGGCTCACTCAGAAGGTTAAGGATCCGGCATTGCCATGAGCTGTGGTGTACGCTGGCAGCTGTAGCTCCGATTCGACCCCTAGCCTAGGAACCTCCATATGCTGCAGGGGTGGCCCTAAAAAGACCAAAAAAAAAAAAAAAAGAAAAGAATAGAACATGGGAGAAAATTTAGATGGCCTGGGGTTTGGCAATGTCTCTTCAGACATAACACCAAAAACACAATCCATAAAAGAAAAAAAATTGGTAAACTGGATTCTGTTACGATTAAAAACTTCTGGAGTTCCCTTTGTGGCTCAGTGGTTAACAGTCTGACTAGGAACCATGAGGTTGCAGGTTCACTCCCTGGCCTTGCCCAGTGGGTTGGGGATCTGGCATTGCCGTGAGCTATGGTGTAGGCTGGAGACGTGGCTCAGATCCCAGGTTGCTGTGGCTGTGGCATAGGGTGGCAACTGCAGCTCCGAACCCCACCCTGGAAACCTCCATATGCCACAGGAGCAGCCCAAGAAATGGAAAAAAAAAATACTTCTGCAAAAAATACTGGCAAGAAAATAAAAAGTCACGCCATAAATTGGGGGAAAAATACTTGAAGGAAAAAAAATAACAGCATGGAAAAGAGAAAGAGAATCATAATCACAGTTAAGGAAATTTTTTCACCTCTCAGTAAATGAAAAAAGCAAAGTAACAAAAGATTTAAAAAATACTATCAGGCAGATTAGATCAAATTGATGTTTATAGAACACTAAACCCCACAAGTGTAGAAAGGGCACAGAATATTAACCAATGCATATAAAATAAGTCACCAATTTCAAAAGATTAATATTTTAAAAGAGTATGTTCCTTGCCCAAGATGGAATTAGAGCAGAAATCAGTATCTAGAAAGACCTCCACAATTAGAAAATTAAGCAGTACTGGTCTAAAGGAGATATGGATGAAAAAAATTCCAAGGGACATTTAGAAATATTTTTAACTGAATGATTCTAATAAACACAACATATCAAAACATGTCACAACTAACCAAATTTGTAATATGGATCTAACCATATTGTGTCCTCTATCAAACTCACATCAAACTCACAAAGCCCTAACCTCCAGTGCCTTAGAATGTGATTGTATTTTTAGGCAGGGTCTTCAAAGAGACAATTAAGTTAAAATGGTATTACTAGAGTGGGTCCTAATCCAATATAACTGGTGAGTGGAAAATTGGAACACAGACAGATTTGAGGGAAGACCGTGTAAACCGTGAGAAGACAGCCATCCACAAGCCTAAGAAGGGCCTCAGGAGAAACCAACACCTTGATCTTTATCTTCTAACCTCCAGAATTGGGAGAAAATCAATCTGTTTTTTAAGCCACCCAGTCTGTGCTGCTTTATTATAACAGTCCTAGCAACAAAGACAGCAGCTAAAGCAGTTCTTAAAGAGAAACATATAGCTTCAAATGAATGCACCAGAAAAGTTTTAATTTAAAGAAATTAAAAACCAGAGTTCCCGTCGTGGCGCAGTGGTTAACAAATCCGACTAGGAACCATGAGGTTGCGGGTTCGGTCCCTGCCCTTGCTCAGTGGGTTAACGATCCGGCGTTGCCGTGAGCTGTGGTGTAGGTTGCAGACGCGGCTCGGATCCCGCGGTGCTGTGGCTCTGGTGTAGGCCGGTGGCTACAGCTCCGATTCAACCCCTAGCCTGGGAACCTCCATATGCCGCGGGAGCGGCCCAAGAAATAGCAACAACAACAACAACAAAAGACAAAAAAAAAAAAAAAAAAGAAATTAAAAACCAACTCCCACCTTAAGAAGCTAAGACATGAAAAGGAAAAAGTAATAGAGAGGAATTTATATTTCATGAAATATAAATGAAACTCCAAAGAGAATGAAAAAGCCAAAGGTTGATTATTGGCAAATGTTAAAATTTCTACATAAATTGGGACTCACTTGGGGAAATGCTGTTAAAGAATATGAGCTCTGCAACTGACTAGTAAAGTGGTACAGATTCTCTCTAAGCAGAGCTCCCCTGTCTTAAAATGGGAATAATACTCAATGTGTTGAATTAGTTACAATAAGCCAAATGTAGCATCTTATACCTAGTAAGAATTCAATAAATATTATTCTTATCGTTTTCAAAAAAAAAAAAATTTTTCTAAACCCTGGGCCTGAAACTATAAAACTCCCAGGAGGAAACATAGGGAAAAAGCTTCTTAACACTGAAATGGGCAATAATTTCTTGGCTATAACACCAAAACCACAAGCAACAAAAGCAAAAATAGACAAATGCGACTACATTAAACTTAAAAACTTCTATGCAGAAGAGGGAACAAACAACAAAGTGAAAAGGCAATCTACGGAATGAGAGAAAATAGATATAAACTATACATGGGATAAGAGGTTACTATCCAAAATATATAAAGAACTTCAACTCAATAACTAAAAACAAATAACCTGGCTAAAAAATGGACAAAGGATTTGAATAAACATTTCTCCAAAGAAGAGATACAATGGCCAAAAGTATGAAAAGATGCTAAACATCACAAATTATCAGGGAAATGCAAATCAATAGCACAATGAGATAGCACCTCGACCCATCAGAATATCCATTATTTAAAAGGGAGGGGACTACATGTAATCATTTGTGCTGGAACATGATGGAGGATAATATGGGAAGAAGCATGCATATATATGTATGTATAACTGGGTCACTGGTGTACAGCAGAAATTGACAGAACATTGTAAATCAACTTCAACAAAAAAAATTTAAAAACTACACATACAAAATAACAAGTTTTGGAGAGGATGTGGAGAAACTGAACCCTAGTGCACTACTGGTGACTTGTACAATGGTGCGGCCACTATGGAAAATACTATGAAGGTTCTTGAACTTGAATGGCATTCAGTAAGACATCAGTAACAATAGATTACCTTAAAAAATCCCAAATATCTGAAAATTAATTAGACTGGGCAGAGAAAAACTGGATTATCAAACATAGACAACTCTCTTGATGCCTTCCATTATAAAGGGGAACAGAGAGATGAGGTAATAAATAACTGAATGAAGAAACGATGAACCTGCTCTGGTCCAAACCCTGCAGTGGGTCCCAAAGACCACAGAAAGAGATCCACACCTATTATCTTAATAACCACAGCCTACCCCAACAATAGCCTAACCCCACTTCCCACTTGAGTTTCCATCATTCCTTCCATACATGTCCCTTTCCAGGCAGAAAGAACAAGCCATCATATCCTCACAGCTGGGTACAATCAGTGACCCATGAAGAGCCAAACAAGGTGCCCCTTCCTCAAAGCAATATCTCAAACCCAGTGGGACAGTCAATCAGGATGTACCATGCACTGAGCCCTGGAGTCCTCATGTATAAAGTGCTCCGGGACTAAAGGGGGCAGTGGGGGTAATTCTGGCAAGAACACTTCGAAATCCTTGCTCTGAAGGAACATCTGAGCTGGTTAGTTAACAAGAGTGAATTTGTGGAGTTCTCATTGTGGCTTGGTGGTTAACAAACCCAACTAGCATCCATGAGGACTCCGGGCCTGATCCCTGGCCTCGCTGAGTGGGTTAAGGATCTGGTATTGCCATGAGCTGTGGGTACGTTGCAGACAGGGCTCGGATCCCGAGTTGCTGTGGCTGTGGCTGTGGTGTAGGCCGACGGCTGTAGATCCAATTCGATCCCTAGCCTGGGAACCTCCATATGCCTCAGGTGCAGGCCCTACAAAGACAAAAAAGCATAACAAACAAACCAAAAAAAAAAAAAAAAAAAAAAGTGAATTTGTGAAGCATAAAGGAATGAAGGAATAAAACTCCATGGAGTGGAATACATGTCATTGTAAAACAGAGTCCAACCAGAGTGAAGAGTAAGAGATAATTCTGGGAGTTCCCATCGTGGCTCAGTGGTTAACGAATCAGACTGGGAACCATGAGGTTGTGGGTTTGATCCCTGGCCTTGCTCAGTGAGTTAACAATCCGGCGTTGCCGTGAGCTGTGGTGTAGGTTGCAGACGCGGCTCGGATCCCTCGTTGCGGTGCCTCTGGTGTAGACCGGTAACTACAGCTCTGATTAGACCCCTAGCCCGGGAACCCCCATACGCCGCGGGAGCGGCCCTAGAAAAGGTAAAAAAAAAAAAAAAGAGAGAGAGCGAGCTAATTCTGGAAAGGTGGGTTGAAGAGGCAATTCAGAATTGATGATAATCCCTTTTCCTGAGCCCTCACTGTCTGTCAGGCACCCTAACCACTGCAGAAACACAGTCGCATCTCTACCTCACAATAAAAAGAGTGCTCTCGACTTCATTTTACAGACGAGGAAAGGGAGGCACACAGAATAAACGCAAACGCCCAAGGTCCAGAGTTGATGGTAGAACCTCACAAGTCCAACGTTAGAGCCCACAAGCAGGGAAAAGCAATAAAGAGAGGACCCCCTTTTTTAACAGCTGAACTAGAACATGGGAAAAGACAAAATATGTTGAGAGAACACAAAGGTGAGGGGAGAGGAGAAAGGGAAGAAGAAATTACAAGATTTAACAGCACGTGAGATTAGTGGGAAAATCTGTAAAACTCAAAGAGGCAAGGAGAATCCTGAGGTCATGCACTAAGTGTCCAGCAGTGATATCCTGCTATTAAAATATGAGATAGGACTACAATATTAAGGACAACCACGTAATGCACCTTCCAGTTATGAGCAAAGGCAAGAACACGAGGTGGTAGTCCCCATCTGAGGTGGGCCTGCCATGCCCCTAGGAGTTTTCCTCCCACCCGACTTTCTCCACCCCATGCTTCTCAAAGAGACCGACTCCGGAGAAGCCAGACATGTCCGGGAGCTGCAGACCTGGGCAGAATCATGGGGCCACAAACCCTTGGATGTCTGGCCCAGCCCCCCGCCCCCCGAGATCCTACCAACACCCCCAGAAGACCGCGGGCCTGAGGCTGTTAACCCACATCCCTCTCTCCCATCAAGGTAAATCTGGGTGTTTGCCCCAAGCCAGACCTTCCCCAAAGACCCAGGTCCTAGGAGCCAAGCGCTGGGCACCACCTGGCAGCGGCCCCCCAGTTAACATCCAGGAAGGGCGCCTGAGCAGCGCGCCTCAGCAGTGGGGACGTCTGCTCCGGACGAGGAGCATTTGTGCCCCCCAAATTACCTGCACTAGTCCCGACCCCTCTGGGACGGACGCTGGGTCCGCAGCACCACTGGCCAGCGCGACCCAAGACCTCTGCCCACAGCTTCTCCGACCCCGCCCGGAAAAAAAAAAATCAACTCTCAAAGAACCCGCAGCCAAAATGGACCAACCGCGCCGCCCTCGCCCGGCTTTCCCGACCCGCTTTACCAGGGAGCCAGTGGCCAAAGGTGGGCTAGCTCACCACAAGCTCGGAAAGTCGTCCAAGCCTCACGAACCAAGGTCCGGCGGCGCGAAAGTACGCTACCCACAATTCCTCGGGGTGGGACTACCATACCCACAATGCCCTGCGGCACGGGTACACCCCCACCCCCCAACCTGACCAGGCCTTTTACAAGAACGCCAGCTCCAGCGTTCCATCCCTCTGCTCCTCCGGCACCTGCGGTCCAGGTAATGACGGCAAGCCAATTGGGGGAACTTCCCGTGTGGCTCAGCAACAATGACCCCGACTAGTATCCATGAGGATTTGGGTTTGATCCCCGGCTTTGCTCAGTGGGCTAAGAATCCGGGAGCTTACAGTGAGCTGGAGTGTCGGTCGCAGACGGAGCTCGGAGCGGATCCCGGATCCCGCGTTGCAGTGTGGGCAGGCAGCTGCAACTCCAATTCAGCCCCAAGCCTGGGAACCTCCATATGCCACAGGTGCGGCCCTAAAATGGGAAAAAGAGAAAAAAAAAAAAAAAAAAAAAAGGAAAAAGTAAGCATGAAAACATATAGGGCTACAATAACTAAAATAAAAATTATTTTACTAGTCCAAAAATCATGGGTTATATGTAACAGAATAGGAATCTCAGGAACATAAAGTCTTTACAAAGAGACTCTAGGAATTTGACAAAAGTGTTTTAAAGTTACTTCCTGTTTACTTCTCAAAATGGAGTACTGGGAACCAGATTTAACCCCTTGCCTAAAACAACTTTTAAATGACATGACAAGTTTGAAGACACTGGACGTAAGACAACGAAGAGCAATGAACCCTGATAAATGGGTGAGGAACCAGGTGCAAGCCTTTGAGCATCACTGGTTGGAGAGAAATTTCAGGTCACAGGGGAGAGAAAGGAAATCCAGTGAGGGTCCTCTTCCTGAAGTTCCACTGGGTGCCAACCAGCATGCACATGTACAACCCCTAGGAAAGAAACTGAAAAGGAAGGAGGGAAATACCCTTAGTTCACATAGGGCCAGGAACAGTGTCTGTTCCTAACAGAGTGGAAATCATAATTCCCATGCATAGTGTGGAGTAAAAATACAGGGTTTTGCCTGAATGATAGGAGCAAAATTAGGCCTAAATGCTTGATTGAATCTTAAATTAAGGGAGAAGTGTGTCAAATACGTTTCAAAGACCCTTTTTTTTTTAGGTTTTATTTTTATTTATTTTTGCTTTTTTTTAGGGCTGCACCCATGGCATATGAATGTTCCCAGGCCAAGGAGTGGAATCGGAGCTACAGCTGTCAGCCTACACCATAGCTCACCACAATGCCGGATCCCCAACCGAATAAGGCCGGGATCCTGCATCCTCATAAATACTAGTCAGATTCATTTTCACTGCACCATAAGTGGAACTCCGTTTCAGAAATCTTAAGAGTTAGAGTTCCCTGGTGGCTTAATGGGTTAAGGATCCACATGGTCACTGCTTTGGCTTGGGTCACTGCTGTGGTGTGGCTTCAATCCCTGGCCTGGGAACTTTTGTATGTTGTGGGCACAGCCAAAAAAAAATCTTAAACTTTTTTTTTTTTTTTTTTTGCTTTTTAGGGCCACACCCACAGCATATGGAAGTTCCCAGGCTAGGGGTCGAATGGGAGCTGCAGCTGCTGGCCTATGCCACAGCCACAGCAATACCGGATCACAGCATGCCAGATGAGTGAGGCCAGGGGTCAAACCCACATTCTTATGGATACTAGTCGGGTTCATTACAGCTGAGCCACAGCGGGAACTCCCACTTTCATTTCTGCATGCATCATGTATGTAAAATGTATAATATGTAATTATACATATTCTTACATAAAATTTTAAAGAAGGATAAATTCAAGATTTCTCATAAAATGAACATTAAATTTAACATAATTCAATTAAAATAGCATGTGCATATATTTCAATACCACAAAGTAATTCTAATGTTTGTCTGGATGGCTATACTGATGATATTTATCAAAAAATGATTAATAAAAGTCAATTTGCTCAGGAGTTCCCATTGTGGCCCAGTGGAAACTAATCTGACTAGGAACAATGAGGTTGCGAGTTTGTTCCCTGGCCTCGCTTAGTGTGCTATGGTGTAGTTCTCAGATGCAGCTTGAGATCCAAACTTGGCTTGAATCCTGTGTTGCTGTGGCTGTGGTGTAGGCCAGCAGCTGTAGCTCCAATTGGACCTCTAGCCTGGGAACCTCCATATGCCACAGGTTCAGCCCTAAAAAGCAATTAAAAAATTAAAAATTTATAAAAACCTCAATTTGCTTTATTTGAGTTACAAAGGTATAATAATCTGTGTCAGTGATGCAAGTCAGCTGTATGGAACTAAGGGAACATCAATAAATTAGCTAATAAGGAAGAGAGGGAGGAAAATTGAGAAAGCTTATTTCAAATCAGTTTGGAAAGCCTGAAAAGTAGTTATTTGGGAGAAATTAAGCTAGTTCACAAGGCAAATATAAAAAACGAAATCAGAGATGTAATACGAAATATTATTTTGAAAACCATCTTGTGGTATGGAAAGCCTCTGCAGGCGTTGTACTGAAACCAAGACCATAAAGAAAAGAATGCCTCAAGACAACAGCGCCAGGAGAGGTGTGCTCATACTCCTTGGTGGCTTTCTCTCTCATCTGTCTGGGAAATCCAGCTGAAGTGACCAAGCCTGCTATTGAGAGAGAAAAGGGACGTTTTTGTAAACATTGGTGCCTTAAGCTTTGAAACAGAGCAAAGTCTGACGAACTACTATGAGCCATGGGGAAAACTTACAGACTGTGTGGTAGTGAGGAATCCTGCAAGCAAATAATCAAGAGTATTTGGTTTTGTAACTTTTTCTTCCATAACTGAAGTTGATGCTACAAAATCTCATTTAATTGAAGGAAGAGTGATTGAGCCAAAATGCGTTGTAGCAAGAGAGGAACCTGGAAAACCTGGCACTCAGGCAACTGAAGAAGCTATTTGTTGCTGCAAAGAATATGGAAAAGTTGATGTCGTTTGAGATAATTAGTGACAGGCAATCTGGAAAGAAATTGAGTTTTTCTGAGCTACCTAATGACACAAAGCTAAGTTGCAACCCATGTGAGAATTGGTTTGCTTCTGGTCCATCTACACTTCTAGGGCTCAGGCTCTAGGGACCATCCCAAAGTGTAGACTGATACCTTCTGGCCCTAAATGACTGTGGAAATCACTGCTCAGCCTCTCAACTACCTCTCAATATGCACAAGCACTTCCATACAAAAATCCACAGAAGAATGGCTCATCTCTATTTCCCCCAAAAGAAAGATGTCTTTTCTAACTTCTTGGCCAGACTGTTCACTCTCTAGTTAGCTCTTTAATGCCTTCAAGTCGATTTTTAAAAATATTTTCTCTGTTTTAGTTGCCAATAGTCTTTGCATTTAGTTGAATAACCAAGTTACTAGAAATGAAACTTATACATATTAATTGTGTTTCTGTATAATAAAAGAGAAGCATCAATAGCCAAAATAAAAATTAAACAGTATTATAATTGGCTAGTTTTATGGGCCTACATTTTTTTCCCTTCTCTTCAGTGAAGTCCCTAGTTCTGCACTCAGAATTTTGGGTACAGATTATTAGTAACTCCTCTGTCATCTCTCTGCAGTTCAAGTTCCTACAAAGTTGAAGCCCTCCTGTTTTTTGTTTGTTTGTTTAAACAGCTGCACCTGCAGCATATGGAAATTCCTGGGCAGGGTCAAATCAGAGCTGCAGCTGCCAGCCTACACAACAGCCATGGCAATACCAATCTAAGCTGCATCTGAGAACTACACCATAGCACATGGCAATGCCAAACCCTTAACCCACTGAATGAGGCCAGGCATCAAACCCACATCCTCACAGAGACAACATCAGGTCCTTAACCCAAGCCATAACAGGAACTCTAATAATTTTTGAAAGAGGAAAGTAATCCAATGTGTGTCAGAAGTATATGACTACTGTTCGCCATACATGAATGCTACATGGCTAAACTTGGAAAATAAAGCTATTGGCCACAGTCAAATCAAACTTTACTGCCTTAATTGCTATTTCTTTCATGGAATTTTTAAAATAAAATGACAACCAAAAATCTGTATAGAGGTGAGTTCCCATTCTGATGCAGTAGAAATAAATCCGACTAGTATCCACGAGGATTTGGGTGCAATCCCTGGCCTTGCTCAGTGGGTCAGAGATCCAGTGTTGCCATGAGATGCGGTGTAGGTCTTAGACACAGCTCAGATCCCACATTGCTATGGTGTAGGCCAGCTGCTGTAGCTCCAATTGGACCCTCTAGCCTGGGAATTTCTACATGCAGCTGGTGCAGCCCTAAAAAAGAAAAAAAAAATCTGTACTGAGGAAGTTCCCTTGTGGGGCAGTAGGTTAAGAACATGGCATTGCTGCAGCTATGGCACAGGCTGCAACTGTGGTACAAGTTTGATCCCTGGCCTGAAAACTTCCACATGCCATGGGCATAGCCTCCCCCCCACAAAAAAAAAATCTGTATAGAGTGATACCATGGAAGGTAGATTAGGAAGCACCAGAAATCTGTTTCTAGGCATACACAATAATTATACTGGCAAAAACTGCCAGTTAACTAAATAGTTACTGAAGTAACTGTTTTGAAACTCTAGAGTCTCTATGGGCACTTGCAGCTTCCAGAGGATGGCCTGGATACTAAATAGCAATAATTTTAGTCAATTACAGCCACTAGTGTGATAGTAGCTCCCCATCCCTCACAGGCAGCCATGCCCATGTTCCTGGTGAGACTTGCAGAAGCCAGGGTGATCAATAGGGACTTTATTTTCTAAATATTATGGATCTGTGTTCTGATTGCTTGCTGCTTTTGATCATGAAAGTGCAGGCACAGAAGTGACCAGCTATTGTTTTAACCCACACTGGAAGAAGCAATATTCAGAGTATTTGAAAGAACAGCACCTAGGGGGTGTTGTTCTTACTTTGTTCTTCGCTTTCCCATTTTGGAAGACAGATATTTGAAGTTTAGGACATTCCAAAGCAACCATATGTATAAGGATATTTAGAAAGTCACCATAATGCCCAGGGAAAGATACAGCCTCAGCAAAGTCTTGAAAAGAATTTAACCTTTCACCTTAGGCTGATACCTGGTACATAAATACCCTACAACATGTTTGTTTGTTTGTTGTTTGTCACTGTGCAGCATATGGAGTTCTTGGGCCAAGGATCAGATATGAGCCACAGCTGTAAAATGCCACAGCTGCAGCAACACTGGATCCTTAACCCACGGTGCTAGGCCAGGGATTGAACCTACATCCTAGTGTTCCAGAGATACTGCTAATCCCATTGCACCACAGCAAAAACTCCACCCTACAACATTTTTATTTTAAAGAAAACCCTGGGAAAGGGAGAGAGTCTGATTTCTGGAATTATCACATTAAAAGTCTTAAATGTCCAGTTTTCAACAACAAAAAAATCACAAAGTATATGAAAAACAGAAAAATATGTCTAATTTAAAGGAAAAAAATAAATCAACAGAAAGTACCCTAAAGACACACAAACATTAAACTCACTAGACAAAGACTCTTTTTTTTTTTTTTTTTTTTTTTTTGGTGGCATGTGGAAGTTCCTGGGCCAGGGATAGAACCAAAGCTACAGCAGTGATGACACCAAATCCTTTACTGCTGGGCCACCATGGAACTCTGACAAAGGATTTTTAAAAACTGTCTTAAAGATTCTCAAAGAGCTAAAGGAAAACATGGACAAAGACAGGAAAACAATGCATAAATAAAATGTGAATATTAATAAAAAGAAAATATAAAAATCCTATTGTGGCTCAGCAGTAATGATTTCAACTAGTATACATGAGGATGCAGGTTCAATCCCTGGCCCTGCTCAGTGGGTTAAAGTATCCAGTGTTGCCATGTGCTGTGGCATAGGTTACAGATGTGGCTCAGATTCGGTATTGCTATGGCTGTGGCATAGGCCAGCAGCTGCAGCCCTGATTTGACCCTTAGCTTGGGAACTTATGTAAGCCTCAGGTGCAGCATTAAATAAATAAATAAGCAAGTAAATAAATATAATAATAAGGAAATAAAAAGAAATTGTGGAAATGAAAAGTACAATAACTGAATGCAAGCTTCGTAAGAGGGGTTCAAAAGCAGAAGTGAGGAATTTCCTTTGTGGTTCAGCTGGTTAAAAACCCAGCTAGTGGAGTTCCCGTCGTGGCGCAGTGGTTAACGAATCCGACTAGGAACCATGAGGTTGCGGGTTCGGTCCCTGCCCTTGCTCAGTGGGTTGACGATCCGGCGTTGCCGTGAGCTGTGGTGTAGGTTGCAGACGCGGCTCGGATCCCACGTTGCTGTGGCTCTGGCGTAGGCCGGTGGCTGCAGCTCCGATTGGACCCCTAGCCTAGGAACCTCCATATGCCGCGGGAGCGGCCCTAGAAATAGCAACAACAACAACAGCAAAAGACAAAAAAAAAAAAAAAAAAAAAAAAAAAAAAACCCAGCTAGTATCCATGAGGATGCAGGTTTGATCCCTGACCTCACTCAGTAGGTTAAGGATCTGGTGTTGCCGTGAGCTGTGGCATAGGTTGCAGACAGAGCTCAGATCTGGCATTGCTGAGGCTGTTGCATAGGCCTGCAGCTGCAGCTCCAGTTCGACCCCTAGCCTTTCTTATGCTTCAGGTGCAGCCCTAAAGAAAAAAAAAGAAAAAGCAGAACTGAGCATGAAGAGAAAAGGATCAACAAATTTGAAATAGGGCAACAAATTTGAAATAGGGCAACTGAAGTTATAAAATATGAAGAACAAAGTAAAAGACTGAAGAAAAATGAACAGAGCCTAAAGGACCTGTGGAATGCCATCAGGCAAATCAATATTTGCAATGTGGAAGTCCCAGAAGACTGAGAGAAAGGGCAAAAAAGAATAATTGAAGAAATACATACTGAAAACTTCCCAAATTTGAAAAAAACATATAAATCTATAACTTTAAGAAGGTCAATGAACTCTAAGTAGGATAATCTCAAGGAGACACACATGAGATACATTATAAACAAACTGTCAAAAAAGAAAGACAAAGAATCATGAAAGCAGCAAGCTTATCAAATACAAATGATCCTTAGTAAGAGTATTCATCATTTTTCAAAAGAAACTTTGGAGGCCAGAAACCAGTTGGGTGATACTTTCAAAGTGTGTTGAAAGAAAAAAACTCCCAACCAATTCTATATCCGGAAATATAGTCCTTCAAAAATGAGGGAGAAATTAAGACATTCTCAGATAATTGGAACCTGAAGGGGCTCATTACTTCTAGATATGACCAGCAAGAAATGCTAAAGAGAGTCCTTAGGTTGGAATGAAAAGACACTAAACACTAATTGTAAGCTGTATGTAGAAATAAAGATTTCAGGTGAAAGTAAATATACAGATAATTATAAAAGCTAATATAACTGCAACATTGATTTATAACACTACTTTGCATTTTCTACATGATTTAAGAGACAAATGCATAAAATGCAGGAGTCTTTTTTTTTTTTTTTTTTTTGGTCTTTTTTATAGCCACACTTACCCCATATGAAGTTCCTGGGCTAGGGGATGAATGAGAGCTGCAGCTGCAGGCCTATACCACAGCCATGGGAACAGTGCATCTGAGCCTCATCTATGACCTATGCCCCAGTTTATGGCAACACTGGATCCTTAACCATTGAGTGAGGCCAGGGATTGAACCCTCATCCTCACAGACACTCTATCAGGTTCTTAACCCACTGAGCCACAATAGGAACTCCCCAAAAAGCAAATACTAAACTATGTTATTGGGCACATAGTTTATATACAAATATAGGTTGTGACAACAACATAAAAAAGGTAGAGCTATTTAGGAACAGAGTTTTTACATGCTATAGAAGTTAAATTGGTATCAACTCAAATTATAGTATTATAATTTTAGCATGTTAAATGTAATCCCCAGGATAACCACAAAGAAAATATCTAAGGACTATACACAAAAAGAATGATAAGGTAATAAAAATATTTCACTACAGGAGTTCCCATCATTGCTCAGTGGAAACAAATCTGACTAGCATCCATGAGGATTCAGGTTTGATTCCTGGCCTTGCTCAGTGGGTTAAGGATCCAGCATTGCCATGAGCTGTGATGTAGGTCGCAGATGTGGCTAGGATCTGATGTTGCTGTGGCTGTGGTATAGGCCGGCAGCTGTAGCTCTGATTCAACCCCTAGCCTGGGAACCTCCACATGCCACGGAGGTGGCCCTAAAAAACAAAACAAAACACGGATAACCTGACTCTCTTGCTGTACAGTGGGAAAATTAAAAAAAAAAAAAAAAAATTCACTACAAGAATCAACTAAACACAGAAAAAGTCATTAATGAAGGAAATTAGGGACAAAAAGTCTATAATGCATATAGAAAAGAAAGAAAAAATGGCAGAAACAAGCCAGTCCTTATCACTCATTACTTTAAATGTAAATGGATTAAACTCTTCAAATGAAAGGCACAGATTAATGGAATGGATTTAAAGAAAGCATGATCCAACTATAAATTTTCTACAAAAGACTCACTTCAGATCCAAAGGCACAAATAGGTTGAAAGTGAAAGGTTGGTTAAAAAAAAAAAAAGAAAATCCATGAAATTATACCTAAAAAAGAGTTGGGTTACTGTTGGGAGACATGTTTCTACCATCTTTTCTTAGCCTCTCTGCTTCTGTTTTCTATGCTGAAAACTCTTGTCCTGCTTTACCTTTACCCTATATTCCTGCTTGAAAAACAGTCAAAGTGCTGGCAAATAACTTAAGCTTAAGAACAAAGACTAAAAGGCATAAGTTATTCATGTGGTCAGCTGAATGAGGACATAATGTGTTGGTCTAGGCATGCCAGACCTGTGCAGATAGGGATGCCGTTTGCACAGCATGTTAGGTCCTGTTAAGAATAAGAGGAAGGAGTTCCCGTCATGGCGCAGTGGTTAACAAATCCGACTAGGAACCATGAGGTTGCGGGTTCGGTCCCTGCCCTTGCTCAGTGGGTTAATGATCCGGCGTTGCCATGAGCTGTGGTGTAGATTGCAGACGCAGCTCGGATCCTGCGTTGCTGTGGCTCTGGCGTAGGCCAGTGGCTACAGCTCCGATTCAGCCCCTAGCCTGGGAACCTCCATATGCCGTGGGAGCGGCCCAAGAAATAGCAACAACAACAACAACAAAAAGACAAAAGACAAAAAAAAAAAAAGAATAAGAGGAAGATGAGCCATGACCCCAAGGGGTTTATGAGGGGTCATTAGCAGGATATGCATTAGCAAGGAGAACAAGGTACAAACCTAGGCACTCCTGGTTTGCCACAGATTGGCACACTGTCTGCAGAAGCACAATGGTGATCCTCTAGATGCTATGCATAGACAGCTGATGACAGGCTTCCTCAATGCTAGATTGTTAAATGCCTAAAGGTCAGAGTAAAAGCTTAACCAGCTACCAGCTACATGACTTTTAAAAAAAGGAAAAACTGGAGTTCCCATCGTGGCGCAGTGGTTAACAAATCCGACTAGGAACCATGAGGTTGCGGGTTCGGTCCCTGCCCTTGCTCAGTGGGTTAACCATCCGGCGTTGCCGTGAGCTGTGGTGTAGGTTGCGGCCGCGGCTCGGATCCCGCGTTGCTGTGGCTCTGGCGTAGGCCGGTGGCTACAGCTCCGATTTGACCCCTAGCCTGGGAACCTCCATATGCTGTGGGAGCGGCCCAAGAAATAGCAAAAAGACAAAAAAAAAAAATAAAGAAAAACTATATCCTGCACCTACAGCCCCCTCCTCACCTGACGTAATCCTAAAGAGCACAATAAAAGCAGTGTGGTTTCTTGAAGTGGCGCTCTTGGTCCCTGAGACCTTGAGTCCCCCAGTTCCCATATTTGATTAAGATAAATGTCTCTGTGTCTTGTTTTATGATAACCTTAAGTTTCACAGCACCCGTTCTTCAGCCCTCACTTGCTCAGCTGGTCTCGGCAGGTTACTATGCTAATATCTGAAAAAATAGACTTAAAATAAAAAAGGTTTACAAAAGACAAAGAAGGACATTGTTTATTAATAAAAGGGTTTTTTTTTCTTTTTATGGCCATACTTGCAGCATATGGAAGTTCCCAGGCGAGGGGTTGAATCAGAGCCACAGCAACACAGGATATGAGCCGTGCCTGCAACCTACACCAAGCTCATGGCAACACCAGATCCTTAACCCACTGAGCAAGGCCAGGGATCAAACTACATCCTCATGGATACCAGTTGGTTTCATTACCACTGAGCCACAACAGGAACTTCTCAATAGATTTTTAAAGTAGATATCATATTAAGCATCAACTTCAATCACAGCAGGATGAATTTAGAAATCAATAACACAAAAGAAAACTGGAAAATTCATAAATATATAGAAATTAAACAACAGGGAGTTCCCGTCGTGGCTCAGTGGTTAACAAATCCGACTGGGAACCATGAGGTTGCGGGTTTGGTCCCTACCCTTGCTCAGTGGGTTAAGGATCCAGCGTTGCCCTGAGCTGTGGTGTAGGTTGCAGACGCGGCTCGGATCCCGAGTTGCTGTGGCTGTGGTGTAGGCCAGCAGCTACAGCTCCAGTTCAACCCCTAGCCTGGGGACCCCCCGTATGCCGCGTGAAGCGGCCCAAGAAATGGCAAAAAGACACACACACACAAAAATTAATCAACACACTCTTATACAACCAAAGGGTAAAAGAATAAATCACAAGAGAAATTAGAAAATCCAGAGATGAATGTAAACAAAATCCAACATACCAAATTTTATGGGAAAGAAATAGTTTTAAATTCTTACATTTACATTCTGCATTAAGAAGCAGAGGGGAGGAGCTCCCGTTGTGGCTCAGCAGAAACAAATCTGACTAGCATCCATGAGGATTCAGGATTGATCCATGGCCTTGCTCAGTGGGTTAAGGATCTGGCGTTGCCATGAGCTGTGGTGTAGGTTGCAGACGAGGCTCAGATACCGTGTTGCTGTGGCTGGGGTGTAGGCTGGCAGCTGTACCTCCCATTCGACCCCTAGTCTAGGAATCTCTATATGCCATGAGTGCAGCCCTAAAAAGGCAAAAGACAAAAGCAGAGGGGAATTCATAGCTACAAATGTCTACATTAAATAGAAGAAAGATTTCAAATCAAGAACCTAAATGTATACCTTAAGGAGCTGGTGAGGGCAGACAAATAAACTAAACCCAAAGCTAGCAGAAGGAAGGAAGTAAAGAAATAAATTCGAGAAGAGAAAGCAATAGAGAAAATCAATGAAACTAAAACTTGGTTCTTTGAGGAGTTCCCGTTGTGGCACAGTGGAAAGGAATCCGACTAGTATCCACGAGGATGCAGTTCAATCCCTGCCCTCGCTCAGTGGGTCAGGGATCTGTTATTGCTGTGAGCTGTGGTGTAGGTCACAGATGACACTCAGCCCCCAAGCTGCTGTGGCTGTGGCATAGGCTGGTGTTTACAGCTCAATTTTGACTCCTAGTCTGGGAACTTCCATATGCCATGGGTGTGGCCCTAAAAATAAAAGAAAAAAAAAAAGATGACAAAGTAGAGAAGATGCAAATAACTAAAATTAGAAATGAAAGTGGGGACATTATTACCAATCCTATAAAGATAAAAAGGTTTAGAAGTGAATACTATGTACACCACAAAATTAGATAACCTAGAAGTAATGGACACATTTCTTTTTTTTTTTTTTTTTTTTTTTTTGTCTTTTTGCTATTTCTTCGGGCCGCTCCCACAGCATATGGAGGTTCCCAGGCTAGGGGTCGAATCGGAGCTGTAGCCACCGGCCTACGCCAGAGCCACAGCAACACGGGATCCGAGCTGCGTCTGCAACCTACACCACAGCTCACGGCAACGCCGGATGGTTAACCCACTGAGCAAGGGCAGGGACCGAACCCGCAACCTCATGGTTCCTAGTCGGATTCGTTAACCACTGCGCCACGACGGGAACTCCAACACATTTCTTAAAACATAAAATTACATGAACTGACTCAAGAAGAAATACAGAATTTGAACAGACATATAACAAGTTAGGAGATTGAAAAGGTAATTAAAAACCTCCCAACATAGAAAAGTTCTGGACAAGATGACTCTACTGGAGAGTTCTACGAAGCACTTAAATAATGAACACCAACACCTCTCAAATTATCAAAATACTGAAGAGGAGGAAATACTCCCTAACTCATGTTAGTAATGCCAGCATTACTCTAATGCCAAAGTGAGATGAAGATATAACAAGAAAGTAAGCTACAGGCCAATATTCCTTATGAATATAGATGCAAAAATCCTCAGCAAAATATTACCAATTTAAATCCAACAGTGCATTAAAAAGATTATTCACAAACTAGGGCAAAGTTGACCAGAAAAAAAAAATAAATAAAATTATTCACCATTACCAAGTGAGATTTATCCCAGGAATGAAAACATAGGTCAACATAAGAAAATTAATCAATGAAATACATCAAATTACGAAGATGAAGGGAAAAAAGGATGATCGTCTCTATTGATGCAGAAAACACATTTGACAAATTCAATATCCTTTCATGATAAAAACTCAGAAAACTAGGAATAAAGGAAAAATTCTTCTGACACAACAAAGGCCGTTTAAGAAAAGGTTATAGCTAACATGGTAAATGTCTACAAGTTTTTCTCCTGAGTTCAGGAATAAGACAAATATGCCCACTTTCACTACTGCTACTCAACCCTGTACTAGAATTTCTAGCCAGAGCTATTATAAAAAGAAATAAAAGCATTCAAATTGGAAAAGAACAGGTAAAATTATCTCTATCTGTGGGTGCTTGATCCTATATATGCAAAATTCCAAAGAATTCACAGCCATTTAAAGCCCCTAGAGTTAATAAACAAATTCAGCAAAGTTGCACAGTACAGATCAAAACATAAAATTTAGTTGTGTTTTTATATACCAGCAATGAACAATCCAAAAGGAAGTTAGGAAAGAAATTTAAATTATAATGGCATTTTTAAATTCCTAGAAATAAATCTAACCAAGAAGTTAAAAGACTTACATGCTAAAACTACATAACATTACTGAAAGAATTTAAGGAAAATCTAAATACATAGAAAGACATCCTGTGTTCATGGATAGGAAGATAATATTATTAAGATGTCAGTACTACCAAAGTAACCTATAGATTCAGTGTAATTACTATCAAGATTTCAACTGCCTTTTTTTACAGAAATGGAAAAGCTTATCCTCAAACTCATATGGAATTCAAACGGTATCAACTCAGATTATAACATTATAATTTTAGCATGTTAAATGTAATCTCCAAGTAGCCAAAATAATCTTGAACATGAAGAGTAAAGTTGGAGGACTCACACTTCCTAACTTCTAAACTTACTAGGAAGCTATAATAATTAAGCATTATGGTACTGGCATAAGGACAAACATATAGAATATCAGAATGGAACAGAAGAGAGTTCAGAGCTAAACCTTCACACATATTGTCAACTGAATTTTGACAAGTGTGCTAAGACCATTCAGTGGGGGAAAGGACAATATGGTACTAGGAAAAGTTGAATATCCACATGCAAAAGAATGAACTCAAATTAGTACAAAGATATAGACATAAAAATTAAAACGATTTAACTTTCAGAAGAAATGTTCAGGAAAATCTTGAGGACACTGGATTTGGCAACAATTTCATGGATTTGATACCCAAAGCACCAGCAACAAGAGAAAAAAAAAATAGACAAACTGAACATCAAAATTAAAAACTTTTGAGTTCCTGTTGTGGCTCAGCAGGTTACCAACCCAACTAGAATCCATGAGGATTCAGGTTTGATTCCTGGCCTTGGCCAGTGAGTTAAGGATCTGGCATTGTCATAAGCTGTGGTATAGTTTGCAGATGCGGCTTGGATCCCACGTTGCTGTTGCTGTGGCATAGGCCAACAGCTGCAACTCCAATTCAACCCTTAGCCTGGGAACTTCCATGTGCCGCAGGTGTGGCCCTAAAAAGCAAAAAAAAAAAAAAAAAAAAAAAAAAAAAAAAACCCAAAAAACAAAAAAAAAAAACTTCTATGTGTCAAAAATAGCATCAAGAGTGAAAAGGCAAACAGGAGTTCCCGCTATGGCGCTATGGATCTGTGACATCTCTGCAGTGGGCCAGGATGCAGGTTTGATCCCCAGCCAGGCAAAGTAGGTTAAAGGATCTGGCAGTTGCTGAAGCTGCAGTGTAGATAGCAACTGAGGTTCTCAGATCTGATCCCTGGCGCAGGAACTCCATATGCTGAGAAGCAGCCAAAAAAGAAAAAAGGAGAAAAAAAAAAAAAAAAAAGACCCTATTATATAGCGCAGGGAACTATCCTCAATATTTTGTAATGACCTATAAGGGAAAAGAATCTTAAAAAGAATAGCTATAAATAAATATAACTGAATCACTGCACTGTACACCTAAAAATAGCATGACATTGTAAATCACCTATATGTCAATTAAAAAAATAAATAAAAGAAAATGTCAAAAATAGAGAAAAAAATATTCAAAATTCCAGGGAACAAGTGTCCAGCTGACTTTAGATCAAATATATACTCTTTTTATCAGTGACAGTAGGGTTCCCGATTAAGATCTCATCATATGGTATCCTGAAGGAAAGAAGTAAGTCCCCTATAGAAACCAAGGTGCTGGGAAGAAAGGAAAGGACCTTAGGATGCCAAAAATCTCATGAAGGTCCACCACACGTGAGTGTTAGCCTGCCCCTCAGATTTCATCCACCATCTTACATCTCGACTATTTGATATTAGCTGAATTCTTGTTGGCTCTGTACCTCAAAGCTGTTGATCCTCTTGATGGCTTGTTGAGAAGTCACACCTTAATAGATGGGAAGAGACTGTTTAGAATCATTTGAATCTGGAGTCAAATGCTGACTGCTCCGCTCACCTAGATATGTGACCTTGGACAGATCACTTAACTTTTCTAAGCCTCAGCTTCCTAATTTATCATGATTTTTTAGAAATATCATAGAACTAGTATATGTAAAGCTCTTAGAAAATGTTCAATAAATGACATGTTGTGTTATAACAGTTTTAAAAAAAAGAATCAAAGGGCAGTCCACAAAATAAGAGAAAATATTTGCAAATCATATATCTGATAAGGGATTGTTATCCACAAATATAAAGAACGCATACAAATCAACTCATTGACAAGAAAATAACTCAGTTCAAAAAGTAGGCCAAGGACTTGGATAGACATTTCTCCACAGAAGATATACCAATAGCCAATAAGCCCATGAAAAGATGCTCAACATCATTAGCCATTAGAGAAATGTGAATTGAAACTATAAAAGATAAGATATTATGGCTCTAATTTTAAAAATATAAAATAACAAGTATTGGCAAGTATGTGGAGAAATTGGAACTCTGTGCATTGCTGATGGGACTAGAACATAGTTATATTACCATATGATCCAGCAATTCTACTCTTAGGTATATAATCCAAAAGAATTGAAAGCACCAACTTGAATCTGTAGAGCAGTGTTCCTAGAAGCAATATCTAGTCCCATATTCACATTGTCACAACAGTCAAAAGACTCAGTGCCTATCAACAGTTGAATGGATAAACAAAATGTGGTGGAATCTTATTTAATTCAGACCAACAACTTTTTAAATATGCTACAACATAGATGGAACTTGAAAACATTGTGAATGATAGGAGTTCCTGTTGTGGCTCAGCAGTAACAAACCTGACTAGTATCCATGAGGACGAAGGTTCCATCCCTGGCCCCACTCAGTGGGTTAAGGATCTGGGCATGATGAGCTGCAGTGTAGGTCAAAGATGTGGCTTGGATCCCAAGTTGCTATGGTTGTGCCATAGGCTGGCAGCTGCAGCTCCAATTGGACCCCTAGCCTGGGAATTTCCATATGCCACAGGGGTGGCTCTAAAAACAAACAAACAAACAAACAAAATATTATGAATATATGTAATGTCACAGAACTGCACACTTACAAATGGTTAAAATACTAAATATTAGATTTTACAGTTTTTAAAAAATCAGTATGTTCTTTGCCAAGGAGCGAAGAGATCTCTAAATTTAACTGGTTATACAAAACTACCTCAGGAGTCAGGTTCGTTTGTTTCTTTCTAGAATTGTTTACCAATTATAAGCCATGTTACAATGAATATTCTTGAATATACCTCATTTTATACATTAGCAATTGTTCTTTAAAGTACATTTTAAGAAATGAAATATTCTGAGTCATATGGTATTTATACATAATTTCAAAATATTTTGTAAGCCAGTTCCCCAAAATGACTATATCAGTTTCCATTACCATACACTTTGCAATTTACATTCTCAACACACGCTAACCAACACAGATATTATTCAACTTCTTTAAGCTTTTGCCAATGCGATAGACAAAAGTTCTTATCTAATTGCTCCCTAAATGGTCATTTCGTTGTTATATTTCTTCACTAATAGTGTTAAGCCTCTTTTAGTGTTTATCCTTTTGTGAACTGTTGTTTATAAATTTTCATTTTTTTTAAGTTGTTTATTGCTTGGGTCCTCTAAGAAGCAGGTGCTGAGACAGTTAGGAGTGAAAGGGTTTCCTAGGAAGTACTTTCGCGTGAAAGGAAAAGGGAGGAAGCAAGACTGAACTTTGTGAAGCAATAGAAATGTTCTATATCTTGAATGTGGTTGTGGTTACACAACTGTATACATTTTTCAAAACTCATCAAATTTTACAGTTAAAACAGGGAATTTATTACATGCAGATTATTATCTAAATAAACTTAATGTGGAGTCCCCTGCTGACCTATCCATTAAGGCTCTGGTATTGTCACTGTTGTGGTGCAGGTTTGATCCTGAGTGCAGGAACTTCCAAACACTCAAGGCATGGCTGAAAAATTAAAAAATAAAAAAAAGCTAAATCTTTTTTAAAAGCTATTCCTTATCTATCAAAATTACAGATGCATATATATTCGGGCCCAATAATTTCAAGAAACTTACTCTCGAGTACCCTGGTAGCCTAGCAGTTAAGGATCCAGCATTGTACTGCTGTGACTTTCTGGGAATTTCTGTATGCTGTGATTGTGGCAAAAGAGAGAGAGAGAAACTTATTCTACAGGTGTACTTGCACGTGTAGAATAATTGTCTACAAATTGTCTACAAAGTTATCATGGCATTGCTTGCATACTTCACTAAATGTTTATGTTTCACATAAATGTTCTCATGAGAACAGGGTGGTTAGGGGGCAAGGATGAGAGGGAGGTTATTTGCTTTTGCTCTTACTGGATTTTTGAATCATTAAATGTAGTATTTAATAAAAAGAGGCAAAAAAGTACTTAAAATGATTTCCATGGCCCATGTGAAGATGCCGGTGGCCTGGCCAAGAGCCTCTTCACCCTAGGACAACTGTTTACTTATCATGTGGCCCAAGCCTCTCCTCTCCCATGTTTGTGAAATGCCTCCTTGCCTAGAGTGTTTTCACATCTCTGGCTGACTTCTGTGCCTGATGCATCCAGATCCCAGGGCATTGTTAGGGCCTTCTCTTCTGGGAGTTTGCACCCTCTGAAGGTTGGTTCTTTCTGACTGCCTTTTCTCTCACTGGGATGAATGCATGCCAGGGCAAGAAATATGTAACTTCTGTGTCTTTGGTGCCAGCCCAGGGTGGATGTTCAAGTTGCTATTTGACAACACGACCACCAGGTGGCAGCATGGCTCTTTCCTGGAGGTCCAGTCACGCTGAATCTGTCCAGTTCATAGCCACTTAGCTACATCATGGCTAATGACCACTTGAAATGTGACCAGTCCTAATTAAGATTGTTTTACATATAAAATACACATGGAAGTCTGCAGATTTAGTGTGAAGAACAAATTATCTCATTAATAATGTTTTTATATTGGCTACATGTGGAAACAGTATTTTAGATATATTTGGTTAAATAATTAACATTGTCCTCATTTTTTGGCCATACCACCTACAGCATATGGAAATTCCCTGGCCAGAGGTCAAATCCGAGCTGCAGCTGCAGTAACAATGGATCCTTAACCAACTGCACCTAAGTGGCAACTCCTCGTTATTAATGTGATTACGAGAAAATTTAAACTTAGACGTGTGGTTCACATTACATTTCTAATGGACAGTATAGTGCTTGACCCTCTGTAGAATCTCCGAAGAGAACTTGCAGAATCAAGACCCTGGTGGTCTTGGCTGTGCCCCAAGGTGGAAAGCAATATGGCACATGGATATCACAGAATTACTTCACCATCACATCAGAGCTGGCCCTTGAGGTCCAGGTTGCTGCAAGGCCTTGAGAGCAACCAGGAGCTTCTCTGACCATCCTGACTGCTCCTCCTCTCCATGGGTCTCAGGGAGAATCATGTGGGAGAGGGCAGCCTTCATCAGGAGCTAGTGTTGCCAGACAATATGCAGCATTTTACCTGTACTCTTCCATTTCCCCTCACACAGAACCAATTTCAATGAAGAAAACAGATCGGAGAAGTGGAGGGACCTGCCTGCGTTCTGCAGCTGGTGACTGTAATCAGCTAACCCTGGAGGCAGACAGTTTTCCTCTGTCACACTGTTGTCCCTGTGAGCACAGAAGCCTCTGAGAGAGGAAGGAACTCTCCTTCCTCATGCTCCCTACTGTGCTGGACGTCTGGACACCAGTCCTCTCTATTCATAGATCAACCATGCGATCTTCAAGGCAGAAACTGTGTGCCCTGCCTCTCAGGTGATGCCCACACTCTGAACAAGTGAACAGGCGCCTTGGAATGGAACCATTCACTGTCTGTGAATGGAAAGTGCTAGAGGGAAGAATGTCCCAGGAGAAGGCCAGAGCAGAAGGCTTTACTGGGAGCTAGCTTCATGCCAGACCCTGTGCTATGCACTTTTCTTACATTATCTCACTTAACCCACAGTGCATCCCTCCAAAACAGGTGATATTCCTTCCAATATACAGTCAAGGAAACTAAGGCACAGAGAGATCTTGATGTGGACAAGCAGATATTGAGATCTTGTGGTCATATTCTAAGTCTTTCTCAGGACTTCAAGCTGTGGTGTCTCAGGAGGATGAGGCTAGAGACAGTAACTTTCTGATGGAGGGTGAGGCTGGGCCTCTCAGAGGCTGCAAGGAGAATGAAGTCAGAGAGGAGAGCCCTGAGACTCCACTCCAGATTGTCTGACCTCTGAAATAGTGGAAGTAAAACCAGGAGCAAGAAACCCTGCAGCGCAGATGGTCATGTCTTTACCTCTCAAACCAATTCCATGGGTTTCCCATGGAAAACACAATGAACAAGAATCAGGCAGCTTATACTTGCTGTCCAAACCGTCCAACTATGGGTAATACCCCGGGTTCACCTTCCACAGTACACATCTTCCATGCATCCAATAGCCTGCTCTCTGCTTCCCATACAGGCCACCTTGCTTACCTGTCCCTTGGTCTTCACTCTCATCATTTTCCCCTGGAAATGCCCTCTCCCACACAACCCAAAATAGCCCTCTCTGTCTGTGCCTGTCCTTAGCTTACTCATTGTTCAAGGCACAACCAGTGTTTGTGGGCTAAATAGAGCAATAAGGCATGCTTGACAGACAGATAAGTTTTATCCAGGACCGTGAGGAGCCTTGAATGCTGGGATAATTCATTTGGAGATGTGAAGAGAGTTCCTGGCATTGAGGTACAAACAAATGTTTAAGGGCAAGAGAAAGACTTTTTTTAAAAGTATGTGTTTTTTTGGAATATCTGACAAAGGCGAAGCGGAGAGTCCAGGAAAGCTACTCAGAGACCACATAACTCAGTAATTCTAAATGATGCCTCTGACATCAGACTTGGGCTCCAGCCTAGCCCTAATGTAAACTGACCACATGGCCTTGGGGCCAGTCACTTCCAGCATGCCAGGAACACATCTCAAACACGGCATTTGATTCTTATAACTCTGAGATTATATGCTATTTTAACCCGTTTACTAATAAAGAAACAGAGGCTTTGGGATGTTAAACTATTTCTCCAACCTCACACAGCCAGTAAGAAGCTGGAGTCATAAATCTGTAGACCATATCTGTAATAAGGACAGCACAGATGCCTAAAGAGCTCAGGCAGGATCACTATCACATAGGAAGTTACTGATGAGAAATGATGGACCCAAACCAGAAGGTGGGAGTACCAATGGAGAGAAGACCTGAGCTCCATAGATTTGAGGCAGTGGGAAAAACAAACCTTTATCTTCAGTAATTACACATGCATAGTGACTGTATAGTTTACAGAGCTCATTCACATCCATTATACCAGAAGACTCTCCCAAGAGACCCGTAAGCAGACAGAGGAGAGAATTTCACCCCCATTCTGCAAGTAAAGGAATAGAGGCATTCTGGTAGATTGTAGTCTCTGCTTAACATCTCCCCAATGTCTTCCCACTCCTGTGTTAGACAGGACACTTGAGGTTACACTGAGATGAACCAAATTCTACTCAGCTTAAACAAAAGTGGAATTCAAGGATCACAGGGAAGGAGTGAGTGCCACTGAAGCTTGGAGACAACTAGGACCTGGGCTTAAAAGACATGAGGGGAGTTCCCGTCATGGCGAAGCGGAAACAAATCTGACTAGGAACCATGAGGTTGCATGTTCGACCCCTGGCCTCGCTCAGTGGGTTACAGATTCAGCATTTCCGTGAGCTGTGGTATAGGTCACAGACGTGGCTCAGATCTGGCATTGCTGTGGCTCTGGCATAGGTCGGAAACTGTAGCTCTGATTCAACCCCTAGCCTGGGAACCTCCATATACTGGGGGTGCGGCCCTAAAAAAAAGACCCCCCCCAAAAAAAAGACATTAGGAACTTCCACTCCTGCTTAGGACACAGAAAGTCATGGGGAAATGTCTCTCCTACCCAAAAAAACAACAAAAACAAAGGCAGATAACCTACGACATCATATTTCTTCAAAGTGATCGTTTAAACCATCAGAAAGCTGAGGTCACCAAAAAAAAAAAAAAAAAAAAAAATGCTAAGCAAAAATACAGAACATGACAGACCCCTCTTGAAAATAAAGGCATCCCAGTTATTTTATCATTGAGTGAGCAGCAGGAGGAAGAGAAGGGTGCACAGACATGGGTAGGAACTTTTGAAGGCCAAATGTGGGCTAGTTTGAGAATTTAGGATCTTTAGTAGCCCCAGATATAAGGGCAGCCTATCTATAGAGAGGCTCTATAGAAAATTGGGACAAAAAAGGGCAACAGAGAAATCCCACGTGAAATCTGAGCCCTATACTGAGCATGAGGCAGTGGTGGTCTACAGCGGAGGGAAGGAGTGGGGAGCGGAGAGAGAAATGGCAGAGGTGTGCAGAGGCAGTGTGTGCTTAAGCCTGGAGGCAGGCTGGGAGAACTTAAAGGAACTCCAAGACCTTTGGGTTTTAGTATTAGCACAGGCAATGGCAGTCTATGGCAGTCATCACCAAGAGAAGAAAGACTCTTAATCCAGAGATGGCTCCAATATGGGAATTATTACACAGAAAATTTTAAATAACTATAATAAGTATTTTAAAGAAAACAGCAGAAAGGAGGGACAACATTGAACAGCAGGGAATTTTAACATGCAGATGAAAACTATCCCTTCATTCAGAAAGTGCCAAAAGGAAATGTTAGAAATGAAAAATACCATCACAGAAGTCTTTCAGTGGACTTTGTAGTAAGGCAACGGAAGAATCAAATCTAAGACAGGTCAAGAGAAAATACTTAAGTTGAAATACAAAAAGAGAAAAAAAATAGTATTAAAGAAGGATTCTTAAAAATGAATAATAACACATCATAACCAAGTGGGTCCCAGAAATGCAAGATTCATTTAACATTTGAAAAATCAATCGCTGTAAATCCACATATTAACAAGCTAAGAGGAAAAAAATTTTGTTTTATTTTTTGGGGTTTGTGTTTTTAGGGTTGCATCTGCAGCAGATGGAAGTTCCCAGGCTGGGGGTTGAATCCAAGCTACAGCTGCCAGCCTACATCCCAGCCACAGTAATGCCAGAGCCAAGCAGATTCTGTGACCTGACACCCCAGCTCATGGCAAAGTCAGACCCTTAACCCACCGAGTGAGGCCAGGGGTCGAACCTGCATCCTCATGGATACCAGTCAGGTTCGTTACCAGTAAGCCGCAACAGGAACTCCCCTAAAAAGATTATTTAAATAGACACAGAAAAAGCATTTCACAAAATTCGATCCATTCCTAATTTGTAAAATTTCTCAGCAAACTATGAATAAAAGGTACAGTGGACATTATACTGAATGAAAACTTTTCAACAAATGTCAGAAATGAGAAAAGGATGCTTATGCTCACCACTTTATGCAACACTGAATTGGGCACTGGAGTAAGTGCAAGAAGATAAACGAAAAGCATAGAGAATGGTAAACAAAAATGTCTTTATTCACAACAGCATGATCGCCTTTGTAGAAAACCCAATGATTAGTTTTTTGTTTGTTTGTTTGTCTTTTTGCCATTTCTTGGGCCGCTTCCACGGCATATGGAGGTTCCCAGGCTAGGGGTCAAATCGGAACTGTAGCCACCAGCCTACGCCAGAGCCACAGCAACGCAGGATCCGAGCCGCATCTGCAACCTACACCACAGCTCACGGTAACGCCGGATCATTAACCCACTGAGCAAGGGTAGGGACCGAACCCGCAACCTCATGGTTCCTAGTCGGATTCGCTAACCACTGCGCCATGACGGGAACTCCCAATGATTAGTTCTGATGAAACTAAAAAGTTTAGCAACTTGAGAAAATTTTTAAAATAACTTAAATTGTTTTTATAAAAGATTATCTTTATTAGGAACAATCAGCAATTGACACTTTCCTCAAATTTGAAATTCTGAGGGATAAATACGAAAAAAGATTTGCAAAACTTGAAAACTACAAAACATCACTGAGTTATTCTTAAAGACCTTTAAAAGACCTTGTTCATGCATAGGATGACACAACCACCTACCTGTTTGTTCTGTATCTATGACTCTGTTCTGTTTAGTTATGTTTGTTTGCTTGTTTGGTTGGTTTTTTTAGAACCACACCCGCAGCACTTGGAAGCTTCTGAACTAGGGGCCAAATTGGAGCTGCCGCTGTCAGCCTACACTACAGCCACAGCAACTCCAGATCCGAATTGTGTCTGTGACCTACACTGGAGCTCACGGCGATACCAGATCCTTAACCCACTGAGTGGGGGCAGGGATCGAACCCGCATCTTCATGGATACTAGTTGGGTTCATTACCATTGAGCCACAACAGGGAGCTCACGGCAACACCAGATCCTTAACCCACTGAGTGGGGGCAGGGATCGAACCTGCATCCTTGTGGATACTAGTTGGGTTAGTTGCACTGAGCCACAACAGGAACTCCTATTTTTTATTTACTTTTTGGCCCCACCCGCAGCACACAGAAGTCCCCTGACCAGGGACTGAACCTGTACCACAGCAGTGACCCCAGTCACTGCAGTGACAACACTGGATCCTTAACCCACTGTCACAACGGAGCTCCTTTGCATTTAAGGACATAAGTGAAATTATACCATAGTTGCCTTCCTCTGACTTGTCACACTTGGCATAATAACCTCTAGGTTCATCCATCTTTCACAACTGGAAGAAGTTCCTCCTTTTTAGGGCTGAGTAATCACATCTTCTTTATCCAGTTATCCACTGACGGGCACTTAGGTTGCTTCCATATCTTGGCTATAGTAAGTAAGGCTTCAATGAACACAACAGTGCTTATATTTTTTCAGATTAGTGTTTTTGGTTTTGTCAAATACCCATAAGTAGAACTGCTGGATTGTATAGTAGTTCTATTTTTATTTTTTTAAGAAATATCCATGTTTTTCATAGTGACTATATGAATTCGCATTCTCATCAACAGTGCCTGAGGGTTTCCTTTGCCCACCAACACTCATTTCTTGTCTTTTTGATTACAGCCCTTCTGACAGGTGTGATGTGATATCTCATTGTGATTTCGATTTGCATTTCCCTGATTAGTAATGTTGAACATCTTTTCACGTGCCTGTTGGTCATCTTTGTGTCTTCATTGGAAAACCTGTTAATTTAGGTCCTCTGCCCATTTATTCCTTATTATAGTTGATTTACAATACTCTGCCAATTTCTCCAGTATAGCAAAATGACTCAGTCATACATATATTTACATTAAAAAAAATTATTTTCCATCATGGTTTATTCCAGGAGATTGGATATGGTTCCCTGTGCTATACAGGACTTTTTTGTCTATCCATTCTAAATGTAATAGTTTGCATCTACTAACCCCAAACTCCCAGTACATCCTACTCCTTCCCCCTGCCCTTTAGCAAGCACAAGTCTGTTCATGTCTGTGAGTCTGTTTGCTTTATAGATAGGTAATTTGGTGCCATATTTTAGATTCCATATATAGGTGACATCATAGAGTATCTGTCCTTCTCTAACTTACCTCACTTAGTATGATCATCTCTAGTTGCATCCATGTTGCTGCAAATGGCATTTTATTCTTTTTAATGGCTGAGTAGTATGCCATTGTATATATTCACATCTTCTTAATCCATTCATCTGTCAATGGACATTTAAGTTGTTTCCATGTCTTGACTAACATGAATAGTGCTACAATGAACACAGCAGTGCATGTATCTTTTTGAATTACAGTTTTGCCCAAATATATGCCCAGGAGTGGGATTGCTGGATCATATGGTAGTTCTATATTTAGTCTTCTGAGGAACCTCCATACTGTATTCCACAGTTGCTGTACCAATTTACACTCCCACCAACAGTGTAGGAGGGTTCCCTCTTCTCCACACCCTCTCCAGCATTTGTTATTTGTAGACTTATTAACAATGGCCAGCTCAGCAAATTCCAAGTAGGATAAATCTAAAGAGACCCACATCAAGACACAATGAAAGAACCAAATGCATCAAGATGCACAATGAAAAAAGCAAACACAAAAAGAGACTCTTGAAAGGGGCAAGAGAAAAGCTACTCATCATGTGCAAGGGATCTCAAATAAGATTACTAGTAGGTTTCTCAACAGAAACTTTGAAGGCCAGAAGGCAACAGTTAAAGTGCTGGAGGGGGAGCTCCCTTCGTGGCTCAGAGGTTAAGGAACCCAAGTAGAAACCATAAGGATGCAGGTTCAATTCCTGGCTTTGTTCAGTGGGTTAAGGATCTGGTGTTTCCGTGGCTGTGGTGTAGGCCAGGGGCTGCAGCTCTGATTTGACCCCTAACCTGGGAACCTCAATATGCCATAGGTGAGGCCCTAAAAAACAATAATATGCAGGGGGTGGGGGGGCGGGGCTATCAAATGAAAATTTTATAGCCAGCAAAACTGTCCTTCAAAAAAAATAAGGGCTAAATTAAAGGAGTCCCAAAAAATAATCAACAAAATGAAAAGGCAACCTACAGGATGGGAGAAGATATCTGCAACCATCTATCTGATAAGGGGTTAAGAGTCAAAATATATACAGAACTCCTTTAATTCAATAGCAAAAAGCTTACAACTTGATTTAAAAAAAGGAGAGAGAAAATTTTTCCAAAGAAGAGATACAAATGGCCAAAGAATACACAAAAAGATGCTCAACATCACTCATCATCAGGAAAATGAAAGTTAAAACCTCACACCTATTAGTATGGCTACTATCGAAAAACCCCAAAAAGGAGCTCCAGTCATGGTTCAGTGGTAACAAACATGACTAGTATCCATGAGAACCCGGGTTTGATCCCTGGCCTTGCTCAATGGGTTAAGGATCTGGCACTGCCATGAGCTGTAGTGTAGGTCACAGACACGGCTCAGGTCCAGCATTGCTGGGACGTAGGCTGGTGGCTACAGCTCTGATTTCAACCCCTAGCCTGGAAACTAACATGTGCTGTGAGTAAGGTCCTAAAAAGACAAAAAGAAAAAACCAACGAAACAAACAAACCCTAGAAGTTCCCATTATGGTTAACAAATCCGACTAGGAGCCATGAGGTTGCAGGTTCGATCCCTGCCCTTGCTCAGAGGGTTAACGATCTGGCATTGCCATGAGCTGTGGGGTAGTTCGCAGACACAGCTCGGATCCAGTGTTGCTATGGCTCTGGCGTAGGCTGGCGACTACAGCTCTAATGAGACCCCTAGCCTGGGAACCTCCACAGGCCGTGGGTGCGGCCCTAGAAAAGACACACACAAAAAAACAACAAAAAAACAAAAACAAACAAACCCTAAAACCAAGCAATAACAAATGCTGATAAGAATGTGGAGAAAGGGGAACTCTTGTGCACTGCTGGTGGAAATGTAAATTGGTGCAGCTACTATGGAAGCAGTATAAATATCCCTCAAAAAATTTTAAAGAAAGAACTATCATATGATCCAGAACTCTCATTTTGGGTATATATCCAAAAATGATAAAATCAGTATCTCGAAAAGGTATCTGCACACATATACCCTGCAGCATCATTCACAATAGCCAAGACATGGAAACAACCCGTGTCTACTGATGGATGAAGAAAACACACACACACACACACACACACACACACACACACACACACAAATATCATTCAGTCACTAAAAAGAAGGAAATCCAGGAGTTCCCGTTGTGGCGCAGCAGAAACAAATCCGACCAGTATCCATGAGGATGTAGGTTCAACCCCTGGCCTTGTTCAGTGGGTCAGGGATCCAGCATTGCCATGAGCTGTGGTGTAGGTCCCATGTTGCTGTGGCTGTGGCGTAGGCTGGCAGCTATAGCTCCAATTCAACCCCTGGCCTAGGAACTCCATAGGCCGTGGATGCAGCCCTAAAAAAAAAAAAAAAAAAAAAAAAAAAAAAAAAAAAAAAAAAAGGAAATAATGGTTCAGCACGTTGAAGATCTGGCACTGTCACATTGTCACTGCCATGGGGTTCAATCCCTGGCCCCAGAACTTCTGCATGCTGCAAGCATAACCCCACCACCACCATCAAAAAAAGGAAATACTGCCATTTGCCACAACATGGATGGACCTTGAGGGCATTATGCTAAGTGACAGAAGTCAGACAAAAACACATACTGTATAATCTCGCTTATATGCAGAATCTAGAAAAGGTGTACTCAGAGTTCCTGTTTTGGTGAACTGGGTTAAGAATCTGACTGCAGCAGCTTGGGTGTGATCCCCAGCCTGGCAGTGGGTTAGAAGTATCTGGCACTGCTACAGCTACAGATTCAGTCCCTAACCTGGGAAATTCCATATGCCCTGACTGTGGCCATAAAATTTAAAAATGTACAAATAAAAAATAAAAAAGTTGGGGAGTTCCTGTTGTGGCTCAGCAGGTTACAAACCCAACTGGTATCCATGAGGATGCAGGTTCAATCCTCAGTGGGTTAAGGATCCAGCGTTGCTGTGAGCTGTGGGGTAGGTCGCAGACGCTGTGACCTGACACTGCTGTGGCTGTGGCAAAGGCCCTAGCTGTAGCTCCAATTCAACTCCTAGCCTGGGATCTTCCATGTGCCACAAATACAGCCCTAAAAACCAAAAACAAGAACACCAACAAAAATAAAACTGAATTTGTAGAAGCAGAGGATAGAAAGGTAGTTACCAAGGGTTGCAAGAGTGGGAGAATGAGGACGTACTGGACAAAGGTACAAACTTTCAGTGACAGAGACCTAAGTATCAGGATCTAACGTACGACACTGTGACTACATTAATAATACTGTATTTATGCTCCAAAGTTGCATAGATTTTAAAATTCTCACAATAACAACAAAACAGTAATCATGTGAGGTGAAAGATATGTTAAGTAACTTTATTTTGGTAATTCTGTAATACATATGTATATCAAATCATCATACTGTACACTTTAACTTATACAAAGTTATATGTCAATTACAGCTCAATAAAGCTCACTCCTAGGATGAAGATTATCAAAAAGAGATGATGTGGAGAAAAGGAAATCCTTGTACAATGTTGGTGGGAAAGTAAACTAGTACACCCACTATGGAGAACAATATAGACATTTCTCAAAAAACTAAAAAATTACCATGTAATCCAGCAATCCCACTCCTGAGTAAATATCCAAAGGAAGTAAAATCACTATCTTGAAGAGATACCTGTACGCCCATTTTCATTGTAGCATTATTCACAATTATCTAAGATATGAGGAAAAAAAATCTATGTTCACTGACAAAGAAACAGATTTTAAAAGTATGGTATAGACATGCAGTGACTATTATTCAGCCATGAGAAGGAAATCCTGCTATTTGTGATAATGGCAATGAAGGTGGACAACGTGTTAAGTGAAATAAGCTAAATACGAAAGACAAATATTGCATGATGCCTAAGTTCTAGAAATCTAATGTACAATGTGGTAACTATAATTAATAATAACCTATACTTGGAGTTCCTGTCATGGCTCAGTGGAAATGAATCCGACTAGGAACCATGAAGTTGCAGGTTCAATCCCTGGCCTCGCTCAGTGGGTTACATATACAGCATTTCTGTGAGCTGCGGCATAGGCCACAGACGCGGCTCAGATCTGACACTGCTGTGGCTCTGGTGTAGGCTGGTGGCTATAGCTCCGATTAGACCCCTAGCCTGGGAACCTCCATATGCCACAGGTGCGGCCCTAAAAGGACAAAAAAAGACAAAAATAATAATAATAATGTATACCTGAAATCCACTGTGAGAGTAGATCTTGCTTTCAATGCACACACAATCGAAGTATATGAGGTGACAGATATATTAACTTGACTATGGCAATCATTACATAAAGTATGCTTGCTTATATCAAAACACCATATTATATACCTTAAATGCATATAATTTTTGGTCAATCATACCTCAATAAAGCTAGAAACATAAAGGAAAAAAAAGGAAGTAAAGCCTCATAGGTATGGTGAATTGATTTTCACTTAAGGCACCAAGCCAATTCAATTGGAAAAGGACAATCTTTTCAACAAATGGTGCTGAGAAACAACTGGGCAGCCAAAGAGATAAATTTATACCTTTATATTATACCTTTATGATACAAAGGTATAAAGATATCACTCAGCGGGGTAAGGATCTGGCATTACCGTGAGTGTAGGTTGCAGATGTGGCTGGGATCTGGCGTTGCTATGGCTGTGGCGTGGGCTGGCAGCTGTAGCTCTGATTCAACCCCTAGCCTGGGAACTTCCATATGCTGCATCTGCAGCCCTAAAAAATAAAACAACCCCCCCATAAATTAGAATTCATCAAAAGTTAAAGCTTTTGTATTTCAAAAGACACCATTAATAAAATGAAAAACAGATTGAGAAAAGATACTTGGAAGCCTATCTGATAAAGGACTTGTACTCAGAATATAAAAAGAATCCTTATAACACAATTATATAAAGATAACCAAGCTGATGGGAAAAAAAGGTCAAAAGATGTGAGTAAACATTTTACCAAAGATACAAGAATAGCTAATAAGTCCAGGAAAAGATGTGTAACATTATTAGTCATTATGGAAATGCAAATTAAAACTACAATGAGATACCACTAAACACCTACTAGAAAGTAATTATCTAGTGTTGATAAAGATGCATAGAACTTTCATTTATTGCTGTTGGGAATGTAAAATAGTACACTTTGCAACAAACAATCTGGCAACTTTCTAGAAGTTAAACATAAACTTACCAGATCACCCTGCAATTTCATTCCTTAGTATTTCTCCTAGAGAAATGAAAACAGATATCCACAGAAAGAGATGTACACAAGTGTTTATAGCACATCAATCAAAAAAGCCAAATCTAGAAAAAAAATCCAATGACCACTGACTAAACAAATGTGATATATGACAGAATACTATGCAATAATAAAAAGGAACAGATTATTCATATATGTTATAGCAGGAATGAACTTTTAAAATATGCTAAGCAAAAGAAACCATATTCAAAGGACTGCGTGTTTCATCATTCTTACGAACTAAGTTGCCATACCCCCAATCACAAAATAACCATATACAAACCAGATACATTTTTTTCAATGGAGGTTTCCAGTAACTGCAATGTATTTTCCCACCATTCAAACATCCTCTGCTCTGCCATTCATCATACCCTGAGTCTCCTTAGTCCCTACCCTGGGGTATCCAAGATATTAATCATTTTAAGATTACTTAGAGGGCATTATTTACAATTTTGAGAGTTACCAGACCAATGTATTTGGACCTCAAACTCTGTGCATCTCTACAGATTTCCTTAGCCGTCTCCTTTCTCATTTTAGCCAGTGCTCCCCCTCCACTGCGTCATTCCTCCACTTTCAGACCTGGTTGAAAAACCACACCTCAAGATTTAGTATTAAGCTTTCTAAGCACTGCCAATGGGCTGAATGATGAAACCTGGAAGTTTAGAGAGTTAGCTCCATGAGAATCTATGACTAAAGGGTCCTAGACTGATGGGAAGCAAGACAAGGAAGGGAGCTGGGCATATTTTAAGAAGCAAAGGGTACATATACATGCAGGCAATACTCACTTTGCATGGTGCCATGTTAATGAAAACATGTATATACTGGTTCCGCTGTACTCACTTTGCATGGTTCTCTATTAGGCAAAGCAAAGGAAGAACATTTCTCATATGCATAAATTTGTTAGCAAGGTACCATGCAAAGCAAGGAGTACACACACACACACACACACACTGCATTTATTGAGAGCCTGTCATGTGACTAATGCTCATATTAAGTACTAAGGATAATATACCTGGGGTATAAAATGAGATGTTAGAAAACTTAATCTACATTACCCATTAAGAAGTAGGTAAGCCATATAGTTTGCCTTTTAAAATGTTTCTACATCTGTATTTCACTGCAAATCCTCAAAGAAGCTCTTATTTCTGAGTAGTAAGTTCTGCGTTAGGCTAACTGTAGATGTTCAAAATTGCACTTAGCATTCAGGAGCGTAAGGTAACTTAACATTTGTTTTTAAATGTCTTAAAATGCTCCCATTTCTGCTGACAGAAAGCTGAAACTGTTTTGATTTAAAGCAGTTTTAACAGAGTAGCCTATCAAACTCAGAGTTCTTCCCCGACCCATTTTCCTCCTTGAGGATCTAAGTTTCCAAGGAGCTGACACCTCACCACCAGAAAGGGATGGCTGGTCCACATGTTGTCCGAACTTGGTCCTTGCTGGCCAACACTCCTAAGATCTCAGTTTCAGAAACATGGTCTTTGTTGTTAGCCTTTATCCACAGCAAGCTATGCTCCTGTTCAGGATCATACCATGGCCTCCAAATGTCAGATATGCAGTCTCTTACAATCTTCAACCCAGCACCAAAGCTTCTACCTAGTTGACAGTCTCTTCACACCTTCACTCCTCATACTTAAACACATCTAGGGGCTTTCCTTAAGATGTCCCTGATATGTGGGATCTGTAAAAGGAGCTCTCCTCTGCATACCCACTCACTGTGGGGTAGTTTCTTTTTCACATATAACCAGAAGGATGGCAAATGCTTGACACAGGCTCAATGATGTCAAAATTTCCACTTGGCACTGACCTCCCTCCCTCCCGGGTGTCTTCAGGAGGCTGTTATAGCTCTGGTCATCACACAACCACAGCCAAAGGTAAGCAGCAGGGTACACTACAAGCCTGTTTCTTTTCCAGAAGGTTCCCCTTATGAACCCTCTACCACTCCTTTTTACATTTCAGTTCAGATCTGGTCTGTCTATCCCCAGACCAAGAGCTGGGGCACTTTTCCTGAGACAAGGATTCATGCTTCAATGAAACTGAGGCCCTCCTAGAAATACGTGATTTGCATAGGTCTTCCAGCTCCATCAAAAGCCACAGCACTCCTCCAGCCCTAACTGCTGAGGTACCATGCTATCTACGGTCTTGCCTACAAGTCTCCCAGGTTCTGCCCTGGCAAAGGCGGCAAACCTGCCAACCCCTGCTCCTGCATTCCCCCCAATTCATTTATGGAATTCCACATGCTCACAGTACTGAGCACAGGAACCTTTTCTCCAGCACTCATTGAAGTCATTCTCTCCTTACTTGCTGGTAAAACTCTTCTGGAGTGGAAAGTTCATTACACATTTTCTTCTACTATTGTCATAATGCAACTCACTGTCTTCAGTCTTTCAGGTTTAGCTCTTGACAAGTTTATTCAAAATTCCAAAGTCACTTTAGGAAGTTCCCATCGTGGCTCAGCAGTAACCACCAGACCAGGACCCATGAGGATGGGGGTTTGATCCCTGGCTTTGCTCAGTGGGTTAAGGATCCGGCATTACCATGGGCTCTGGTATAGGTTGCACACATGGCTTAGATCCCGAGCGGCTGTAGCTGTGGTTTACTGTAGCTCTGATTTGGCCCCTAGCCTGGGAACTTCCATATACCTCGGGTGCGGCCCTAAAAAGCAAAAAATAAAAAAGGCACTGTAAGTACCTGCTTCTGACATTTTCTTCAGCCAACTTTGGCACTCAAGGCCAGGAATCTGTCCTTTGGTCATTGCAGTTTTGTTCCCTTCCTTCCATGGGGCCATAATCTAAGCCTTGGACTAATTCTAATGATAGAAGAACTTCAAAGGAAAGGGAAAGACAAAAAAAAGCTTTATTACAATGTCCCACTGTGGTCAGGATGTCCACAGTGGCTAAGTTTGGGCTGGGGACTTTGGGGGGCAGGGTATAGATGATGCAGGGTATATGTAAACTATTTTCTGCTCAGTTTTGCTGTGATCCTAAAGCTACTCTAATAGTTTATTAAGAGAAAAAGACTCATCAGATGCAATTCTGTACCAGGCCCTGTGCTAGGGGCAATTATACATTGTCGGGTCTGTGCAGGTCCCTTGCCAGTTCTCTCTGCTGATGGAAAGTCCCGCACAACAGCCCTTCTTACTGAACCACTCCATCTCAAAAGAAATTTCTCATCAAGCTCAGAGGAGTTGGAGGGGCCCTGCCCAAAGCCACTCAAGTATGGAGGGGTAGAACAGAAACCATTGGCCGTTATGCCAAGATTTTTCCTAATGCCCTTTGAGGTATGGTGTACTTCTCTTTCATCTCCGTACCAATGGAACCAATCCTGTTCAGCCTGGAAAATGGCCTAAACCATTTACCAGCCTTCCCTGCAGCCACCATGGGGCATGGCTGGGAAAACTCTACAAAAAGGTGCCCTTCTCCTTACATCTTTCTCTTTAGAAAAGGGGTGATGACCACCTAACAGGAGCCATATTATGACAAAGAGGTGAACTTAAAAGTGGAAACCATGTGCTAGAGCTGGCAGAAAGCAAAAAAAAAAAAAAAAAAAAAAAAAAAGTTCAGGACTGCAATTATTAAGCTTCCACATCAGCACTGGGCAACCTCCACACTTCTCTGAAATGTAAATTTCTCTAACACATTGTTCTAATATTAATAGCAGTTAAATTCAATTACTCTACCCCTGGGCTCTCTTACTTAAGGAAAATAGCCTTAAATCGATCTAAAATATTAAAGTTAATGGATTTTAAGCAAGGTTTCCAGGATCTGAGTTAATACAGAAGATGCTTCCTTCAGGTGGGCCAACTGCCAAACTTGTTTTAATTGCAATTAATTTTTTGTTGTTGTTGTTGTTGTTGTTGTTGTTGTTGCTATTTCTTGGGCCGCTCCCGCGGCACATGGAGGTTCCCAGGCTAGGGCTTGAATCGGAGCTGTAGCCACCAGCCTACGCCAGAGCCACAGCAACACGGGATCCGAGCCGCGTCTGCAACCTACACCACAGCTCACGGCAACGCCGGATCGTTAACCCACTGAGCAAGGGCAGGGACCGAACCCGCAACCTCATGGTTCCTAGTCGGATTCGTTAACCACTGCGCCACGACGGGAACTCCCAATTGCAATTAATTTACAATCTGATGTCAGTTTCAGGTATACAGCAAAGTGACTATTTTTTCAGATAATTTTCCATTACAGATTATATTAAATATAGTCCCCTGCTCCCCCTCCCTTCCCCTTTGATAAGCTAAGTCTATTTTGTCTGTGTTGTATGTAGATTCATTTACATTATTTTTTAAGATTCCACATACTTTTTTATGTCTGAGTAACATTCCACTGTGTACACACACATACCCCTCCCACTTCTTACATCAATTTGTTGATGGGCACTTGGGGTGTTACCATGTCTTGGCTATTGTAAAAAGTGCCGCTATGAACACTGAGGTACATGTATCTTTTCAAGTTAGTTTTTGTCTTTCCAGTTATCTATCCAGCAGTGGGACGGACCACTGGATCATACAGTAGCTCAATTTTTAGTTCTTTAAGGAACCTTCATACTGTTGTCCTTTTTTTTTTTTTTTTGCCAGGCTAGGGGTTTAATCGGAGCTGTAGCTGCCAGCCTACGCTAGAGCCACAGCAACGCGGGATCCAAGCCGCATCTGCAACCTACATCACAGCTCATGGCAACACCAGATCGTTAACCCACTGAGCAAGGGCAGGGATCGAACCTGCAACCTCATGGTTCCTAGTCGGATTTGTTAACCACTGCGCCACGACGGGAACTCCCATGCTATTTTCCATATGGATGCACCAATTTACATAACCCATAAGAGAACGGCTACTTGTACATTATATATTTTATGGCCACACCCATGGCATATACAAGTTCCCAGGCTAGGGGCTGAATCAGAGCTGCAACTGCCAGCCTACACACAGCAACTAGGGATCCGAGGTGCATCTGCAACCTATACAACTCAGGGCAACACTGGATCCTTGACCCTCTGAGTGAGGCTAGGGAATCAAACCCACATCCTCATGAATACTGTTCCGGTTCATTACCACTGAGCCATGATGGGAACTCTGATTTTTTTGATGAGAGCCATTTTGATGGAATACCTCATTGTGGCTTTGATTTGCATTTCTCTAATGAGTGATGTTGAATATCTTTTCATGTGCTTGTTCAACCATTTAAACACTCTTTTGTCTTTCTGGGTCGCACTATGGCAAATACAGACGTTCCCAGACTAGGGGTCAAATTGGAGCTGTAGCCACTGGCCTACACCACAGCCATGTCAGATATGAGCTGTGACTGTGACCTATACCACTTATCACAGCCAACGCTGGATCCTTAACACCCTGAGTGAGGCCAGGCAGGGATCAAAATCAAGGATACTAGTCAGATTTGTTTCCACTGAGCCACGAAGTGAATTCCACCAACCATTTCTCTTTCCTTTTTTTTTTTTTTTTTTTTTTTTTTGGCTTTTTAGGGCTGCAGCTGAAGCATATTTAAGTTCCCTGGCTAGGGGTCCAATAGAAGCTACAGCTGCCAGCCTACACCACAGCCACAGCAATGTGGGATCTGAGCCACGTCTGCGACCTACACCATAGCTCATGGCATCGCCGGATCCTTAACCCACTGAGTGATGCCAGGGATCGAACCCGCATCCTCATGGATCCTAGTAGCGTTCTTTAACTGCTGAGCCACAATGGGAACTCCAACCATCAAACATTTCTCAAGGCACTGATGCCCAATCCCTAGGAAAGCTTCAGCTCCCCTCCCACCAAGATCCCAACCAAAGGAAGAAGCAAAACAGAAAACACAAAATAGAACCACCTGGAAAATTAAGGGCTGTATGGTGTGGTCCAAATATTTTAATAGGAAGGTGGTTACAGGTCATTTAGAATGCCTTTATAAGTAAAACTAGGGAAAACTTGAAATACTGATTAAAAAAATCATCCCAAATCCTGCTATAGCCAGTATCACCTTCACTTCCTTGCTCTTTTCCTATGCATTTTCATTCAAATCAGCATACATGTAATTGATGCAGCTTTGCCACTCAACTAAAATCTTTAAAACTTTGATTTCAAAGGACTGCACAATGTAAAAAATGCCTTAGATGCCAGACATAACTATCTCCGTCAAAGGTGTGTAATGTGCCTAGAACCTACTGACCTTCCTCCTACTGTAACATTCTCGGGGGGGGGGGGGGGGGGACAGGTTAATGATTTTAAAAGCACAAGTTTTAAAGCAAAAGTAATTATTTTTATTGGAAAGATGTTTAACAAATAATTTTATAATCACTCATTTTTGTTGACCTTCCAGTCCCTGTACACATTAAACAGATTCAGAGTTGCATACCACAATGGGTGCTCAATGCAATGATGGATTCCCACAATATGCAATACATTCCACCCCTAACAACTATTCCAAATTTTAAGTCCAGAAGACAAAGAAACCCAAACACTTAGCAAGATAAATATTTACAAATACAGTGTATGAAAAAGCAAAATTTTCCCACTAGCTTCAGTGAATGCCTTCTTTGAAGTGTTAACAGAGGCTACAGAGGGGGAAAGGAGCCGGCAGTCTCTGATCAGAAAAAGGTACTTGACCAAAAAAATAAAAAAACTATGCTTTCCAAAATTTTCCACAGCAACCCCAAAATGAGATCATATAAGCAACTAGATATACTACAAAAGTCTTATTAAATTCTCAGTACTTTACTTTTATTAATCAATGTTGGTACCATGCTGCTGTTTTTAAATCACCAATGTAAGCAATGCTTCTTTCCTCTGGTATTCCTGCAATGTTTCCATTTGTCAGAAAACCTGCAGAAACAACTCTGCTTACACCAAAGCAAGGTAGCAAGGAAACTGGTTACCGTGGAATAATAAGGCCCTAAGAAAGGCAGCAGGTCGTATAGTTACCTCCTTGTGGGCAAAATCTCTGCCCTAAAACTATGCAACCTACTACCTCTTCCTAGGAACCCATTTTTTTTTTTTCTTGCCAGTCTTCCACTTAACAGATGGATTTCAAATTAACCTGTTAAATTAGGTCATATTTTGGGGGTTTTATTTCAAATTCAAACCAATCAGAATTCACTCACTGAGAGGCTCTAAAAAAGTTATTGGCCATATGCCCTTGGTAAAAATCACAAAATGTTTGCTTAAAATCAAACCTCTTGCTATGAAGAAACAATTCAATTACATCAGAGGATGCAAACCAGAGGCCTAATACCCAGCCCACCATGTACTGCTGAAGCCACAGATTTTAAGAAATATTTACTATAATGTCAAAATTTATATCATCAAATTTCATAAACTCTCCACCTTTCTTGATAAACTAGAAAATTAGTGACTGCATGTATAAATCCTTGCCACCATCAACTGAAGCAATTAACTTACTGCCTGTCCCCTTTAGATGCCGTGTTCTCCAGTTACAGCCAGCCACTTCCAGGCCATGGTTATTTGGGGATTTTGACCCTTCATCTAGAGTGTTAAACAAGCAAATTCTGTTCATGGTTTTAGAAAACCATCAACAAGCTTTTGCAGACTGTCACACTGTACCATAAGGTACTTGGGGGCTGGGGGGCCTGCAGCATGTGGAAATTCCTGGGCCAGAGATTGAATCTGCACCACAGAAGTGACCCAAATCACTGCAGCGCCACACGAGAAACCCTCCATAAAGTACATTTAAAGGTTTTCACAAAATCTAATTCTCCACAATTCCATTCAATTGGCCATTGTGCTTGGCCAATAAGGTTATGAAATGGGTCCTTGGGTAATTAATAAAAGACATAATTTTTTTTTTTAAGGGCCATACCTATGGCATATGGAATTCCTAGGCTAGGGGTCGAAGCTGCCAGCCTACGCCACGGTCACAGCAACTGGGATCTGAGGCACATCTGCGACCTTAAACCACAGCTCACAGCAATGCCTGGTCCTTAACCACTGAGCAGGGACAGGGATCAAACCCGCACCCTCATGGATATCAGCCAGGTTGGTAAACGGCTGAGCCACAACAGGAACTCCTAAAAGGTATATATTTTTCACCAAACATTAGGTATTAGTTAAGTTTTCAACTGCAGAGTGGTGACAATAGCTACACTGGAGGCACATGTACTACAAATCCAAAACTTATACTCGCCAATTTCTCTAACACTCCCACTTTTCTTTGGCACAACAAAAGGCAGTTGACTATAAAAGCCTTCTACCTATGTATGTCTAGTTTATAACAAAGACCAATTCTGGATCATGCAGGTTTCCTTCTGCCGATGGCACCACACAGTAATTATCTTAGATATTAAGATTCAGGACAGACGGAGATATTTAGGAAAAGGTGTGACCTCTCCTCACCTCCACTTTGCCTCTTTTCCTTCTCCCCAAATAAAATAGATGGCAAACACTTAAAACACGGCAAGGAGCTTTAGCTTTGCTTAATTATAAGGGCCCAAGGCAACATATGGTTTAGACGTTAGAAGAAGGTCTTCATGGGTGTTAAAACTCAAAGCAGTTCTTTTGAGCACGATCCTTGCATTTTAAAACAAACTATGGATCTCCTCATCTGACAGCTTCATTCCTTTGTGAGTGAAGACCCAGCTCAGGTTTTGAGGGCAGGGCAAAGCTAAGGTCTTAGTGACTTAACCAGGGAGCAAAAATTGAACCCAGAGCCCAGTATCTCCCTTTCCAGGCTGGAAAATTAAGCTGTCCAAATCAACACACCTATAAAACATGGTTACAATGCCGAAAGCCACCCAAAAAAACCAAACTGGGGAATGAATCATAATCAACCTGATTCCATTTTAGCTGTGACAGTGCTTTTCCAGTTTGTATTTACCTTTACCACCTACAATCTCACCCTGGACATTTCTACCGGGGCAGCAAACCTATTCACAATTCCACAGCGGCCTGGTCCCCTGCTGCTTGACTTCAAATTTCTTCTTTCTTTCTTTGCTTTTTAGGACCACACCAGGGGCATATGAAAATTCCCAGGCTGGGGTCGAATAAGACCTACAGCTGCCAGCCTAAGCCACAGCCAGAACAACGTGGGATCTGAGCCACGTCTGTGACCTACACCACAGCTCAAGGCAATGCCAGATCCCGACCCACTGAGTGAAGCCAGGGATCAAACCCACAGCCTCATGGATACTAGTCGGATTCGTTTCAAATGCACCACAATGGGAACTTCTCAAATTTCTAAAATAGATAAGTGAAAAAGTTACATATTGATCACTGTATCTATTGTAGCAACAGAGAATGTTATTAGCAAATAACATAAACAAATTTTAAGTACAAAGCAATGTCAAAATTAATTCTTCTGAGTTTTAATATCTAGGTAGAAACAAAATGCAGCAAGTCTACTCCTCAGGGAAGGCAATAGATTGTATAGTTATCTCCTGAACAGGGTAAAATCACTACCCCACAACTATACAATCTACTACCTCACTCTGATAGAGCAATCTCTTCTTCGGGAATAGAGCACAATCTCTTTATGTTGCATCATCAGTTACCAATCAAAATAAAATACACTTACTCTGACACACAGTAAAAGTATCCCCACCCAACCTGTATACCTGGTAATGTTTTTAGTCTCTAAAATAAGCAGCAACTTGTACACCATAAGGAAATACTGAACCACAGCATTTTTACAAAAGTTAATCTTAAATGTCATACAACTTGTACTGATGTTGAGTGATGCTTGGATGATGCTGTCTGGATGCAGATTTTTCTATCACGTTAGGAAAGACAGTAGATTGTATAGTTATCTCCCAGTGGTGGGTGTGACCCTAAAACTATACAACCTACTACCTCATCCCACAGTGAAGAGAACGTCCACAGTGAATGCTGAAAAGGGACCACAGCTGAGCACCACAGGAAAGCTTTCTCCTAGGTAATCCTGGTTCTCCTGTGTGATTAAAGGAGAAAGAAAAAAGTATTAGACTCCTTTCATTCACTTAACATAATCTATGATTAAATGCAATAATGTACAGAGCTATCAAAAAATATACATCCGACTAGGAACCATGAGGTTGTGGGTTCGATCCCTGGCCTCGCTCAGTGGGTTAAGGATCCGGCACTGCCATGAGCTGTGGTGTAGGTCACAGACGCAGCTTAGGTCTGGCATTGCTGTGGTTCTGGCGTAGGCCCAGCAGCTACAGCTCCGATTAGACCCTTAGCCTGGGAACCTCCCTATGACGCGAATGCAGCACTAAAAGGACAAAACACACACATCCATACATGAGAACCTCATTTTTAAATTAACCTACTCAAGTATTCCATGTCAGCAAACACTAAGTGATCTTATTAAAAGAAAACCAATGATTATCTACTGGATCTGAGGCAAGATAAGGATCCTTCCTTCACTAGAAAAGTGCTGTGAAGATCAAAGATGGTAACCACTTTGGTACAATACTCTCTGAACTAAGCAATATGACCAGTTTAGTTTTATAATCAAAATCTTGAGCTAAACCATATTAAATATCAGTCTTCAATTTACAGACTTCATACTTAAGAAGCAGCCACTGTAAAGATTACTTAATTTCAAAGAAAGCAAGCTGCTAAGTAGTTACTTAGTAATAACCAAAACCTGTAAACAAAACCACTCTTAGGACATATAGTTCAATGTAACAGAACTTAACATCCAGAAATAAACCCCATATACTGGGTCAACTGATTTTCAACAAGAGTGCCACCACAATTCAATGGGGAAACAAAAGTTTTTTTCGACAAAGAGTGCCAGAACAACTGGATATCCACATGCAAAAGAATGAATCTGGACCCCTACACCTCGCACCACATATAAACGTAACCTAAGACCAATAACCTCCTTTAAAGAAGGATAAATAGCCATTTCTCTAAAGATGTGATTAATAAGAAAAAAGGGCCAATAAGTACATAAAAAAACCTCACATCATTTATTAGTCATCAAACCAAAATCATAATGGGGTATCACTTTCAGATCCACGAGGATGGCCATAATCAAAAAGAGACCAAGGATGTGGAAAAATTAAATTACATTACCATTGCTGGTGGGAACGTAAAATGGTCAGGTGCTTTGGAAAAGTTTAGCAGTTTATCAAAAAATTAACCAAATGATCCCGCAACTTCACTTACAGGTATATTCCTAACAGAATTAAACACAAAACTTAAATATGAATGCTCACAGCAACATATCTCATTTGGAGTCAAAATAACCAAGGTTCAAATCCTGTCCCTGCTCACTCACTGACACTCTGGAACCCAGCCCCTCTGTAACATCAATACAATGGACTAAATGATCCATAATACAGGAAAAGAGTTACCACACCCTCAATATATATAAGACCCCACCATTAAGCCCTTCAAGTGAGCCACCTTATCTCATGGTGTCTATTTTACATAGGTGTAAACTGGTGCCAGGAAGTTTAATAACTGGCTCCAAATTACAAGGAGAGACAGCACTGGATCTCCAAACTCAAACTCACCATACCTCAGCCAATTTCAATTCTACAAGGCCAGATAATTCACGATATGAACATGCAGACAACTGTCCCTAAAAAGATTTTTCTGGGAGTTCCCCTCATGGCTCAGTGGTTAACGAATCCAACTAGGAACCATGAGGTTGCGGGTTCGATCCCTGGCCTTGCTCAGTGGGTTACATATCAGGCGTTGCTGTGGTGTAGGTCACAGACGCAGCTCAGATCTTGTGTTGCTGTGGCTGTGGCCTAGGCCTGCATCTACAGCTCCAATTTGACCCCTAGCCTGGGAAACTCCATATGCCATGGGTGCAGCCCTAAAATAAATAAATAAATAAATAAGAACCAAGAGGAAAACCAGCTGGTACCTCCAACCCAATTCTCAAGCCCAGCCTGATTTTCCTCATTTAAAACATGTTTGAATCCTCAGCAAATGTAGGAATTTAAAATGAAGTAAACAATAGAATTTAAAATGTATTCACTTTTCAAGCTTGGAAAATGAGGCATGTTTACTTTGTACTATTTTTCTTGATCCAGCAATGTATACAGGTACCCATACTGGTAGACAGCAATCCAGCAATTTATACACCAGGAGCTTTTAAAATGCTCCTCCAATTGGGGGAAAATACATACAAATGTAACCCAAAAATTGTTATTTATGGGTGAGGGGCAGGGGGAACAATTATCTACTATGTAGCATCACTATTCATTAGAGCGATAGCTTCCAAAAGTCTATGATCCACATGAGAAAAAGGTTTTATAATTCAAAACAGTACTCATACATGTCTATACATACATAATACAAAATACTAATACAGTAAAATACTACTATTCACTATTGTTCAAAAATCAATACTAACCCCTATTCTTTTTCTACTTTATTATACAGATTAAATTGATTTTATGATCCACTGATGGTTTTCAACCTACAGTTTTTCAGATTAATACTGATGAGAGCAAATTTTGGAAACTAAAATCTAACAGTTGAGAGTAGGCAATGTTTAGTTAAGCAAGCTTTCAGAACACAGAACACAATCCACATAACAAATAACAAGGATCCATAGAAATGTTCATTAAGAAATAAAGTTAAAGAAAAACTAACATGTACACTGTCACAACTACACAATGTTTGACTAAAGAAAGAGAAAGGAGTTGGGTCACAGAGCAGGTTTACTTTCAGTTCTTCAGATTTTCCCCTCTGAAGTCAGAGCACACTTCAGAATCTGAGACTCGGAAATAATCTTGGGGCCTCTGTTATGTTAACTCATTAAAATCAGTATTTAAGGTCTCGGCATTGTCACTGCTGTAGCTTGGGTCTGATCCCTGGCCTGGACACTTCTCCATGCTGTGGAGGCGGAAAAGGAAGGAAGGGAGGGAGGGAGAGAAAAATAACTACAGAGAAAGAAAAAGGAAGGAAGGAAAGATGATGGGGGGGAGGAAAATATGAAAGTCACAAAGCACAATGCCAGGTGCACAGAGGATACTCAGTAACTTGTAGCTTCAATCATCAGTATTAGATATTAACTAAAACATTCTTAGACAAGACTATTAGCTGAAACTATCTGAATGTGATCTTTCAGATAATTCCTTTTCTAACTAAAAGTAACATAACTTTCCATGTATCTTCTATCCTTATTCACGCACTACCTTAATCTGTAGCTTGAACTCTTCCCATCCCTATTAAAAATACTAATAATTAAACATCACAATTCAACTTGGACAAAATGTTCCTGCGCAACATAGCAGTGCAGGAAAGATTAGAGCAATGGCTTTCGGATACAGCAGCTTCTTAGCAGCTGTGTTCTTGGGCAAATTAAATAACCTTCTTGAGGTTTATTTCTCATCAGTTGGGGAACTAACATCCACACCCTCAGAAGACCGTTTTGAGGATTAGGAACACATGCAAAGCACCTTAATGACCTAGAAGTAAGTACTCAACAAATGGTAACCCTTGTTCTAATAAATCAATCTGAGAGAGAAACTAACTTTAAATTCCTGGATATACTTGTGACAGTCAAAAATACTTATCTTCAATTTAATCATGCTGTGTCAACTTAAAATGTGCTGTGAAGAGGCATATCTACTTATTAATTATGATTTAAGCTTGTTTATCTGTATTTCTATCAAGTAAGGTTTCATTTTAAAATCCACTTATATCTTAGTAAATGACAGTGTATGACATCTTATGTTTAATACTTGTGTATAGTCAACACCTTAAAGTCAGAGTTCTTCACCTATAAGCACAATGAATTTCAGAATGTACAATTTTTCTACAAGACTCCACAGCTTTTACCACATTTACAAAGTCTATAACTAAAAGAAGGTTAAGCGTTATGGTCCTAAAAACACATGAATATACATTCTGAAAGCTACATACTAATTGAAATACATAAATACCACTTTTGCATTGTCAATTTTAGTAAGATAGTATTTTATTTTATTTTTTGTCTTTTCTAGGGCCGCACACGGAGCTTCCCAGGCTAGGGGTCTAATTGGAGCTGTAGCTACCAGGCTACCCCAGAGCCACAGCAACACGGGATCCAAGCCTTGTCTGGGACCTACACCACAGCTCACAGCAACACCAGATCCTTAACCCACTGAGTGAGGCCAGGGATCGAACCTGCAACGTCATGGTTCCTAGTTGATTTGTTAACCACTGAGTCACAAAAGGAACTCCCTAGTAAGACAGTATTTTAAACAAACAAGCTTCTAGTTCTTAAAATACGCTAAACCTAGTCCAAAGCCAGGCATACTCTACTTTCTATGGCTTATTAGAGTTTGAGGAACTCTCTTGTGGTGAGGTGGGCTGAGGATTCAGTGTTGTCACTACTGGTTACTGCAGTGACACAGCTCTGAACTTCTGAGAAAAACTTTTTCCAGCAGTCTTATTTCCTACCTTTTATAATATTTCACATACTTCTATAAACAAAGCACCTCAGAAAATTTTTACTTTTATTTATTTATTCTTTTTCCTTTTTCTTTTTATGGACGCACCTGCAGCACGTGAAGTTTCCAAACTAGGGGTCAAATTGGAGCTGCAGGCCTACGTCACAGCAACAAAGCAGCACCAGATTTGAGTCACATCTGCTACCTACACCACAGCCTGTGTAAACACCAGATCCTTAACCTACTGAGTGAGGCCCAGGATTGAACCTGCATCTTCATGGGGACTACATCAGGTTCTTAACCTGATGAGTCACAACGGAAACCCCAGGTTTTATTTTTAAAAACCTTTATTCACAGGCCATTTATATAAATTTCACTTTTTGCCAAACTTTCATTCAAATACAAGTATTTCCTTCAGTCTCATCATCTAGTTTCACTTGCTGATAAATACAAAATTAGAATATTGGCTACTTAACATGAATTTCCTTGAAATACTCAGTTAACTATTAACAAAATTATCTGATGATGCTGGCTGAACATTAAAATACTATCCAAAATGTAAAAGTATTTTCAATATAAAACATGCAAACTCTCCAACACAATTCTGATTCCTTCTTCCTAAGCTTTGCTAATGAAAACTAACCTACTTCTAATACAAAAGAACTTATTTACGAAACAAAAACAGACTCAAAGATTTCCAAACCATACTTAGGATTACTAAAGGGGCAAGGTTGGGAGGGATAAATTAGGTTGGGATTAACATACATATACTATATAAAAAATAGATAATAACAAGGTCTCACTGTATAGCTCATAGGGAAATCTACTCAATACTCTGTAATAACCTGTATTATGTATCACTTTGCTGAACACCTGAAACTAACACAACATTGTAAACCAACTATAATCCAATAAAATTTCAAAAATCAAATTAACCTACTTCTAATCTTTCAATTTCTCTTTGTAGGCAGGATTTTTTTTTAAATTGATGTATAACTGACATACAGTATATTAGTTCCAGGTGCATAACATAATGATTCCCTATTTGTAAACACTGTGAAATGATCACAAACAGTTACTACCCACTAAATTTCTTTTTTGGCTTTGTGTCTTTTCAGGGCCGCACCTATGACATATGGAGGTTCCCAGGCTTCACGCCACAGCCGCAGCAACACCCGATCCATAACCCACTGAGCAAGGCCAGGGGCTGAACCCAGCCACCTCATGGTTCCTAGTCAGATTGTTTCCCCTGCACCACAACGGGACCTCCACTATCCACTAAATTTCTTATCCTGACAAATACAACAAGTATTTCCTTCAGTCTCATCATCTAGTTTCACTTGCTGATAAATACTAAGCCGAAGCACATGTTAAATTTCAAATAGTTTAAAAGTTTCTACAGTTTAATAGTTTAAACGTTTTAAACAGCTAGTACTAGGTCATGTTTTCCAAAACAAAACCAAAACCTTTCCTTCATTCGATCTTAGACATACAGCAGGTACATAAGATGTTTTGTTTTTGGAGGGCTGCACCCACAGCTTGCAGAAGTTCCCAGGCCAGAGATTAAACCAGAGCCACAACAGTGACCATGCCAGATCCTTAACTGGCTGCACCAGAAAAGAACTCAAAGATGTTCTTGATTAGATAAAGTACCTAAACTCTGTAATTTTTTAAAAAGGGAACTAATGTCAACTCAGCATTCCTTTGTAGAATTCCTGATGCAAACTGTTAATTTGAGACCACCTTCCCTGTTACAAGTGCATTCTATGCTACCTTCCTGTATATCTAATTAAATTCTGCTACAAACCATATAGAGCACACAAATATTTAGGGTGAGGCAGCGTATTCCACTTGGGTAGTAACTTGTTTTGTTTAATGGTCCTTATATACATACACCATTATTTCTCAATCATCAATCTTTTGCCTTCCCATCCACGATACTGAGTTGATATGCTCCCATACTGAAAAGCTTACATGTCCCCAAAAGGCTTTAAAAAGGTGGGTTCTTGCCATTAAATCCAGATATCCCAGTTTACAATTAGCAGACAACTCAGTCTACACTGTACAAGAAAAACATTCTCTCCTATGCATTAAGTAATCATATAATTGACCAAATAAAAATTGGGGGGAAGGGGTGAGTCAGCCAAGTGAAAAGACAGTATAACTTCATGAAAACGAATGCTGACAAAAAGCAGAAAAGGATAACTACCTAATTAATAGAAGAACAAAGTGCTTCTAAATTAAATTCATCATTAATATCTGTAATTTTATAACATCATCCAGGAGTTCCCATTGTGGCTCAGCAGAAACAAACCCAACTAGGATCCACGAGGATGCAGATTCAATCTCTGGCCTCCCTCAGTGGGTCAAAGATCTGAAGTTGTCGAGTGTGTGGTGTAGGTTGCAGATAAGGCTCAGATCTGGTGTTGCTACAGCTGTGGCTCCAATTCAACCCCCAGCCTGGGAACTTCCATATGCCACACGTTTGGCCCTAAAAAAGGCGGAAAAAAACAAAAAAAAAAAACAAAATACAGATCACCCAGAAGTTCCTGTTGTGGCTCGGAAGTAACAAGCCTGACTGGTATACAGGAGATGGATGCAGGTTCAATCTCTAGCCTCTTTCAGTGGGTTAAGGTCCGGCGCTGCCTCAAGTTGTGGTGTATGTAGGTCACAGACATGGCTTGGATCCCCCTTTGCTGTGACTGTGCCACAGGCCAGTAGCTGCAGCTCTGATTTGACCCCATCCTGGTAACTTTCATTTGCTGTGGGTGCAGCCCTACATAGCAAAAGCGAGTAAAAATTTAAAAACATCCAAAATCTCTTAAAATATTCCTAGAAAAGCAAACATAACACTCAGCAAAACTACTTGTCATCAGCCTCAGAATACTTAAATCTTAGACCAAGAAAGAGCCTAAGAAAGAAATGACCTCATATTTAAGATTAGACTATGGAGAGGGAACATTTTGGGCTAATAATCTGAAAATACTTAGCTAGAGAAAGCTAAATTCTTGAAAAGCGGCTGAGCAATCCACTATAATTGCACTGGCCATTTGGTAGCCATTAGCCACGTCACTACTGAGCACTGGAAATGCAATCAGCCCAGAATGAGATGTGCTGCAACTGTAAAATACACTCTAGATTTCAAAGACATAGTACAAAACAACAACAAAAAAAGGCAGTGACTCTCGTTTTGTCGTCGTTGTTTGCTGTGTCTGTGGCATGTGGAAGTTCCTGGGCCAGTAGCAAACTGGGCTGGTTCAGTGACAACACTGGATCCTTAACCTGCTGCACCACAAGGGAATTCCTAGCTCTCCTTTGATCTAAGTGATTGTGCAATGCTTAGAACATCTATACAGTCAACAACAATGCAATGACCAGGCCTCCCTTATCCAGTCCTGAGGTCATGTAAAGGTAATGTTGATAACTCCTAACTGGGGATCTGGATTCTATTTAGACATGGAAAATTCATTGATAGTTAATATTCTGGAATGGAGAAGATCCTTTATTGTCTAAGTAAAAACTTCTCAAACTATTAAAAATATTACATGATTAAGATGCTTGCTGGGAGTTCCCGTCATGGCTCAGCAGTTAGCGAACCGACAAGCATCCATGAGTAAGTGGGTTCCATCCCTTGCCTTGCTCAGTGGGTTAAGGATCCAGCGTTGCCATGAGCTGTGTAGGTCACAGACTCAGCTCAGATATCCTGCTGCTGTGGCTGTGATGCAGGCTGGTGGCTACAGCTCCATTTCAACCCCTAGCCTGGGACCCTCCATATGCCTCCGGTGCAGCCCTAAAATGACAAAAAAAATAACTAAAAAGCATGCTGGTCACTGATAGCAAATTTACTTCCCCAACTCCTGAATACTAAAGTGAGGAGAACATTTTCCACCAAATATAACAGGGCTACTTTTAACACTCTTAGGAGAACACTAGTGCTATAAACAAAAAAAATACCCATCAGAAGGGCTGTTTTTCAAACTTTTCCAAATACCCTCAAAAAAGGTATTTTTACAGGAGCAAATACGTATATAGCTGAATTAACAGTTTCATGTAACAAACTAATACTTTCTATTTTTTTAGAATTGTGATCACCACCCACTAAAAGTGATTTTATGACCCAGTAAGCCAGCACCTACAGTTTGAAATACTGGTTTCTAACTCTCACTATTGAGCAATTACAATTATTTATAAAACTACCATATGTTAGCTATTGAAAGAAAAGGTACACAAATATCTAGTGTACTGTATTCTAAACCAAGACATTCTAGTTAATGCTAACCATTCTACTCTCAAAAGAGTCCACAAGTTTCAAAACGATACTTTTAACAACTGTGTACAGTACATCAAGCACCTTCAAAAAAACCCAAACTTACAAATTTTTATTGCCTTAACTACAATACTCTGAATATACTATAAACTAATCAGACTACTATACAGCAGAAAAACGGATAAAAAGTTACTGTATTTTTCTGAACTACATTTAAATTTAGAACTTAACATTACATTTTCTTAAACTACTGCATGATTTTCAGGCCAATAAAAATAAACGAGGACTGCTAAATGCGGTTTTAACTAGAAGTGCCAAAAAAGCGATACATTATCAATAAAGTTAAAAAAAGAAAAATCATTCAGTCTTCCGATTTACTTTAAGAATTTCACACTCACTATCCCCAATGCCCTGATGCCGTTTGCCAACCCGCTCATAAATGGAAAGTCAATTTTAAAAAGCCTAAGAGTTGAAAAATGTGCCAAAAACACACCCTCAACTCTGACACACAAGGCAGGGGGCCAGTCCCTACTGTAAAAATTGTAAAGACCGAAGGCCACTGCCAGCCAAGGACATAAAGGTTACGCATTCCTCACACTCGAGTCCTCCGGGAACGTTTATCAGCCAGCCCGCTTGCAGGGTGTGCAGCCCAAATCAGTGCTGGGGCCGCTGGCGGTGGCCCTGGTCGCCGTGCACAAGACCGTCCCCCGGGATCCCACTTCCTACCGCCCGCCCGGCCCCTCCCCCGCCAAGGACGGCCGCCGGTTGGACCCAGTCGCACAGCTGCTCCGTGGCCGGAGGCTGCACTTGGTGGGACGGATTAGAGGCAGGGAGCCAGCCCAGGGCCTGCCAGCCAGCGAGCCCCGGCCCTCCCCCGCACTTCCTACCTTCCCTCCAGCATCCCAGCCCCCAAGACCAAGGTCTCCCCGGCCCACAAACCTGATAGCGGAAGCGACGTCAGGGGGACCTGGCGGCGCCCGCAGCCAGTTACGCCAAAGCAGGAGGAGATGCTGGCCAATGGGCACGGCGCGGGGGCGGGACTTCCCCCGCCCAAGTTTGATTGAAGTGGGGGGAGGTGCTGGGTGAAGAATGTGAAGAATGACCCCTCCCCCCGTCCGTGAGGCGCTGGGCGGGAAGCGGAGGGGGTTGGGGCTGGACGCGCCACGCGGCGCCCATCCCCCGCCCGCGCCGCCGCCTCCCGCGGCCTCAGCTCGCCACCCGCCAGCCCGGCCTGCTCTGGCCCCCAGGCCTCTCTACCAACCAGGCCGCCGCGGTCCCCTTTTCCCAGCTCCGCCAGGGGTCCGAGAGAAGAAAAATGGCGACGGGCCCGCGCTCGCTGTCTCGCTTCTGTACCCACCTCAGGCTCGTGGAAGAGCCAACGGCCAGCCGCCGCCCTCCGCGGGGACAGCCCGGCCCCGGCGCTTGCCGCCCGCAGCCACCGGAAAGTCGCACGCGAAGACCCGGATGGAGGTGCGGGCTGGCGGGCCGCGGCGGCCGGAGGGAAGGGAGCGCGGGCGCCGGGAGGCCGAGGCAGGGGCGGGCTCGAGCGCAGCGCGCGAACTCATTGGCGAGGCCGTTTGACTGACGTAAACATTGCCCTTTGCCTCCGCCGAGCCAGGCTCGCTGGGACCTCACTGGAGGGCGGCGGCTGGACCCGCCTCGCGAAGGGCGGGGCGACCAGGGCCCACCCACCTTGCCCGCTCCCCATTTCTTATTGGACCGCCGGGAGAGTGGTGGCACGGGGTCTTGCAGTCCGCTCGTGATCGATCGGCGCTGTCACGTGGTCGCTGCCCTCGCTGGGGGCGGCTGTGCCTGGCCCCCTGGTTGCCGGAACGTCTTGCGTGCGACCCCCACAAGGACTGTCCCGCCCGCCGCCCCCTGAGGCTTCAAGTAGACCCACCCACTTTGCTTCAGTTTACGCAGCTGTAGATGAGGCAGCCAATCGAAGGCCCCAAGTTTTGAAGAGTCTTGTCTTTTCAAAGCAATGTTTAATTTTCCTACTTTAACGTTTGCTGAAAATATCATTCCTCCGTTCCAATAATGACCCTCCCAAACTAGGACCCCGGAAAGCACTGTTTAGGTAAACTTTCAGGTCTCTCAATGGCTGGGAGCCCCACAAGCTGAGTCTGTCTTTCCTCACTGTTAACTTTGCGCACAAGGTTTTAAAAAAGCAGAAACAGAACACAAAAATTCATCCTAATGGATAATAGAAATGTTTTTGAACAGCACTTAGTTTACCTGGTGCGTTTATATTTACGATCTCAGGTGGCAGTATCTAACACTTGTATTACTACAATGCAATACACGGAAAAGGAGTTAAACTGAAGAGTTAATTTTGTGGGCTGAAGTGAACAAGAAACTAGAGGAGGAAAACCTTGAGCTTGGGGCAGCCTGCTGGGCCAGGAAGAGGAGGAGGTTCAGAGTCCTGAGAAAACGTACAAACTTCCTAGACTGGAGTTCCAAGAGTAGCCAGGCCTAAACCGGCCCAGAGGTCCAAGGTCACTAAGGCCTTGCCATCTCAGACCCCTCTGCTTGTCTACACCTCTCTGCAGGCAGCCCCAGAACAGATCCCTCCCTCCACCTTTGTCAACCTGCAACCACAATTACCCAAGAAAAGCAAACACACTCCAGACACACCCTCTGCCCCATCACTGTCCCTACCCAGCTGAGACTGGGGCTTCTTGTGCAGCTGCTCCCTATGGCCCCTCACTCAGCATGCTGGGTCCAGATGAGACTTCTGCCTCTTGGCCTCCCTGCCTTTTGCAGCAGATGCCCTTATCCTTAACCAGACCCTTAATCCTGAGTGTCTGCCTCAGTGGGCCCAGGTTTTAGCTCAGAGAACTGGGAACGCATAGATCTGGAGGTTGATGTCTGGCCAGTGCCTACCAATATCTTACCCACTCTGACTGCCAGGGACCTCCTGCTTTCCTGTGTCTTTGCTGGGAAGTGATGCTCCCTAAGGAGTCACAGTGGAAGGAGAGAGGCCCAGGCTTGGCAAATGCATTTAGCATCACTGGAGTGGAGTAAGCTGTTATGTTGTTACTATATTGTCCACCTCGATCAGAGATTGCAAACTGGTGATGGCCTGGAGATCACATCTGGTTTACAGAAATGCTTTGTGACAACCGTGCACTGTTTTAAATCTCTTTTTAATTAGCTGACAGCTTTCAAAAGAAGATATTTAACATTAAAAAGTCTGAATTTCTTGCTTTTCTAAAGAAACTGGAATCTCTGGCTACACTCAGCCTACATCCCAACAGGACAGTATTTTCTTTATGCTCGGCATGGACTCTGCTATTCGTCACAGCCCCCCTGCCTCCACCCCTCCCCACCTCCAGCTTGTTTGTTTGTTTGTTTGTTTGTTTGTTTGTTTGTTTTCCCTTCGGTCTTTTTAGAGCTGCACCCAAGGCATATGGAAGTTCCCAGGCTAGGGGTCAAATTGGAGTTGTAGCTGCCCACCTACACCACGGCCACAGAAACCTGGGATCCAAGCCTTGTCTGTGACCTATACCACAGCTCAGGGCAACGCTAGATCCTTAACCCACTGAGCAAGGCCAAGGATCAAGCCTGCATCCTCATGGATCCTAGTCAGTTTCTCCACTGCTGAGCCACGATGGGAACTCCCAACCTGCTTCATTTTTATTACAAGCTTGACTCCCATGTACTCCTTGCCTCCTCTTTTGTGGCACTGTTTCTGCCCCACTTGGGTCATGGGATTTTGATGTAGGTCAAGCAGAGTCCTTTCCTGAGGATGTCTCAAAACAGGCGCTGGGAGAAGAGAACCCCTTAGCTCTGAACACCAAGCTGTGATGACGGGGGAGAAGGGGTCATACTGTAGTAAAGAAGCAAAGCAAGCACTGAGAAGCAGAGACAAAAGAGAGAAGGGGCCTTCTGACATCAACTGAGTCTAGGTCCTATCACCCCTGAGGCTACCCCACCCTTTCCCCAACTAACCCTTTCCCCAACTAACCATGCAGTAGCCAGAAGGAGAATAGGTTTGAGAATGATACATTTCTACTGTGCTGCCATTTTGGACAAAGCACTGATCTCCTTCCCAGTTTCTTCATCTGTATAATGGGAACTCTAAAGCTTACTTCCCAAGGTGGAGTGGGGGTTCCAATAATGTCATTTATGTGAAACACGAAGCACAATGTGCATCACAGGTGCTACTCAGAATTCCATAAACAGTGAATTTCACAGTAGATGTTTACAAAAAACTGGTGGGCTAGAATTAAGAAGAGTAAGCTCCCTCTTGAAGAATGATAGCAGTGTTTTTGAGGAGATATTTCCACCTCTGCACTGCCTTCAGAGACTCTGGGAAGGGCTAGAAGCCAGGGCTCCACTAGAAGGATTTGGATTTGCATTACAATCCACCCTTTCAATGGCTGTGTCATTTTAGGCTCTTAAATTCTCTGACCCTGAGGTTCCTCCTATAAAGTGGACATGATAATTCTCATCACTTTCAGTTATTTTGAGAATGGGATTAACTCATTAACATAAGAGTGCCTAGTAGTGTTTGTATCCTAAGCATTCAGCCAATTGTAGTCATTGTGACAGAAAAAGAACAAAAGACACAGTGGAGAGATAGCCAAAGGTTTCATTTCTGGGGAATCATTGCTATTGTGATTCCTACTATCTGAGGCTCAATTGAGCTAAAATTGCAAAGTAAGTCATCAGAGCACAAAGCTGGTCTGTTCAGTTGTGCCAAGAACTCACCTCCTGCACCACCCATCCAGATGGCCAAGCCATCAACCCCCATGAGTTTCAAGCACCTAGCTTCTAAAGCAGATTTCCATTTAAAAACAAGAAAAGGAAAAGTGTTGGATAATCAATTAACAACAGAAGACCCTAAATCAAGGGAGAAACCTCAATGTAGAATCTTTTTTTTTCTTTTTAAGAAGTAAAATTAACATCTTTCAAGTTGCAGCCAAAATGATAAAAGCCGCTGACATTTTGAGACCAAAATACCAAGTTATACAGTTGATTCCCTAGACCCAGCCTCACTTCCCTGTGCTGGAGGAAGGAGAGGAGGAATGAGATGGTTTCCTGGGAAATTTTGCCTCTGCATTAACTGAGCCCAACACTGCCTTGTGCAAAATATCCTCAAGAACTTGTTGGGACAGACCACCCTGCGTGACACAGCCCACCTGCCAGTCCTCTTGGAGCCCAGCTGTGCTGGCCAGAACTCGGGAAGTCTCAGAAGGGACAAAGGCAGTGATGTCTATTCCTCTAATGAGCTCCTGAAACTAGTGCCTGATGGAAATAGTGTCCTTGGTGGGGACCTGGGGGGACAAACTGCTCTCTGTTGAGTCTCTCCATTTCTGCCTTGAGCCTTTATGCTCTTGGAGAAATTGCACTGCGTTTGCCTGATGCTGCAAGAGGATTTTCATCTGCTAACAGGGGGGCTGCAACTTCTCCAACTTGGAGGTGTGCTCCCTCTTCAGGTACCTTTTTAAGGTGGCAATCCAGGATCTGATGCCACTGAGCAGGCTGTCTCCAATGGTGTTGATCATGGCCAGTGTGTCAGCGGTGCTGGTGGAGAGCTCCCTGATGAGCTTCTCTGTGTCCTGTGGAGGCAGGAACATTTCTTAGGAAAGACCTCCAGAGGGCAGGCCTGGGCACCTGGTTCATGGCATTGCCTCTTCTCCTCCACTGAGCCAGGAACTCCTTAGGGATGCCTCTCAGGACACACTTAAGGAGAGGAATGAATTTCTCCTGCATGTTTTATTTATTTATTTATTTATTTATTTTTAATTTTTATTGTTAGGGCCCTACCTGCAGCATGTGGAAATTCCCAGGCTAGGGGTCCAATCCGAGCTACAGCTGTCAGCCTACACCACAGCCACAGCAATGCCAGATCCGAGCCAAGTCTGTGACCTCTGCCAGAGCTTGCAGCAACAGTGGACCCTAACCCACTGAGAGAGACCAGGGATTGAACCCACATCCTCACAGACACTATGTCAGGTTCTTAACCCTCTGAGCCACAACAGGAACTCCTCTCCCTCATTAAAACACTGCCTCTGTCAGTCTAGTGTCCTCAAGAGAAAACCCACCATTTGAGTTGAAACCAAACATTGTCCTGATGTTTATGTGGAGAAAGGACACAAGCCACACAAGGGGTACCTGCACTGCTCGTGATGTGCTCTCAGATTTCTGTAGCACCAGCTGAATATCCTCAACAAAACTCACTTTCTTCTCTGCATAGGCATCAGAAATTTTGGCTACTGGGTGAGACTCATGGTCTCCAAAGAGCTTGCATATTCCACATATTGGTTCTTCATCACTTAGGCACATCTGATTGACAAAAGAAAAGTCAGTGACACTTATTTCTCTTCCTGATCCAACCCAACACACTCAGGACCTGCCTACCTCAGGCTAGTGACATTCCAAATTTATTCCCTCTTTCTTTTTTTTTATTGGCCACGGCCATGGCATGAAGAAGTTCCCGGGCCAGGGATCGAACTCGTGCCACAGCAGTGATCCAAGCCACAGCAGTGATGATACTGCATCCTTAACCCGCTAGGCCACCAGGGAACTCCCTGAATGTATTCTTACACAGATATCAAGAGTCAGTTGCAGAGTTCCTGTTGTGGTGCAGCAAAACAAATCTGACTAGTATCCATGAGGATGCAGGTTTGATCCCTGGCCTCATGCAGTGAGTCAGGAATCTGGTGTTGCCATGAGCTATGGTGTAGGTCACAGATGCAGCTCAGGTCCCAAGTTGCTGTGGCTATGGTAGAGGCTGGCGGCTGTAGCTCCAATTTGACCCGTAGCCTAGGAATTTCCATATGCCTAGGGTGGGGCCCTAAAAAGCAAAAACAAACAAACAAAGAAACAAACAAAACACAAAGGAAAAAAAAGTCAGTTGCACAGGATGCCCTGGTGTGTGGAGGACAGAGATGATGGTGCTAGGATACCTGAGTGGTAATTTAGCAAGTACCTGCTACACTTGGTAGTTCATGGAATCCTCACAATAACCCTCTGATTTGGAAAGTATTATGCCTATTCTACAGGCAAGAGAGATGAGAATTCTCCAAGTTGATAAGTGACTTGCCCAAGCACACACTGCCAGGAAGGGATAGCATTCAGATGAGAAGACAAGGGTTTTCTGACTCCAGGAGGAAAGCTTTTTCCACTTGGCCAAGTCATTTCCTCATAGGGCTCTTGAGAAGATTAAATACCATGGGGCATATAGCATGGTGCTTTGGTGTAGTATCTGGCACTCTGTAGATACACATGGTAGCTATTGATGATATCTTAAGGACTTGGACAAAATTAACCTCACCACAGGCTCAAGATAAGCTGGGCCTATTTTAGATGGAAGGGATGGAGGAGGACACTTCCTGCAATGCTGGCCCTTCCCCCTCTCACTTGGGTAAGGGAAGCCTTGGAATGAAAACTCATTCTTGGAAATTTTTTTTTTTTTCCCTTTTTAGGGCCACACTATAGCATGTGGAAGTTCCCAGGCTAGGGGTCAAATAGGAGCTGTAGCTACCAGCCTAAGCCACAGCCACAGCAACGTGGGATCTGAGCTGTGTCTGCAACCGACACCACAGCTCACAGCAACACCAGATCCTTAACCCATTGAGCTAGGTCAGGGATCAAACCCACATCCTCATGGATACTAGTCAGGTTCTTAACCCTCTGAGCCACAGTGGGAACTCCCATTCTTGGAACCTTGGAAGGGAAGGTTAACTGCTTAGGATGAGACAGAACCACTAGGAATTTGTGATAAAACCGATTTTTAGAGGCATAGTGTAACAGGAATGCCAAATTCTCCTGAGTCCTTTAGTGGCCTGAGCTAGCCTGCTCCAAGCATGCCACTTAAGTCCTTGGAGGAGGAGGGGCAGCTGGAAGGAACAGAGCAGAGGCTGGCTGAGCTCAGAGCAGCCCAGGAGATTCGCTGAGGGTGGAGACTTATAGAGAAACCCTCCCTGTAAGCACAGACTCTTGATATTCTGCACTGAAGTGCTGAGGCCCCTGGAATTACCAGACCCTTTTCCTTTTTCTTTTTTTTTTTTTTTTTTGTCTTTTTGCCTTTTTCCAGGGCCGCTCCCACGGCATATGGAGGTTCCCAGGCTAGGGGTCGAATCAGAGCTGTAGCTGCTGGCCTACACCACAGGTCACAGCATCGCCGGATCTTTCACCCATGAGTCCAGAGATTGAACCCACAACCACATGGTTCCTAGTTGGATTCGTTAACCACTAAGCCATGACGGGAACTCTATCCAGACCCTTTTTCAAAGACACCTTAGGAGTTGGTTGCTGAGCTTCATTCAAGCTAGAGCTAGTTAATGAAGGCTGGGAAATACTTTCGACTCTCTCCAAGGAAATCACCTATTTATTTCATCCCTGACCATTAACAAAGCAACCTAGACCTGGTGATTGGTGCTACATAGTCTGTGAAACATAGAACGCTGTGCTTCATCCTGCCCCTCCAAGAGTTGGATTCAAATCAAATAGGCTCAAGGTTGTGAAACAGCTTTGTCAACAGAATGAAAGCTGAAGTGGTGTTGTATCTGATTCATATCTCAGTTATATATATCTGACAGGCATCATGCTAAAGTGAGTGCCAAAAGGAAAGATTATGTGTGTCAAGTTACCCACGAAGATCCTTTGTTGGGGAATATGGAATCGTATACACATGGTTTTGTATAAATCGCACTGTAGACGTGTGTATAAACATACAATGCATATGGCATAGTACGGAGTACAATGGCTGAATACCACACACACACACACACACACACACACACACACACACTCACACTCAACACTGAATTTCATCCTTAAAAATGAAGCATGAAGTCAACATTGGTATGTGCATTTATTTGGAGAGTAATTCTCTACTATACTCCTGAGCAAATACCTGATTTCAAGCATAAGGTTGCTAAGTCATTTGACAGATTGGGTAGTTAAGCAAGAATAAAATAAAATTAAGAGTGTAATTGAATACCAGATTCACACTTTCTCTGTGCTTTTCACACATCTGAGCAAGCCGGTTTTGCTCCTTGGTGTGAAGCATCTCAAGTTCTTCCTTAAACTTCTCCAGTATGTTTTCAGCCAGGATGTTCCTCTGCAATCCGTTTGTTCCCCTTCCCTCAAATAAACGACCTAAAACACAGAGCCGGCAGGAGCACGTGGCAAATTCCCATCATCACCCATGACACTATAATGGGGAAGGATGAGACACCTCCCTTCTGGCATGTAAACACCATCGAGCGGGAAGAGAGAAAAGGTCACCCACTGATCGGAATTTCGAAAAGAAATGACTGTGAAGTCTCTCACCTCTGCAAAATAACTTCTCCTTCTCCGAAGCCCTGTTGCCTATAGACTGGTGTGTGCATGCAGTCACTGTCTGCAGAGACAGATGCCATGAATTCCATCAGATGAAACAGGAACCTGCCTCCTTTCACCCTGTGAGTCTTGGTTGCACCTGCTCTGTCTCCCAGGGAAGGGCAGCCTCACAGAGTCTGTGTGATTGGGTATGCAGGGGAGCATAAAAAGGACGGACTAAGTGTCCTTGGGGTGATGGAGGAGAGCAGAACTGGATACTCAAGCAGATGCCTGAATTAGGCATTGAATACCAAAGCGCATTAACCACATCTTTTATTTACTGTGTCCTGATGTTCTGGCATATGGGACCCGGGATGGCCCCTTCCAGGGTAAGCCAATTCTTACAGACAGTAAAGGATACATCTGGGACCAGGCTTTCCACATGTAAACCAATAAATCTGGGGTTCCCACCCCAACTACCTCTTTCATATTTGCTATTTCCCTACCCCCCAGGGCCAGACACCAGATATCTAGGGGCAGCCTAGAAATTATTCTAGGAAGCCACTGAAATTATTCCAACTGGCCAATCCTAAGCCTTCTCACCCTGCCTCACCTGTTCCTTCCTGCAGAAACCGCAACAAAGGTCTTGTCCACATTTTTCCTGTCTCCCTGTATTTCACCAAGGGCCCCCTGCAACATGGCATGGCCCCTCCTCTTGGCAGCTATGGGTTACAAACTGCTTTTCTTTCTTTCTGTCTCTCTCTTTTTCTTTCTTTCTTTCTTTCTCTCTTTCTTTCTTTCTTTCTTTCTTTTCTTTTCTTTTCTTTTCTTTTTTTTTCTTTCTTGTCCTTTAGGGCCGCACCCGTGGCATATGGAGGTTCCTAGGCTAGGGAATCAGAGCCGTAGCTACTGGCCTGTGCCACAGCCATAGCCACACCATATCCAAGCCGCATCTGCAATTTACACCACAGCTCAGAGCAATGCCAGATCCTTAACCTATTGAGCAAGGCCAGGGATCAAACCTGCATCCTCATGGATGCTAGTCAGATTCATTTCTGCTGAGCCACAACGGAAACTCGCTTTCTTTCTTTCTCTCTCTCTTTCTTTCCTTTCTCCCTTCCTTCCCTCCTTCTTTCTTTTCTTTCTTTTTCTTTTTCTTTTGGCTGCACCCATGGCATATTGAAATTTTTGAACCAGGGATCAAACCCATGCCACAACTGTGACCTGAGCCATTGCAAATACTGAATCCTTAACACACTGTGCCACGAAGGAACTCCACAGACTGTTTTTCAATGGGAGTCATCTCCTGATCTGTTGGCCTCGTCATACCTGAATAAAAACAAAACCTACATTTAAGAGCACAAGGAAAAAAGGCCAGATGCCACTGTGAGTTACAATCACAGTTCACCCATCTGTCAACAACCTTAAATACCATTTGTTCAGTAAACTTTTATTAGGTACCTACCATGCTGGGAATGTGACAGTGAACAGGACAGACACAGCTGGCCCTACCCTAAGGGGTTTATATGCTAGAGAGGGAAACAGATGTTAAACAACCAATATGCTACCTCTGTCTGCTGATTTCCAACCAGACAATTAATTTAGACCCTTCTTGGATACAATATTCTTTTCTGCAAAACTAACCCACAGTGAAAGAAATTATAAATGTCTCCTGCGTGTGTGTTGGAGGGAAGCACAAGGGGGTGAAGGTAATTTTCTAGATCTTGGTCTGGATGGGGCTTTATGAAAATATACATACATAATTCATCGGAATGATGTTTACCTCAGACGTGTGGCACTTCACACACCTTACTGTATTGTATGTATTTTATACCCTGAGGGAAAAAATAGCTGTGTTGAACTTAAACATTGTGACTCGAGGGGGTGCCTGTTGTGGCTCAGCAGAAATGAATCCATCTAGTATCCACAACGATTCAGGTTTGTCCCCTGGTCTTGCTTGGTGGGTTAAGGATTCGGCATTGCCATGAGCTGTGGTGTAGGTTGCAGATTCAGCTTGCATCCTGTGTAGCTGTGGCTTTGGTGTGGGCTGGGAGCTGCAGCTCTGATTCCACCCCTAGCCTGGGAACTTTCATACACAGTTCCCTACATAGTTGGGAGCAGTTCCAACTCCTACAGGGCACCAGGAAACTCCTAGTGTGTAATTTTTTTTTTTTTTTTTTTTTTTTTTTTTTTTGGCCACCAAGCAGCAAACGGAATCCCTGGGCAGGGATCAGATCTGAGCCACAGTTTTGACCTAAGCCACAGCTGTGGCAATGCCAGATCCTTAACCCACTGTTCTAGGCTGGGATCAAACCTGCATCCCAGCGCTCCAGAGATGCCACCAATCCCACTGTGACACAGTGGGAACTCCTGACATGATTTTTAAACAAATGCATAAATAAGTGAAAATACCAGGTTGAAAAATGTAAAACATAAATAAATCTAAGCATCTGGTGTTTTTGACTGCCACCCCCCCACACACACACACACACATGGTCTCCTCACTGCCCCCTCACCCTACCACCATATTCAGTGGATTATTGTTGAAGAGTTGGCACCCATCTATCCAGTACACTCACCCTCTGTTCCACTGATGCAGATCCTTACAGAACTTCCCTCTTCCTGCAATCCATTCATTTTATATTTTCCTCCTGGAGAAAAATACCCAAAGGACCTGGAGAAACACCACACAATTCCTATGTCCCAGATGGGGAGAGGACACTACACACGTCATTGTACAAAAAGTTTCCATGAGAGTATGAAATGTAGATAACAGTGCGCTTTCAAAGCCAACACTATAGACCCTTGCCCGCATTGCTTACAGGATAGAATGCAAAGTATTTTACATGACGTATAAGACCTTCAATCTGGCCTCCTGGTGGGTGCTGTCAGTGCCCTGTCCCCTCCCATGACCCCACACTGAAGCCTTCTTCTTTTTTTTCTATTTTTATTTATTTATTTATTTATTTATTTATTTATTTATTTTCTCTTTTCAGGGCCCCACCTGCAGCATATGGAAATTCCTAGGCTAGAGGTCAAATCAGAGTTGCAGCTGCCGGCCTACACCATAGCCACAGCAATGTGGGATGTGGGCCACATCTGCGACCTACACCACAGCTCACCACAGCAATGCTGGATCCTTAACCCACTGAGTGAGGCCAGGGATCGAACCTGCATCTTCGGGGATCCTAGTTGGGTTCGTGACCTGCTGAGCCACAAAAGGAATGTCCTGATGACTTCTCATCTACTAACCAGCTCTAAGCATCTCGGCTGCAGGCCCCTTTCTTGACCCCTGGCATTTGCTATCCTCTGTTTGTCTGCCCTCCTCTGCAGTCTTGCATGTTTCCACTGTGGGATGTTAGGCTGTACACGGGGCCACTGGCTCTTGCGACGATGCTCCTCACTCATTCATCTCTGCACAGCTGGGGTCCTGGCACAGTGACAAGGCCCCTAGAAGGTGAGAAATGCCCACTACTCTAGCATGCGCTGAATTATCTCCTGGTGCTTCTGTTAGAACCTTCTCTCTAACATTAAGCCATAACGCATGTCCTCTGGTAGCTCCGACTGCTCCCCACCCACACCTGAAGGCCTCAGAGCCCTTCAGAGATGAGAGTTCTGGCCAGCCAGCCTTCATTCTGCAGGCCAGATATCCCCAATTCTTCCACAGAACAGCTCCCAAGAAGTGCTGATCAGAAAGAAATCTAGTGCAGCAGTTAACAAACCCAGCTAGGACCCATGAGGACGGAGATTTGATCTCTGGCCCTGCTCATTAGGTTAAGGAGCCAGCATTGCCGTGAGCTGTAGCATAGGTTGCAGACATAGCTCCGATCTGGCATTGCTGTGGCTGTGGTGTAGGCCAGCAGCTGTAGTTCCAATCAGACCCCTAGCCTGGGAACTTCCATATGCTGCGGGTGCAACCCTAATAATAATAATAATAATAATAATAATAAATAAAAATAAAAAGCAAAAAAAAAAAAAAAAGTAAAGAAAGAAATCTTCTCCCTCAAGGCAGAAGGGGCCCAAACCTCTCTTACTTTCCTACACACTGGGCAGCAGAACTGTCCATTGACGTGGGTGCCGTTCTGGCACACCAAGATGTTTTCCAGGCACTGTTTGCAGAAGTTGTGGGAGCAGGAGAGGAGCAGCACTGGGGGCGTGAACAGCTCCATACACACGAGGCAGGACAGAACCTGGCCCAGTGCCTCCATGGCATCTGCAGCCACCTGCCTCTCCCAGGCCATCTGCCCCTGCCAGGCTTCTAGAACAGGCGTGGAATATAGCCGTGTGACACAGCAGGGCTTTCCTCAGAGGCTGGAAGAAGCAAAGGAAGCTCCACAGATACCAGGGGCAACAGGATGTGTTGGAGGGGATGGTGGCATAGCCTAGCCCACCAGCTTTCTTTGTACATCTTGAACCACGTATGCTTTTCACTTTTTTTTTTTCCTTTTTATAGCAGCACCCATAGCATATGGAAGTGCCCAGGCTAGGGGTTGAATCAGAGCCGCAGCTGCCAGCCTACACCACAGCCAAGGCAATACCAGATCTAGGCCACATCTGTGCTACACTGCTGCAGCTCACAGCAACGCCAGATCCTTAACCCACTGAGCGAGGCCAGGGAACGAACCTGCAACCTCATGGTTCCTAGTCGGATTCATTTCTGCTTCACCATGACGGGAACTCCTGACCCTGTCTAATTTAGAAGATAAACATAAGTGGAAGCCAGCCCACCTCACTTGCACATTCAGCTCATTCCAATTTACTTTAGGAGTTGGTGGGGAGGAGGCCTTGGCTCCAGCCTCCAGCCCACCGTCTATGCACCAAGGATCACTAGCCTCTCTCCTGCTTCTTCATCCACAATCCATTGAACTGGGTTATCTTAATCCCTCTCAGCTCTGTCACTGCGCATCTAGTCTCTGGCATGTAACTCAGGTTTTCCTAACTTCCACAGCCTCTCACAACGGGGACAACTGTATAGTCCTTACCTGGCCTGTGGGTTCTTCAAAAGAAGAACTAGTCTTAAAAAGAAGCATTGACTGAGCACTCGGGCTGGGCCAGACTGCTGTCATATTATCTGTCAGTCTCCACAAGTGGAATAGGTTCAAGTCATTAGTTCTCACCTGTGTCATGGAAACTGAGGCCTGAAGAGATAAAGCAACCTGCCCAGGGCTGCAGTTCATGAAGATGGCAAAGCTGGTGATGCACCATGGTCCACTAGCTCTTCCTGTGCTTTTGATGGGCTGTTGCCTCACAAATGAGGTCCTCCTGCAGATGGGAAGGTTCTTGGTGAAATGCAGTTTCCTTATACTCTTGGATGTGCTTATGAGACCATGGAGACCAGGGAGAAAGGAGAGAAAACCCACCCTATGTGCTCTCAGCCTCCGTTCAGCAAACACAGATTGAGCGCTAAATATGTTCAAGACACATGATAGGTCCCATGGGGGCTTAAGATGCTTGTTTTTCATGACAGTCTCATTAGGATCAGTGCTCAGCACACACCACCCATTTACTCACTACATCACTCCTGTGTAACCAACTCTAATTCATGAACACAGACAAGGCAAATCCCTGCTCTCGGAGAGCTCTCAGCCCAAAGGAGATGCAGGTACAGAAAGTATGGCCCACTGGCTATCTCTTCAGTGATTGTCTTCTAGGACAGTGGCCAAAAGTACCAAGTATGTCCCATCAAACTGTCTGACATTGAGGGGTAGTCATGTCAGAGGCTTTTGGCCAATGAGACTTGCATCAAAGTCTGATAGAGGATTTGCAGGAAATTTCTCGATTTCCTTACAAAAGAGACCAATGCAGATTTTAGCACACTTCCCGTCACCTTTCTGCCTGGAATGAAAGTGTAGAACTTGGAGTTGCAGCAGCTGCGATGATGCCAGTACTCACCTCCCTCCAGCTCACCATACATGGGTAAAGAAAGCCACCATGAAGTCGGTTTGCAATCCTAACTGATAAAACAAGGCAGGAAGTATTATGAGCCATGGAGATAAGAGGTTGGAAGCATTTTGAAAAAATGCTGCTACTGGCATCAGAAAGGACTATGGAGGGAATTCCCTTCGTGGTTCAGCGGTTAACGAACCCGACTAGGATCCATGAGGATGAGGGTTCAATCCCTGGCTTCGCTTAGTGGGTTAAGGATCTGGTGTTGCCATGAGCTGTGGTGTAGGTTGCAGACATGGCTCAGATCCCTAGTTTCTATAGCTCTGGCATAGGCTGGCACCTACAGCTACAATTCAACCCCTAGCCTGGGAACCTCCCTATGCCATGGGTGCAGCCCTGAAAAGACAAAAAGACCAAGAAGTAAACCCCTGAAGATCAGTAGATGTATTGACCCAGACTGCTGACACTGACTTCAGTGAGCTGCTGAAAGAACCCTGGGACCACCTGGCTCCAGACTTATTGTAAGTACAGAATAGACATCTTCATTGCTTAAGTCCTATTGGTTGGGTCCCATGGCTCATTCTTGGCTTGTGTACAGGCTTTTCGGAAGACTGGGAATTTGGTTCTGTGTGTCCACACCTCCCTAAGGCTGAATGATCAGTTAGGACTGCAAGCAGCAGGCTGGACAGGTAAACACTGGCCTCTGTCCACTCCCCTGGCCCCTTGCTGTATTGGGGACTTCCAGCAAGAAGCAGCCTTCTGATTGCTAAGCCACTGCTTTTTTTCTTTTGTTTTTTCATTTTTTAAATTGTTAAAATATACATAACATAAAATTTACGTTTTTAACCTTTTGTGTGTGTGTGTGTGTGTGTGTGTGTGTGTGTGTGTCTTTTTAGGGCTGTACCTGCAGCATTTGGAGGTTCCCAGGCTAGGGGTCTAATTGGAGCTGTAGTCATAGGCCTACGCCAGAACCACAGTGACTCGGAATCCCAGCTGTGTATTCAACCTACACCACAGCTCACGGCAACGCCGGATCCTTAACCCAGTGAGCAAGGCCAGGGATCGAACCTGCATCCTCATGGATACTGTCAAGTTTGTTAACCACTATGCCAGGACGGGAACTCTCTTTTTTAATCATTTTTAAGTGCACGTGTCAGTGGCATTAAGTACATTCAAATTCTTAAACAACCATCACCACCATCTATCTCCAGAACTTTTTCATCCAGCAAAGCTAAAACTGTCCCCATTAAATAATTCCCCCTTCTCTCCTCTCCAAGCCCCTGGCACCCCCACCCCCATTCAGGGCACCACTTTTTATAGGTGGAAAGTGACAGAGAGGAGGTGTGAGAGCCATCAGTTGGGGGGTGGATCCAGGCAGGACAGCCTGGCTGAGCTCTCTCTCATGGTGCCACAGGGGCTGGAGGGTGTGGGCACAGCAGAGTGAAACACCCCCCCACCCAACACCGGCCAGGCAGAAGAGGGGGATGGGAAGAGTCCAGAAAGGGTTTGCAGCAGCAAGAGGGACCACAGGAAGACAAAGTGCCAAGGAGAGAGTGTGGGTCTGTGCTGCCTCCGAGGCTTGTTGGGGGTAGATCTGCACCCTCCGTCATCACCTGTGGCTTCAGGAGAGTAGAGAGCAGAATGGGGCATGGGGGCAGACTTTCAGATTCCGGGACCAGGAATATGAGCCGCAAACCTGTGTACACGCTGGACATCTGCCTGAGCTCCTCAGCCACCCCACCGACAGGTGCACACCTTTCTGCTTCTCTGAACTCCCTCCCAGTCCCCACAACATTCCTGCTTGAGAAGTAGGGTTTTCAAACTTCCCTGTGTTCTCCACGTACCTGCCCCCTTTTGGTGGTAGAGTCTTCCCTGCCTGTGTCCCCCTTGGGTGCCAAATCTGTGCCCAGTGCTTTCTGGGTCTGGGGAGTCAGACTTCAATCAGAAGCTGCCCCTGCCTTCTAGGACGGGCCCCAGACCCTTCCCAGGAAAAGGGTGCTCTCCTTGGATGAGAAGGTGCCCAAGAGACCCTCACTTGGCCTTGGCCCTGGGAAGCCATGCAGAGAAAGGGGAGGGACATCACTGGGGGAAGGGAGAAAATGAAGCAGGAGGGCTCGTGGGTATGGGGGGTTCCCAGAGAGACTGAGGGGCAGGATGTGAGGAGATGCACCTTCAGAAAGGCATGAGATGTGGAGGGAGAGACAAAGAGATGGGGGGATGATGCTGAGAGACAATTCCCCATAAGTCTGTGGACTGAACCAATGCTGGGGTGTGGAGGAGGGTTGAGGCAGAGCAGAGGTGATGCAAGAGAGAAGCCAGTTTCTCTGGAGGAAATAATAAAAAAGAGCCGCTTCTTCAAAGCTGCTCACCACCAGGTCCAGCCATCCCTCTCCTAGACTTTTCACCAAGAGAAACCAAAACCAAGTTTTTTGAAGAGAACCTGCCAATGCTCTTTGTATTGAATCTTTATTTGCAGCTGGCAAAAACAAGAAGCAGCTTGAATGTCCTTGGGTAAATGGATAAACACGCTGCGGTCTGTCCACACAAGGCAAACTTCCTCAGTTCAAAAATGAGCATAGGACTGAGAGGCCCCAGCATCTGCCAATGGCAAATACATTTTGTGAAGTGAGAAAAGCCAGACCCCAGAGGCTATATATTGTCTGACGTTCTGCAAATTCAAAACCAGAGAGACGGAAAACAGATGTGGTGCAGGGCTGGGGAGGGCTGCCAGGGGACACCAGGAAGCTTACTGTGTGGATAGAATCACATTGTTGGTTGGTTTTTTGTTTTTGTTTTTGTTTTTGTCTTTTTAAGGCTGCATCTGTGGCACATGAAATTTCCCAGGCTAGGGGTTGAATTAGAGCTGCAGCTGCCGGCCTACACCACAGCCACAGCAACACCAGATTTGAGCCACGTCTGTGACCTACACTACAGCTCACAGCAATGCTGGATCCTTAACATACTGAATGGGGCCAGGGACCAAACCTGCGTCCTCATGGACACTAGTTAGATTAGTCACTGCTGAGCCATGGTGGGAACTCCTGAAACCGTATCTTGACTGTGATGATTATGACCGTGTTTGTCAAAAGAATATGAAAAGCATAGGATCTGACTGTATATTAATGATATTGAATCTACCTGACTTTAAAGTAAGTAGCCACTGGGGTGGCTTCTTGAAGGAGGAGGCTGAGCTGGGGTAGCTGATGCTGCTGTGAGGGACTGGGGAGGGACTGGAATGTGGGGTAAGGCACTGGATGGGGAGAATTCAGGGAGGGGTTTCTCCAGATGAGCTTGGTCCTAGAAGCTGGGCGGGAGCAGACCTGGGGATCCTTATTTCTTCCTGGTCATCCAGTCAGTGTCCTGTGCCAGAGACAGTCTCAGCAAAGATGAACAGCCCTCTGTCAGCCAGCCCCCCATGGGTGCCCTGGAGAGGATCACAGTTCCTTTCTCACCTTCTCCCAAGAGTTACGAAAGCTCCTACACAAGCCATCTCCTCAGCCAGCCTCAGACCAAGCGCCAGAGGAAAGTAATTTCCTCAGAGTCAAGAGTGCATCCCAAATTGGAAGACAGGTCCTTGAACTTCTGGAGCCCTGTTTTTCTTTTCATTTTCTTTTTTTCTTTTTAGAGCCATACCCTCAGCATATGTAAATTCCCAGGCTAGGGGTCAAATCAGAGCTGTAGCTGCCAGCATACACCACAGCCACAGCCAACTCAGGATCTGAGCCGCATCTGCGACCTACATCACAGATCATGGCAATACCGGACTCTTAACCACTGAGCAAGGCCAGGGATTGAACCTGAATCCTCATAGATATTTGCTGGGTTCTTAACCCACTGAGCCACAATGGGAACTCCCAGTTCTGTTTTGTTTGTTTGTTTGTTTGTTTTTCTTTTTGTCCACACCCATAGCATGTGGCAGTCCCAGGGCCAGGGATCAAACCCATGCCACAGCAATGACAATGCTGGGTCCTTAAGCTGCCAGTCCACAAGGAAACTCCCATTTTAAGGAGAAAATATGTCTGTGTTTCAGCCTTGCTGAACGCCCCTAGGCCACAAGCCCAGTATGGTAGCTGGGAGGCAGAGCAGAGGCCCCAGGCCTGAGGGCATATTCACCATCTCAGCTCCAAATGATGCCTGAACCCCAGCACAGTCTTAGGGCCCAAAATGACCTAGATCAGATATTTTACCAGCCCTGGGGGGAAATGTGGACTTGGAGTCAACACTGAGTTGATCCTAAGAAAATAAAAAAAACACAAAAAACAAACCCAAAGTGAAATTTCTTGCCCACCTGAGTTTATGGATTTAAAAGACTGAAAGAGAGGGGAGCTTTTTGAATTTTGGCACCAGAACAACCCTGGCTGTATTTCTCTCCTAACCCTCTCTTACAGTCCAGGGACAGAATGATTTGATCTCAGAACAAAAGGCCTGAAGTGGAGTTCCTTTCGTGGTGCAGCAGAAAAGAATTTGACTAGGAACCATGAAGTTTTGGGTTCGATCCCTGGCCTTGCTCAGTGGGTTAAGGATCCGGTGTTGCCGTGAACTGTGGTGTAGGCTGGCAGCTGTATCTCTGAAAGTACTTCTACGTATTTCGTCTTTGTCCAGAATTTTCATCCTTCTATTTTCTGTAAGTCAAGTCCAATTGTCCCCTGGCAGAGGAGCTTCTCCCTCTTCCCAAAGGAATCTGGTTCTAGGTGTCTGTCTTGCCTGGACTCCCAGGGCTACCTGTTTCCTTAGTGGGGATCCAGCTGCACATTCCACATTCCTGGGGAGGGGGGGAATGGAGAGCCCAAAGGTGCTTGAGTGCGGACTGAATAAATGATGCCAAGGAGAAAGAATTAATTCAACTTTCCACTCTGTGGCTCAGACACAGTACTTTCTGAAGGACCATTTCTCACTTGCCTGAAGGTTTATTTTACACACATGGGGTTTCTTCATGACTCACAGTCCCTGGGTGGCAGCCAGGAGGCTCTGTCTATCAGAATTCCTGGGGTGAGGACTTCTGGGCATGCCACCAGAGCCATTGCAGGAGGCAACAGGCTGAGCCTTTCCTGAAGCTCTTTAATTAAATTGGAGTTTCTATGCCTCAATGTAATTAGTTTGTGGATCCTCGTCATCAGAGTTTTTTAATTGTTGCAAAAATTATTGTGTGGCTGTAACAGCTAAATCTCTCCCTGATTCTTTTAAAAATAGAAAGCAGGAAGACAAACATCTGGTTATAGAGGTTGTGTTCTGAATGAGTGGTGGCCAAAAAATTTCATGTATTAGTCAGAGTCTAGAAAAATACTGAGGAGGGAATGCAAGACACATCTGTTAAAAAGCAGATTTTTCCAAACTCAGTCCTTTGGATATTCTCAGGAAAAAACATTTAAACTAAGAAATAACTTTCTTTCAATTCCTTTAAGATATTTTAGATTGTAAAAACAAAGTTCCCACTATAAAAATATTCCAACTCATGGAGAGCTTCTCTGAAGATTCAGAGTGAACAAACATCAACACCCACTTGTGTGCCAGCCATTTCTTTTTTAAACTTTAAAAAATAACACAGTTAATAGGTGGGCATATTTGTGTTATAAAAACTTAAATGATACAGTTAAAGCTCCAGTGCTCTTTGAAAGTAACCACACATTTCAATCCCTTCCCCAGAGAAAACCTCCGTGCCCATCTTAACATTCCTCCTTCTAAAATGTTTTCTTTCCGCATTTACAAATATAATTTCTTTTCTTTTTTCTTTCTTTTTTTTTTTTTGTCTTTTTTGGTCTTTTTCCAGGGCCGCATTCGAGGCATATGGAGGTTCCCAGGCCAGGGGTCTAATCTGCACTGTAGCCACCGGCCTATGCCACAGCCACAGCAACTCGGGATCTGAACTGCATCTGCGATCCACACCACAGCTCACAGCAAAGTCACATCCTAACCCACCGAGCAAGGCCAGGGATCAAACCCAAAACCTCATGGCTCCTAGTCGGATTTGTTAAACACTGAGCCACAACGGGAACTCCAAATGTAGTTTATTTTATTTGAACTACTTTATTGAAGTAAAATTGACATGCAATATTTAAAGTGTACAATTAGACAGGTACTGACACATGTATACCCGTGAATCCAAAACCACAACCAATATAGTGAACAAATCTGTCTTCACCTTCGTTGTTCCTCTCTTCTCCCTTCCTCATCACCAGGCAACTACAGATTACTTTGCATTTTCTAGAGGTTTGTTTGTTTGTTTGTTTAGCCAAGGCTTAGGCATGTGGAAGTTCCCAGGCTAGGGACTGAACCCACATCACATCAGCACCGGATCCTTAACCCATGACATCACAAGATAACTCCAACATTTTCTAGAGTTTTATATAAATGGAACCATCCAATACACTTTTTTGGGGGGTAAGGGGGCTGTCTTCTTCCACTGAGCACAATCAGGCTGAATTTCATTCCTGTTGTATGTATCAATAGTTCATTCCTTTTTACTGCCGCATGGCATTTCATGTATGGATGTATCACCATTTAGGTGTCCATGTATCTGTTCATAGATATTTGTGTTGTTTCCAGTTTGGGGCTATTCCAACTACAGCTGATAGGAGCATTTGTGTACAATTCTTTGTAGGAACATATATGTTTTTTTCTTGGGTAAATGCCTTGGAGTGGAATGGCTGGATCAACATAGTAGGTGCATGTTTAACTGTTGAAGGCATTGCCAAACTGTTTTCCAAAGCCTGTACCATTTTATTTCCCCACGAGCAGCGTATGAGAATTCCTGTTTCTTTGCATCCTCATCAACACTTGGTATGGTCGGCCTTTTTCATTTTAACCATTTAAAAGGTGTGAAGTGATATCTCATGATTTTCATTGTCATTTCTCTAACTAATAATGCTTAGCATCTTTTCATATGCTTATTTGCCAGTGCTGTATCTTTGGTGGTATAGTCAAATACTTTGCACTTTTAAAAGTTGGGGCTATTTTCTCTTTTGTCTTATTGAGATTTTCTTTTTCTTTTTAGGGCCACACCTGCAGCACGTGGAAGTTCCCAAGCTAGGGGTCGAATTGGAGCTACAGCTGCCAGCCCATGCCACAGCCACAGCAATGTGGGATCCGAGCCTCATCTTCAACCTATACCACGACTCACTGCAATGCCACATCCCTGACCCACTGAGGGAGGCTAGGGATTGAACGAACCCACATCCTCATGGATACTAGTCTGATTCTTCGTTTCCACTGCACCAAAACAGGAATTCCCTGTTGAGGTTTTTTTTAATTGCTGAGTTTTTAGAAGTTTCATATAGTTTGGATTCAAGTCCGTTATCAAGTATATGCTTTGCAAAAGTCTCCTACCCTATGGCTTGTCTTTTCATTCTTTTCACTTTCTTTTCTTTTTTCTTTTTTTAGATTTGCTAATGTGCATTTAATCACCAAAGGACTGAAGATATCTGGGCTTTTATTCTGTAATGTTTCTAAGACTGTGTCCATTAAATGCAAACAAAAAAGGAAGACACCTTGGCAGAACAGAAGTGATGCACACTTGATGATTGATTTAAATATTATTCATGGCATATAGCCCAGTCCAATCTCTAGCTGTTTCTATGATTTGGACTTTGTTGGTCTTCCACTGCTCTGCTACATAATTTGCTAATAGATCATCTGGATTGGGAGCACTTACAAAGCCTAGATGGATAGCAAAACTGTGCAGATATGCAGTGCTGGGGACTACATATCTTTCAAAATATCTAAATATATTCTTCCCAGCTTGTCTACATTAGGATGATAAATTTTGGTCATGAAACAGACTTTAGGGGTTGCCATTGGGTATTCTTCTGGAAGGAATAGTTTAAGTTTAGAAGTCCCTCCCTCAAAGGGCCACACCTGGAACCCTGGGGGCCAGTTATGACCACATGAAAATAATGAGCATTGCTCTCATCTGGTTTTGCCAGCAAACATTGGGTTTCCTTGATAATCCTGTGGGGCAGCCCAGCCATCTTGTCAAATCACAAGTACAGCCTCTGGTCTTGTCTCTGGCTCTGCTGGCCTCATGTACCAGTCTCATTTCCTTAAAAGAGTCTTTTTTTTTTTTTTTAAGGGCCACACCTGCAGCATATGGAAGTTTCCAGGGTAAGGGTTGAATTGGAGCTGTAGCTGCAGGCCTACGCAACAGTCACAGCAATGCGGAATCTGAGCCACATCAGCTACCTATACCTCAGCTTGCTGCAACATCAACCCACTAAGGCCAGGGATTGAACCCACATCCTCAAAAGTGACTACTAGTCGAATTCTTAACCTGATTAGCCACAATGGGAACTTCTTAATAGTATCTTTTGAAGAGCAGAAGTTTTAAATTTGTATGTTGTCCTATTTATCAATATATTCTTTTATGGATTGTGCTATTTATTTTTTATTTTTCGGTTGTGCCCGAGGCATGTGGAAATTCCTGGCCAGGGATCAAATCTGTGTCATAGTAGTGATAATGCTGGATCCTTAACCTGCTGAGTCACCAGGGAACTCTTGCACTTTTGAAATAGTACATATAACCCTGACGAGCTTAAATTGGTTTTGCTTCCTTAAAACGAGTTGTTGATGAATCAAACCTGGGGCTGTTTTACAGAGACAGCACCACGCATATGCAAGACATAAACCCATGACTTCCCAACAACCCCCAAAGCAAGAATCTTCAGTCTTCAAAACTCAAAGAATGGAAATGTCCTCACTGGAGCCCTTTATGAAGTGAGTCCTCCAGTAAGAAAAATCTGGCTTCCAGCAGCTGATTACCATTCCAATCTAAGACTAGCCAATCAACTTCTTCCCCTAACCCCTTAATTTTTACCTGGAATCCTGGATTAGGGAGACAGATTTGAGCTGAGCCTCTTGTCTCCTTACCTGTTGACCTTACAATAAGCTCTCTCTTTTCTCAAAATCCTCTGCCATAGTATTGGTTTCTATGCAGGTTGGGCAGTAAGCTCTTGCTTAGTAACACTTTTGGTGTCCTAGCTTATAAATCTTTGGCTAAGATTTTTCATTTAAAAGTAAGCTTTGGGAGTTCCTGTCCTGGCTCAGCAGAAATGAATCTGACTAGTATCCATGAGGATGCAGGTTTGATCTCTGGCCTTGCCCAGTGGGTTAAGGATCTGGTGTTGCCCTGAGCCATGATGTAGGTTGCAGATGCAGCTCAGATTGGCATTGCTGTGACTGTGGTGTAGGCTGGCAGCTACAGCTCCAATTCAACCCCCAGCCTGGGAACCTCCACATGCCACAGGTGCGGCCCTAAAAAAAATTTCAGTTTTGAAGTTCCCATTGTGGCTCGGTGGTAACGAACCTGACTAGTATCCATGAGGACGTGTGTCAGATCCCTGGCCTTGCTAAGTGGGTATCATGAGCTGTGGGTTACCGAGAGCTGTGGTGTGGGTCAAAGACGTGGGTTGGATCCCATGTGGCTGTGGCTGTGGCCAGCAACCACAGCTCTGATCTGACCTCTAGCCCAGGAATTTCCATATGCCATGGGTATGGCCCTAAAAAGACAAATAAATAAATAAAAGTTGATTTTTGCAGATGATGGGTACAAGTAGTTTTTTTGTTTTCCCAAATAAATAGCCAAGTTGCTCCAGCACTTTTTGTTGACAGACAATCCTCCACTGCACTGCCTTTTCACCTTTGTCAAAAATCAGGTGTTCCTGTACGTGTGGGTCTATTTCTGGATTCATTTTTTTCTGTTCCACTGATCTGCCTATCTTTGTATAAAATACTACAGGTTCATTTAGTGTTCATTTAGCTTGATGATAATTCTTGAAATCAGGTAGCACTAGCCTGCTAATTTTGTTCTTTTTCAAAGATGTTTCGGTTGTTCAAGGTCCTCTCCTTTCCATATTATATTTAGAATCAATTTGTCAGTTTCTACAAGAAAAGCCTGTATGGATTTTGGTTAGGATTGCATAGACTCTGGAGGGAAGTGACAATTTTAACAATCTTGAGTCCTGTGACTCCTGGACAGGTGTAACTCCCGTCTTAATTAGGTCTAGTTTCGATTGGCAATAGTTTGTCGTTGTTTTCAGGGTATTGGTGCCGTTAGCTAAATAACTGCCCTCTCACCCTCCCCTCCAAGATGTCCATATCCTAATCCCCAGAACCTGAGGGTGTGACTTTATTTAGGAAGACGGTCTTGGCAGAGGTGCTTAGGGGTCTCAAGATGAGAAGGTCATTCTGGAGTATCCAGCTGGGCTAAGTGTCCTCCTAAGAGACGTGCAGAGGGGAATGTGAAGACAGGGGCAGGGACTGGAGTGCTATGGCCAAGACACAGCAAGGGGCTCCTTGAGCCAGCAGAAGCTGAAAGAGGCAGGAAGGAACCTCCCCAAGAACCTCTGGAAGGAGTTCAGGTCTGCTGACACCTTGATTTCAGGCTCTGGGCCTCCAGAACTGGGAAAGAGCAAATTTCTGTTATAAGCCATCGAGTTTGTGATAACTGGTTGTGGCAGCACTAGGGAAACTAAAGAAACTGGTTGTTCATATCTGCAATCCTCCTTCTTCCCTTAGTATGTCCTCTTTTTGATGCCATAGCATTGTTTTTCTTTTCTTTCTTTCTCTCTTTTTTTTTTTTTTTTTTTTTTTTTTTTTTTTTTTTTGGTCTTTTTGCTATTTCTTGGGCCACTCCCACAGCATATGGAGGTTCCCAGGCTAGGGGTCGAATCAGAGCTGTAGCCACTGGCCCACGCCAGAGCCACAGCAATGCTGGATCCGAGCCGAGTCTGCAACCTACACCACAGTTCACGGCAACACCGGATCGTTAACCCACTGAGCAAGGGCAGGGACCGAACCCGCAACCTCATGGTTCCTAGTCTGATTCGTTAACCACTGCGCCACGACGGAAACTCCGGCATTGTTTTTCAATTTCAATTTCAGGTTTTTCACTGCTAGTACCTAGACGTGGAATTGATTTTTACATATTGATATTGAATCTTCATACTTTGCTATATCCACTTACTCTTTTTTTTGGTCTTTTTGTCTTTTTAGGGCTACACCCGTGGCATATGGATGTTCCCAGGCTAGGGGTCTAATCTGAGCTACAGCTGTAGGTTTACACCACAGCCACAGCAACGCCAGATCTGAGCTGCATCTGTGACCCACACCACAGCTCATGGCAACACCAGATCCCCAACCCACTGAGCGAGGCCAGGGATCTAACCCGCAACCTCATGGTTCCTAGTAGGATTCGTTTCCACTGTGTCACAACAGGAACTCCTTTATCCACCTATTCTTATAGCTTTTTCTGTAGATTCCAACAGATTTTATACATAGATGATCACATGTAAGAATAAAAACTGTGGAGTTCCCGTCGTGGCGCAGTGATTAACAAAACTGACTAGGAACCATGAGGTTGCGGGTTTGATCCCTGGCCTTGCTCAGTGGGTTAAGGATCCGGCGTTGCTGTGAGCTGTGGTATAGGTTGCAGACGCAGCTCGGATCCTGCATTGCTGTTGCTCTGGCGTAGGTCGGTGGCTACAGCTCCAATTAGACCCCTAGCCTGGGAACCTCTATAGGCCAGGGGAAGCAGCCCTATAAAAAGGCAAAAAAGGAGAAAAAAAAAAAGAAAAAGGGGAGTTCCCGTCGTGGCGCAGTGGTTAACGAATCCGACTAGGAACCATGAGGTTGCGGGTTCGATCCCTGCCCTTGCTCAGTGGGTCAAGGTTCCGGCGTTTGCCGTGAGTTGTGGTGTAGGTCACAGACGCGGCTCGGATCCTGCGTTGCTGTGGCTCTGGCGTAGGCTGGCAGCTACAGCTCCGATTCGACCTCTAGCCCGGGAACCTCCATATGCCGCAGGAGCGGCCCAAGAAATGGCAAAAAGACAAAAAAAAAAAAAAAAAAAAAAAAAAAAAAAAAAAAAAAAAAAAAAAAGAAAAAGGAATAAAAACCACTTTACTTTCTACTCCTGATGCTTTTATTTTTTTCTTGCCTAACTGCATGAGCCAGAACCTCCAGTAACGTGTTGAATAGGACTTTGAGAGCAGCCCTCCCTAACTTGTTCCTGTTCTTATGGGGATGGCCCTACCACACTCATCCTTGCACATGACATCAGCTGTAGGCTTTTTTAGATGCTCTTTGCCACACTGAGGAAGTTCTTTTCTGCTATTTGCTGAGAATTTTTATTGGAAAACGACGTTGGATTTTGACAAATGCGATCATCTGAAGATGATCATCTGTTTTTTTGTTTGTTTATATAGTAATTTCCTCAAGCATGAAGGGATCAGTATTCACCTGAGCACCCGAGTGGTCCCTCTGCACAGCTCTGGGTTCCTGTCTGTGCAGCCCCCTCCTGGGTGGCACTCTGTTCCAAAGCTCTAGCTGCCTGGTCTCTCCCACCTCTCAGCTCTGTTTCCTCAAGTAGGAACCTACTAGGCTATTCTCGGTCCCCTCTCTTCTGCCACAGTCCGGACACTTTCTCAAGGCAGGAACCTGTGGCAATAGTGCAGCTCACATGTTTCCTGTCTCTCAAGATCACTGTTTTTTGTTGCCTGAGTTCCAGGTTCCAGTTTCTTAAATATTGTCACTGCTAATTGTGGTGGTTGTGTGTTTGGAAATTCTGGCACCAGGATCAAATCTGAGCCACAGCAGTGGGCTGAGCCACAGCAGTGACAATGTGGGATCCTTAACCTACAGAGTCCCCAGGAAATTCCCAGAATTTTATATTAGTTAAAAAATAATCTTGTACATAAATTGTAAATTTCAATATATGAATTTTGGGAGAACACACTTAGTCCATAAGACACTTTAAGATTCCCTTCCCTTCCTATTCCTCTTCCCTTCCCTGGCTTTTTAGGGCTGCACTTGCAACATATAGAAGTTCCCAGGCTAGGAGTTGAATTGGAGCTGAAACTGGCAGCCTATGCCACAGCCACAGCAATGCCAGATCTGTGTCTTGGACCGACACCACAGCTCATGGCCATGCCAGAGTCTTAACCTACTGAGCGAGGCCAGGGAATGAACTCGCATCCTCATGGATACTAGTCAGGTTCTTAATCTGCTGAGCCACAATGGGAACTCCAATATTGTCTTTTTTAAACAATGATCTTTTTTATTTTAAAGAATAGTTTTACCTTAAAACAAAAGTTTCAAAAATAACAGAATTTTTATATATTCCTGACTCAGTTTTCCTACTGCTAAAATTCCATTTCACCATGGTATATCTGTTACAACTAAGAAAACAACATTGGCACATTGCTCTTAACTGAACTTGACACTTTACTTGGATTTCACCGCTTTTCCCTCCAATGTCCTTATTCCGATTCAGAATCTAATCCTGGATATCAGTCATCCTGTCTCCTTAGCCTTTCCTGGCTGTGAGGGTTTCTCAGATCTCCCCAGTCCTTGATTAACTTGGTAGTTTGGAGAACTTCCCAGGCTGTTGAATGAATGTTCCACACTTTGGGTTTGTCTGATGGTTTTCTCATGGGGAGGAAGCACAAGTCTTTCTCCTCCCATTGTATCATGAATGAATGCTATATATCATGAATGCTACATATATCATGTTTCATGAATGAATGCTTTTCTCCTCCCGTCGTATCATGAATGAATGCTACATATCATGAATGCTAGGTGTCATATCATACGTATCATGAATGAATGCCTCTCCTTCCATCGTATCATGAATGAATGCTACAACATGACTCACCACTAATGATCCTGACCTTGATTCCCTGGCCAAGATGTTGGCCAGCGTTCCCCACTATAAACTTACCAATCTCCCGGTGCCCTTTTTCATGTTACACTTTCTGGAAGCAGCTTACTAAGTGCATCCCACATTTTGGTGGGGAAGAGGAGAGTACCTACCTAAATTATCTGGAATCCTTCTGTATAGATTTGCCTCATCTCTACCACTTATTTATTGCTCACTCACTTATATAAATATGGACTCAGGGAATATTTTATGCTTTTTGTATGGCTCATGCATTGTACAAAAACCAGTGGTGGGCTAGATCTGAGCTGCCCCAAGTCTAGGAGACACCTCAGGAAGGGCGCATGTAAACAATATTCTCTGAGATATGTTCAGATGAATGTGATAGAGAGGTTGCATTGTCTGGAAATATTCTTTTCCTCCCATTCCTTAAACACAAAAAGACTGCTAGAATTACAATGAATTTGTAGCTGTTTAGATAATACTGACATCTTAACAAGACACTTGTGTGAGTATCATTGTCTTCTGGCATGGTGTTACTTTTGTAAAGTCTGATGATGTCAGTCTGATTTTACTTCTCTATAGAAGATTGGTCATTCTGTCTGATTTTTCCAAAGGGGTTTTTCTTTTTCTTTAAAAACCCAACAATTTTACTAGAATAGGAGTCATTGTTGGCCAGTCTGGGTTGATTTTCCTGTGCAAATGGAGTGAATTTTTATTGTATACTTTTTTTTTGTTTGTTTTTTTTTGTATTTTCGCAGGCTAGGGGTCGAATCAGAGCTGTAGGTGCCAGCACACACCACAGCCACAGCAACGCCAGATCTGAGTCGCGTCTGTGACCTACATCACAGCTCACAGCAATGCAGGATCCTTAACCCACTGAGCAAGGGCAGGGATCAAACCTGCGTTCTCATGGATACTAGTCAGATTCTCTTCCATTGAGCCACAATGGGAACTTCTTTTTTTTTTTTTTTTTTTTAATTTTTACTCTCTTGCCTACTTCTTTTTTTTTTTTTTGTCTTTTGTCTTTTTTGCTGCTGCTGTTGTTGTTGCTATTTCTTGGGCCGCTCCCGCGGCATATGGAGGTTCCCAGGCTAGGGGTTGAATCGGAGCTGTAGCCACCGGCCTACGCCAGAGCCACAGCAACACGGGATCCGAGCCGCGTCTGCAACCTACACCACAGCTCACGGCAACGCCGGATCGTTAACCCACTGAGCAAGGCACAGGGACTGAACCCGCAACCTCATGGTTCCTAGTCGGATTCGTTAACCACTGCGCCACGACGGGAACTCCACAATGGGAACTTCTAGTGTATACTTTTAAAACTTTTACAGAGCAATTTTTTTAATTAGTTTTTTTTCCTATTAGTTTGGTTTTCTTTTTTTGGATATTCCTATTACACTTACACTGAATCTTGTCTTTTTTATCTATCAATTTTTCTCAAATCTTTTTAAGTTTATTTCATAAATTTGGTTTGTCTTCCTCCTTCCCACTTTTCTTTCTTTCGGATTTATTTGCTCTTGTGTTCCACCTAGTTTAATCTTCAGTTTCTCCAAGTTTTCCTTGTTATTTCTAATTCTTTCTTGAGTTACCTGCTTTTCCCCCAATCTTCTTTGCATTATTTCATATTCTATTTTGCTGTTCTGTCATAGCTTCTATAATCTTAATTTCTAAAGCTCATTTTGAAATAGCAGGTACATATTTTGCAAGTATATATTTCTGGTATACTTTATTTACAGCAATGTTCTTTGCACTTAACCCATTAAGCTTTTTTATTCTTTTACTCATTTTATACAGGATTAAACAATGGTCCTCAACTGTTGCTCATACCATGTGAGATGGGGGCAGAATTGCTTTCCTAGCTTTGTGGTTCTAGGGCTTCTTTCTGTGGTTTTTGAAAAACGATGAAAAAAAAAAAATCTCACTTTCTGTTCCTCTCCCAATTTTTTTTTTTTTTTTTTTTTTTTTTTGGTCTTTTTGCTATTTCTTGGGCCGCTCCCGCGGCATATGGAGGTTCCCAGGCTAGGGGTCCAATCGGAGCTGTAGCCACCAGCCTACGCCAGAGCCACAGCAACGCGGGATCCAAGCCGCGTCTGCAACCTACACCACAGCTCACGGCAACGCCAGATCGTTAACCCACTGAGCAAGGGCAGGGACCGAACCCGAAACCTTATGGTTCCTAGTCGGATTCGTTAACCACTGCGCCATGACAGGAACTCCCTCTCCCAATTTTTAACTAGACTTCTCTTTTCTTTGCCCTCAATTTCTCCCTCCTTGTCAAACTGAATTCTACTTCCAGCAGCCTCTCCTTAGTGGGAGGCTTCCTTGGAAAGGAGCTTTGGATGGTTGGTTTCAAGCTGATAGAGGCCATACAGTATCAAGTATACCTTTAGGGGAACCAAGACTCTTTCAGGGTGTCTGCCAACTTCAAGCTTTTTCACTATAATACTAAGGTGTTATGTGCATTTCTCACTCTCATGAATATACAATGGAGTTTTACAGGGGTTACAAGGTGTGTGATAGTCTAACAGACTGAATGCAGGAGCAGATATGAGAACCTAGCTGTCTTCTGTAAGTCAGACTTCAAAGAGATTTGCAAAAATTTATTTTACTTTTTAATATTTGAGGGCCACAACCATGGCATGTGGAAGTTACCAGACTAGGGGCTGAATCAGAGCTACAGCTGCTGGCCTATGCCACAACCACAGCAACATCAGATCCTGAGCTGAGTTTGTGACCTATATCACAACTCACGGCAACGCTGTTGCTGGGCCCTTAACCTACTGAGTGAGGCCAGGGATTGAACCCACATCCTCATGGTTCCTAGTCGGGTTCATTAACCACTGAGCCACGAAGGGAACTCCCAAATTTGCAAAAATTTAAAACAATGCCAATCTTTTCACTGGTTTTTTGGATATATAGTCTTTTTTTTTTTTTTTTTGGTCATTTCTTGGGCCACTCGCGTGGCACATGGAGGTTCCCAGGCTAGGGGTCGAATCGGAGGCGTAGCCACCAACCTACGCCACAGCCACAGCAATGCGGGATCCGAGCCGCATCTGCAACCTACACCACAGCTCACGGCAACGCCGGATCGCTAACCCACTGAGCAAGGCCAGAGATCGAACCCGCAACCTCATGGTTCCTAGTCGGATTCGTTAACCACCGAGCCACAACGGGAACTCCCTATAGTCATTTTTTCACTAAGATACTTATGGTAAGAAGTACTGGATGGGTTTAGGTTTCATTTGAAATGAATTATTTTAGAGATTTGTCAATTACATACATCAAAATCATTAAGTATAACAACAACCAAATGCTCTTTGAGGAACTTAATGATTCTTAAGAGAGCAAAGTGGTCCTGAGATAAACCAGTCAGAGCTGCTGCACAGGAGCCAGTGTTTGGTGTGTGTGTTGTGTGTGTGAATGCACAAGTGTGTGCATGCTCCAGTGCTTCTGCAGCTTTGCTTTCTCTCAAGTAGTCTCTCAGTTGCTACGAGTAGGATGCTGAAGGTTCAACCCTAATCGTGAATTTATCTACTTCTCCTTTCAGCTCTATCAGTTTTTGCTTTATATATCTGGAAGCTCTTGGTGTTGGTGTGTACTTATTTAGGATTGTGTGTCTGTGGGAGACCTATCCTTTTATCATTGTACAGTGTTTCAACTAATTTTCTTTGCTCTGAAGTCTACTTTATCTGATAATGTTAACTATTCTGTTTTAAAAAGTATGTGATACAAACTATAAAATTGTACTTTAATACTTCTGGTACACAGGATTTATTAATCATTTCTTTAATCCACTCTGCCAATCTATATTTTATTTTCCTTTGTCTTTTTAGGGCCACACCCGTGGCATATGAGGTTCCCAGGCTAGGGGTCAAATCAGAACTATAGCTGCCGGCCTACACCATAGCCACAGCAACACAGGTTCCGAGCTGCGTCTGTGACCTATACCTGAGCAACACCAGATCCTTAACCCACTGAGCGAGGCCAGGGGTCAAAACTTCATCCTCATGGATACTAGTCAGATTTGTGTCCCCTGAGCCATGACAGGAACTCCCCAATCTGTATTTTAATTGGTACATTTAGTCCATCTGAATTTAGGTAATTGTTAGACCTTAAGTCAACCATTTTATTATTTGTGTTCTAGTTGCTCTGTTTCTCATTCTTTTCTTACTTTCCTGTTATAGTTATTTAAAATTTAAAAATTCCATCTTAATTATAGTTTGTGAGTATGTCATTCTGCATACTTTTCCTAGTGCTTACTTTAGGCATTACATATGTACATGGCACAATCTAGTGGCAAGGGTGTTTTGCTACTTTGAATGAAGTGGAAAAACATTACTTCCATGATGCGCCACACACTTCACTTCCTTATTTTTAAATATAACTGCCCAGGAGTTCCCATCATGGCATATCAGAAACAAATCCGACTAGTATCCATGAGGACGCAGGTTTGATCCCTGGCCTCGCTCAGTGAGTTATGGATGTGGTGTTGCTGTGAGCTGTGCTGTAGGTTGCAGACGCGGCTCAGATCCCATGTTGTTGTAGCTCTGGTGTAGGCCCGCAGCTACAGCTCTGATTCGACCCCTAGCCTGGGAACTTCCATATACTGCAGGTGTGGCCCTAAAGAGATAATTTTTTTTAAATTTATTTTTTGTTTTTTTGTCTTTTTAGGGCTGCACCCACAGCACATGGAGGTTCCCAGGCTAGGGGTCGAATCGGAGCTATAGCTGTGGGCCACAGCAATGCCAGATCCGAGCCACGTCTGCGACCTACACCACAGCTCACGGCAATGCCGCATCTGTAACCCACAGAGAGGCCAGGGATCAAACCTTCGTCCTCATGGTTCCTAGTCGGATTTATTTCTGCTGTGCCATGACAGGAACTCCAAGAGACAATTTTATATATATAGCTCTCATTGATATGAGAGCTCTCCCCTCCCTTCCTCCATCCCCTCTCCTTTCTTTTACCCACATTTTTTGAGTCCTTTCTATATGCCCTGCATTAAAATAGGAGTGGCAGGTCCAAGGATGAAAAGAAAACCAACCAATGCAGCATCCTGTCTCTCCTATGAGAGACAGACATGCATGTGAACAAGCACTTGAGAGAAGAGGAAACACAAATAGCCCTGAACATACAATAACACACTGAAACACAATCTCACACCAGCTGGATTTGGCAAAAATCAAGAACTCAGTACCAAGTGTTGGGAAGGATGTAGGGCCATGGGAACTCTTTCTCAACTACGAGGGGTATAAACCAGTACAATCACTTTTAGAAATGCTTTGTCCCTTGGAGTTCCTGTCGTAGCGCAGTGATTAATGAATCTGACTAGGAACCATGAGGTTGCAGGTTCGATCCCTGGCCTTGCTCAGCGGGTTAAGGATCCGGCGTTGCCGTAAGCTGTGGTGTAGGTTGCAGACTCGGCTTGGATCCTGTGTTGCTGTGGCTCTGGCGTAGGCTGGTGGCTATGGCTCCGATTAGATCCCTAGCCTGGGAATCTCCATATGCTGCGGAAGAGGCCCTAGAAAAGGCAAAAAGACAAAAAAAAAAAAAAAAAAAAAAAAAGAAAGAAAAAAGAAAAAAATGAAAAAGAAATGCTTTGTCCCTGCATAGGAAACTGGACATGTACTTACTTAAAGCCCATTAATTCCACTGGGAGCTACACAGACTAGCGGAATTTGTATATGTGCACCCATGTATTTCTTTATTTTATTTGGTGGGGGGGTCACTCCTGTGGCACACAGAAGTTTCTGGGCCAGAGATCTAACTTGTGCCACAGCAGTGACAACAACAGGCCCCTAACCTGCTGAACAACTAGGAAACTCTGCACCCATGTGTTTATGCATCTGTACAAATATAAACCACCAAGGGTCTGCCGCAAGCCAAGGGAGAAAATGGTGGTGCATCCACACAAAGGACCACCATGCAGCAGCGACTACATAGGAAGTACAGCATTGCACATCGACATGCAAACATGTGAGGAGTATGTTGAGCAAAAAAGGCAAGTCAGAGGGAAATGCATACTGCATTGTTCATTTTACATAAAGTTTAAAAACAGGCAAAACCAAGCAATGTGGTATTTGAAGTAAAATTGTAAACACACACGAGGTATGGTGTAAGCATTGAGGAGCAGCAGAGATTTTTGTCTCCTCCTGTATCCCTCAGCTCTGGTTGCCATAACAAAGTACCACAGGTGGGTGACTTAAACAACACACACATTATCTTCCCACAATTCTGGAGGCCAGGCATCTGAGATTAAGTTTTCAGCAGTGTGGCTTCTCCTGTGGCTTCTCCTTGGCTTGCAGACGACGATCTCTGTGTCCTCGCATCTGTGCACACCTATGCGCCACTCTCTTCTTCTGAGGACAGCAGTCAGATTGGATAAGGGACCACACAGATGGGCCTCCTTTGAACTTAATAGCTTCTTAAAAGGCCCTATCTCCAAATGCAGTCACATTCTGAGGTAGTGGGGGTTAGGACTTCAACATGCATTTTTGGAGGTCATAATTCAGCACATAACAACTCCCCATTTCCTTGGGCCACAAGGTAGTCAGGTAGTTGAATTTAATTACATGTAATAAAAAGTTATTAGCACATATTCTGTCCAAAGGAATCATAGCTGAGTTTCAGAATTAAACACATTCAGGAGTTCTCATCATGGCTCAGTGGTTAACGAACCTGACTAGAATCTATGAGGACATGGGTTCAATCCCTGGCCTTGGTCAGTGCGCTAAGGATCTGGCGTTGCCATGAGCTGTGGTGTGAGTCCCAGACTTGGCTCGGATCCTGTGTTGCGGTGGCTGTGGCACAGGCTGGCAGCTACAGCTCCAGCTGGACTCCTAGCATGGGTACCTCCATATGCTGTGGTTGCGGCCCTAAAAAGACAAAAGACAAAAAAAAAAAAAAAAAAAAATGAGAATTAAACACATTCAGAATTAGAGCGTTGAGAGTTAGTCTTCCAGCACTGTATAGAAAGAATGCAAGTGTGGACCAAAGGGGCAGATAATGTAGAACTCAATTATCTCCAGCTCAGTTATGGAGGAAGAAGGCAGCACAGACAAGTGACCCAGCAGATATGGAAAAGCAGGTAGACTGGCTCTTAAAGGAGGGAGGAATGACTGAATGAACGATTCCTGGGTGTCCCCAGCATCAGCAGAGTGCAAACAGAATAGCACAGTCTTATTGCTAAAAGAGTAAGAGTTTCATATTAGTCTCTTCCACTTGTATTAAAACTCTAATGTGAGCATACAGGATATTCTTAGAGAATAATTGATCATATAAACTTTGCTAAAAATAATTCTTAAAATGTCACGTACTGGTGCTAAGAACATTATTATCTTTCTGCTTTTTTAGGGCCACACCTGAAGCATATGGAGGTTCCTAGGCTAGGGGTCGAAGCAGAGCTGTAGCCACCAGCCTACACCACAGCCACAGCAACACGGGATCTAAGCTGCATCTTCGACCTACACCACAGCTCATGGCAACGCTGGATCCGTAACCCACTGAGTGAGGCCAGGGAGCAAACCTGCAACCTCATGGTTCCTAGTCGGGTTCATTTCCTTTGTGCCACAATGGGAACTGCAAGAACAGTAATTTTTTAAAAAATAGCTACACCTGCAGCAAAGGGAAGTTCCTGGGCCAAGGACTGAATCCTAGCCGCAGCCCAGGATTTTGTGGCGATGCTGGATCCTTTAGCATACTGCGCCAGGCTGGGGATCAAACCTGTACCTCCACAGCAACTCAAGCCACTGCAGTTGGATTCTTAACCCACTGTGCCACAGTTGGAACTCCATGGGAACATTGAATAGTATGAGATAGCCAACACTTGATCATTTTTGACCTGAAGAAATGGCCATTCAATTTGGTTCAACCTAATTTAATGTCTGAGCAGTCTGTTTTATTTTTAAAAGGAGAAAGAAAATGATAATAAAGCAATTCACTAAATCAACACCAAAGAGTGTTTGCAGACTGTAATCAAATGGTCACATAAGAAGGAACCTATTCCAAAAACAACTTCTCTCCCAAAGAGGCAATCTTAAAACATCTTTTCATTTTAATCAAGAAGGCCAGAAGGCAAGGGCCTAACAGTCTTCTGTTGTGATATAAACTGCAGTGGATATATGTGACTTTCATTTCCAGTGCAAAAGGTTTTTATGATATTAAAGTCTTATTGGGACATGATTTTTAGTGACTGGATGTTTTTAACTGATGACTTAAAATGAAGGTTTGCCACAGCTCCACTACTGAATGGCTCTATTGTGATTACTTATAAATCAGATTTATTGTCAGCATTGGGCTAAGAAGAGATCAGCTCATGCTTAAAAACATAACTAAAAAATAATGCACCAATGCATAGCAGGATTTGCTGAATTTTTCTCCTGCCATTTCACCTGCAAATAATTTTCAACCACTTAACACTGAAAAGGGTTCCTTTGGTAAGGTGCTAATCTGATTAGGGCCACATTCATAAAAATTAAAAGCACCAAAGGGAAGGTTGTTCTTGACTTACTTGCACTGAAAATATACCAATGCTTGTGAATTCTGAACAAAACCAAAGCTCCTATGGGTAAGCTGTCACTTTTAAATAACCCAAATTATTTTGGGGCTTTCAGATATCAAAATCTTAGGGTATGTGCTTCTACATATACTATGTCTGGACATTTTTTCACATAGATCTCTAGGAATAGCCCGAAATAGCACCCAAATAAACGAGCAATGTTTATTTAAGAGCTCCTCCATTTAAGAGCTTAATAGAGAAACATTTTCTCTATTGAGGTATGATACAGGGTTATTTTTTATGGAATCCAGACAAAACTGGGAAGCCGGTTGAAGCTATCACAAAGTAGATCCACTGAGTTATGCAGAGACAGCAATATCTAAAGTAGCAGTGCCTCATCTCAAAGAGTATCAACAAGTTCTCTAAAACAGGAGAAACCATAGGTAGCAAGAAATCATGCACTTCCTCAGCACAATGTTAGAGATCATATATATAGTAACAACACTGAGCTTAGCCTTTTTCAGAGGATAAAAAATGTGGGATATTTCCACTGACGTTATGGGTAATGGGACGCTCTATAACGCCCTCACGGAATCTAGTGAGGGAGACAAGCATGGTTCAAAGTCGGTCACAGGGAACTCTTTCATCAGCTATGTATGAAGACTACTTCCTCTCTCGGTCTGGTAAGAGAAGCAAGATGATGCATATGCTTGGCCAGTGATAGTTAAGTTCCAAATGTGGGACTCTCTACTCCATGAGCTGAATTCTGCAGCCCTGTAACTTCCTCCAGTAGGTAATTTCTCTCCTTTGGGCTCCCCACCAATTCAAACTCCCCACCAGTTCAAACACAGGAAGGCAGGGACCACACATTCCTCTTAGAATGCTCCTACCTGCCCCCACCTCCATCCCCTGGCCACTGTGAGCCAGTGAAGTGGGGACTGACTACAGCCTGGCTAGCTGACTATGCAGCCTACAACTCAGGCTGCTCATCAGGTTACTCTAAACACAAAGTCACATCTTTATCATCAGGACCTCAAGAGCGCCAAGCTAAAGGAGTACAAGACAAGGGTTATGGGTTTTTTTTTTTTTTTCACTTTTATTCAAATAAATACAAAATCTGTAAACACCCTTAGTAATTTCTCCTGCCGCCTCTCTTTTTCAGGCTCGTGCACTTAGGTTTTAGACATGTACTGCTGTGGTTACATCACAGCTGTGCAGGATTTATCCTCTAATTTAAATGATCATTTCAGATGCACAGGCCACTTGTCAAATGAGCCATGGTGGCTCATGAGACTGACAGAAATGAGGATAAACATCTTTTTAGGTAAAAAACATAGTTTTATAATATACTTTTGGATAAGTATAATTGTTTTCTCCTCTTTCCCAGATCAGGCACTTGAAAATAATAAATTCCAGGAATGGGCAACCCAGTTAATTAAATTTCACTGGACTTGACTTCCTAAAAAATTCAAATAGTGTGGCATTTGGTAACTGCCAGTAGAGTTAGTAATACAATGACTAAAAAACATATATTTTTTGGCTGCACCTGTGGCACGCAAAAGTTCTCAGGCCAGGGACTGAACCTGAGCCACAGCAGTAACATGAGCCATAGCAGTGACAGAACCAAGTCCTTAATTGCTAGGCCACAGGGGACTGTAATAATGACATACATATATATATATAAACTATATATATTTCTTGTTTTTTGGGGACTATACCAGTGGCATATGGAGGTTCCCAGGCTAGGCCTCAAATTTGAGCTGTAGCCACTGAGCTACATCACAGCCACAGCAACACAGGATCCAAGCCACATCTACGACCTAGTTGTGAGCTTTGCCTACAGCTCATGGCAACGCCAGATCCTTAGCACAATGAGTGAGGCCAGGGATTGAACCTGCATCCTCAGGGATGTGAGTCAGACTTGTTTCCACTGAGCCACGATGCGAACTGGTACAATATTTTTTAATGTGCTAGAACCTGATTCAGAAATACACAAGCTGGAGAAATTTCATTTGTTGTAAATTAATTCTGCTTTCAGATTAAGCAGTTGCTTCAGTTTGAAATTGGTTTAATATAAGTTTTACTGGGAAAGGTTATTGCCCCTTCTGTGTCTCGCCCTCTTGTGCCCCACACATTCCTCTAAATAATATTCATAACTTCAGCTGCTGATTGATAATTTGGTTTACAAGGAACTATATAGTTTAGGCAATCACTTCCTCATCCAAAGCCAGTAGGGTGAATGCAACCTATGTGCGTTAAATTCATTTAAAAGGCTTAATCTCATAATAGAAAAGCAGCCAAAGACAGAGCCCTGAGGCAACTGCGTCTATGTAATGGCAGATTCAGAAGGTGTGGGCTGGCGCTTACACTATTACAACATCAGTAGGAGCAGAACTGCCTCTGGTGAGTGGCTACGGTGCCTGCCCCTGTCTGACAGTTCTTTCTGCCAGAGTCCTATAGCTTCCCACACTGCCTGCCACTGATCCCACTTTCTCTGTAGAGATGTGATTTGGCTCAGTAAGAGCCCAGGGGAGTGGGAATAAGGCTTGATGTGTTGAGAACTGCTCCTTCCTCCTGTGACAGCAGAGGTCAGTGAGGTCATCTGGAAGGCTGACAAAGAACAAGTCTATTTCCCACAATAAGAAAAAAATCCCAAACACTAAACTGTCAACCTTTTAACGTAAAACTAAATCACTCTGAAAAATAATACACTTTGAGACTTTTTACCACATTTATAAAAAAAAAAGAAAATTCTAATGAATTTAAAAAATCCTTTAAAAATGCTGTATCAATAGCCTTCTTATCAACAAATATAAAACAGTTTAAGACACTTGGTGACTTCCTTAGGTCATGTATCAGGGGATGGATACACAGTGAAGTTTTACTACTAACGTTATCTATTTGGTTAAAACTCTAGGACAAGTTCTGTCAATAAAATAACTGTTTTGGAAAGAAGAGTTACATTTTTTCCCCCAAATGTCAAGATGAATAAGGATGTAAACACCACATACTTAAAATATTAATATTAATATTATTGTAATATTAATTCAGTTAAATAACGAAAGAAGCAGTACCAAGCTTGTGGACATTTTTCAACACAAAAATGTAAATCCAGGACATTTTAAAAGAAATAATTGCTCCAAACAGGAACAAGCATTCTTAGCACAATCCAAGAGCATCTGAAATAAAGTGCTATGAGATGAAGCAGTTTTACACTTCATCTTATTCACTAATGAGCAGAAATGCCATCGAGATCTTCAGGTCTGAACTATTCATAACGGGAAAGTCAGCTGCACTAAATACCAGGTTTAGGGCCATCTTTTGTCATTTTTCTTTTCTCTTCCAACATGTTCTTAAATATTTTCTTCAGGGTGCTGTAAACTATTGGTCCATTTTCAGAATCAAAATTAACCTGGTGACAAAGAAAATTTATATTCAGGATACTATAACAAGAATTTTAACCAGTCTCTACTTTGGGATAAAAGAAAAGGGGTAGAGAAAAAAAAAAAGACTTATAAACATAATTACATATAATTAAAAAGCACCCACAACACATTACACACACTAGTTTTATTAAAAGACTATATTAGGAGTTCCCGTCACGGCACAGTGGTTAACAAATCCGACTAGGAACCATGAGGTTGCGGGTTTGATCCCTGGCCTTGCTGAGTGTTAAGGATCCGGCGTTGCCGTGAGCTGTGGTGTAGGTCGCAGATGTGGCTCGGACCCTGTGTCACAGATGAGGCTCAGATCCTGCGTTGCTATGGCTCTGGCTGGCAGCTACAGCTCCGATTAGACCCCTATCCTGGGAACCTGCACATGCTGCGGGAGCAGCCCAAGAAATGGCAAAAAGACAAAAAAAAAAAAAAAAAAATATATAGTCTAATATGACTATATTAGAACTGCCAATCATGTCAACAGCAAATTTATGAATGAAAACTAAAAAAAATTAAAACTAGTGCTTGGGGAGTTCCCGTCGTGGTGCAGCGGAAATGAATCTGACTAGGAACCATGAGGTTGGGGGTTCCATCCCTGGCCTCACTCAGTGGGTCAAGGATCTGGCATTACCATGAGCTGTGGTGTAGGTCGCAGACGCAGCTCAGATCCTGCATTGCTGTGGCTCTGGCATAGGCCGGCAGCTGTAGCTCTGATTAGACCCCTAGCCTGGGAACCTCAACATGCCACAGGTACAGCTGTTTAAAAAAGGCAAAAAACCCCCAAAAACAAACAAAAACCTAGTGCTTGGATATGTACTATCGAAAGCAAGTCAGACTGTCATGAATTTATTGAGTGTGACAGATAGGAATTTTGACTCCAGAGACTAATTGTGGATGGTGCAAAGGTGTCTTATTAAGACAATGCACATGTTAAACTGAGCTCTTCACCCGTCAGCTACTATAGCCTCAGGTGATATATAATTTTTCTACAAAATGAAGATCACAACATCCATCTTCTCAGGATTTCTATGAGTACTAACACATGCTTTGCACATCTAACAACCCCCACAAAAGTTAATTCCCTTTCTTGTTGGTACACATATCTGGGCAGGGTTAGGAGTGATGTTAAAACAGAGAACTGTACTTTCTATTTCTTCCTATTCAGTCTTGGAAACTTATATCTTTCTAAGAATTCGTCCATATCTTTTAGGTTGTCTATTTTATTGGCATATCATTGCTTGCAGTAGTCTCCTATGTCCCTTTGCATTTCTGTCTGGTCTGCTGTCACTTCTTTTTCATTTCAAATTTTATTGATTTGAGCCCCCCTTTTTTCTTGATGAGTCTGGCTAAAGGTCTATCAGTTTTGTTTATCTTTTCAAAGAACCAGCTTTTAGTTTCATTGATTTTTTCTATTGTTTTCTTCTTCTCTATTTCATTTATTTCTGCTCTGATCTCTCTGATTTCTTCCCTTCTACTAACTTTGGGTTTTGTTTGTCCTTCTTCCTCTAGTTGCTTTAGGTGTAAGGTTAGGTTGTTCATTTGAGATTTTTCTTGTTTCCTGAGGTAAGACTGTATTGCTATAAACTTCCCTCTTAGAACTGCTTTTGCTGAATCCCATAGGTTTTGGATCATTGTGTTTTCATCGTCATTTCTCTCTAGTTTTTTTTTTTTTTTTAATTCTCTTTGATGTCTTCAGTGACCCATTGGTTGTTTAATAACACATTGCTTAGCCTTCATGTGTTTGCGTTTTTTAGTTTTTTCCATATGGTTAATTTCTTTTTTCCCCTTAGGTTTTTTTTTTATTGTTATTTCCGCAACACAATTTTTTCCCCCACTGTACAGTATAGGGACCCAGTTACACATACATGTATACATACTTTTTCCTCCCATTATCATGATCCATCATAAGTAACTAGACATAGTTCTCAGTGCTTCACAGCACAAACTCATTGTTAATCCATTCCAAAAGCAATAGTTTGCACCCATTAACCCCAAGCTCCCAATCCATACCACTCCCTCCACCTCCCCCCAGGCAACCACAAGTCTTTTCTACAAGTCCATGATTTTCTTTTCTGTGGAAAGTTTCTTTTGTGCTGTATATTAGATACCAGATATAAGTGATATCACCATATAGTTAATTTCTAATCTCAGAGCATTGTGGTCAGAAATGATGCATGATTTGATTTTAATTTTCTTAAATATAAGAAAATTTGCTTTGTGGCCCAGGATGTGATCTATCCTGGAGAATGTTTCATGTGCACTTGAGGAGAAAGTGTAGTCTTCTGCTTTTGGATGGAATGTGCTGTAAATATAAATTAAGTCCCCCTGGCTAATGTGTCATTTAAGGCCTGTGTTTCCTTACTGATTTTCTGTCCAGTGATGTAAGTGGGGTGCTAAACTACCCCATTATTATTGTGTTACTGTTGACTTCTCCTTTTATGGCTGTTAGCATTTGCCTTATAAATTGAGTGCTCCTATGCTGGGTGCATATATATATATATTTAGAATTGTTATATTTTCTTCTTGGATTTATCCTGTGAGTGGCATGATATACTTAATGTGATGAAAGGAAAAAAACCTCCAACCAAGATTACTTTACCCAGCCAGGCTCTCACTCAGATTTGAAGGAGAAATCAAAAGCTTCACAGATTAGCAAAAGCTGAGAGAATTCAGCAACACTAAACCAGCCTTACAACAAATACTAAAAAAGAAACTACTCAACGCAGAAAAGAAAAGACAGCAACAGGAAACAAAAATACCACAAATGACAAGGCTCACCAGTAAAGGTATATTATATATAGCAAAGATACGAAATCATCCATGCACAATTATGCCACCAGAATCAGAAATCATGAGAAGAGGAGGGTACAAATGCAGGACACTGGCGATACACTTGCACTTAAGAGACCAACAAATTAAAACAGTCTCGCATATGTACAGACTCTTACATCAAAACTTCAGAAGAACTGCAAACCAAAAATCTACAATGGATACACAAACAAATAAGAACAATCAACTCAAATACAACACTAAAGATAGTCATCAGAGAGAACAAGAGAAGGAGGGAAGAAAAAAGAGCAACAAAAACAAATCCAAAGCAATTAATAAAATGGCAATAAGAACATACATAGCCATAATTACCTTAAATGTTAATGGACCAAACGCTCCAACCAAAAGACAGAGACTGGCTGAATGGGTACAAAAACAAGACCCATATATATATGCTGTCTTCAAGAGACCCACTTCACTTCTAGGGACACATACAAATTGAAAGTGAGAGGATGGAAGAAAATACTCCATGCAAACGGGAGTCAAAAGAAAGCTGGAGTAGCAGTACTCATATCCGACAAAACAGACCTTAAAATGAAGAATATTTTAAGAGACAAGGAAGCTCACTACATAATGATCAATGGATCAATCCAAGAAGAAGATATAACAATTTTAAATATCTACACACCCAACATAGGTTCACCACAATATATAAGGTGACTGCTAACAACCTTAAAAGGACAAATCGACAATAACACAATCATAGTGGGGGACTTTAACACCCCACTTACAGCAATGGACAGATCATCCGGACAGAAAATCAATAAGGAAACACAGGCCCTGAATGATGCATTAGACCAGATGGACTTAATAGATATGTATAGGACATTCCATCCAAAAGCAACAGAATACACATTCTTCTCAAGTGCACACGGAACACTCTCTAAGATTGATCACATCTTGGGCTACAAATCCAGCCTCGCTAACTTTAAGAAAACTGAAATCATATCAAGCATCTTCTCCAACCACAACGCTATACAACTGGACATCAACAACAAGAAAAAAACGGGGAGTTCCCGTGGTGGCACAGTGGTTAACGAATCTGACTGGGAACCATGAGGTTGCAGGTTCGATCCCTGGCCTTGCTCAGTGGGTTAAGGATCCGGCCTTGCTGTAAGCTGTGGTGTAGGTCACAGACACGGCTCGGATCTGGCGTTGCTGTGGCTGTGGTGTAAGCCAGTGGCTATAGCTGTGATTTGACCCCTAGCCTGGGAACCTCCATATGCCACAGGAACGGCCCAAGAAATGGCAAAAAGACAAAAAAAAAAGACAAAAAAAAAAAAAAAAACAAAAAACGGCCACAAACACATGGAGACTAAACAATGTCCTACCTAACAACCAATGGATCACTGAAGAAATCAAAAAGGAAATTAAAAAATACCTGGAAGCAAATGACAGCAAAGATACAACACTCCAAAACCTATGGGATGCAGCAAAAGCCGTTCTAAGAGGAAAGCTTATAGCAAGACAAGCCCACCTCAGGAAACAAGGAAAAGCTCAAATAAACAACTAACTTTATATCTAAAGCAGCTCAAGAGAGAAGAACAGACAAGACCTAAGGTTAGTAGAAGGAAAGAAATCATAAAGATCAGAGCAGACATCGATGGAATAGAAAAGAAGAAAACCACAGAAAAGATCAATGAAATGAAAAGCTGGTTCTTTGGAAAGATCAACAAAATTGATAAATCCTTAGCCAGACTTATCATGAAAAAAAGAGAGAGGACGCAAATCAATAAAATTAGAAATGAAAAAGGTGAAGTAGCAACAGACATCACAGAAATACAAAGGATCATAAGATGGAAATCCTGTGAAATCAGATTGTTATGATCGTTATACAACTACAGATGTGATAAATTCATTTGAGTAATAAAAAAAGAGTAAAAAAAAAGGATCATAAGAGACTACTATATGCAACTATACACCAATAAAATGGAAAACCTAGAAGAAATGGACAAATTCTTAGAAAAGACAATCTTCCAAGACTAAATCAAGATGAAATAGAAAAAATGAACAGACCAATCACAAGTAATGAAATTGAAACTATGGTTAAAAAGCTTTGAACAAACAAAGGTCCAGGACCTGATGGCTTCACAGGCGAATTCTATCAAACATTTAGAGACGGAGCTAACACCTATCCTTCTGAAACTATTCCAAAAAACTGCGGAACAAAATAATGGCATTTTTAGCAACATGGATGGACCTAGAAATTATCATGCTAAGTGAAGTCAGTCAGACAATGAGACACCAACATCAAATGCTATCACTGACATGAGGAATCTGCAAAAAAGGACAGACTGAACTTCTTTGCAGAACAGATACTGACTCACAGACTTTGCAAAACTTATGGTTTCCAAAGGAGAAAGGGTGGCGGTGGGGGCATGTGCTGGGGGTGTGGGAAGGAAATCCTATAAAACTGGATTATGATGATAATTGTACAACTATAAATGTAATAAATTCATTGAGTAATAAAAAAAGAAATTCATTTGGAATTCCCGATGTAGCTTAGCGGGTTATGAACCCAATTAGTATCCATGAGGATGTGGGTTTGATCCCTGGCCTCACTCTGTGGGTTAAGGATCTGGCGTGCTGTGAGCTGCGGTGTAGATCTCGGGACACAGCTTGGATCCTGCATTGCTATGGCTGTGGCTGGCAGCTGAAGCTCGGATTCGACCCCTAGCTTGGGAACTTCCATATGCTGCAGCTGCAGCCCTACAAGAAAACGAAAAGAAAAAAAAAAAAAAAAATCATTCAACCAACATTTACTAAGTTCCCACTGTTAGGCCCCAGACCACTAAGGGAACTGCCAGAGTTCAGACTGGCAAACATGCAGGAAGCAGAAATGGGGTAGAAGTTCAAAGCATAGGCTCTGGTGTCAGACCTGAGTTCAAATCTCAGTTCCAAGATATTCGGACAAGTTAATCTCTTTGTGCCTTGGTTTCCTCATCTATCAATACTTGCTTTGAGTATACATGAAAAAAAAAAAAGTAAAACACTTTGCTTAGTGCCTGTGTGTGAGCAGATGTCACCCACCAATACTTCTTTCATGTTTAATTTGTTTTTGTTTATTTGTTTTGCCTTTTCTAGGGCCGCTCTTGCAGCATATGGAGGTTCCCAGGCTAGGGGTCGAATCGGAGCTGTAGCCACCAGCCTACTCCAGAGCCACAGCAATGCGGGATCGAGCCGCGTCTGCAACCTATAGCACAGCTCATGGCAACACCCGATCCTTAACCCACTGAGCAAGGCCAGGGATCGAACCCTCAACCTCATGGTTCCTAGTCGGATTTGTTAACCACTGAGCCATGACGGGAACTCCCCTCATGTTGTTAATTTGGTATAAATGAGTACATATTATTTGTATGGATGTATAAAACAATAAACTTTTTGCAGCCACACACACACAAAAGCAGAGAATCAGAGCAATCACCACACCGCTATCCCACTTCCATGGTCAACGAAATTTCTCCTTAAGAAAGGATCGGGATCCCTTGGTGAGGGATCCCCTCCCTCCTGGAGGGAGAGAAGGAAGGCCACACCCTGATGAAGGGCTGAGAAGGGTCTGAGATTTCACCCTGCTCACACACTTTGTGGATACTGGCAGGAGACACGAGATTGCCAGGCTAGAGACAAACACCTTTATGACTCAAGGCAGCACATGCTCCATAACAACATGGGTTTCCATGCCCACCAAGCCCCACGGGGATGGTGCAGAGGGGCACATGTGGAGGTTGCACAAGCAAGAGTCTGCATTATAGCTGAGGAAATCCATAATTAGGCACTTCCCTATGTTTGATGAGGGAACTGTGGCAAGCCTGCTAATCTTGGGCCTGAAGAAAACATGATCTTTGTTAATTACACTGGAAGCAGATGCTGCACAGATTTCACTGAAGAGCTAGCCTGGAACAAAAACTATCAAGGCCTCTGCTCCTAAGATTGTACACAAGGGGAGAGACCCAAGAAAGATCTAACATTGTTATAGACAGATTTTTGAATAGCCAGTATATTTAACTTTTCATTAGTATTCCCCTAAAAGGCCTACAGAAGTTGTAAAGAATTACTACTGCTTTAAGAGAGATTACTATTAAGAATTGTTTCAGTTAAATTCAGAAATTTAACTTTATCTTTATCATTATTTTGTCAATCCTATCTGCAAAAACTCCTTATTAAGGATCCCGAGTTGCTGTGGCTGTGGTGTAGGCTAGAAGCGGTAGCTCTGATTCAACCTCAAGCCTGAGAACTTCCATATGCCACAGGTGAGGCCCTAAAAAGAAAAAAAAACAACATAAAAAAGTCTGAACTGTACACTTTGTTAAACACCAAATCACAACCCTCCCCACACAGCAGGTAGCCCCTGAAACTATGAAAACATATATTCAGATGTAAAGGATCACGTGATTTGGTTTTGAGGTGCTGACTCTGGAAACTGTCAAGAAGAGACTGAGAGGATGCAGAGTGGTTAGTGTCACAACACTGCAGACGAGGAACAAAGAAGCCTCTAAGAAGGACATCACTTGGAAAGAGTGGATGGGGAAAGACACTGGTGAATGAGTACAAATAATAATTGCTATTACCATTAAGGTGTACCACAGATGCTGTCATCAAAAAAACTGGGTTGTTTAATGACATTTGTATATCATATATGAGAGATAGCAAACAAATCAGCAGAAGGGGTGAAGGGGACCTTTTCTCTTGGCCTGAGCCCCTTTCTTCAGCCAGGAAAGACTGCTGCAGGCCAAAAGGATGTTATGGAAAGAAAACAATTTTTTTACTTTTTGCTTAGGATCTGCCAACCAGAAATGGAACAGAACTGCCAGCACTGGATATTAAATTCTCAGTAGATGGTTTCCTGTTCAGACCCAAGGTAGAACTGATTCAACAAGAAACGATTCTCTGAGTTCTATTATGCACATGATTTAAAAACATTTTCTCAATACCCACTGTTTCTCTCTATAGAAAAGTTCTTTGTTTCAGAGTTTTCCTTCAAAACCCCTTTTCTAATAACACTGCTAGGAAAATGACATTTTTTTAGCCAAAAGTCTGCAACTACTTTCAAGAAATGTCAAACATATTTCTATTAAGAGGAAACGTGGGAGTTCCCGTCATGGCGCAGTGGTTAACGAATCCGACTAGGAACCATGGGGTTGTGGGTTCAGTCCCTGCCCTTGCTCAGTGGGTTAGCGATCCGGCGTTGCCGTGAGCTGTGGTGTAGGTTGCAGATGCGGCTCGGATCCCGCATTGCTGTGGCTGTGGCGTAGGTTGGTGGCTACGCCTCCGATTAGACCCCTAGCCTGGGAACCTCCATGTGCCCTGGAAGCGGCCCAAAGAAATAGCAAAAAGACAAAAAAAAAAAAAAAAAAAAAAAGAGGAAATGTGGCTAAAGGTTTTATTTTAGAGGAGGCTGGTGACCTCTGGATTCTGACTTACAAAGATCATGCTGACTGTGGTCTGAAGGGGAAAGAGTGCAACTCACCTTTGTGAAAGCTTTAATGGCACGGGCAAGAACAGCCTCCTCCACATCTGCGGGGATTGTCTGTAGGCCTACTATGCAATGCAACACACAAAGAACAGTCTGCTGCTGGCCCTGTTTTTGCAGAAATCAAAATCAAACAAATTGTTTGAAAAAAATGCCTCAAGAAATAAACTCAAAACAACAGCTGAACAAAGAACTTGTTTGCAACCAAGTATGCAGTACCTCAAATACTAAACCATCTACCAAGGGTCCTACCATATGTTTACTGTTATGTGTTAATCTGAAAAGCTTTCAGAAGATAAAGTCAAGGGTGGTTCATTACAACACAACGTACAGTTGAATATGAAGACAAGTGCAATTTTAAATCAAGTATCTTCTGTGCAGTTATTTTTCTTGTTTCTAAACATAGTCATTTCAGTTTGGCAAATAGATGCTGACATACCACAGCACTGGCTGAATAGTCGGCCGGGTATTCAGTGCTCAGCACCTCAGCTGCAGACACTACTGAGGGAGGAAAGGCAGAAGAAGAAAGTCACAGCCCCCTAGGAGCATGCCACTGCTTAAGGGGGAAGGCCCCTGAAGAATGTGTCCCCAACTTGACCCCTGTGGGCTGTTTTCTTCGGAGAAGCAAAGGAGAAACCACATCATTGGAGCAACTTGCATCCAATACTTGTTGCACCCCAAGAGCCACTAATTTCACTTCTAAAAATCTACTCTTAACGGCATAATCTGAAATGAAGAAAAAAATGCAAGCACAAATGATCATTACAGTGATGCCTATAAAAGTAAAAAAACTCTAAATAATGTAAATGCCCTGCATATTAGGGTTGGAGTGAATGATGAGGAAATAGTACAATATGGCAGAAAGTAAATGACCTTCATGCCAGAGCCACCCAAATCTGAATCCTGCTCTAACACATGCTGTACAGTGTGGGCAGACTGCTTCACATTCCCTTTTCTGAAAAGTTAGGCCTCTAGTTCTCTGAGCTATGGAGATAAATAAAGGTAAAAACACAAATTATGACCTAGCAAGGGCCTGGCCCACTGCCACCAGCAAGGCTAACCACCTTCCACATCCCTCCTGTTTCATCTCTGTGACTTAAATGCTCAGAAAATAGTCTGAGAAAAGGAATGTAGATACAGGGAACACCTGATCTTTAAAGATGTGTACCACACATCTGTATGCAAGTGCTTGTGCATGTGTCTGTGTGTCTATACGTAGTAACAGAAGAAGATTTGGAAATGAGGTGATGTTTATACCACCACATATTAGGCAACTCAAGGTAACATTGTTTCCTAAAGCAAAACAAAGCCTATTTATAAATGAAAATTTAATTATCTCTAGACGGTTAATCATATTAAATTGCACAGGAGAATCTACAATGAAAATAAGTCTGGGAGTTCCCGTCGTGGCTCCCCGGTTAGCAAACCCGACTGGGATCCATGAGGATGCAGGTTTGATCCCTGGCCTCACTCAGTGGGTTAAGGATCCGGCGTTGCTGTGAGCTGTGGTGTAGGTCACAGATGCAGCTCAGATCCTGCGTTGTGGCTAAGGTGTAGGCCAGCAGCTGTAGCTCCAACCGGACCGCTAGCCTGGGAACCTCAGCATGCTGTGGGTGCAGCCCTAAAAAGACAAAAGACAAAAAAAAAAAAAAATTAAGTCTCTCTGGCTTCTAGATCCATTGCCTCCTATAACTATTCTCTAAAGGCAACCACCATTATCGGTTTTTTATTTTTCCTTCTATATTCATTTGTATTTTATACCTATACATATTACATACATAAATGCACATAAGTGAGATACATCATTTTTTAGGAAACACAAATGAGTGCATATTCTAACCTAGCTCAAAGTAAATGAGCAGAAACAAGTACTTGAAAGTGAAAAAGTGGTTAGTTACAACAGATCCCTATGTTAGAGCACTACCTACCCATTAAAGTGAACGTTTATGAAAAACTTAAAACACTGGAGGTTCCTATTGTGGCTCAGTGGTTAACAAATCCGACTAGGAACCATGAGCTTGAGGGTTCGATCCCTGTCCTCACTCAGGGATCCCACGTTGCCGTGGCTGTGGTGTAGGCCAGCACCAACAGTTCCAATTAGACCCCTAGCTTGGGAACCTCCATATGCCTTGAGTGCGGCCCTAGAAAAGACCCAAAAAAAGAAAAAAAAAAACCAAACATGGAAAAACACCTACATTTTGAGCAAACATGAAGTATATAAAGTTGTATGTGGGAATTCCTGTCATGGCGCAGTGGAAATGAATCCAACTAGGAACCATGAGGTTGTGGGTTCAATCCCTGGCCTCACTCAGTGCGTTAATGATCCGGCATTGCTATGGCTGTGTGTAGGCCAGCAGCTGTAGCTCCAATTGGACCCCTAGCCTGGGAACCTCCATATGCCACAGGTGTGGCCCTAAAAAGCAAAATAAAATAAAATAAAGTTGTATGTGAAATAATTTTTATTAAGTTAACATACGCCTTGGTAAGACTGAAAGAAAAGACTTGAAAATGTTTAAATAAAAATGTTTAAAGTGGCCCTCCTTTATGGGTTATGTTCCCTTTTTACTTTTCTATCTTCTAAATGTTTATGCTGGGTATGCATTTCTTCTCTTACCTTGGAAAAATTTAATTTAGACACCAATATGATGAGATTCTGCATGAATTCTTTTTTTAATAAGGGTTTTTTTTTCAGTGTGTGAAACTTGCATTGAGGGCTATAGTTAACTTCACCAACTGTCCACCAACTACTTTACCTTCTCTAATAAAAACAGTGCTTCTGCAGCATCCGCACATCTGTCAACCAGCATGTCCACGTCCTCCTTGGTTATCACAGGCTCCTTCAGCTGCTCCATCCAAGACCACATCAAACTGCACAGGATGAAAGGATCTCTTTCGCCACATATTCTTTCCCAAGCTCCATCTCGGGAATTTAGTTCTTTCTAAAAAGGAAGGAAGAAAGACAGGGAAAAGGGAAAGGAGAGGAGAGGACAGGACGAGACAAGAGAGGAGGGAGAGACACAAAGTGAGGGAGAGAGGAGGAAGGGAGGCAGGCCCTGTTGGACATCTGATGACCCTTAGGCGTCCAGGAGAATAAGGTCTCAGGCACTGAGTGTGGATTGGCTCCGCTTCCAGAGCTCCCACTTCCAGGCAGCACCTTCAACTAAGGCGTTTAGTTTCTCTAAGCCTCAGTTTTCCTTTGTGAAATTTGTTCCTGCCCTACAGGTGGCCTGACTAACCTAGAGGGCTGTTAAAGCGCCTGGTTCAGAGAAGGGCTTAGTTAACTGGAGTTTTCCACTTCATTCACCAACTACAGAAACAGTTCAAGAGGGTCATTTCCTTTCAAGGCTCCTTGGAACAAAACAAAAATGCTCACTGCGGTGAAGGAGAATGACGACGGAAAGGTGTAAATAAGAGAACATCTGCAGATTAACCCGAGGTAAGAAACGCTTCTGATGCAAACTTCAAAGTGCTACACAAAAAAGTTGGTAGATGTGGTATATGTATTTCTTTCAAATTCCTTTTTAGAATCCTACATGGAATTCAATAAACAAACCCTGCATTTTGAAATTTAATGGGGTAAAATAACTAGGAAGTCTTGCCAATACTCCAAATGCGTAGATAATTTAAATAGATTTTAAAACTACCTCACAGAGAGCAGGAGAGATGAGAATTTTAATTTCTGACAGGGCTCCGATTTATGTTTTCGTAAATAAAATATGTTTACAATAGGAATAAGCAGAAAAATTAACACCACCATTCATTCATTCACCCTTACAGTATGTACAGAACTTACAGTACGCCAGGAGCAGACTTATCCATGATTCTTATGGCAACCCACCAAGGAGGCCCCTTGACAGATGAAGGTCCTGGGGGCTCAGGGAGGATGAAGTAACTCGCCCAGGAGAAAGAGGAAAAGGAGGTATTCCCAATTCAACGTCTGCTCAACCCCAGTCTGTAATGTTTATGTCATGCAACCAGGGCCCTCCGGCACTGGGTTTCTCCTTATTACTTCATAAATAAGCCAAAACTTTCAGTTGCAGCTAGTCCTCTGTATCTCACAGATCATGTATACATAAAAGCAGAGTGACTTTTATTCGATTTTATGTTGGGCAGAAATGACATGACTCAAAGACCCTTTTTGTAAAATGACCATTACGTCACTTATTTTCTGAAATCTTCCATTGGGGTAAGGAAAAACATCACGGATGACAAAGTATTAAACGCAGGAACTGTACCCTGGCTCTGCTGCATCTAGACCACATGACCTCAAGTGTATCACATGACCCTTATGGCCTTTAGCGTCCCCATCTGTGATACTTAATTCATAAGAATTAACAAAATCTGTAAATAATGTCATCTGTCTCACAGGATTACTGTGAAAATCACATAAAATAATAGATGTGAAAGGGTCTAGTAGAAGCGCAGGTGGCATGATGCTATTCAAATCATATATTCTTTTTACTTTTTCCAGAATTCAATTAATTTATTACTGAAAGAACCACAATAAAATCTAGAAAGGAAAAAAACACCAAACCTATCCAAACCATAGGGCTGTATCAACCTCTATAGATGCTTTTGTACATATTATGTGTTCAAGTAGTCTGGTCCATGGGGGTACTGACCCATGAGGGGACGGTAAGCTGAAAACCAGAGGTCCTACAGCTAGCCACTGTGGCTCAGAGCGATGCAGAGACTTGCCCGCTGAGTGGAAGATGTGTTCAGTTTGGTGTAGGAAATAAAGAAAATACTTCATGTTGGAAGAAAGCAAGACATTTAACTACTCCTTAAGCAAAACACAATTCTGAAGAAGAAAGCGTGAGTGTCACACAGTTACAAGTGAGGGTGAGGCTCCACGCCTACTCCTCCTGCCTCAGCCTCTGGAAGGTCTGACCTTTTAGAAAGTGTACACGCTTTGCTTTAATGGCAGAATGTGGAAAAAGAGCTGCACAAATAATTCATAGCAGATGATGGGTTAACAAGCCAACCCTCAGGTCAGCCTACATTTGGGCAGTTTACCTGTTTCTGAAAGCTTGGTTTATAAGGCCTGCCTTTTCTCTAGACCAGATGCTCATTCTGGGCAGAGAGCATGGCTGATTCAAGACTGTCTTTCTACTGAAGTACAACACAAAAACGGGTTACAATTAAAATCTTCACCTACTATTTTAAATAAAAGCCAAGAAACAGACCCCACAATCTTGGGTAGAACTGGAGGTACTCTGTGGGTATCCTCATTTGCTTTCCAGAATCCAATACCTGCCTTACTGGGGTGGACTGGGAAGTCTGAGGCGGGAATGCTGAGCAGAGTCCCTATCACTCATCTTTTGGACCTTCCTGGACACGGGCTGATGAGTTTTGAAAAAGAATTGTCTCTGATCTTATTTATGTCTCTTGGTGAGTGGTTCCCTGCCAGGCGTTAGGGCAGAGGAGCTTCAGGTCAGTTCCTACAGCTGTCTGCTGCGGTCTGTCCATCTGCCCCTCAGTTTCACAAACCCAGCAAGAAAGAAGGAACTGCTGACATCAATCAACATCGATGACTTGATCAGTCACGCACCCTGCTGAGCATTAAGCACTAACTGCATTCTTTCACAGAGACTGAAATGAACCTACAAAACAGCCCTGTTTTGATGACAGCAAGCTGGGATGACAGCTGAGAAACTTGAAGTTCAAAAGTTAAGTATTATGCAAACATGTCTTCAAATTTCTCTAACAAATGAGTTTGGGAAAATGTATTATTTTTGCTCTGACATAAATTATTTCCCATCCATACATAATTAATGAAATACAAATACCTGCCACATTTCTACCTTCTTTTTCACTTCCTCCTTTTCTGCAAACTCATTCAAATCTGCCAGGGCTTTGGCTGCCAGCATTCTTCTTGCTTCAACACTCAACTCAGACTGTAAAGACGTGTGTGGAGTGACTTCAGACAGATCTTTGCTGTCCTGTGCTTTGGGACTGGAGCCACAGTCCACAGGGTGGTGGCAAGTCTCACCGTCCTTCACAACAGAGCTTGAGCCACAACCACTGTGAGTTTCACACCCACAGTGGGATACCTGCTGGTGAGAAGAGTTTGGTTCCTTAGGGATATTTGCAAAGCTGGGTGTAACTGGTTCCCCAGGGTTATATGAACCTGAAACACCTGAAGAAAAAGTTCTACTTCGCTGTACCTCCTTTGGAATATCTGTCCTATGAAAAATTGATGACCTGTCATCTTTGAGTCCTTCCAGGCCTCCAAATTTAGCCTGATTCCAGAGAGAAAATGCATTGTGGAGCAGTGTTTCCTTATCTAAGTCTAGCTGTGGAGACTGTGGGGAGTAACAACGGGTTATGGGCTTCTGCTGCCTGGAGTTACAGCAAGGCAAGACCTGGGCAGGCCCTGTCCACGGAGGCCTCCCTTGCTCTAGAAGTGACTCGGCCCTTTTCAAATCCGAGTCACTGTAGCTGAGCCGTCTTTTCAGACGAGTCAGGGGCTGAAGGCACTCGACATTCCGTCTCTTCCAGAGAGGGTCAAACTCTTGCTCACCAGAAAGAACCACACCCTGATTTGAAAATTCTGCCACCACTGCATTAGGCGTGAAAGAGTCCGATGCGTCACTGCCATGTCTCAGTAACTCTTTATCCAGCTGCCTTGTGACCATCTCAGAGACAGTCTTTTCAATTTCAGCAGAGAGGCCAGGTACTTCCACCACATCTTCTGTTACCACTGGCCTGTCCTCAGCTAAGTCCAGCAACAATTTGCAAATGAGGTGGATAATTTTTGGTACGTGTTTTAGAAGTCGTGCCTCATATCCATGAAGCAGATGCCGCTGGCGAATCAGATACTGTCCTAAGGTGACAGCATGTGCCTTGGGGTCACAGCAAGAGAATACATTACGAAGAGGTATCAGAAACTGAGTAAACTCCCTTACACATAGTAGCTGTCCTCGAGTTTGTATGGAATTGGGTCGCTTTGCTCGAACAAATATAATTGCTTGGTCAGCAGTCATTCTTGTTGCAAAAACTAAGTAACATGCTATTAAGACACCTAAACAGTGAAGAGAAGACTGATATGAGAAAAGCTTCTATTTTTATTTATACTCTTTGACGACTTAAAATTTAAATATATGTTAAGAAACCATATAAATATAATGATAACTTTTAAACTTTTTGTATAAGAGTTTACCTATTTACCTGTCCACATGGCAACCCTCCTTATGACTCTGCTAGTCACTTCTGCACCCCAGGGCAAGCACAAGAACTGTCACAGTGAAGTTGAGTAGGTGCGGAGTCAGGGGGATGATGGAGTAAATGGGTGGTGGGTGGATGATGGAGTGTGGAGTCAGGGGATGACAGAGTTAGTGTGGAGTGAGGGGGATGATGGAGTAAGTGTGGAGTGAGGGGGATGACGAAGTGTGAAGGGGGCATGACATAATGAACTGATGACCTGGCCCATTTATCCTTATTATGCTGAACTCTAACATGGAAGAAAGATAACTCTGCTTTCCTCTTTGAAAGCTTTTAAAAATTTCTATCCAGTCAATCCTTACACTCTGATTGGAACTTCCAACCCCTGTTATCTTTGTCATCAACTGGTGGCACCTTCCAGAGTGGCATTTTCCCTACTTGGGCATTTTTATCTTTGGGGATTATTCACTTTCACAATCTATTTTTTTTCCTTATAATTCTAAGACTAAAACTAATGCCTAAACTAATATGCATTTTCCTCTAGACCATGATATAACTGTATTTTTCTATAAGCACTTAATATTAAGGAAAACAGCCTTAACAGCATAAACATTATGTATTCTTATTAATACAAAGTTAAAATGAATAATAAAAAGTGATAATCTATTCATTCAATGTAATAGTTAATTAATATCAAGTAAAAGGCAAATCAAAAGACATCTGTACGATTCACTTATGACTCTTGTTACTCATGAAAATCAGAACTCCTGAAAAATGCATGTTTTCCTGGTACGTGGTAAGGTCCAACATATCTTTCTCACTAGGACATGGCAGCTCTTTACTGTTAACTATGAAATATCTGCAGAGCTATCACATGGACTCCCAAGTGAGATTCTGGCTCAACCACGAGTGCTGACAATTTGGAGCAGGACTGAGTTTCCACATTGAAGGTGCTCCTGAGTAGGTGTGACACCCAGTGGCAGGGACATGGGTATACTGTGGACAAAGTCAAACTCAGATGACAATGAAGGGTCCAACTCTTCTTTTTTTTTGCCCCAATATCAGCACTGCATTGATATTCTGCTGAATTTTTAAGTAAAATCACTGATTTTTTATATAGAATTGTACACATAGATAAGACTCTCCTTTACAAACAAAATCCCTACGGCTATAGATTTTAATCACAGCCCTGCTACTTACTTGATGTAGCAGATTAACTTCCTTCAAAACTTACATTGTTGCTAAAGATTTAAAAAGATAATAGGTGAAGCACTGCTTGCTATTTTCACTATATTTTGGTTAAGGAAAATTACATTTAAAAAATTATGTTTTAAAAACAAAATGATGATTTATTTCCTTCAAAGAATAATATCAGAAAGGTCATTTAGCTAACTGTGGAAATCCACCTATTTATTACTCAATATGATGAGGTTTTAACCCTAAGTCACTCAAAAATACTCTCATGGGAGTTCCCACTGTGGTTCGGCATTAAGAACCCAACCAGTATCCACAAGGCTGCAGATTCGATCTCTGGCCATGAACTGTGGTGTTGCCATGAGCTGTGGTGTTGCCATGAGCTGTGGTGTAGGTCCAAACATGGCTCAGACCCCGAGTTGCTGTGGCTGTGTGTAGGCCGTCAGCTGCAGCTCTTATTTGTCCCCTAGCCTGGGAACTTCTGTATGCCACAGGTGAGCCCTGAAAATGTAAAAAAACAAAACAAAAAAAACTCCCAAAACAATTCTCATGAATATATGGTTACAGAAACTAACATATTTCAGGTATCTTTTTTTTTTTTTTTTGGTCTTTTTGACTTTTCTAGGGCCACTCCTGCGGCATATAGAGGTTCCCAGGCTAGGGGTCTAATCGGAGCTGTAGCCACCGGCCTATGCCAGAGCCACAGCAACACAGGACCGAACTGCGTCTGTGACCTACACCACAGCTCACGGCAATGCCAGATCGTTAACCCACTGAGCGAGGCCAGGAATCGAACCTGCAACCTCATGGTTCCTAGTCGGATTTGTTAACCACTGCGCCATGATGGGAACTCCTCAAGTATCTTTTATTGACTTGTACCATTTGACTCCAAAGCTTAGAATTTTATATATATATATACGCCAAAAGATAATAAAACCACTACCTCCGAGCATTTACCTGTTCGACCAAGTCCTGCATGACAATGGACAGCTACTTTTCCTTCTTGTAAAGCAAATGTCATCACTTTTACCATATCTAAGATGGTGGTAAGGGATGCTACACCATAATCCTTCCATCCGAAATTGTAGAAATAAACTTGACAATGAGAAAGAGAAGAAGAAGAAAAATCAACATACAGGAAAAATATCTGCAAAAATATTTGAAGACAGTGAGTGAATTCATGAGAAGTATAAAACATCTCACTGGATATGTAGGCCTGAAATAATAGGACTTTTACATTTCTACTAAGATTACTACTAACATTTCTTACAAAGTACATTCTATACTATTTATATTTCTTGCTGAAACTCAGCCAGAAAGCATTAAGGAAAAACAGGATTGCAAATTAAAGTCAATGATCTATGCCCAAATTATTCAACCACAGAGGAAAAGCACACAGCCCTGTTTAAGCATAGAAATATGTCCAGGAGACTGATAAATGGCATAAGGCAGTATGTACATATTTCTATAACATAAAAAAGCTAGATACTGGAGTTCCCGTCATGGCGCAGCAAAAAGGAATCTGACTAGGATTCATGAGGATGCGGGTTCGATGGGTTAACGATCTGGTGTTGCCGTGAGCTGTGATGTAGCTTGCAGACGCAGCTCAGATCCCACCGTTGCTCCATTGCTGTGGCTGTGGCTGTGGTGTAGGCTGGCAGCTGTAGCTCCGACTGGATCCCTACATGGGAACTTCCATATGTCTCGGGTGCAGCCCTGAAAAGCAAAAAAAAAAAAAAAAAAAGAAAAAAAGAAAAAGAAATAAAATACACACACACACAAAATAATAACAACAAACCCTAGATATAAACGTTTTATAAACATGTTCTAAGAGTGGAATAATCTGGCAGTTCTGTGGTGGCTCAGTGGGTTAGGGATCTGGCATTGTCACTGCTATGGCTTGGGTTGCTGCTGTGGCATGGGTTTGCTCTCTGGCCCAGGAACTTCCACATGCCATGGGAGCGCCCCCCATCCCCCCAAAAAGAGTGAAACACATTGATCCTTTCAGTCTGGTGTGAATGACACCTATTCAATGGATTCTACTCTAACACTCCTGTGACTGAGGGGCTTCTGGGATTATCACATTCAGAATCTCTGCATCCTACCCAGGGGCACAGCTGCACAGTAGGTAAAAGCATGAGAGTCCTGGGTTCCCATCCTTCGGCCATGTTTATTCCATGTGATCTTGGGTAAGTCAGAACTTGCTCAGCTTGTGTGGCCTCATATGTGAAGCAGAACAACTATATTACACGACTGCCTTAAGGATTAAATGAGATGACATTCTGGCATACTATTTATGTTAATTACATAAGCATTATTTCTACAAGGTCTCCTCTCAAGTTCCCCCTCACAGGAAAAAAGAAATCCTGTACTTTCAATAGCTATACCAGTAAAGAATGGTAGCGTTACTTAAAGTCAAAGTTTGCTCATCTTCACTTTTTTTTTTTTTTTGTCTTTTTGCCATTTTTCTTGGGCCGCTCCTGCGGCATATAGAGGTTCCCAGGCTAGGGGTCGAATCGGAGCTGTAGCTGCCAGCCTATGCCAGAGCCACAGCAATGCAGGATCCGAGCCGTGTCTGCGACCTACACCACAGCTCACAGCAACGCCGGAACCTTGACCCACTGAGCAAGGGCAGGGATCGAACCCACAACCTCATGGTTCCTAGTCGGATTCATTAACCACTGCGCCACAACAGGAACTCCTCATCTTCACTTTTTAGAAGCCCTACTACAGTGCAGTAACTGTTTATTTCCATCACTTTTTCTTTTTAGGGCCACACCCTTGGCAAATAGAAGTTCCCAGGCTAGGGGTCAAATCGGAGCTATAGCTGCCGGCCTACACCACAGCCATAGCAACAGGGCATCCCAGCCATGTCTGCTCACAGCTCACGGCAACGCTGGATCCTCAACCCACCGAGTGAGGCGAGGGATGGAACCTGTATCCTCATGGATACTAGTTGGATTCATTTCTGTTGCACCACAATGGTATCACTTTTTTTAACCTAAGAGCTGAGCAGACAAAAAGTTTCTGAGTTCTGTCCTTGGTAACTCATGAAGAGGCAGATCGAAGGACTTACTGCCAGCCTCCATGAAAGCTTCAGGAAGGTATGTGAAGCCACTTTTTTGTTCCAGAGGATTCCCACAGCTGGCATGCTCACCAGGACGCTGCAGGTTGATGATACTTTTTATACCATGGCTTAAAGGAAAAGAAAAAAAAAATGAATCACATTGGGAGGGAGTACTAAAAAAAATTAATCATTTTTGGCATTAATAATCATTATTAGGTACTCTTAAAACCTGAATTATCTTATCTGAAATAAGGCCTTCACACTCCTATTGGTAAAATGAAAGCATGTTTTCATGCGAAGTCAAAAGCAATGGAAGAGAAAACACGGGCTGGCTTATCAAGGTGTGTGCACGGTTCAAAGCTTACCTTTGGAACTGCTCAATGATGCAATACTTCTCAAGGAGCTCAGTGGATGGGCGCGCCATGGCTAGGATATTATCAGTGACCCTACAGGCGGAAGGAGGCATTGGTGAGATGCACAAAATCAAGAGTGCTCCAGCTCTAAGGATGGGGAATGCAAGATTTCAAGTCCTTACTTTTTCTATGACTTCAACAACTCTGTAAGAATCTCCTTATACAAATCTGGCTTCAAGTTTACATTATGATTAGGGATCTAAGAAACCCTAACATCTTAAATTCCTGGACATAATGTATTTATGGGTTCTTGTAAAGTATTTTCAAGGACATTTCTGATACTCTAGTGGCCGTGATAGAGAAACCTAAGCTGGCAGCAAAGGTAACATCCTGGAAGAGTTATTCAAAGATTACTGACTAAATGCAGAGTGCCAGTGAGGAAGTATTTTTAGTTACTCAGCTACCTGTACCTCAGTTACCTAATCCATTGAGTGGTGATAATAATAACGTCTGCCTCACAGGGTTGGTGTGAGAATTCCACATGATGTGAATGTAAAGTCTTCGGCACAAATCCTGGCATGTGGTTATGAATAAATGCTGAGTTACTGTAATTTAGCAATGGGCTTTGGAGTCAGTCAGGCCTGGTTTCAAATGCTGGCTTTTCTATTTCCCAGCTGTGTAGCAAATTACTTGGTCTCTCTGAACCTCAATTCTTTCATCAACAAAATGACATTAACAATGCCTATTTAAAGAGTCTTATGAAGGTAATAATTTGAAAATGTCTAACACCATGCCTGGCCTATAGCCAAATGGATTCACTGAGTGTACAAATGCATAAAGGCCCAATAAATGACTGTCACTCTCATTAGGGCTCTGGCTTCATTCTGTTCTAATCAAATTTCTCATCAGTGGCCTGGTAAAAGACACGCAAAGTGGACTATTAGAAGTTGTGGGTCGCAAGAACTTGAGAGGAGTAACAGATACATTAGATAAGCAGGTCAGAAAGATACTGCTCCTCCTGCTTGGGGCAATGTCTAAAATTTAACAGAATCCCTAAAGGTTTGGGATCCCTCAAATATAACAGCACCTAGTATAAGAAGAGATACTATATGAAAGCAGCAGAGGTGAAAAAAATTCAGATGGTGTAGTCAACAATAAGACAAAACTTAAGCTGCATTACTAGGAATTTACTTGTCTGACCACTCTCAGGAAGAGTGTTTGCTTTTCCATAACATTCTTTTTTTTTTTAGGACACACCTGCAGCACATGGAGGTTCCCAGTCTAGGGGTCTAATCGGAGCTGTAGCCACCGGCCTACAACAGAGCCATAGCAATGACGGATCCGAGCCGCGTCCACGACCTACACCACAGCTCGAGGTAACACTGGATCCTTAACCCACTGAGCAAGGCCAGGGATCGAACCCACAACCTCATGGTTCCTAGTCAGATTTGTCAACCACTGAGCCACGACAGGAACTCCTCCACAACATTCTTTAAGAAAGACAGTGACACACTCGGAGACAGTGACAGTGGACCTCAGACTGTATCTTTATATAAATACCAAGCAAATCCAATATAAAAAAATACAGGGTTGCAAGTTAGATAAGCTGGTTGACAAATACCTAATTTGTAAATAGATTCTTGCTGTATAAAATGATTCACCAGCAGAATTCTCTAAACAGTGAATTCCCCTTAGTGCATTTCAAATGTGACTTGGTTTGAACATAAGAATTTTTCAGAGATATTACTACATCAAAAAGGTATACTTGATTTACTATTAATAATAAAAGCAGTATGACTCAACAATGAATGAATTACATGCCATAAACAATGTAAGCATCTAATATCATCTACTAAACTGACAATTTGTACTGTCTTCTCTTGAGGCACACTGGAAGTATATGTATTTGTATGAATATGTGTCCTTCAATAGAGAATACAAGAACAAAATAAAAATGAGGCTAAAGCTTACCTGTATGAAACTGAAAACCTACATATGCACCTCACGTTTTCTCAAATTTATAGCTGAACATTTTATTTATTGCTAGAAATTTCTGAAATTTAAGAGCTGGTTTCCATTTCTTTAAGATACTTTACATACATATAGCTTTTCACTTAATTGAAAAAAACCCCTGTAAGTGTGGTTGTATTATTCCCATTTTATAGATGAGGAACCTGTTGTTTAGAGTGCCTGTGTGAGGAGGCCAGGATCACACAGCTTGTCAAGTGGCAAAGCCAGGGAGGTGAGGCCTCTGACTTGAAAACCCTGTATTTCTTCTTCTACAGCCTGCCACCTCCTGGCATCATCTACATGCCCATGACCTTTTGCTGCTTAGAAGTAAGTGGGAACTACCAAAGGCTGATAAAAATCACTTACCAGGATGAGTAAACCCCCTTAATAGCTTGCTCCTGCTCACTCCAGCGGGCTGCATTTTCATACTTGCAAGCTTTGCCACCACATGCCATGGAACAGGCCATATGTCCAGGAATGACATGCCGTAAACGCTCTCCAACTTTTGTATACTTTGGTGTTGGACGTCCTGAATTTCCTAGAACATACAAAGGGAAGACTCAAAATTCTAATCTCCAAATGGCATAGTAACATGAGAAAGAGCTTCTGTTTTCTCTTAAGACTGCAGATGACAAGCTGGTGCTAAATCCCCTTCATTTTGTCAGGAATAAAACTGTTTCTCTTTCATATAAGTGCACCGTTCCTTACTATAGAAAAGGCTTTCTGCACACAATAATCTCCACGTGTCATACTGGTAATGAAAAGGAACTTCTTCAAGAGAAACAGTTTTGTGCAAAAACTACATTTTAAACAAAAAAACACAAAACAATTTTTATCTCAAATTACATGTCCACTGAAACTCTTAGCATAACAGATAATAAAAAGTATAACGCAAAATTAACTGTCAAAATCTTAAAAAACACAAACACAACATAGTTCCTTAATAGTTCTTATATTTAAACTTGAAGGTGCAGCAATCTTTAAGAAGAGAAGGAGCTTTACTTTTTCCAGGGTAAGTTGGGTTTCTCTCAGCACAGCTGACAGAGGACACCGCCACCATCACCTGGAGAGAGGACGAGGACAGCATCTTGCCAGCAGAACTGTGCCGCCCCTGTTGCAGCCGCACTATTGGGTCGGAGGCAGAGTGTCGTCGGCCCTGGAAAAAGGAGCTGAGGAACGGCACAGCAGAGAGCCTCCGGGGTGGATCCTGCATGGCACTGGGCTTCCAGGAGGGAAGAGCTGGAGGCGAGGAGATGTCAGCGCCAGCCTGCTCCATGATGAAGTTACACTGAGACGTGAGCATCACTCTGCGTGATCTAACCGACATTTGGGATAGGCTGACTTGTTTCCATAGTGACAAACAAAGAAACTACTGATTCCCACTCAGATCTGCACAAGCAAAATCTCCTATGAATGGATTGTGTTTTTAACACATTGTTCAAATATAAACAAGAATAACATGTATTTTAAATAGAGTATACCGAAAATGTGACTACTCTATTTCACTTCTCAAACACATTTAAAAGCTCTGACTGCTCAAAGAATTACATCTAAAATATTGCAATGAATTTAGAAAAATGTCTTTTTTGATGTAAATATACATATATTAAAAGGTTTAAATTTTGTTAGCCCTTTCATATTAATTCTCTGAATGTTTTGAAAAAAATTCTCTTTCTATTCCTCTCTGGAACAGGGCAGATAAAAAGTTAATTGTAATACTGGGATATACTAGATACCTTTAACATTATTAAAGCACCATTTAATTTTTCAAAACCAAAAAAAATCCCTGTATTTTCTTTATAGAACTATTAAAGGAATACCTGGATGGAACAAAAGACATGTGTAGGGCTGATATATTAATCAAAAGACATTTATTTTCATATTTTTGTTTTCAGAATGTGAAAACCCGATTCTTGGTTATGCCTTTATTGGATATAGCAGTCATAACCACAGCTCTCAAAAACTCAAAAGACACAATTCTGTGCCTTTTGTTGCTGACTATGGGGAAAAGAAAAGCTTCAGTAAAGTCTTGGCAGAGGCAAAGGAAGAAAATTTACTAAGTATCACATTTTTTAAAGGCTGTGGATGAGGGGGAGGTTGCAACTTGAGGACAAAAAATATACAGAACACAGAAACTACAACAACCACCAATTGTCCGCCTCCTCCCTTGTTAATGTCAATCATTCGCCCTAACCCCACCCCCATGTCTCTCCAAACTGTATTTCAGCCATGTGCAGATGGAAATTTACTGTCACAGAAAGGTTTGTCTTTGTTTTGTTCTGTTTTAACAATCAATGCTTTAAAGCATGCTCCTTTTAAAACACATCCATCTCCCCAATTGGAAGTACTCTGTCAAATAAGACAGAGCAGCTCAATTTGGTGCACCAAATCCTATGAATGTAGCATTCTGCTCCTGTTACTTTGTATATAGCAATGGAAATAATTTCTTGTAATGCATTCAATCCAGAAGACACAGCTTCCATGGAGTTTCACAGGAGAGGAAACAGTAGATGTGCTATGGAAGGCAAGTTGGAACCTGATGGCAGGAGGCCCTAACTGTTCCAACTGAAGGGTGCAAGTCTTCTACCTTGGGAACAGGAAGTCTCTGTTAATACCCCCTTCAAAGACAAGCCCAGAGGTCAAGGACTGGAGGCCTGCAGACAGTGAATGCATGAGTAGAGCCCAGGGTGCTGAGACTTTGAGCCTAAGTAAGCAGCAGTGAGATAACTGAAGCTGATTAACATGGGCATCTATGAGAAGATGGGTGAGCAAACTCCATTCTGGCAAGCTCCGTTCAAGATGAATGGCATGTAAGGTGGCAACTAAGAGGTCTCAACCAGCGAGTGGGCAATGCCTGATCTATGCAGCTCTAAGGACATCCAGAGAGGAGAGTCCAAGTGACTCTGCTATTGATGGTTCTAAAAATAAGAATGAACGTGATGACGACAGGACCTGCCTGGACCAAACTGAGGAAGGGAAGGAAGGACCAGGCAGTATCATCTCAAGAATAATTTCTGCTGTTAAATCTTAAGAACTGGGCTGGCCTCAAATAAATATGCAACCACCGAGCAGACTCAGTTACTAGACAGTCAGGAATGCTGAATCCGGGTCGTTAGGAAAGTGGAGCCCAAGGCAAACAGAAGTCCAAAAGGTGACAGCAGCCCCTCTCAGCAAATTGCTTGCTTGGGACACCCAGTGGTGCTGGTACACACCTGGTGTTGGTCTGGTGCTGATTTGGAGCTGAAGGGCACAACAGACTTGCGCAGAGGCCTCCATTCCCCACAGACAAATTAGAAATGTCAACCTCACTGTCTCATGTGCCTTCTAGTCCTTGGCAAAATGCCCAATGCATAGCCAAATCCATTTTTTAAAAATTAGTTTTTATTTATGCCAAATGGCTTTATACTTGGAAAGAGGACCTTCCGTCCCAGCCCTAAACTCAATTTCCTTCCAATATCTGTCCACAGCAAGTAGATGTCCTACATATTTTTAGTCATATTGTAAATGAGTTTCCTGCTTTTTTCTAAGCAGCACAGCTAACATCTTCCCTTTTTACTTTGGACTTCTCATAATTTTCTTTTTTTTTTTTTATTGTTATGTCCCCAATACAATTTTTTCCTACTGTACATCATGGGGACCAAGTTACACATACATGTATATAATCTTTTTTCTCACATTATCATGCTCTGTCCTAAGTGACTAGATATAGTTTCCAGTGCTACACAGCAGGATCTCATTGCTAATCTATTCCAAAAGCAATAGTTTGCATCTATTAACTCCAAGCTCCCAATCCACTTCCCTCCCTCCCTCTCCCCCTCGGCTACTTTCCAATTCCATGATTTTCTTTTCTGTGGAAAAGTTCATTTGTGCTGCATATTAGATTCCAGATATAAGCGATATCATATGGTATTTGTCTAAAGATAAGGCATCGTTTTTTTTTTCCTATTCCTTGCTGATCTCAGAAAAAACCCTTGCTGAGTTGCTAAAAAATATTCCTTTCAGCTTCTTTATAATTGGTTGTCCAAACATGTAAAGACTCAAGTAAATAAAAATATGAGCTTTGAAAATTAATTTTGCTCACTAGTCACATTATCCCTAGGAGTTTACTGAAGGAAAAGATAGCAGTAAAAAGGTTCTGGTCCTGAAGATACATGATGTCTTATTTTTAAATAAAATAACTGATCGTAGACTAAATATCCAACAACCAAGGAATTAGACCCACATTACTGTACGTTCTGTCTCTATGAACTTCACTATTCTAGGTACCTCATATAAGTGAAACCATATAATTATTTTTATCTTTTTGTGACTAGTTTATTCCACTTAGCATAATGTCTTCAAAGTTCATTGATCTTGTAGCATGTGTCAGAATTTATTTCCTAAGTCTGAATATCTCTTTGCATATACATACCACATTTTATCCATCAATCTACTCATGGACATTCAGGTTGTTTCCAACTTTTGGTTATTGTAAATGCTGCTATAAATATGGGTATATACAAAGCAATCTACATACATAATGCAATCCCCATCAAATCACCCCTGACATTTTTCACAGAACTAGAACAAACAATTCAAAATTTTATATGGAACCACAAAAGACCCAGAATTGCCAAGGCAATCCTGAGAGGGGAAAAAAGCAAAGCAGGAGGCATAACTCTTCCAGACTTCAAACAATACTGTAAAGCTACAGTAATTAAGACAGTGTGGTACCAGTACAAAAACCATCATATGGACCAATGGAACAGAATAGAGAACCCAGAAAGAAACTCAGACACTTATGGTCAATTAATCTTTGACAAAAGAGGCAAGGATATAAAATGGGAAAAAGTCTCTCAGGCAAGTGGTGTTGGGAAAGCTAGATAGCTGCATGTAAATCAATGAAACCAGAATATGCTCTCACACCATGCACAAAAATAAACACAAAATGGCTTAAAGACTTAAATATAAGATACCATAAAACTCCTAGAAGAGAACACAGGCAAAACATTCTTTGACATCAACTGTACACATGTTTTCTTAAGTCAGTCACCTGAGGCAATGCAAATAGAAACAAAAATAAACCAGTGGGACCTAATCAAACTTACAAACTTTTACATAGCAAAGGAAACCAAAAAAAAACCTGAAAAGACATCCTACAGAATGGGAGAAAATAGCTGCAAATGATGCAACTGACAAGCACTTAATCTCCAAAATATACAAACAACTCAACAGCAAAAAAACAAACAACCCAATTGAAAAGTGGGCAGAAGACCTAAACAGACGTTTCTTCAGAGAAGACATATGGATGGCCAACAGGCACATGAAAAAATGATCAACATCACTAATCATTAGAGATATGCAAATCAAAACTACAAGGAGGTACCACCTCACACTGGTCAGAATGGCTATCATTAATAAGATTACAAATAGCAAATGCTGGAGGGAGTGTGGAGAAAGGGGAACCCTCCTGCACTCTTGGTGGGGATGTAAATTGGTACAATCACTTTGGAAAACAGTATGGAGGTTCCTCAGGAAACTAAATATAGAACTACCATATGATCCAGCAATTCCCACTCCTGGGCATATATCCAAGCATATATCATTCAAAAAGATACATGTGGAGTTCCCGTTGTGGCTCAGTGGTAACAAATCTGATTAGTATCCATGAGACATGGCTTCAATCCCTGGCCTTGCTCAGAGCATTAAGGATCCACTGTTGCCATGAGCTGTGGTGTAGGTCACAGAGGTGGCTTGGATCCCAGTGTTGCTGTGGCTGTGGCATAGGCCAGCAGCTGCAGTTATTTGACGCCTAGCCTGGGAACCTCTATGTGCCACAGGTGCGGGCCTAAAAAGCAAAAAAAAAAAAAAAGGCACACACAAAAAGATTACATGCACCCTATGCACCCTGAAGCACTGTTCACAACAGCCAAGACATGGAAACAACCTAAATGTCCACTGAGAGATGAATGGATTAAGAAGATGTAGAGATGTAGTATAGGAGTTCCTGTCGTGGCTCAGTGGTTAACAAATCCGACTAAGAACCATGAGATTGCAGGTTCGATCACTGGCCTCACTGAGTTAAGGAACCAGCACTGCTGTGAGCTGTAGCGTAGGTCGCAGACGTGGCTCAGATCTTGTGCTGCTGTGGCTGTGGTGTAGGCCAGCAACTTCAGCTCTGATTGGACCCTAGCCTGGGAATCTCCATTTGCTGTGGGTGCAGCCCTCAAAAAAAGACAAAAGCCAAAAAAAAAAAGATGTGGTACCTATATACAATGGAATACTACTCAAGCATAAAAAAGAGCAAAATAATGCCATTTGCAGCAACATGGATGAAACTAGAGATTCTCATACTAAGTGAAGTCAGAAAGAGAAAGATACCATATGTAACTGCTACATTTACATAAGTAATGAGGTCCTGCTATACAGCACAGGGAACTATGTCCAATCATTTGTGATGGGACATGATGAAAGATAATATGAGAGTGTGTATAGATGTATATACTTTGCTGTACACCAGAAATTGACAGGACAATGTAAATCAACGATAATAAAAAAATTAAAAAACATATGGGTATAGAAACATCTGCTCAAGTCTCTGCTTTCACTTCTTTTGGTATACACCCAGAAGTGAACCTACTGGATCACATGGTAATTCTACTTTTAATTGTTTGAGAAACCACTATACTGTTTTCAATTGTAGCTGTACCACTTACACCACCAGCAATACACTAGGGTTCCAATATCTCCACATCCCTGCCAATACTCATAATTTCTTTCTGATGACACCCATCCTAATGGATATGCAGTTGTATCTCACTTTGGTTTTGGTTTGCATTTTCCTAATAGTTAATATTGTTGAACATCATTTCATTGGTTATTTCATATCTGTATCTTTTTGAGAGAATTAGAATAGAAAGACTTCTATTCAAGTCTTTTGTCCATTTCTGAATAGGGTTATTTGGTTTTGGTTGTTCAGTTTTAGGACTTCTATATAATTCTGGATACTAGTCCCTTATTAGATACATGATTTGCAAGTAGTTTCTCCTATTCTATAGGATGACTTTTCATTCTGTCTTTTGATGCACAAAAGTTTTAAATATTGAAGTCCAATTTATCTATTTTTTCTTTTGTTCCTGCACTTTGGAGTCATAACCAAGAAGTCATTATCAAATCCAATGTCATGAAGATTTCCCCCTATATTTTGTTCTAAGGGTTTTATACCTTGAGCTCTTATGTTTAGGTTTTTGATTTTTTACAAAACTTAACTGAAATATAGTTAATTTACAATGTTATGTTAGTTTCAAGTATACACCAAAGTGACTAAGATATATACACACATATATACACATACATATATATACTTTTTCAGATTCTTTTCCCATATAGTTTATCATTACAAGTTATTAAGTATAGTTCCCTGTGCTATACAGTAGGTGCATGTTGTCTATCTATTACATATACAGTAGTGTATCTATTTATCCTAAACTCTTAATTAATTTATATCTCCCCCTACTTTCCCATGTGGTAACCATAAGTTTGTTAAGTTTGCGAAGTTTGTTTTCTATGTCTGTGAGTCTGTTTTGGTTTTGTGAATAAGTTCAGTTTTTTAAATTCCACAAATAAATTCTACATGATATTTGCCTTTCATTGACTTAACTTCTTAGATTATGATAATCTCTAGGTCCAATCATGTTGCTGCAAATGGCATTATTCCATTCTTTTTTATGGCTGAGTAATATTCCACTGTATAGTATACATTTACCACATCTTTTATCATTCCTCTGTCAATGGACATTTAGGTTGCTTCCATGTCTTGGCTATTTTAAGTAGTGCTGCCATGAACATCGGGGTGCAGTATCTTTTCAAATTAGAATTGTCATCTTTTCCTGATACATGTTCAGGGGTGGGATTGCTGGATCATGCAGCAATTCTAGTTTTACTTTTTAAAGGACCTCTATACTGTTTTCCACAGTGGCTGCACCAATTTACATTCGCATCAACAGTGTAAGAGGGCTCCCTTTTGTCCACAGCCTTTCCAGCATTTATTATTACTTTTATTATAATTGATTTACAATGTTCTGTCAACTTCTGCTGTAAAGCGACCCAGTTATACATATATGTATATATATTTTTTGGGTCACATTATCCTCCACCATGTTCCATCACAAGTGGTTAGATACAGTTCTCTGCACTATACAAAAGGATCTCACAGCTTATCCCAGCATTTACTATTTGCCGGCTTTTAGATGGAAGCCATTCTGACCAGTATGAGGTGATAACACACCGCAGTTTTGATTTGCATTTCTCTACTAATTAGCAATATGGAGCATCTTTTCATGTGCCAGTTGCCGATCTATATATCTTCTTTGCAGAAACGTCTGTTTAGGTCTTCTGCTCACTTATTGGATTAGGTTTGTTTTCCTGATATTGAGCTGTATGAGCTGTCCGTGTATTTTGGAAACTAATCCTGTGTTGGTCACATTGCTTGTAAATATTTTCTCCCCTTCTGTACACTGCATTTTTTATTTTGTTAATGGTTTCATTTGCTGTCCAAACACCATTACGTTTAGGAACTCTCCTGTGGTGCAGTGGGTTTAAGATCTGGTAGTATCACAGTAGTGGCTTGGGTCGCTGCTGTGGTGAGAGGCTGATCCCTGGCATGGGCCAAAAAAAAGTCAGTAAGTTAGATTTGATTCCATTTGTTTACTTTTTTCTTTTAATTCTTTTGCTTTGGAAGGCTGATCTAAGAAAACAGTTACAATTTACATCCAAGAATGTTTTGTCTATGTTCTCTTCTAGTTTTACACTGTCATATCTTGTTTTTAAGTCACCACGCCATTTTGTCATTTTTGTGAGTGTGTATGGTGTGGAGTGTTCCAAATTCACTGATTTACATGCAGCTGTCCAGCTTTCCTAGTACCACTTGCTGAAAAGAATGTCTTCTCTCCATTATATATGTCTCCTTTGTTGAGGATTAATTGACTGGTCTCTCTATTCTGTTTCATTGAACATTGTATCTGTTGTTTATGCCAATAACATGCTGTTTTGATTACTGTAGTTTTGTAGTATTGTCCTAAGTCTGGGAGAGTTGGGAGATGGGATTAAGATAGCAGAATAGAAGGACTGGAGCTCAACTTCTCTCATAAAAACAACAAAATTTACAACTAAAGGCTGAGCAAGCTTCAACCAAATGGACCAGAAACCTTCAAAAAGACATCCTACTCCAGAAGACAAAGAGGAGGCCACATCAAGAGGTAGGAGGGGCAATTACATGATATAACCAACCCCATACCTCCCAGGTGGGAAGCCCCACAGACTGGAAACTAACTGGTTCGCAAAGACTCACCTACAGAAGTGAGAGTTCTCAGCCACACATCACACCCTCACCAATGGGGATCTGGCACTCAGAGAAAGAGCCCCTGGAACATCTGGCATTGAAAGCCAGTGGGGCCTGGGTGCTGGAGCTCCATGGGACTGGGGGAATCGGAGACCTGATTCTTAAAAGGTGCACACAGACTTTCATGTGCACTGGCTCCCAGGGCAAAGCAAATCTCCATAGGAATCTGGGTCAAACCTGACTGCAGTTCTTGGAGAACCTCCAGAGAAAACAGGGGTGAATGTGGATTGTTGTGGGGGAAGGGCACTGGAAGCAAAGCTCTTGGGAATATTCAGCAGCATGCCTTTCTCTGGAGGCAGCCATTTTGGGAAAATCTGGCCCCACCCATCAGCCCTGAGAAGCCCAAGGCCAAACAACAATCTAAGTGGGATCACAGCCCCACCCCTCAGTAAACAGGTGGACTAAAGACCCCCCCAGGCATATAGCCACCTCTAACCACATCCAGAGACAAAGCGCCACCCATCACAAGGATAGGAATCAGCTCACCTACCAGTGGGCAGGCATCAGTCCCTCCTATCAGGAAGCACACAGGAAGCCCCCCATACTAAAACCACCCACAAGGGGACCAGACACCAGAAGTAAGAGAGGCTACAACTCTATTATCTGGAAGAAGGTCACCACACCAAAAACCTACAAAAATGAAAAGACAGAGAACTATAACTCAAATGAGGGAGAAAGGAAAACCCCCAGAAAATCAGCTAAGTGATCAGGAGATTCTCAGCCTCCAGGAAAAAGACTTTAGACTGTTTGTGCTGAAGATGATGCAAGACATTGGAAATAAACTGGAGGCAAAGATGGATAACTTACAGGAAACACTGACCAAAGAGATACAAGATATAAAACTTAAGAAGAGATGCAAAATACAATAACTGAAATAAAAAATTCATTAGAAGCAGCTAACAGCAGAATACAGGAGGCAGAAGAATAAATAATCAAGGCTGAAGACAGATAAGTGGAAATTACGGATGAGGAACAGAATAGAAAAAACATTGAAAACAAATGAAGAGATTCTCAGAGACTCTGGAACAACATTAAATGCACCAACATCCGTATTATAGGAGTGCCAGAAGGCGATGAGAGAGAAGGGGACAGAAAAAATATTCCAAGAGATAATAAGTGAAAACATCCCTAACCACTCAAACCCAGGAAGCACAACAAGTACCATATAAAATAAACCCAAGGAGGATCACCCCAAGACACATATCAATCAAACTGAACAAAACTAAAGACAAAGTGAAAATACTGAAAGCAGCTACGGAAAAGAAACAAATAACATACAAAGAAACCTCATAAGGTTATCAGCAGATTTTTCAGCAGAAACTCTGCAGGCCAGAAGGGAGTGGCATGATATACTTAATGTGATGAAAGGAAAAAAACCTCCAACCAAGATTACTTTACCCAGCCAGGCTCTCACTCAGATTTGAAGGAGAAATCAAAAGCTTCACAGATTAGCAAAAGCTGAGAGAATTCAGCAACACTAAACCAGCCTTACAACAAATACTAAAAAAGAAACTACTCAAGGCAGAAAAGAAAAGACAGCAACAGGAAACAAAATTACCACAAATGACAAGGCTCACCAGTAAAGGTATATTATATATAGCAAAGATACGAAATCATCCATGCACAATTATGCCACCAGAATCAGAAATCATGAGAAGAGGAGGGTACAAATGCAGGACACTGGCGATACACTTGCACTTAAGAGACCAACAAATTAAAACAGTCTCGCATATGTACAGACTCTTACATCAAAACTTCAGAAGAACTGCAAACCAAAAATCTACAATGGATACACAAACAAATAAGAACAATCAACTCAAATACAACACTAAAGATAGTCATCAGAGAGAACAAGAGAAGGAGGGAAGAAAAAAGAGCAACAAAAACAAATCCAAAGCAATTAATAAAATGGCAATAAGAACATACATAGCCATAATTACCTTAAATGTTAATGGACCAAACGCCCCAACCAAAAGACAGAGACTGGCTGAATGGATACAAAAACAAGACCCATATATATATGCTGTCTTCAAGAGACCCACTTCACTTCTAGGGACACATACAAATTGAAAGTGAGAGGATGGAAGAAAATACTCCATGCAAACGGGAGTCAAAAGAAAGCTGGAGTAGCAGTACTCATATCCGACAAAACAGACCTTAAAATGAAGAATATTTTAAGAGACAAGGAAGCTCACTACATAATGATCAATGGATCAATCCAAGAAGAAGATATAACAATTTTAAATATCTACACACCCAACATAGGTTCACCACAATATATAAGGTGACTGCTAACAACCTTAAAAGGACAAATCGACAATAACACAATCATAGTGGGGGACTTTAACACCCCACTTACAGCAATGGACAGATCATCCGGACAGAAAATCAATAAGGAAACACAGGCCCTGAATGATGCATTAGACCAGATGGACTTAATAGATATGTATAGGACATTCCATCCAAAAGCAACAGAATACACATTCTTCTCAAGTGCACACGGAACACTCTCTAAGACTGATCACATCTTGGGCTACAAATCCAGCCTCGCTAACTTTAAGAAAACTGAAATCATATCAAGCATCTTCTCCAACCACAATGCTATACAACTGGACATCAACAACAAGAAAAAAACGGGGAGTTCCCGTGGTGGCACAGTGGTTAACGAATCTGACTGGGAACCATGAGGTTGCAGGTTCGATCCCTGGCCTTGCTCAGTGGGTTAAGGATCCGGCCTTGCTGTAAGCTGTGGTGTAGGTCACAGACACGGCTCGGATCTGGCGTTGCTGTGGCTGTGGTGTAAGCCAGTGGCTATAGCTGTGATTTGACCCCTAGCCTGGGAACCTCCATATACCGCAGGAACGGCCCAAGAAATGGCAAAAAGACAAAAAAAAAGACAAAAAAAAAAAAAAACCAAAAAACGGCAAAAAATACAAACACATGGAGACTAAACAACGTGCTACCTAACAACCAATGGATCACTGAAGAAATCAAAAAGGAAATTAAAAAATACCTGGAAGCAAATGACAGCAAAGATACAACACTCCAAAACCTATGGGATGCAGCAAAAGCCGTTCTAAGAGGAAAGCTTATAGCAAGACAAGCCCACCTCAGGAAACAAGGAAAAGCTCAAATAAACAACTAACTTTATATCTAAAGCAGCTCAAGAGAGAAGAACAGACAAGACCTAAGGTTAGTAGAAGGAAAGAAATCATAAAGATCAGAGCAGACATCGATGGAATAGAAAAGAAGAAAACCACAGAAAAGATCAATGAAACGAAAAGCTGGTTCTTTGGAAAGATCAACAAAATTGATAAATCCTTAGCCAGACTTTCCATGAAAAAAAGAGAGAGGACGCAAATCAATAAAATTAGAAATGAAAAAGGTGAAGTAGCAACAGACATCACAGAAATACAAAGGTTTATAAGAGACTACTATATGCAACTATACACCAATAAAACGGAAAACCTAGAAGCAATGGACAAATTCTTAGAATGGTACAATATTCCAAGACTAAACCAAGATGAAATAGAAAAGATGAACGGCCCAATCACAAGTAATGAAATGGAAACTGTGATTAAGAAACTTCCAACAAACAAAAGTCCAGGGCCAGATGGCTTCACAGGCAAATTCCATCAAACATTTAGAGAAGAGCTAATACCTATCCTTCTAAAATTATTTCAAAAAATTTCACAAGAAAGGATACTCCCAAACTCATTCTATGAGGCCACCATCACCCTGATACCAAAACCACACAAAGACTCCACAAAAAAAGAAAACTACAGGCCAATTTCACTGATGAACATCTATGCAAATATCCTCAACAAAATATTAGCAAACTGCATCCAACAATACATTACAAGGATTGTACATCAGGATCAAGTGGGATTTATCCCAGGGATGCAAGGTTCTTCAATATCCACAAATCAATCAGTGTGATACACCATATTAACAAACTGAAGAATAAAAACCACATGATCCTCTCAATAGATGCAGTAAAAGCCATTGACAAAATCCAACACCCATTTCTGATAAAGAAAAAAAAAATAGCTTCAGAAACTGGGCAAAGAGGGAACCTACTTCAACATAATAAAGGTCATATAAGACAAACCCATAGCTAACATCATTCCCAATGGTGAAAAGCTGAAAGAATTCCCACTGAGATCAGGAGCAAGACAAGGATGTCTGCTCCCGCCACTACTCTTCAACACAGCTTAGGCAGTCCTAGCTACAGCAATTAGAGAAGTGAAAGAGATAAAAGGAATCCAAATTGGAAAGGTAAAAGTAAAACTATCACTATCTGCAAATGACATGATACTATACCTAGAGAATCCTAAAGACTCTACCAGAAAACTGTTAGAGATCATCCAGGAATTTGGCAAAGTTGGCGGATACAAAATTAATACATAGAAATCGACGGCATTTCTATACACTAACAATGAAAGGTCAGAAAGAGTAATTAGGGAAGCAATCCCGTTTACCATTGCATCCAAAAGAATGAAATACCTAGGAGTAAACCTACCTAAAGAGACAAAAGACCTGTATTCTGAAAACGTTATAAGCCACTGATAAAAGAAATCAAAGATGACACAAATAGATGGAAAGATATACCATGCTCATGGATTGGAAGAGTTAATATTATCAAAATGACTATACTACCTAAAGCAATCTACAGATTCAATGCAATCCCTATCAAATTACCAAGGACATTCTTCACAGAACTCGAACAAAATATTTTAAAGTTTGTTTGGAAGCACCAAAGACCCAGAAGAGCCAAAAATATCTTGAAAAAGAAAAATGGAGGAATCAGGCTCCCTGACATCAGACTATACTAGAAAGCAACAATCATCAAAACCATATGGTACTGGCATAAAGACAGAAATACAGATCAGTGGAACAGGATAGAAAGCCCAGAAATAAACCCACACACCTACAGCCAACTCATCTATGACAAAGGAGGCAAGGATATACAGTGGAGAAAGGACAGCTTGTTCAATAAGGGGTGCTGGGAAAACTGGACAGCCACATGCAAAAGAATGAAATTAGAACACTCCCTCACACCATACACAAAAATAAACTCAAAATGGATGAAAGACCTAGATATAAGACCAGACACTATCAAACTCTTAGAGGAAAACACAGGCCAAACACTCTCTGACATATACCACAGCAACATCTTCTCAGATCCACCTCTTAGAGCATTGACAATAAAAACAAAAATAAACAAATGGGACCTAATCAAACTTAAGAGTTTCTGCACAGCAAAGGAAACCCTAAACAACACAAAAAGACAACCCACAGAATGGGAGAAAATCTTTGCAAGTGAATTGACTGACAAGGGATTAATCTCCAAAATTTATAAACACCTTCTGCAGCTCCATACCAAAAAAACAAACAACCCCATCCAAAAATGGGCAGAAGATCTAAACAGACAGTTCTCCAAAGAAGACATACAGATGGCCAAGAAACACATGAAAAGATGTTCAACATCACTCATTCTCAGAGAAAAGCAAATCAAAACCACTCTGAGGTACCACCTTACACCAGCCAGAATGGCCATCATCCAAAAGTCTACAAACAATCAGTGCTGGAGAGGGTGTGGAGAAAAAGGAACCCTAGTACACTGTTGGTGGGATTGGAAATTGGTGCAACCACTGTGGAAAGCAGTATGGAGATTCCTCAGAAAACTAAACATAGAACTACCATTTGATCCAGTAATCCCACTCCTGGGCATCTATCCAGAGATAATCATGACTCGGAAAGACACATGTACTCCAATGTTCACTGCAGCACTATTTTCAATAGCCAAGACATGGAAACAACCTCAATGTCCATCGACAGAGGAATGGATGAAGATGCGGTATATATACAAAACAGAATATTACTTAGCCACAAAAAGGAACAAAATACTGGCATTTTTAGCAACATGGATGGACCTAGAAATTATCATGCTAAGTGAAGTCAGTCAGACAATGAGACACCAACCCCAAATGCTTTCACTGACATGTGGAATCTGAAAAAAGGACAGAATGAACTTCTTTGCAGAATAGATACTGACTCAGAGACTTTGCAAAACTTATGGTTTCCAACAGAGACAGGTTGGGGGTGGTGGGATGCACTGGGGTTGTGGGATGGAAATCCTATAAAATTGGGCTGTGATAGGAGTTCCCGTCATGGCTCAGTGGTTAACAGCTCCGACTAGGAACCATGAGGTTGCGGGTTTGATCCCTGGCCTTGCTCAGTGGATTAAGGATCCGGCGTTGCCATGAGCTGTGGTGTAAGTTGCAGACGCAGCTCGGATCCCACATTGCTGTGGCACCGGCACAGGCTGGCATCTATAGCTCCGATTAGACCCCTAGCTTGGGAACCTCCATATGCTGCAGGAGCAGCCCAAGAAATGGCAAAAAGATTAAAAAAAAATTGGATTGTGATAATCATTTTACAACTATAAATATAATAAATTCATTGAGTATTAAACATATATTAAAATAAAATAAAACTAAAAGGCAATGAGATCAATACTTTAAAAAAAAAATCGTCTGGGAGGGTTATGCCTCCAGCTTTGTTTTTTTTCCTTAAGATTTCTTTGGCAACTTTGGTTTTTTCATGGTTTCATCTAAATCTTAGGATTATTTGTTCTAGTTGTGTGAAAAATGATGGTTTTTTCATGGTTTCATCTAAATCTTAGGATTATTTGTTCTAGCTGTATGAAAAATGACATGGGTAATTTGATAAGGATCACACTAAATTTGTAGAATGCTTTGGGTAGTATGGCCATTTTAAAAATATTCATTTTTCTAATTATGTTTCCATTTCTTTGAATCATCTTTAATTTCCTTTATCAGTGTTTCATAGTCCTCAGCCTTTAACTCATTCACCTCTTGGTCAGGTTTACTCCTAAGTATTTTATTTTACTTTTTTGACACAATTTTAAAAGAGTTATTTTTTAGCTTTATTTTTCTCATATTTCACTGTTAGTATAAAGAAATGAAACATATTTCTTTATGCTAACCTTGTATCCTACTACCTTGATGAATCATTTTACCAGTTCTAGTTGTTTTTGAGTGTAGGCTTTAGGGTTTTCTATCATGTCATCTACTTATAATGACAATTTTACCTCTTCCTATCCAATAAAAATACCTCATTTCTTTTTCTTGTCTGATTGCTGTGGCTAGAACTTCCAATTCTATATGGAATAAGAAGTGATAAGAGTCAGCATCCCTGTCTTGTTCCAGAATTAGCAAAAAGGCTTTCACCACTGAGTACTATGCTGATTGTGGGTTTGTCATAAATAGCTTTTATTATGGTGAAATATGTTCCCTCTACATCCACTTTGGTGAGAATTTTTATCATTAATGGATGTTGAATTTTATTAAATGCTTTTTATGCATCTACTGAGATGATCATGTAGTTTTCATCTTTTTTCTTGATGTGGTGTATCACATTGATTTGCATTATGCTGTAGCATTCTTGTTACCTTAGGATGAATCTAACCTGATCATAGTGTATGATTCTTTTTATATGTAATTGGATTCGGCCTGCTAATATTCTGTTGAGGATTTTCACATCTATATTCATCAAAGATATTGGCCTATAATTTTCCTTTTTGGGTAGTGTCTTCATAGAATGACTTTAGGAGTGTTCTCTCCTCTGTAATCTTTTGGAACAGTTTGAGAAAGGCGTAAGTTCTTTGTACGTCTGACAGAATTCCCCAGTGAAGACATCCGGTCCTGGACTTTTTTTTTGCAGGGAGTTTTTTAATTTTTTACTACATATTCTATTTCACATCTGGTGATTGGTCTGTGCAAATCATCTATTCTTCTTGATTCAGTTCTGGTGGGCTGTACTTATCTAGAAACTTGTCCATTTCTTCTAGGTTGTCCAGTTTGTTGGCATTTAACTGTTCATGGTATTCACTTACAGTTTTTTTGTATTTCTTTACTATTGATTATTATTTTTCCTCTTTCATTTCTTATTTCATTTGGATCCTCTCTTTTATTTTTGGTGAGCCTCGCCAGAGGTTTGTCAATTTTGTTTATCCTTTTAAAAAAAAAGAGCTCTTCAAAGTTCCCGTCATGGCTCAGTGGCTAACGAATCCGACTAGGAACCATGAGGTTGTGGGTTCAATTCCTGGCCTTACTCAGTGGGTTAAGGATCCGGTGTTGCCGTGAGCTGTGGTGTAGGTCACAGACGCAGCTCAGATCCTGCACTACTGTGGCTGTGGTGTAGGCCAGCAGCTACAGCTCTGATTAGATCCCTAGCCTGGCAACCTCCATATGCTGTGGGAGTAGCCCAAGAAATGGCAAAAAAGACAAATAATAATAATAATAAATAAATAAAGAGCTCTTGGTTTTACTGATTTTTTTCTATTATTTTTATATATACAAGATTATTTTTAAGTTGCTGGTCTCTTAATTGCAAATGCATCTACAGTATCTTGCATTTGTAACCTCCTCATCTCAGTATGGCTGGTTCTGATAACATATTTGTTTGTGGATGATTTCCTACCTTTACTATATGATTTTTCTATTGTTTTTTTAAATCTCTATTTTACTTATTTCCTCTTTGATCTTTCCTTCCTTTTGCTGACCTAAGTTTTGTTTGTTCTTCTTTTCTTAATTCTTTTAGGCAGCAGGTTAGGTTGTTGGAGATTTTTCTTTCTTTCTTTCTTTTTTTTTTTTTGAGGAAAGCTTGTTTTGCTATGAACTTCCCTTCTAGGACTGCTTTCGCTGCCACCCACAGACATTTGTACCATTGTGTTTTCACTGTCACTTGTCTTGAGGTATTTTTTAATTTCCTCGTTGCTTTCATCTTTGACCCATTGGGTTTTTACTAGCATGTTCATTCTCCATGTAATCATTTCCCCCTCACGCCCCTTATTTCTCTTTCAGTGATTGATTTCTAGTTTCATGCTGTTGTTGTCAGAAAAAACGCTTGAAAGGTTTCCTGGAGACCTAATAGCTCTGGTCCGATCCCTGGCCTGCGAACTTCCAAATGCCACAGGTGTAACCAAAAAAAAAAAAAAAAAAAAAAAACCCAAAAAACAGCTTGAAATAATTCCTATCCTCTTAAATCTGTTGAGAAAAGAGTATATATTCTGAGGGTTTTATTGGATGTAGTGTCCTGAAGATATCAATTAAATCTAACTCTTCCATTATGTCAGTTAGGATCTCTGTTGCCTTATTGATTTTACTGTGAAAGATCTGTCCCTTGAGGATGTTAGCTGGTTGTTAAAAATCTCCTACTATTATTGCATTCCTAACATTTCTCCCTTTTTTCTGTTAATGTTTGCTTTATGTATTTACATTTTACTATATTTGATGCATATATGTTAAATGAATGTAATATCTTCTTGTACTGAACCTTTTATCAGTAAGTAGTGTCCGTCCTTACCTTTCTATATGGCCTTTGTTTTAAAGTCTATTTTATCTGCTATAAGTATTGCTACCCCTTCTTGCTTGTCATTTCCATTTGCATGAAATTTCTTTTTCCATCCCCTCACTTTATTATTATTATTATTATTATTTTTGTCTTTTTGCCTTTTCTAGGGCCGCTTCCCATGGCATATGGGGGTTCCCAAATCAGAGCTGTAGCCACTGGCCTTTGCCTGAGCCACAGCAACTAGGGATCTGAGCTGCATCTGCGACCTACACCACAGCTCACAGCAACGCAAATCCTTAACCCACTGAGCAAGACCAGGGATTGAACCCACAACCTCATGGTTCCTAGTTGGATTCGTTTAACCACTGCACCACGGTGGGAACTCCTTCCATCCCCTCACTTTAAATCTATGTGTCCTTCACATGAAAGTGGGTCTCTAAGTCTCTTATAGGGAGCTTAACATAGGTTCTTATTTGATTATTCAGTCTGCCATTCTATGTCATTTAAAGTTAATGTTGCTTGGTATTTGTTTGTTTGCCATTTTAAAATGTGTTTTCCAGGTGACTTTATATTTCTTTGTTCCTTTATCCTTTTCCTTTTGTGGTTTAACAGTGTTCTTTTGTATTATGCTCAAGTTCTTTTACTTTTGGTTTTTGTGATTATATTTTTGATTGTAGTTATTCCGGTTTTCAAGTATGTTAAGCCATTACCATATTTTCCTTTAGCCTGATAGTCATACTAGCTCAAACACATGCTTAAAAAAATCTATATTTTCTGGGAGTTCCTGTTGTGGCACAGCAAAAATGAATCCAACTGGTATCCATGAGGATTTGGGCTCGATCTCTGGCCTTGCTCAGTGGGTTAAGGAGCGGTGTTGCCATGAGCTGTGCTGTAGGTCGAAGACGTGGCTTGGATCCCATGCTGCTGTGGCTGTGGTGTAGGCTATCAACTGCAGCTCTAATTTGACCCCTAGCCTGGGAACTTCCATATGCAGTGGGTATGGCCCTAAACAGCAAAAATAAATAAATAAACAAATAATCTACATTTTCTTACTCTCCTACATTTTATGATTCTGACTTTCTATTTTACACCTTCAAGTTTATGCTTTTGCTGTTCATTGTACTTATCACTGCTTTTACAATTTCTTTTCTTTTCTTTTTTTTTGGCCTTTTCTTCAGCCGCTCCTGCAGCATATGGAGGTTCCCAGGCTAAGGGTCAAATCGGAGCTGTAGCCACTGGCCTACTCCAGAGCCACAGCAACACAAGATCCAAGCCGTGTCTGAGACCCAAACCACAGCTCATGGCAACGCCGGATCCTTAACCAACTGAGCAAGGCCAGGGATCGAACCCTCAACCTCATGGTTCCTTGTCAGATTCGTTAACCACTGCACCACGACAGGAACTCCTCTTTTTTTTTAAATCTTTATACTGGCTTAAGTGATCTTCAATCCTTCTGTATATTTGCCTTTCCTTTTGTGACTTTCCCTTTCCTCTAGATTCTTGCTTCTTTTCTATTTAGAGAAGACCTCTTCATATTTCTTTTAGGGTAAGTGTAGTATTGCTGTATTCTTTAGTTTTTGACTGAGAAATTCTTTTTCTCTTTCTATCCTAAATGATAATCTTACTGAGTAGAGTATCTTATGTTGCAAGCTTTTCCCTTTAAGGACTTTAAATCAATCTTTCCACTCCTTGCAAAGTTTCTGTAGAGAAATTAGCTGTCAGCCTTATGGGCATTCACTTACAACTGACTGCTTTTCTCTTGTTCTCTTTAGAATCCTCTCTTTAACTACTGCCATTTTAATTATGCTGTGTCTTGGTGTAGGTCTGCTTGGGTTCAGTTTGTTTAGGACCCTCTGCTTTCTGTACCTGGATATTTGTTGTCCTTCTTTAGATTTGGGAAGTTTTTAGCCATAATTTCTTCCAATTCATTTTCAATCCCCTTTTCTCTTTCCCTTTTTGGGACCCCTATTACATGTAGATTGGGAAACTTTGTATTATCCCATAGGTCTCCTATGTCGCTTTCAATTTTTTATCTGTCTTTCTGTCTGCTGTTTCTATTGTTTGGTTGATTGGTTGGGTTTTGGTATTTTTGTTTGTCTGTTTTTTGGTCTTTGTAGGGCTACAGCCATGGCATATGGAAGTCTGCAGGCTCCAAGTCAAATCTGAGCTGCAGCTGCTGGCCTATGCCACAGCCACAGCAACGCCAGAACCAAACCACATCTGCGACCTACACCACAGCTAATGGCAATGATGGATCCTTAACCCACTAATCAAGGATAATAGTCAAACTTGTTACTGCTGAGCCACAATGTAAACTTCTCTGTCTGCTCTTCCAATTGGATGATTTTATTATTTTGTCTTCCAAATCACTAATTCCTTCCTCTGCATTATTTAGTTGCTTTTAGTTTGATTTTCAACTCAGCAATTGTCTAATTTTGATTGGTTACACTTTATAGTTCCTTGTTACAGATCTTCATTTCTATCAACAGTCTTTCTTAACTCGTTCAGCATTTTTTCACCTTCTTTTTGTATTCAGGGGCCTGGTAGATTGGAAATATCTGTTTCACTGTTCAGGGGATTTCTCTTGTTCTTTTAATTGGGATTTGCTCCTCTGCTTTTTCATATTGCTTATATTTCTCTGACTCTATGAATTTAGGAGAAACAGTGGTGCTGACAGGCTGATTTTACGTGGGAGCATCCCTGGATCCTGGCCATTATCCTCTTGATAGGAGGTGTGATTGGTGCTGTGGTGACCAGAGCTTGCACTGGATGTTGGACAGGCCTCCTCTTTGTTCTGTGATAATCAGAGCCCCACTGAGGGTAGGGTCTGCTCCTCAGTTGTTGGAACAGAAGCCTCCAGATCTGTTCCTAAGCTGCAGTATGAGGCAGGCAAGACTTGAGCCCTTCTGCTGGGAAATGAGCTGCTGTGTATTCCTCCTTAGGCACTGTCCACTGAGACACATGTTCTGTGACACCAACTGCCACCTGCTGTGTGTGTCCATTGTCCTCGGCCCCACCTCCACTGTGGGATCCACTGTGGGACTGCCAATAATTGACTCAGATTTTAGCCCCACTCCACGTGTGTACCCACAAACTATGATGCTAATAGTGCAAGACCCACCTTAGTTGTGGGAATACCAGTCATCAGCTCTAATGTTTCTCTGATGCTGCACTGACAAAGTCACTGGTGTAAACCTGCTGAAAGCCATGCATCTGATCCAGGAGCACCAGTAACTGCTTCCAGTTTCAGCCCACCTCTGAAAAAAAGATTATCTTTTCCCCACTTGGCACTCTTGTCAAAAATAATCTGACCACACATGCAAGGCTTTTCCCCCCTGGGATTGCTATTCTGTTCCGTTTGTTTACATGTCCGTGTTTATGCCAGTACCATACTGTTTTGATTACTGGACCTTTGTAGTAAGTTTGGAAATCAAGAAACAAGTCCTCCAAGTTTTCCTTTTCAAGATTACTTTGGTTATTTGGGGTTCCCCTGAGATTATATGAGAATTTTGGGGTGAATTTTTCTATTTCTGCAAAAAATGTCATTGGGACTTTGATAGGGATTGCACTGTATCTGCAGATCCTTTTTGGTTGTACTGACATCTCAGCAATTCTTCCAATCCATGAACAGAGCATGTCCTTTTGTTTATTTAGATCTTTAATTTCTTTCAGCAATGTTTTGTACTTTTCAACTATGCAAGCTCACCCCACCTCCACTGTAGCTAGAGATTCCAGGCAGAGAAAGGCAAGCCGTCAAAGGGTAAGAACAAACCTCAAAGGCTTACCACTGCTAGAACTTAACTGGATCAAACTGTAGAGCAATACATGCTCCAGAGCTTTATCAGAAACAACACAGTGACAGAGTTCCCGTTGTGGATCAGTGGAAACAAATCTGAGTAGCATCCATGAGGATGCAGGTTCAATCCCTGGTCTTTCTCAGTGGGTTAAGGATCTGGCATTGCCGTGAGCTGTGGTGTAGTCACAGATGCAGCTCAGACCCAGCACTGCCATGAGCTGTGTTGTAGTTGCAGATGCAGCTCAGATCCCGCATTGCCGTGGCTGTGGTGTAGGCCAGCAGCTGTAGGTCTGATCAATCCTTAGCTTGGGAGGCTCATATGCTGTGGATGTGACCCTAGAAAGAAAAAAGAAAAAAAAAAAAAAAAAAAAACCCGAAAAACAAAAACCAAAAAAACCAAAACAACAGAGTGACCAGAAGGCAATTAGTGGAAACTAACAGCTGGGTGTTATAACAAGGGAGACAGATAGCTTAACAGAAAGCTTAGTTAAAGTGAGAGAAAGAGAGCCCTTCCACAACCACTGTCATCCCAGGGTGACTGTGCTTGCCTGCCTAAAGCTGTGCCCTCTGAGGATTCAGACTTTGAAGAAAAGAGACTTCACTAAAATGGTATAGTGAAGTCTCTAAACAAAAGACAAGCAAAAACAACAAAACAAGCCTAGAGAAGGGAGAGGGAAATCAGAATTTAGAAGTGTCATTAGAAACTACCTGTTGGAGGATGCAGATATCAGATTTTCAAAGCCTTTGAAGTAGCCATTGTAAATATGGTTAAAGAAATAAAGGAAAGCATGCTTAAAGAAGTTTAGGAAGGTATGATGATAATGTCTCATCAAATAGAAATTTCAAAAAAGAAACAGAAATTCAGAAGCCAAAAAGTACAATAATAAAAAATTCACTAGAGGAACTCACCAGCAGATGTGAAGCGGCAGAAGGAAGAATTAGATTACTGGAAGAAAGACAGAGATTATGCACTCTGAAGATGAGAGAGAATAAAGAATGAAGAAAAATGAACAAGATATTCTAAGAAATATGACACAACTAAGTCTATCAATATACACATAATGGATGTACCAGGAGGAGAGATGATAAAAGAGCAAAAAAAATATCAGAAGAAATAACAGTTTAAAACTCTCCATATGTGGTGAAAAATATCAACCTATAAATCCAAGAAGTTCAGCAAATTCCAGGCAGGATACATATAAGGAGACTCAACACCAAGAAACGTCATAGTAAAAATACCAAAAGGCAAACACGAAGAGAAAAATGATTCAAGTACAAGGGAACCTCAGTAGATGCTAACTTCTCAATCAGAAACAAGAGAGACCAAAAAGCAAAGGGATGATGTATTCCAAGTACTAAAAATGAAAAACTACCAACCAAAAAATATACTGAGCAAGATTATCTTTCAAAACTGAAAGGGAAACAAAGATATTCCCAGATAAATAAAAAACAGAATTTCTTGCTGGCAGACCCAGTTAACAAGAAATAATAAAGTTCTCCAGGTTAAAGCAAGGGACCCCAGATATTAATGTCAATCCATATTACAGAAAGAAAGGATACAGGTACATTAAAGACAGAAAACATAAGACTATAATTATATAAAACAATAAAATTTTTTTCCTTTTCTTCTATTAAGTAACTTAGAAAGGACTGCACAAAATAATATGTATCTAATTGTATTGTCGGGCCTATAAATATAGAAATGTAATACATATGATGATAACAGCACAAAAGAGTAGGTGGGAGGAGAGTTTTATTAAAGTAAGGAGAAAACATAAGATACCAATTAAAATCCATAAGAACAAATAAAGTCAAGAAGAGCAAACTACAAGGCTACTATACCAAACTAGTATCCAAAGTACATAAAGAACTCTGACAACTCAACAATAAAAAGATAACCCAATTTAAAAATGGGCAAAGGATTTGAATAGATATTTATTTCAAGGAGATACACTAACTGCAAGTAAGCATGAAAAGAGATACACTAACTGCAAGTAAGCATGAAAAGATGCTCAGAAGAAATTAGAAGAAAAATGCAATCAAAACAACAATTTGTCAGTTTCTCAAGCTGTTAAACATGGATCCACCACGTGACCTAGCAATTCTACTTCTAGGTATATACTCAAAAAGAATTAAAAATATGTCCACCAAAAAATATGCACACAAAAGTTCATAAATGTATAGTTTAAAGTAGCCAAAGGCAAAAACAACCCTGATATACATCAAGCCAAATGGATAAACAAAATGTATATTCATACAATGGAACATTATCCAGCAATAAAACAGATGAATTTACTGATACATGCTGCAACATGGATGAAACTTGAAGTCATGTAAGTGAAAGAAGGAAGACAAAAAAATTACGTTGTATTATTCCATTTATATGAAATGTCATGAAGAAGTAAATCCATAGCATCAGAAAGAAGATTAGTGGCTGTCAAGAACTAGTGAGAAGGTGATTGATTGGAGGGAGGCAAAAATTGGAGGGAGACAAAACTGATGAATCTCTGGTGAGACTCAAGAAGAGAGAGAACCCACACAAACAAAATAAATGAAAAAGAAAAAATCTCAATGGATACTTCAGAAATACAAAAAAACATAAAGAATACTAGGAACAATTATACACCAACAAATCTGACAACATGGAAGAAATGGACAACTTTATAGACACACAGCCCTCCAAAACTGAACCAAGAAGAAATACATCATTTAAACAGCCCAATTACTATAAATGAAATTGAATATGTAATAAAAGCACTCCCTACAAACAAAAGTCCAGGACCAGATGGCTTCACAGGCAAATTATACCAAACGTACAAAGAACTCATACCCACCCTTCTTAAACTTTTCCAAAAGATTGAAGAAATAACACTTCCACAGACTTTCTAAGAAGCTGACATCACCCTAACACCAAAACCAGACAAAGATACTACCAAAAAAGAAAATTATATAGGCTATTATTACCTTTGAATAAATAGAGATGCAAAAATTCTCAACAAAATTTTAGCCAACCAAACCTAACAGCACATAAAAAAGATCATACACCACAACCAAATGGGATTCAGCCCAAGTTCACAAGGATGGTTCAACATACACAAATCAATCAATGTCACACACCACATTAACAAAAGAAACGTCAAAACCACATAATCATTTCAACAGATGCAGAAAAATATTTGACAAAATGCAATATCTATTCATAATAAAAACTCTTACCAAAGTGGATATAGAGGGAACATATCTATATGTTCCATTTATGACAATCTCACAACCAATGTAATATTCAACAGAGAAAAGCTGAAAGCCTTCCTGCAAACATATGGAATAAGACAAAGATGCCCACTCTCACCACTTTTATTCAACATAGTATTAGAAATCCTAGCCACAGCAATCAGACAAACAGAAGAAATAAAAGGTATCCAAACTGGAAGAGAAGAGATAAAATCGTCACCCTATGCAGATGACATGATAATATATATAGAAAACCCTAAGGACACCACACAAAACTATTCAAACTGATCAACGAATTCAGCAAAGTAGCAGTTTACAAGATTAACATTCAGAAATTGTTCTTCTTTACACTAACAATGAAATATTAGAAAAGGAATATAAAAAAATACTTCTAAAAATTGCACACTCCCAAAAATTAAATACCTAGGAATAAACCTGACCAAGGAGGTAAAAGACTTATATGCTGAGAACTATAAAATATTAATCAAGGAAATTAAAGAGGATTTAAAGAAATGGAAAGATATCCCATGATCCTGGATTGGAAGAATTAATATTGTTAAAATGGCCATACTGCACAAAGCAATATACAATTTTTTTTTTTTTCCCCCTAGGGCTGCTCCCTCGGCATATGGAGGTTCCCAGGCTAGGGGTTGAATCGGAGCTGTAGCTGCTGGCCTACACCACAGCCATAGCAATGCTGCATCAGAGCCGTGTCTGCAACCTACACCACAGCTCACAGAAACACCAGATCCTTAACCCACTCAGCAAGGCCAGGGATTGAACCCGTAACCTCATGGTTCCTAGTCGGATTCATTAACCACTGTGCCACGACGGCAACTCCGCCCAATCTACAAATTTAATACAATCCCTATCAAATTACCTGTGACATTTTTCACAGTAAAAAAAAAAAATCCAAAAATTTACATGGTATCATAAAAGACCCAGAATTGCCAAAAAAATACTGAGGAAAAAACAAAAACAAAAACAAAGCAGGAGGCATAAGTCTCCTAGACTGCAGAAATATTACAAAGCTACCATAGTCAAGACAGTGTGGGTATTGGTATAAAAACAGATATGTATCCATGAAACAAAATAGAGAGCTCAGAAACAAACCAGACACCTACTGTCAATTAATCTTTGACGAAGGAGGCAAGAATATAAAGTGGGAAAAAGAGTCTCTTCAGCAAGTGGTGTTGGGAAAACTGGACAGCCACATGTAAATCAATGAAACTAGAACATACCCTCACACCATGCACAAAAACAAATTCAAAACGGCTTAAAGATTTAAAAATAAGACACCAGAAAACTCCTAAAAGAGAACATAGGCAAAACATTCTTTGACATAAACCATACAGATGTTTTCTTAGGTCAGTCTCCCAAAGAAACAGAAATAAAAACAAAAATAAACCAATGGGACCTAATCAAACTTACAAGCTTTTGCACAGCAGAGGAAACCATAAAAGAAACAAAAAGACAACCTATGGAATGGGAGAAAATAGTTGCAAATGATGCAACTGACAAGGGCCTAACCTCCAAAATATACAAACAACGCATACAACTCAACAACAACAACAACAAAAAACCAAACACCCAATCAAACAATGGGCACAAGACCTATAAATAGATGTTTTTCCAAGGAAGACATGAAGCTGGCCTACAGGCACATTATCAGAGAAATACAAATTAAAACTACAATGAGGTACCACTTCACACCAGTCAAAATGGCTATCATCAAAAAGTCCACAAATAACAAATACTGGAGAGGGTGTGGAGAAAAGGGAACCCTCCTACACTGTTGGTGGGAATGTAAATTGGTACAACTGCTATGGAAAACAGTATGGAGGTTCCTCAGAAAACTAAATATAGAACTACCATATGACCCAGCAATCCCACTCTTGGGCATATATCTAGACAAAACTTTAATTAGAAAAGATACATGCATCCTATATTCACTGTAGCAAGATTCACAATAGCCAAGAAATGGAAACAACTTAAATGTCCATCAACAGATCAATGGACTGAGCAGATGTGGTACATATACACAATGGAATACTACTCAGCCATAAAAAGGAAAGAAATGACATTTGTAGCAATATGGATGCAATTAGAAATTATCATATTAAGTGAAGTAAGTAAGAGAAAGACATGGTATCACTTATATGTGGGATCTAAAATGTGGCACAAATGAACTTATCTACAGAAGAGAAACAGACTCACAAACATGGAGAACAGACTTGTGGTTGCTAAGTGGGAGGGGGAAGGAGTGGAATGGACTGCAAGTTTGGGGTTAACAGATGCAAACTATTACATTTGGAATGATTAAGCAATGAGGTCCTACTGTATAGCACAGGAAATGATACACAGTCTCTTGGGATAGACCATGATAACATAAGAAAGGAATGTTTATATATGTATGATTGGGTCACTTTGCTGTACAAAAGAAATTGACAACATTGTAAATCAACTATATTCCAATAAAAATTTTTTAAAAAAGAAATTGGGACTGCTAATTTCTGCTTGATATGATGAAAATGTTCTGGATTTAGATAGTGATGATAATTGCAAAGCCTTATATATATACTAAAAACCTCTGAATAGGAAGTTCCCATTGCGGCTCAGTGGTAACATGCCTGACTAGTATCTACGAGGATGCAAGTTTGATCCCTGGCCTCGCTCAGTGCGTTAAGGAGCCAGTGTTGCTGTAAGCTGTGGTGTAGGTTGCAGACGCAGCTCGGATCCTGGCGTAGGCTGGTAGCTAGAGCTCTGATTGGACCCCTAGCCTGGGAACCTCCATATGCTGCGGGTACAGTCCCAAAAAAGAAGGAAAAAAGAAAAAAAAAAAAAAAAAGCATGACTTTTATGGTGTGTGAATGGGCATTTTTCCAAAAAGAAATAGAAATGGCCAATAAGCACATGAGATTCTCAACTTCACTAAGCATCAGTGAAATGCAAATCAAAACCACAATGAGATATCACTTCATATTCACTAGGTGGACTAGGACCATTAAGTCAGATAATAACAAGTGCTGTGGGAATGGGACGACTTGAGAGGCCCCATAAAGTGCTGATGGGAATATAAAAGGGCACAACCACTTTGGAAAATAATCTGGCAGATCCTCAAATGAAAAAATAAAGAGCATCCAACTCAGAAAGTCTACTTTAAGGTATAGACTCGGGAAAAATAAAAACATGTGTCCACACAAAAACTTGTACACAAGTGTTCAAAGCTGTATAATAGCCAAAAAGTGGAAACAACACAAATGCCCATCAACTGATGAATGTGTTTTTAAAAATGTGCTGAAGCAGGCTAGCTGGCACTCCTGTCTTCCCCTACACTGTTCCCAGTATCAGTGGGGCCCACTGGGGAGCTGAGCCTCCCACAACACCAGGTATCCCTGCGGAAGAAAGCAGTGGTGGGAGGTGGGATAGCTGGCACTATGCTTCCCACATGTCCACATGGCCCAAAAGGGAAATGAGCTTCAACTGCATCCTACAGCAACAAAGTGGCATGAATCACCCTTAATTGCCCTCTTCCTAGTGGGCAGCTGATCTTTTCCCCAGGGAACTAGTTTTATAACCCCCCGTTCAAAGGGAACATGACAGAGAAGGGCAGTGGCCCACAAAGGTGTCAACAGAGTTGATGGGGGTGCTGAAGTTCCACGTCAGTCACCTGCAAGAAGACAGTGTAAGTGCTCCACTTTTGTTGGGGTGGTATCAATATGGCTGAATGGGAAGCAGGGTGTACATACCCACCTGGTTCTCGAGTTACACTTCAAGAGGGAGATGCCTATAAGAAGAAATAGGACTTTAAAGGTCTACAACACACTTAAAGAAAATTATTTGTCATACCAACAACCAAGAAAATTACAACTTGAATAAGAGACAATCAACAGAGAAATGGAGATAAACATTACATTGAAGTCACCCAATCAGGATTTTAAAGAAGCTGTCCTAAAAATAATTCAGCAATTACGAAAGCAAATAAATAAACAGAAATTCTCAGCGAAGAAATAGAGGTTATAAAAAGAGAAACAAATAGGAACTACAGAACTGAAAAATATATAACCAACATTTAAAAACTCTCTGGCTGGGCTCAAGAGTATAATGACAGAGAATATGATTAGTGACCTTGAGGACAGATCAACAGAAATTATACAATCTAAACCGACAGTAAAATAGACTTACAGAAATGAATAGATTCTCAGGGGCCTACAGGACTTAACAAAGGAGCTAGGAATTCCCACTGTGGTGCAATGGGATCAGTGATATGTTGGTAGCACTGTGCCAGGCAAGTTTGATCCCTTGCCTGGCAGAGTGGATTAAGGAACCAGCATTGCCGCAGCTGTGGCTTAGGTCACAACTGTGGCTTGGATCTGATTCCTGACCAGGGAACTCCTTATGTCACAGGATAGCCAAAAAAAGAAAAAGAAAAAACAAAACAAAACAAAAAAACCAAAACAAAACCAATCAAAAACACCACAACCACAAAGAAGCTAACATGTCCGTATCACTGAATCCCAAAGGAGGAAGAGAGTGAGACTAAAAAAATATTTGAAGAAATAATGGTTGGAAACTTCCCAACTTTGAAGAAAGACATAAACTTACATGTTCAAGAAGCTATATTATGCTTAAATAGGACACACCCAAGAAATCCAAGCCAAGTAGGTTTAGCTATCAAAGGGCAACAAGAGGGATCCCTGTAGTGATGGAACTGTCTTGACCATAACAATGTCAATATCCTGGCTATGACACTGTACTATAGTTTTGTAAGATGTTACCACTGGCGGAAACTAAGTAAAGGGTCAATGGGATCTTTTTGTACTATTTCTTACAATAGCCGGTGACTGTACAATTATCACCATATTTCAAATAAAATGTATATATAACCAAGAAGAAAAAACCATAGGCCAGGCCTAAGTGAGGGTCATTTAGCAGAGGTCAGTGCCAACAGAGAAGGCAACAGAAGAGGGTGCATGGCACGTAGCCTGGCAGGATGTGGGCCTCATGTGGAGAAAGAGCTAAGGTGCTGATGGCTGGGCAGGGCTGGTAGACTGGTTATGAAAAGGAGGGCTGAATAAATAAGCAAACATATCGGGGCTAGTAAGACACTGGTTTCTGGAGTTCCCATTGTGGACTATCATGTTAAGAACTGGACACTCCTGCGCAGGGACCTATATCTAATCATTTGTGACAGAACATGATGGAAGATAATATGAGAAAAAGAATGTATAAATATGTATGGCTGGGTCACTCTGCTGTTCAGCAGAAACTGACAGAACACTGTAAATCAACTATAACAAAATTAAAAAAACAACAACAACAACAACAGAAATACAGCAAGACATCAATCATTTTCCCAAGGAGCCCTGGTTTCTCTGTGGATGCATCTCTCTGAGGATGTAGGTTCGATCCCTGGCCCTACTCAGTGGGTTGAGGATCTGGCACTGCTATAAGCTGTAGCTCCAATTTGACCGCTACCCTGGGAATCTCCATGTGCCGCAGGTGTGGCTATAAAAAGAAAAAAATAGAGCCAGACTTCTCATTCTTGGAGATGGGAATTATAAACATAATTGAAAAAGCTAGAATAATGGTATTGAGTTGGATTAGAATAGGAAGTACCAAATGAAGTCATGGTTTTCAACATGTACAGATAGAAACAAAAATAAATACGCATGTAAAAACGGACAGGTGTATGTGTGTGTGTATGTATATTAATGCATATTTCCTAGCATTCTCTCCTAGGGAGCTTGGGAACTCTAACATTCCAGCAGTTAGCACATCCAGTAGTTAAATACATCTTGGTTTCTAAATACCGCCCCACCCCCCACCACTAACCCCAGCCCCAGCTAAAAGAAACCAGGGCCCCTTGGGAAAAAATGACTGATTTCAGGGGTGAGACAGGGAAAGCACAATATGAGACTAGAAGCTCTTGCTGTCCTAGAAAGTAAGGAATGTCAAAATGATAGAGCTAAAGGGTTCTTACCGGCCAAATATGACAGTACCATATTTGAGCATCAAAATGAATGATAGTAAAAGACGGTATTGCATTGAACAAAATAGCAACCTAAACTGAAATAAAGAAATGAGTGAACAAATAAATGGAAAGGGAAATTTCTTCCTCATAGTAAAGTGCCAACTAAGAAATGCAGAGGGAGTGATGGAATTAAAAAACCTCCACTTAGGAGTTCCCTTCGTGGCTCAGTGGTTAACGAATCCGACTAGGAACCATGAGGTTGCGGGTTCGATCCCTGGCCTTGCTCAGTGGGTTAAGGATCTGGCGTTGCCGTGAGCTGTGGTGTAGGTCACAGACACGGCTGGGATCCCACATTGCTGATTGGACCCCTAGCCTGGGAACCCCCATATGCCACAGGAGCGGCCCTAGAAAAGGGAAAAAAGACCAAAAAACAAAAAACAAAACAAAACAAAAATGCTCCACTTAGTTATCTATCATAGTAATAATTAAAAGCTGAAACTACTGCGTAAAAGCTGGATGAGGACCAGGATATATACATGGTCTCAAAACATCTCTCATGAAATATTAATTATGAACAGAGAAAGAACAATTTGTAATAGGTAATTCTTGGCAGATACCGCTTTACTGATGCAATCAAACTTAACATTTCCAGTTTTAAAGTAAAATGATATCTGTGTCACTCGATAGGATACACTATAAGAAAAGCATAGACTCACTTTTGTGATGTTTCTGTCAAAAATGCATAACCTCAATCTTATGATGAAATAGCAGACAAACCTAAATTGAGGAACATACTGCAAAAGAACTGGCCTGTACTCTTCACAAAGGTCAAAGAGGACTACAGTCATCAAAAGAAACTGAAAAAAAAATTGATAAGAATCCTTCTGCTATTAAAGGATATCATTGAGACAGCTGATAAAACCTGAATGGGGGTCTCTGGGTAAAAAATACACAGGAATTTTTTTGTAGTTTTCTGTATAAGTTTGGAATTATTTTAAAATAGAAGAACTAATATCACAAAAAAAGAGACAACAAGACATCATGGGCATCCTGATAGAAGAATATAGCACCATCCATGTAATATTATGCCAATAAAAAAAAAATCTGATTAGACTCTACATCCCTCTATCAATTCTATTTACAGGAAATACCACAAGGATATAACCAGCAAAATACAGATTGTGGCAAACTCTATAGGGCCAAAAAAAAAAAAAAAAAAAAAAAAAAAGTGGTTTCTCCAACAAACTATAAGGAACAAGAGACAGGGAAAGCCAAATTTAAAAGATATTAGACACACATCAACCAATTACAGTATATTAAACAATGTGGTTTTTTGGATCTTGATTCAAATAAACATACATATATGTATGAGACGATCAGAAATTTGAGCAATGTTCAGATGCCTAAGCAATTAGTGTTAAATTTATTTTTAGTTAATGCAATGATGATATGGTTAACAAATGAAATAATCTGGAAGTAGAGGAAGGGAGTAGAGGGAGTGAGTGAGCTGAGACTGTTAAAGCTGATTTATATAGGGGATAGTACTTCCATGGGGTACAGGGGTGTGATAATCACATGTGAATCTTTAGTGGATTCTGTATACTTCCATGAATGTTGAAAATTTCCAAAATAAGACTTTTCTTTTTTCCCCAAAAAATGTAGAATCATGATTTAAATTAAGGTCTATTTCCAAAGCTAATTATTGCTGAGTTTTCTATTTTCCTTTAAAAGTAATTTTTTTTAATGGCCACACCCATGGCATACGTTAGTTCCCAGGCCAGGGGTCTAATCCGAGCTACAGCTGCCGGCCTCCATCACAGCTACAGCAACTTGGGATCTGAGCTATGTCTGCAACCTACACCACAGCTCACCTCAACACCAGATCCTTAACCCACTGAGTAAGGCCAGGGATCAAACCTGCATCCTCATGGATCCTAGTCGGGTTCGCTTACTGCTGAGACACAACGGGAACTCCTCTTTTAAAAGTAATTTAAGTACTTTAGTTGTATATCTCCTAAAATTTCCCATGATCCATTAGCCAAAATTAAGAAAAAAATACTAGAAGTTTAATTGACCATCGTCATAAATGAGATGCATTTTAAGAAGATATAAAGTAAGCTTTTTATTTTTCTAGATTTTTTTCCTAGTTCAAAATTAGCTACATTTATACACTGAGGAATATTTTATTTTTTTAAAAAAGTGTCTTGGAAAAGGTAAAAATCAGCTTCTCTAGTGGGTGACAATAGAGGTTACAACCTTCCTAGGGGCATTTGGAAATGGATATGCTTTGGTTGTCACTGTAATTAATCACTGTAACCTGGGGGGTGGGCAGGGTTACCAAATGTCTTCAATGCTCAGAGCTCTCCTGTACCATGAGGAGTTGTCCCACCTCAAAAGCCAACAGAACCCCAGGCGAGAAACACCAACTTAGACGGTAACATTCCAGTAGAAGAAGGGCTAGGGAAAAAGACTCATCCAACTCCTACATTCTTAGCTGCAAAGTTACTTAGGGGGAAAAAAACACCCCATTATTCTACAAGAGAAGCAGTAAGTAGATACCATCATTGCATTTGTTTTAGAGAGCACCTCTTTCTAAAACCAAGGAAATGAACATGCAGTAAGCCTGGCACACAAAAGCTTTCCATAGATGGTAGCTATCAGATGTATTAGTCCCTCTAGAGCCAGACACAGAAGGGACAGGGGAAGGAGAATCTACAAGGATCTGGAATCCAGAAAAGGTCAGAAGTGGGAAAAGAGAGCTCCCTCTGGTGGAGTGGTTAGATTCCAACATGAGGCACAATCAGCTGAGAACCAATTATTCCCAGCAAGTGCTTAACTCTTAATACTTTTAGACCCTTACTCCTTTACTTTTCCTTATATTATCTAATCCATACTCAGGAAAAGCAAACACTTCAAAGTTTCCTATAGAGGAGCACCAAAGCGAACATGGGCAAAACCCAAAGTAGGCAGTAAGAAAACCACATGCAAGGGTACTGCCAAGGAAAATTATTCATGGAGTTCCCATCGTGGCGCAGTGGTTAACAAATGAGGTTGCGGGTTCGATCCCTGGCCTTGCTCAGTGGGTTAAGGATCTGGCATTGCCATGAGCTGTGGTGTGGGTTGCAGACGAGGCTCGGATCTCACGTTGCTGTGGCTCTGGTGTAGGCTGGTGGCTTCAGCTCCAATTCGACCCCTAGCCTGGGAACCTCCATATGCCGCGGGAGCAGCCCTAGAAAAGGCAAAAAGACAAAAAGACACACACACACACAAAAAAAAAAAAAAGAAAGAAAATTATTCAGCATTTCTCTTGCCAACTGTTGGTGGTAGTAACCAGAACAGCGGTGCCAAAGTCACAGGGAATCAAGGTGTACTTCCAGCTTAGAACTTGCAACAGTGAGAGTAAGGATGAGTGTGGCAGTAAGACTCTGAGTCACAGAGCACCCTTCCTTCCCAGGCACCTTGTAAAAATCAGTACAGTAGGACAGTGACAAAGGAGAGGAAAAAAAAAACCAAAACGAAACAGAGGAGGAGAGCTTCTCAATGTGTTTTCTAAGTGACACTTGCGAATAACAAAAGAAGAAACTAGTAAAAGGCTGAATCACAAGTAGGCATTTGATGAGAGCAACAGCTGGATAATTTCAGTTTAAGAGGAGAACGCAGGCGACAAACACTGTTTTAAATATTCCTTCTTAAAAGAGTAAGGAGAGAACAACCAAGACGGTGGAACAGAAACCTCCTCTTATGTGAGCACGTCCAAATTACAACTATCTGCGGAAAAACCATGGATGAAAGAGACTGGAACCTACCAGAAAAGATCTCCTACAACTAAAGACAAAAAAGGAACCACAACAAGATGGGTAGGAGGGGTGGACTTGTGATATAATCAAATCCCATATGCCCGGGTGGACAGCCCACAAACTGGAGAATAACATACTCTGGAGAATAATGGTGAGAATTCTGAGCCCCGCGTAGGAATCCTAGCCTGGAGGTCCTGCACTGGGAGGATGATTCAGCTTTGAAGGCCAGTGGGGCTTGAATTTTGGGAGCCCCACAGAAATGGGGAAACAGAGCCTTCACTCGTAAAGGACACACACAAAATCTCACATGCCAGAAGCAAGGGCAAAAGCAGTAATTTGACAGGAGCCTAAACCTACCTGCTGGTCTTGGCAAGTCTCCTGGAAAAGTGGGACAACTGAGGCTCACCCGGGGAACAAAGACACTGGGGACGGCCTTATTTGGGAACATTCCGCTGGGTGAATACTGCGGCTGGTGGCTGCCAAGTCGGCTGTTTAGTAACAAAACCCAGCCCCACCCAATAGCCTATAACACCAGACCTGGAACACCTCAGGCCAAACAACTAACTGAGCAGGGACACAGCCCCACCCATCATCAGACAGGCTACCTGAAGAATTCTTGAGCTCCCAGTGGCTGCCCACTAGGGTTAGAACCCAGCTCTACCTGCCAGCGGGCAGACACTGGCCCTTCCCTCCAGGAAGCTTGCACTAGCCTCCTGAACAGCCTCACTCACCAAGAGGACAGATATCAAATAGAAGAAAACTACAATCTCGCAGCCTGTGGAACTAGGCAGCCCACTGCAGGCCAGACCCTACCAGCTGGGCTTTGGCCCTGTCCACAGGAGGCCAATACAAGCTTCAGGATACCCCAGACCACATACACAACTGTGTCAGGAACTACCCCACTACCCTTACCATCAATAACGTGAAACAAGCTCTAGGATCCCTGAGCCCTGCAGCCACACCCCAGGAACTGGCTCTGCCTACCAGTAGGTCAGTACTAACCCCAGGACCTGGCTTCACCAACCAGTGGGCAGGCAACAGCCCCAGAGTCTTTGGGACCCTGACTCTGCCCACCAGGGGCACTAGTCCCAGGGCCCCTAGGGTTCTGCAGCCAGCCACCTTATGACTAGGCCCTGCTAAACAGCAGCCAGCAGCATCCACACAAGGCAGGGCCTGGCAACCAACTGGGCTAGGGGCCAACCAAACCTACATGACTACCCACAGAGTCAGCCCCTACAAAAGAAGAACTCACACAGCTCCCTTAGGGGGACCCCTAATGCATACAGCTTGGATGATGAGAGGGACACACAGAATGTCTCCCACAGAAAGCTACTTCTCCAAGGTTGAGAAACATAACTAACCTACCACATACATAGAAATACAAATAGCAACTAAGACAAATTAGGCAGCAGAGGAACATGTTCCAAAGGAATAAGATAAAACCCCAGAACTAGGTGAAGTGGAAATAGGCAATCTACCTGAGAAAGAGTTCAGAGTAATGATCCTAAAGACGATGAAAGAACTTAGGAGAAGAATGGATGAACAGAGCAAGAAGTTAGAAGTTTTTAACAAAGAGAAAATATAAAGAACCAGAGATGAAAAATATAAGTGAAATGAAAACTACACTAGAAGGAATCAGTGGCAGACTAAATGACACAGAGAAATGGACTGGTGAGCTAGAAGACAGTGCTGAAATCACTGATTCTGAATAGTGATTTGAAAAGAGAATGAAAAAAAAGAATGAAAAGAAATGAGGACACTTTAAGAGATCTCTGGGACAACATCAAGTGTACTAATACAGGCATCAGAGAGGTCTGTGAAGTAGAAGAGAAAGACAAAAAAGGTCTGAGAAGATATTTGAAGACATAAGAGCTAAAAGCTTCTAAGTTATTGGAAAAGGAAAGAGTCATTCAAGTCCAGAAAGCAGAGTCTCACACAATATTAACCCAAACAGGAACACTCCAAGACTCACTGTAATTAAAGTGGCAAAAATTAAAGAAAGAATATGAAAAGCAGCAAGGGAAAAGCAAGAAATAACATACAAGGGAACTCCCATAAGGCTATCAGCTGATTTTTCAGCAGAAACTCTACAGGCCAGAAGGGAGTAGCACAATATATTTCAAGTGATGAAAAAGAAAAACTTACAACCAAAAATACTCTACCCAGCAAGGCTCTTGTTTATATTTGATAGAGATCAATAGCTTTACAGACAAGCAAAACCTACGATTCAGCACCACCAAATGAGCTTTACAACAAGTGTTAAAAGAATTTCTCTAGGTGAAAAAGAAAGTCCACAACTAGAAACAAGAAAATTACAAAATGAAAAAGCTCACTGGCAAAGGTGATCATACAGTAAAGGCAGGAAATAATCCATACACAAAGCTAGTAGAGAAGTTAAAGGACAGAAGTATAAAAACATCTATATGCACAATAAGCAGTTAAGTGATACATAAAACTATTAGATGTAAAATACGATACCAAAAAGAGTAATCAAACAATATTGTAAATCAGCTATACTTTAATAAAAAAGAAAACAAAGAAAAAAAGGGGAAAACCCCAATAATCATGAGGGAAGAAGAGTACAAATGCAAAGCTTTTAAAATTCATTTAGGAGTTCCCGTTGTGCCTCAGTGGGTAACGAATCCAACTAGGAACCATGGAGTTGCGGGCTCGATCCCTTGCCATGCTCAGAGGGTTGAGGATCCGGTGTTGCCATGAGCTGTGGTGTGGGTCACAGATGCGGCTTGGATCCCGTGTTCCTGTGACTCTGGCATAGGCCAGTGGCTACAGCTCCAACTGGACCCCTAGCCTGGGAACCTCCATATGCCGTATGCCTAAAAAAAAGACATAAAGACAAATAGATAAATAAATTTTAAAAAAACAAAATAAACAAATAAATAAATAAAACGCATTTAAAATTAAGGGATTAGAAATTCCCATTGTAGCTCAGCGGTAACAAGCCTGATGGTCCATGAGGATGCAGGTTCAATCCCCGGCCTTGCTCAGGGGGTGAAGGATCCAGTGTTGCTGTGGCTGTGGTGTAGGCCAGCAGCTACAGCTCTAATTCAACCCTTAGCCTGGGAACCTCCATATGCCTCAGATGTGGCCCTGAAAAAGACAAAGTTACTAAATAACCAATGGATCACTGAAGATGTCAAAGAGGAAATAAAAAAATACTTAAGAGACAAATACACCACGTTCTAAAACCTATGGAACAGAACAAAAGCAGTTCTAAGAGGGAAGTTTACAGTGATACAAGCTTACCTCAGGAAACAAGAAAAATCACAAATAAATGAGCTAATCTTACACCTCACACCTGTCAAAACCACTATCAATAAAAAGAATACAAACAACAAATGTTGGCAAGGATATAGAGAAATGAGAACACTGTACAGTGCTGGTAGGACTACAAATTGGTGCAGCCACTGTGGAAAACAACACAGAGTTTTCTCAAAAAAACTAAAACTAGAACTACCACATGATTCAGCAATTCCACTCTTGGGTATATACCTGAAAGAAACAAAAACACTAATTCAAAAAGATACATGGACCCCGTTTATAGGAATCATTATTTACAATTACCAAGATATGGAAGCAATCTAAGTGTCCATCAATAGATGAATGGATAAAGAAGATATGGTGTATACATATACATTAACATTACTCAGCCATAAAAAGAATGAAATTTTGCCATTTTCAACAACATGGATGGACTCAGAGGGCATTATTCTAAGTGAAGTCAGTCGGAGAAAAACAAATATTACATGATATCTCTTATATGTGGAAACTATAAAACAACAAATTAGTGAAAGAAGCAGACTCAGATAGAAAGAACTGGTGGATACCAGTGGGGTGGGGTGGTATGCAACACAAAGGCAGGGGAGTAGGAGGTACAAAACTACTGGGTGTAAGATAGGTTCAAGGATATATTGCACCACATGAGGAATACAGACAATATTTTCTAATAACTGTAAATAAAAAATAACCTTCAAAAGTTGTGTAAGAGGACTTCCCTTGTGGCCTACAGCATTAACTACATGGCGTTGTCACGGCTATGGCTCTGGTTCAATCCCTAGCCCTGGAACTTCCACATGCCATGGGTAAAATTTAAAAAAAGAAAAAGAAAAAGCCTCAAAAGTTAATATAAAAAATTTAAGGGAGTTCCCATCATGGCGCAGTGGTTAACAAATCCAACTAGGAACCATGAGGTTGTGGGTTCAATCCCTGGCCTTGCTCAGTGGGTTAAGGATCCGGCGTTGCCGTGAGCTGTGGTGTAGGTTGCAGACGCGGCTTGGATCTCACGTTGCTGTGGCTCTGGCGTAGGCCAGCAGCTACAGCTCCGATTTGACCCCTAGCCTGGGAACCTCCATATGCCGTAGGAGCGGCCCAAGAAATGCCAAAAAAGACCAAAAAAAAAAAAAAAAAAATTTAAGGAAAAATAAAGAGCTAAGGTCATTAATCAGAACTTTTTTTGGCCATGCCCATGACATGTGGAAGTTCCTGGGCTAGGGATCAAACTTGTGCCACAGCAGGGACTCGAGCCATTAGAGTGACAATGCTAGATCCTCAACCTGCTATACCAAAAGGGAACTCCATTACTCAGAATTTTGAAAAGGAATTTTAAGAGACCAAAATGTTAAGGCAGAAATAAACAAAAGGCCTTAACTAGTACCTGCAATTTGGGATTCCAATATGAAAAACCAATCCTTTTCTTTCATGTCCATTTATAGAGCTTTATTAAATTCTAGTTCGCACAGAGACAAATGGTATATTAAAGAACTATTACCTTTCATGTTTACAGCATACCCACTGTTATTCGCCAAAGCAGAATATGGTTGTTCATTTTGAGGCAAGACTCCTGCAGCCATGGTAGTCTGTTGGGAGAAAAAAAGATTGTTTCTTAAAAGTCGTCCTATGCAATATTCATTTGCTAATCACCTATAATTTGTTAGACTTTACTGTCTAATACAACATTCATTAGCTAAATGGTTACTGAGTACTTAAAATGTGGCTAGTGTAGATTTGAGATATGCTGTAGACATAATATATAAGATTTTGGAGACCTGTACAAAAAAGAATGTAAAATATCTAGTTTTTTATATTAATTTGACATTGAAATAGTTTTGATATACTGGGTTAAATACATCGTTACAATTATTTTTCTGATTTTTTTAACAGCTGCACCTGCAGCTTATGCAAGTTCCCAGACTAGGGGTCGAATTGGAGCTGCAGCTGCTGGCCTACACCATGGTCACACCAATGCTGGATCCTAGCCACATCCATGACCTACACTAAAGCGTGTGGCAAAGCTGAGTCCTTAACTCACTGAGCAAGGCCAGGGATCAAACCCACATCCTTATGGGCACTATGTTGGATTCTTAACCCACTGAGCCACAGAGGAACTCCTGATTTTTTTTATCTTTAATGTTGCTACTATAAAACCTAAATTTGAGTATGTGGCTCATATGATATTCTACTGGACAGTGCTGTGCTAGGCAGTAAGGACATTATAGAGAAAAATAAGACACATTCTCCTTTATGCATGTAAGACAGTTGGGAAGATAAGATACTGACACAAATTAATATGTGCTAAGCATCACAAGGCAAGCTTGGACAAGCAGGAGGGCTGTCCCAACTGGAGGCAGATACAAAGCTTGAAGGAGTCTATACTAGAACTGGGCTCAAGGAGTAAAATTGAGGACATGAAAGTATACTAGGAAAGTGAACAGAACCCTCAATATTTACTCATTCCATCAAGTGAGGGTTTACTGAATTTATGACTTTAATCTATAGGTAACAGTCTTTAGCGCATGCTAATATGATTCTAAGTGATCCAAGTGATCACTGTGTTGCTATAGTTTCCAAAAGCAAGTTGTCACTTTTGTTAAGCTCTTATTATGTGTTGGATTGCGAAATAAGAAAAACACATACTTGTCTCTTCTCCCTGGTTCCTGACACAGGGCAACTAGACCATTGTAAATTCCTAAGTGATAAGAGCCCTGGGAGTCTCTTTTGTTTTAGTTCCTTTTTTTTTCTTTGTAGGGCTGCACTTGCAGGATATGGAAGCTCCTAGGCTAGGGGTCAAATCAAGAGCTACAGCTGCTGGCTTACGCCACAGCTACAATGCTTATGCTGCATCTTGCAGCATCACTAGATCCTTAACCCACCGAACGAGGCCAGGGATCAAACCCTCAGCCTCATAGCTGCTAGTCAGGTTCTTAACCTGCTGAGCCACCACAGGAACTCCACCTTTTGTTTTAGTTCTAATGAGGCAACTCTCACTCTAGGTGGGCTACTGCATGGCTCCTAGATGGGGGCTAGTCACCAAAAAAACCAAGCCATTTTAGAAGTTTGGAATTGTCTAGAGGGAGAGACTTGACTGACACAACAGAAAATCATACACAATATTAAAGTTTTTTCTAAATAATGATTTTAATATTTTTCTCTGAAAAAGTATGTTTACAGTTTAGATATTCAACAACGGGGAGTTTAACACTATTATTTTTATTATATTAAAGTGCTATGTATTTTTTAAAAAATGCTCTAAAAATCTGTTGAAATTTTTTGTACCAATAAATTAACAGCAGTAATTAAATACAGTCTTAATTAATGTTTCCTTGGAATATCTGCTTTGGGAAGAAAGTCACTTCACAAATTTCAGTGATCCTTCAAGATTTCAAATTTACGGAGTTCCTGTCATGGCTCAGTGGTTAACGAATCTGACTAGGAACCATGAGGTTGAGGGTTCGATCCCTGGCCTTGCTCAGTGGGTTAAGGATCTGGCATTGCCGTGAGCTATGGTGTAGGTCGAAGACAAGGCTCGGATCTGGCATTGCTGTGGCTGTGGTATAGGCTGGTGGCTACAGCTCTGATTCGACCCCTAGCCTGGGAACCTCCATACGCCATGGGAGCAGCCCTAGAAAAGGCAAAAAGACAAAAAGACAAAAAAAAAAAAAAAAAAGAATTTCAAATTTACTAAAATTGTACAAAATTTACTAAAATTTCTACAATCAAGTTTTATATTCTCAATAGTTATAACATTTTAATCTAAAGACCTATTTGATGAAACTGTCTCCCTTCAAAAGAAATACAAGAATTAAAATCATAGGGGTATTCTAACAAGAAAGAAAAAAGAAATTCCTTCGATATTAATACAACAAAATCTGATATGATAGTAACACAAAATTTTATAGCATTGCATAATATTTCAAGCGAATGTTACATAAAAACAATAAGTCAATGGACTAATGGAACACATTGTCCCAGGAAACTAACAAAAGCTTAACCTGAAAGAATATCCATCAATATTCTGTGATAACCTATATGGGAAAAGAATCTGAAAAAAATGGATATATGTATAACTGAATCACTCTGCTGTACACCTGAAACTAACACAACATTATAAATCAAGTATATGTAACAGAGCAGGGCCCAATAGGGCTCCTGGGAACAAAAGCCTTTCTGTGGCCCCCATTTCTTTTTAGGAAACAGGCCTCATTCAGGCTACTTGACCTTCCTGAGTTCCAGTGGGGAGGTTCAAACAGCTGCTAATCAAGGAATGGAGGGGATGTAGCCTTGGGGCAGAGTCCTGGTTCCTTCTCAAGGAATACAGACAACAATATCTGAGCTCTTCTGCAGAACTAAAATCCCCAACAAATGGAAGAAGGATCACCAGCTTTGAAAAACAATGAAAGTTTGCATCTACGCTGATCCTAATCTGTGGCCCTGTTTTTCACTTCCAAACTATAAAACCACCTCCCAATCTCTCCCAAGGGGGGTACAGTCTTTAGGGCATTAGCCTGCTGTGACCTTCCTTTGCCTGGCAAAGCAATAAAGCTATTTTTTTCTGCCTTCACCCAAAACTCTGTCTCCAAGTTTCTATTCAGCAGCAATAGACAGAGGCCAAGTTCTGGTGACATATACTCCAAAATAAAAATTAAATGAAAAAATTAAAAATCATTTATGCAAAAGAATATCCATTTAGATTCACAGTAAACATTTTTATCATATTACTTTTCATAAATTTGTATCTTTAAAACATATTTTGACAAAAAACATTTTAGAACGATGGAATTTTACATCAGAGTTCTAGCCCTAGCTGTTTTGTAGATAAAGAGTTATGAATCATGTCCCAGGTGATCCAGCATGTGGTGACAAGATGGAATCAGTAGTCACTTTCTCTGTGAAGCCTTCTCTGATGCCACCCTAAGCTCTTCAGCTGTAATGTAATGAAATGCTACCACCACACTGGCTCCCTGAACATCATGGGGTCTTGAGAGACGCCATGATGTGCTCATTTGTCTTTAGAGAAGGGGAGAGTTTGGTTTAAGGGAAGCATTCACTGCGCATCTATTAAGCTGAAATGGGCATTCCAGATTAAGTTTCATGGATCTATTTGTATCTTGTTTATCTCTGAATTGCCAACGCCTCATGCCCAGTGAAAATACGGCGTTAAAGTGTTGAATTCATTTTACCCTTTTGGGTAATAAAAGAGTACAAATATGATTGTGGACTTTCTTAAGATTTTCTTCTTAACTAGCCCCTCAGAAACTCAAAGTTATAGGGAACATCAGAAGTCCTCTAGTAGAATTCTAACCCACAAGAACATGCTCTCCACAGTCTCTCTGAACAGTAACAGTGACATCACCATGCAGCTTCTGTACTTGGAAAGCTCTTTATAATGTGGCCACTCTAATTTTTTCCCACTGGTCTCATTTCTGCCCTTGGAGACCACACAGAACAATAAAACCTCTCTTCCACATTCTAAAGCCTGCTGGTGATCATTCATGTTCCTCCTAACCCTGAATTATACTTTCCCAGACTCCCACCAGCAGTTCCCCTCGCCTTTCTCATGCAATAGTTCTAGACCTCACAGACCTGGATGCCCTTTTATATTTACACTCTACAATTACTCATAATCTAGTACCGAGAGCTGAAATCTACCATTTAGGTGAGGTGTAATCATCAAAAATTAGAACAAAAACAAGTCATCTCCCCTGTCGCACAGTGTATGCAGCTTACCACCCACATGAGTGTTTTCAGCAGTCTCAAGACACATCAGGATAGAATATTTAAAAAAAAAACTTGGCTAAAGATGATTTGTAGTATATTTTTAGGTTAAAAAACAGACACTTGGTACAGATAATTAAACACACATAAAAGTTTACAATGAAATAAATGGTACAGAATGAGAAGTAAAGTCTCCTTACTCCTATCTCCCAGCCCAAGTTTTACTCCCAGAGGTAAACAATGTAAACATTGGTTTTAGTTTTTCCTGGGGGGCAGTTAATATATTTATACCTCTGTTTATTATTTTATCATTTTTAAACCATTTTATTGAATTCCTGGAGTAAATAATGAGGAAATTGGCTCATTTTCTCTATCTACCTCCTACTATGCCAAACCTTTCCTCATTTAATACATCATACTTTAAAATCTTCTGATTATCTTTGTAATTTTAAATAACATCATTTAACCATCTCTTACTCTATCAACTTTAAACAGTATCTTGATTCCCTACCTTGTAAAATAAGAAAATTACTTTACCTGTACTATTCCACTCCACTTCCAACTTCTGCCAATTATATCTTTTCTTTAAAGATTTTTAATTTTTAAGCTTTAGTTTTACCTATAATTAAGTTTCCCAGGCTTTGTCCATAGGCTTATTCTAATATGTGAGACAAAAGACAATATATTATGTTAGATATTATATATCTGTATACACATATGTATAATTTGTATATACATACCCTATAAATTTTTTTTTACCAAGTACTATGCTTGGACTCATATAAAAAGAAGTACAATCCTGAGTTCTCACTGTGGTACAATGGTATCAGCAATGTCTCTGCAGCACTAGGCCACAGGTTCGATCCCTGGCCCAGCACAGTGGGTTAAAGGATCCAGTGTTGCCAACAGATGTGGAATAAGTCTCAACTGAAGCTTGGATCTGATCCCTGGCCCAGGAAATCTATATGCTGCAGGGCAGCCAAAAAGAAAAAAAAAAGAAAACATTTTTCTGAAAAAAAAAAAAAATATATACTATCTTATGTTGCAAAACCTGTGCTGCTCAAAGTAAAACATTCGAAGTATCAGTGTCAAATGGATTATCTTTCATTAACTGCTTTCAACAAGGGTGCATTTTATTTTGCTGCCAATTTAAGATACTGTATCCCTTCCTTCCTTCCTTCCTTAATGGCCAAACCTGTGGCATATGGAAGTTCCTGGGCCAGGGACTGAATCTGAGCCATGGATGCAACCTATACCACAGCTGTGACAACAGAGGATCCTTTAACTCACTGTGCCAGCCAAGGATCGTACCTGGGTCTCTGCAGTGACCTGAACCACTGAAGCTGGATTCTTAACCCACTGTGCCTCAGCAGGAACTCCCAAGATGCTGTATTTCTTATACAGACTTTCACCTGGCTTTTAATTGCCTTTTTCTTGCTGATAAAAGTAACATGAATCTTGGAGTTCCTGTTGTGGCACAGCGGAAACAAATCTGACTAGGAAACATGAGGTTGCAGGTTCTATCCCTGGCCTTACTCAGTGGGTTAAGGATCTGACATTGCCGTGAGCTGTGGCGTGGGTCACAGACAGGGCTTGGACCCTGTGTTGCTGTAGCGTAGGCCAGCAGCATAGCTCTGATTTGACCCCTTGCCTGGGAACCTCCATATGACACAGGTGCAGCCCTGAAAAAAAAAAAGTATCATAAATCTTTATCATATCTCTAAAATCTTTCAAAATCTTAATCATATCATATGCTTGCTTTTTGAAAATATTTTTTTCCAAGCCCTCTGGGTTCCTATTTTAATGTGGATGGAGTGGAGAAGGTTCATAGGCCCAATATACAGTTATCAACCTGGGATTTCTTCCAACTGCACCCCTCAGCTGAGGCCACTGTTCCTCAGATTCTGTTTTGGCTTTAATCTATCCTCAAGTAACTTTTTAATGAAAAGTAAACTTTCTAAGTTCTTTCATTCTGAAAATATAATTTTATCCTTGTACTCAGTTGATAATTTGGCTGCTTACGGAATTCTGGATTGAAAGCCAAGCCATGTCAGAATTTGAAGGTACTGTTCTACTGTGTTTTAACAAACAATATTGCTGATGAGAAGTCTGGATGCCGACCTGTGTACTGGAAGCAGGTCCTTTTTGTTCACCTGGATTGCTGGGCCCTTTGAATATGTAAATGATGTCTCCTCCAGAAGCTAAAACTGTGCACCAGATATCATAATTTATATTAAGTGCTTTATTTTACAAAATTCATGTCATTCTTACAGAATCACTCTATGAAGTATATACTATTATTATCTCCATCTTCTCAGGTGGGAAACCTTGTCTGAGATCACAGATTTTAGTGACAGAGTTGGGACATGAATCCAGCCTGCATGCTCCTAATACCAATCCACCAGCCCTACAGAAAGATCCGACCAAGTTACACAATGTATTAAAGGGTGACTTTTCTCTCTTCCTCATCAATGCAGGAATTTTTCACCTTTTTAACAGAATCACCTCATTATTGTTTTACTTCAAATTGCTGTAGTGAGGCAAAGTAGTTTTCCAGAGGCTTTTTTTAGAAGAGTGAATTTCCTATATCTTTTAAAAAATAGTTTACCATGTACTGGCACAAAGACAGACATATAGATCAGTGGAACAGGATAGAAAGCCCAGAATTAAACCCATGCACTTACAGCCAACTAATCAATGACAAAGGAAGCAAGAATATACAATGGAGAAAGGACAGCTTGTTCAATAAGTGGTGCTGGGAAAACTGGACAGCCACATGCAAAAGAATGAAATTAGAACACTCCCTCACACCATACACAAAAATAAACTCAAAATGGATGAAAGACCTAGATATAAGACCAGACACTATCAAACTCTTAGAGGAAAACATAGGCCAAACACTCTCTGACATAAACCACAGCAACATCTTCTCATACCCACCTATCAGAGTATTGAAAATAAAAAGAAAAATAAACAAATGGGACCTACTCAAACTTCAAAGTTTCTGCACAGCAAAGGAAACCCTAAACAACACAAAAAGACAACACACAGAATGGGAGAAAATCTTTGCAAGTGAACTGACAAGGGATTAATCTCCAAAATTTATAAACACCTTCTGTAGCTCCATACCAAAAAAACAAACAACCCCATAAAAAAATGGGCAGAAGATCTAAACAGACAGTTCTCCAAAGAAGACATACAGATGGCCAAGAAACACATGAAAAGATGTTCAGCGTGACTCATTATTAGAGAAATGCAAATCAAAACCACTCTGAGGTACCACCTTACACCAGCCAGAATGGCCATCATCAAAAAGTCTACAAACAATCAGTGCTGGAGAGGGTGTGGAGAAAAAGGAACCCTAGTACACTGTTGGTGGGATTGTAAATGGGTGCAACCACTGTGGAAAGCAGCATGGAGATTCCTCAGAAAACTAAACATAGAACTACCATTTGATCCAGCAATCCCACTCCTGGGCATGTATCCAGAGAAAACCATGACTCGAAAAGACACATGTACTCCAATGTTCATTGCAGCACTATTTACAATAGCCAAGACATGGAAACAACCTAAATGTCCATCGACAGAGGAGTGGATCCAGAAGATGTGGTACATATACACAATGGAGTATTACTCAGCCATCAAAAAGAACGAAATACCAGCATTTTCAGCAACAAGGATGGACCTAGAAACTATCATGCTAAGTGAAGTCAGCTATACAATGAGACACCAACCTCAAATGCTTTCACTGACATGTGGAATCTGAGAAAAGGACAGACTGAACTTCTTTGCAGAACAGATGCTGACTCACAGACATTGAAAAACTTATGGTCTCCGGAGGAGACAGTTTGGGGGGTGGGGGGATGTGCTTGGGCTGTGGGATGGAAATCCTGTGAAATCAGATTGTTATGATCATTATACAACTACAGATGTGATAAATTCATTTGAGTAATTTAAAAAAATGAAAAAAAAAATTTAAAAAATCATACCCCCCCCCCAAAAAAACAAAATAAAAATAGTTTACCATGTCTTAAATATGTTAATGGTGTGTTTTGCCTAGCAGTCCTACTCTGTCTTGTAGTCCAACCTGTAAGATTTTTCCTTCGGCTTTTCTGGCTCTAATGCCACAATAAGGAAAGCTTTCCCCAATATAAGATGTAAATCCCAATTTAATGTCTCCCATTTTGGGGTGATAAATGCTCCTAGTTTGCAGATTGACAGTACAATTGCTAAAGTATAAGTTAATCTACAGAATTAAAGATGGTCCATCTTCAAACAATATGGTATGTACAGTAAAGAGACTTCATGTATAGTAAAAGTCTCCTTTAATAGTAGTAAAAAAAATTATCCTTTTCTGTTAATTACCTACATTTGTAAAGCTTAAATATACATTTTTACCAACAACATGACTACATGCTTTATATGGAAAAGTAATTCTTCTAACCTAGGAAAACAGTGGAAGAATGGAAAGTTTTCTTTAAAGATGTTAGTAACCCAAGAGTTACCAAAGATGCTTTGAGCTAAATTACCAATTTTCGAAGAACTGAAATATATAATAAAATTATTAGTTTGAGGAACAGAGTATTTCAAGACCTTTCAAAGTCTGAAGGTTTGAAGTCAACTCTAATAAAATTAAAACAAAAACAAAACAAAATCCCCCAACCAAAAAACAACCCAATCAAAAAAAACAGGGAGGAGAAGACCTAAAAAACCCCTGAAGGTTAAAAGAGAAAATCAGTTCTATTTGTATCCGTAGGGCCATCAAAAGCATCCAGTGCTGATTCCTTTTCATTTTTGCAGTTGCTGATGACTTGCTATAATTTATACTTTAGTACTGGGATTCCAAGTGGCTCAGTGGGTTAAATATCTAGTGCTGTCACTGCAGTGGCTCAGGTCACTGTTATGGCATGGGTGTGATCTCTGGTCCAGGAACTTCCACATGCCACAGGTATGGCCAAAAAAAAAAAAAAAAAAGTCTAGTAGCCTCTGTTCCACTATTTTACAAATTAAACAGCTTTCCTGTTTGCCTGAACATCGGTCATATATTTTTTCCTGTTTTATCTTACTTAATCCTTCTATCCTTCTCAAGGAAATCTCTATTACTTTACAGCAGTTCCAGAGGCACGTCATTTCAGGCTTATTTAGCCCATTGCTTAAGGCCACATCTTTCTGAGGCTTCCACCCACTGCTCTGGGTATCATGAGGCCTTTCTTCCCTGGCTGGTGGGAACATGAACTATTTCCAGCCCCCTCTGAGAGCCCTGGAAACTACTGGGTCTATGCCTTCCTGTATTTTCCCTAGTCTTGGGTTGTCTGCACAAATGAGCACTCAGCCAAACACCTTAGGCCAGCAAAGATGTGAGGGGTCCTCTGCACCTCTCTAGAGCCTCTCTCCATGCTGCTGCCTTCTCTCCAGCACCCAGCACTGCAAATTCTCACCACCCTGGCTCTCCACACATCTCTGAGAAGGCTCTGTTTAGCACTCCTGCACTGCGGGGAAGGCAGCTGGCACCCTCTTAGGCCCACCACATTAGTTTCTTCTCTCACAAAACACAATCCTAAGCTGCCTGCTTTCCAATGTCCAAAACTCATTTTTAAATATATTTTGTCTATCATTAGTTACTTCAGGCAGGAGGGTGATTCTGGTCTCCGTTTTTTCATCTTGGTTGGAAGCGGAAACACCCTTGGCCCTCTTCGAATAACTCAAATCCAAGGGACCTCTGAAATAGTGCTCACTGTGCACTGGTTTTGCAAAAAAAACATTAATTTGCAGTGCAATTGTATATAGTTGCTAATCAATTATAAACAGCTCAACTAGGTTAAACTATACCATACACTCAAAAGTTGTGTTTAGGGAGCTCCCATCATGGCTCAGTGGTTTACAAATCCAACTAGGAACCATGAGGTTGCGAGTTCAATCCCTGGCCTTGCTCAGTGGGTTAAGGATCCAGTGTTGCCATAAGCTGTGGTGTAGGTCGCAAATGTGGCTCGGATCCTGCATTGCTGTGGCTCTGGCGTAGGTCAGAGGCTGCAGCTCCGATTAGACCCCTAGCCTGGGCACCTCCATATGCCACAGGTGCAGCCCTTGAAAAGACAAAAAGACAAAAAGACAAAAAAAAAAAAAAAGTTGTGTTTAAATTCTGACTTTGTTCATTGCCTACTGTATGAGCCATTTCGAGTTTCAATTTTATTTTCCATAAAATAAGGATTACTATATCTTTCTTAAGATGCTGTGAATATGAAGAGAGATTGTGTGTGTATGCCTAGCACAATCTTGGGTATACAGGTATTAAATAAATGCTTGTTTTTTTCATTTGCAAACCAATACTTGCAATCTTTTTGTTTCTTTCCCTTCTAAATCTGTATTCACTTCATTTTTCCATTATTTTTTAAAAAGTATTTGTAAAGTAATCCCTTCTTTATCAGCAGAACAGTCCTGCCAGTAGTTAGTAATGACTGAGCTTCTCAAGAAGACTTATGAAACATTATCTCCATCCACAACTGAATTTATTTCATGTGCCTGGCTGTAGGGTCAGGAGAAAAAGGGTTTGAATAGTAATCCTATCATTTCACTGCACAATCATTTATTACTTCATTTAATTACCTGTTGCTAATGATAGCTGTTTTTCTATTCTAGAGTTTGCTTTTATCCCCAAAAGTCCCTCAAAATGACTCAACCGTTTAGGATCAATCATATACTCACTACTTAAAAGTTAGAACAGCAATGGCCTATTACACTTTAGGAAGAATCACCACAAAGAGTCTGACATAAAGACTATTCTCCTTCATTTAAAAAAGAAGTCATTTCACACAAGAGACTGGGTTCTGAGGTGGACCGAGGAGTTTTAGGGTCACTACTTTCCTTCTAGCTTCCAGATATACAGTGATCTGTTAAAATCTACATGCATTTTTGGGGGAGAGAATTTGTGAAGACTGCATTAAGTGCCTGGGAGATTAGAAGTGTGATATAATCCTTCCCACACTCTCAAAGAACCAGCACTCCAACTTGCATCAGAATAGTCTTGGATGCTTATGAAAAGGCAAATTCCTTGGTCCACCCTCAAAATGTCTGAGTTGGTAAATTCCATGAGAAGGGTAACAAATCTGTATACTTCTGTAACAATCTGTACAATCTGTATTATCAGTTTACCCTCCAGCTCATTCTAAGAGGCCCTGTGCCCACACTTAAAGAAGTACATACAGTCAATATGATTAGATTCTACATGTTAATCAGGATAGAGGAATTTGAGACTGAAAAAGTAAAATTTACATGGGGAAAAACAGAGATGGAACCAACCCCAAGTCTATGAGTGAACCTACGAAATCTACGTAAATATTTTTATGTTCATGAATAATATAACTAAATCAGATAAGCTTAATCCATACCATTTGCACTGTTCCAAATACTCTACAACTCATACAATCCCCATAACAACACTAATAGGTGAATGCTACCATTCCTGTTTTATTTATTTATTTATTTAGCCTTTTTAGGGCCACACCTGCGGAGGTTCCCAGGCTAGGGGTCCAATGGGAGCTGTAGCCACTGGCCTACACCACAGGCACAACAATGTCAGATCCAAGCTGTGTCTGTGACCTACACCACAGCTCTCGGAAACACTGGATCCTAAACCCACTGAGCGAAGCCAGGGATCGAACTGTGTCCTCGTGTTTATCAGTCAGAATCATTTCCACTGAGCCACGACTGGAACTCCTATTCCCGTTTTTAAAAATAGCTTATTTTTAAGGGTAGCTTTAGGTCCATAGTTCATGGCAAAACTGAGTGGAAGGTACAAATATTTCCCATATACCCCCACATGTATAGCTGCTCCTATTATCAATATCCCTACCAAAGTGATACATTTGTTACAACAAATGAACCTACACTGACATATCATAATTACCCAGAGTCCACAGCTTATTTCTGGGTTCATTCTTGGTACCTAAGATAAGCTATGGTACCAAGTTTATCTTGGACACTCTCTGGATCTGGACAAATGTATGACATATACCTATCATTACAGTATCATACAGAGTATTTTCACTGTCCTAAAAATCCTCTGTGCTCTGCTGAGTTATGTTCCCACCCACCCACTCATCTTTTTATTTTCTCTTTTCTAGAATGTCACATAGTTGGAATCGTACATTATGTAGCCCTTTCAGATTGGCTACTTTCACTTAGTAATGTGCAGTTAAAGTCCTCCATGTCTGTTCATGGTTTGATAGATCATTTCTTTTTAGTGCTGAGTAATATTCCATTCTCTGGATGCACCACAGTTTATTCTCTCACCTACTGAAGGGCAACTTGGTTGCCTCTAAGCTGTTTTGTGTTTTTTTTTTTTTGTTTTGTTTTTTGTTTTTTGTCTTTTTGTCTTTTTAGGGCTGCAATCACAGCATATGGAGATTCCCAGGCTAGGGGCTGAATTGGAGCTACAGTGCTAGCGTATACCACAGGCACAGCAACGCCAGATCTGAGCTGTGTATGAGAACTACACCACAGCTCATGGCAACGCCAGATCCTTAACACACTGAGCAAGGCCAGAGATCGAAACCACAACCTCATGGTTCCTAGTCGGATTCATTTCCACTGTGCCACGATAGGAACTCCCTGCTTCTAAATTTTGATCATTACAAATAAAGCTGCTATAAATATCTGTGTGCATAAGTTTTTCAGCTCCTGCAGGTAAACATGGAGGAGCATGATTGCTGGATGGTGTGGTAAGAACATGTTTCATTTGTACCTTATACCTATTTTACAGATTAGGAAACTAAAGCTAAGAAAAGTCAAGTAATTTGCCTAAAGTCACAGCTATTACTTGAACTGGGATTTGAGCTGGGATTTGAATTTACACAGTTCAACTCTAGAGTTTGTACTCTCAACTATTATACATACAGCTTAACAATGAAGACCTCACACTAAGTAAACAGAACATCATCATTACTCATCAACATTATGCATCATAACTCCGTTAGTTACACTGGATTCTGTACCATTTATAATTAATTCTTTCATTTTCAAGAAACTTTTCAGATTCTCTTTCCACAGCAAGATTTTCCAAATTTGTTTGCTTCTGTGCAATTTGCTGATCCTTCATCCAAATCTTCATTCACTGCTGCCCCAAAGACAAATATCAAGAACACAGCCCTTTTATACATTTTTGGCTCCTCCTCCCAACAGAAACAGAAATGTGGCTGGTCTAAACATAAGGTTATAAAATCCAAACATATTTTCAAAAGAGTTGTTAGCACTTACTAGCTTTGTGATCTTAAGCACACTGAGACTCATTTTCTGCTCTGCAGTAGTTATTAAAGACTGCCTGACAGTGAGTACACAGACCTAATTCCATGCCTGATCCATAATTCAATCTGTTTGCAATACAGTAGCCAGAGTGATCTGGTTAACTTCAGATGGCTCATATCACCCTTCTCTTCAAAACCCTTCTAGCCACCCTGTTTACAATTTAAACCAGCCCCCCCCCCCCCATTTCACTTTTCTCCTCAGGACTTACGGAAAAAAATACATCTAGCACATTTCATAATTTACTTATTTATCAGCTGCCTTTCCCTACTGAAATGTAAGCTTCAGGAAGGCATATATTTTTGTCTGCTTTGTCAACTAACTGCTGTGTCTCCAAAGCCCAGAACAGGGCCTGACATGCAGTAGGTGCTCAAAGATCTGCTGAAGAAATACATGAATATATGTCAATAAGAAGCAGCTGCCGCCAAACCACCATCATTTAATCTCTCTAAACCTCAGCCTTTTCATCTGTAAAGGAGGAATGGTACTTATCTCAATGTTACTGCTAAGAGCCTATCAATTATATGACAGTACCACTACACAAAAGCTAGGAACGGCATTCTCCTTACCTTAGTTTTCCTGATCACAATTATATCTTCAACTTCTTGCTGCTCTTTAACCTGACAGATCTGTGTTCCTTTTAATTCCCTGAGGGTGTAGGTGTTTTTCCTTCAGCCAAATATGCATGATGACAATAAATTCAACCCTCAATCCACATTTTCTCTCCTTTGGGAGCCTTCCCTAATACCAATAACACATTTTATCCATATCCCTCATCATGAATGGCTGACTGAAGATTTATCTATTGGCTCAAATGCTATAAAACATAGTTTCCTAATACAATGGTAGTATATTGTCCTTAAAAGATTTAAAGCATTCTTTATGACTTCTTATGTAGTAAAACAAAACAAAGACAGATGTCTTTGAAGGTGTTAAGCCCTCACTTCTGAATCTGCAACCTCAAAAAAATTTAAAAAACCCACAGAACTATATAAAATCCGTTTTCTCCTCAAATCACCTCCAAAGCGCAGGTGACATTTAAAAACTTTTTTTTTTTTTTTTTTTTTTTTTTAAATTTCAAACACCTACAGCCTTTCTAGCTAGGTAAGTCCTCAGGGAAAGAAAGAGCTAAGAACTGACTGCTTTGAAAATACGTTATGTCTGGCAGATTGCTATGAACTTCCCTGGCTTCTGTGATCTCGGGCCTTAAATACACCTTAGGGAGGGTCCTGGCTCTCAGGAGACTCATCACAGATCAAGGAAAAACAACACTACAGCAGGATTCTTACTATTTCATCATTTAAAGAAACATGCTATTTGGTTCAGACTCTTCAGAAAATATATTATGATAAAGCAGATGGGTAAAGTATTAGCAATAGGTGAAGCTAGTCTTCACAAGCAAAGTTTCCAAACTCCCTAGCCTTTTCTCACAAACAACCATGCCTGTCTGGTTACTTCTACAAGTTTGAACCAACCCTCACATGAACATCACTACCACAGACACTTCTAAACTCATAAAGAGGTCAACAATTCCCAATTCAATGTTCATCAGAATCACTTTCAGGGCTTTCTTAAAAACCCAGACCGCTGGGTCCCACCCCAAGAATTCCACCCAGTAGGTCTAGGTGGAGCTGAGAATCTGCATTTTTAACTATTTTCTATGATGCTGAATGCTTTGAGAACCACTACATTAGGTAAGCAATTTGTATTTACCTAACAGCAGGTATTCTACACATTACTGTGACGGTATATCTCCTACGTTCTGCTTAGCTGTGAGCCAATAAAGCTTGCGTTTTATAGCACCTGAGACAATCTTCACCATGTCTTGAAATACTTTAAGAAGTCCTATTGGAATTTCCGTCCTGGCTCAGCAGAAACTAATCTGACTAGTATCCATGAGGATGTGGGTTTGATCCCTGGCCTGGCTCAGTGGGTTAAGGATCCAGCATTACCGTGAGCTGTGGTGTAGGTGGCAGATATGGTTCAGATCCCACGTTGCTGTGGCTGTGCTGTAGGCCAGCAGCTGTAGCTCCGATTTGACCCCTAGGCTAGGAACCTCCATATGCTGCAGGTGTGGCCCTAAAAAGACAAAAAGACAGAAAAAACAAAAAGTCCTATATCATAAACCAGATCTAGGAATAGCCTCATATTCCTGAGTGAGACCTGGATACAAGTGTTCCTACCAAAATTCTATTTTAAACCAAACACATCATCTAGAATCTGAGCATAAGTGGTATCAGCAAGAAGACTGCTATCTCCATAGCAGCCTCTTTTTAGTCAAGCACCCCATACCATATCATTTTGGACACCATAATTTAGATTCCTAACTAAGAGAAGTTTATTATCTGAATATCCTTTATAGTAAGTATATAACTGTGGATATATATATATATATATATATATACACACACACACACACACACATATAATTACATTCACCTTTAAATACATAGTGATATATTGGAGTTCCCGTCGTGGCGCAGTGGTTAACGAATCCGACTAGGAACCATGAGGTTGCGGGTTCGGTCCCTGCCCTTGCTCAGTGGGTTAACGATCCGGCGTTGCCGTGAGCTGTGGTGTAGGTTGCAGACACGGCTCGGATCCCGCGTTGCTGTGGCTCTGGCGTAGGCCGGTGGCTACAGCTCCAATTAGACCCCTAGCCTGGGAACCTCCATATGCCGCGGGAGCGGCCCAAGAAATAGCAACAACAACAACAACAACAAAAGACAAAAAGACAAAAAAAAAAAAAAAAAAAAAAAAAAAATACATAGTGATATATTGCTTAGAATTTTTAAAATAAATTACAACTAGTTCAACATGAAAAGCTTAGACTACTAGGTGAAACAGAGTTTATTTATTTTACTATCTCCATTTATTTACAGACTACAAAGGATAACAAGATTTTACGCCTCAATTCCTAAACTACTTTGCAAAGAAAAAACTATTCTGTGAAACTTATTTCAAATACTTGGGTGATAAACTTGAATGACTTAAAACACAGGCAGGTGTGTAGCTCCTGGAACACCACAGACTTAGCTTACCTTCTATAGCAAGATACAGATAATGCCTGATTTAAGTAGTGGATTGAATTAATAAACCAGCTTCCCCTTCCACCTAAGGTGCTGGTAAGAAGAAATTTTAAAAAAGAATTAAGCCCACAGAGCAAGGGACAAGAGAAGATTTAAATGGGTATGGGAAGATAGAAAGCAGATGGAAGTACAGAGGCAACTAAAACTGAGTGGGAGAAGTTGTAGCCCAAAACATGACCACGAAGAGGGTAACATAACAGATGGCCGTGTCTCATTGGAAAAGATGGAAGACAATGAGACGACCACCTTCAAAATGTTGAATGAAATACATGACCAACCAACAATTCTATATCCAGCTAAACTCTCCTTGAAAAATGAAGGAGAAATTAAGACATCTCCATATTTAAAACCAATCAAAAACTCCAAAAAATGACATGGGAGGATTTGTTGCTAACAGACCTGCCTTACAAGAAATACTAAAGGGAATCCCTCAGGCTGAAATAAAGTACATTACATGATAACTTGAATCCACACAAGGAAGTAAAAAGCACCCCCAAAATTGAACTAAATATGAATTATGAAAAACACATAAATGCAATTCTTTAAATATAACTCTTTCCTTGATCTGTTTAAAAGACACTTGTATGACACAATAATTATAAAAATGAGTTGATAAGCATGTAGTGAATAAAAGTATACCTTGGTTACAATAATAGTACATAAAAGAGAGATGGAAATGGAGATATACTGGAGAAAAGTTTTTGTATACTACTGATATTAAACTACAATTAATCTAAATGGGACTGTTTTAAGATGCTAGTTGTAATGCTAGGCTAAGTGCTAAGAAAGTAACTAAAAATAGAAGAAGAAAAAAGGAAATTGGAAGAGCATAATAAAAAATATCTAAACAAAGGAAGGCAAGAATCAAAGAATAAAGGAATGCAAAAGATGTAGGACATATAAAAATAAGAAAAAGAGAAGTTACTGTTGTGGATCGGTGGGTTAAGAACCCCACATATCATCCATGAGGATGTGGTTTGATCCCTGGCCTTGGCGCTCGGTGGATTAAGGATCTGCTGCTGCCACAAGATGCAGTGATCACAGGTGTGGCTCAGATCCAGTGTTGTCATGGCTGTGGTATAGACCACAGCTGCAGGTCTGATTTACCCCTAGCTCAGGAACTTCCATATGTCAGGTTTGGGGAAGGAAGGAAGGAAGGAAGGAAGGAGGGAGGGAAGGTATAAATCTTAATTTTTATCAGTAATTTTATTACATGTAAATGGATTACATACCCCAATCAAAAGTCAAGAGATTGGCAGAATGGACTTAAAAATTATCCATCTAAATACACACACACACACACACACACACACACACACACACACACACACACACACATATGAGCTGCATGAGGAAAACTACAAAACTCTAACAAACAAAATCAAAGGAGAACTGAATAAATGGAAAAATATTTCATGTTCACTGATAGAAAGATTCAATATTGTCAAGATGTCAGTTCTTTCCAAATTAATCTATATATTCAAGGCAATCTCAACCAAAATATCCTAGAGAGTTATTTTATGAGCATCAATAAGCTGATTCTAAAGTTAACAGGGGGTGGGTAAAGACCTAGAATAGCCAACACAGGACTGGAAGAGAAGAACAAGCTGGAGAACTGACACTACCTGACCTTAAGATTTACTGCGAGGATACTAATTAGGACAATGGGGTACTGGCAAAAGCATAGGCATACAGATCAATGGACCAAATAGAGAACTCAGAAATAGACCCACATAAATACAGTGAACTGGTCTTTGACAAAGAAGTAGAAGTTATACAATGGAGTAAAACATTCTCTTCAACAAATGGTGCTTGAACAGGACATCCACATGCCAAAAAAAAAAAAAAAAAAAGACTCTAAGATGCAGACCTTAGACTCATCACAAAAATTAACTCAAAATTGACACTAAGTCCAAATATAAAATGCAAAACTATAAAACTTCTAGAATATAGAAGAAAAACTTGGGTATGATAATGCCTTTTGAGATACAACACCAAAAGCACAACCATGAAAAAAAAAAAAAAAACCTAGTAAGCTGGACTTAATGAAAATTAAAAACTTATACTCTGTGAACGATAATGTCAAAAGAAAAAGAAGACAAACCACAGACTGAGAAAAAAACATTTGCACAAGAGACATCTGGTAATGGACAGCTACTGAAGACATAAAAACAACACTTAAGATTCAACAATAAGAGAAAAAAACAACCTAAAAAATGGGCGAAAAAACTTAACAGAGACTTCACCAAAGAAAACATACAGCACCTAAGCATATGAAAAAGGGGATCCTCATCATATGTCATCAGGGAAATGCAAATTAAAACAACAAGGAGATGTCATTAGACACCTGATAGGAAAGCCAAAATCTGGAACACTATAACACCAAATGCTGGCAGCAATGTGGAGCAACAGGAACTCTTGCACATTGCCAGTAGGAATGCAAAATAATACAGTTGCTTTGGAAGAGTTTTGTGATTTCTTATAAAACTAAATATAGCAAAAAGACAAAAAAAAAAAAAAAAAACTAAATATGCTGTTACTACACAATACAGCAATTGTGCTTAGTTTTTTTCCAAAGGAGTTAAAACCTATGTCCACACAAAAACCTGCACACAGATTTTATAGCTGCTTTATTTATTAAACTTGTAAGCCACAGGATGCCCTTTAATAAGTGAATGAATAAATAAACTGCAGTACATCCAGATAATGGAATACTATTCAGCACTAAAAAGGTATGAGCCATCAAGCCATGAAAAGACCTTAAGGAATCTTAAATGCATATCACTAAGTGAAAGAAGTCAGTCTGAAAGGGCTACATACTGTATGATTCTAACCATATGACATTCTGGAAAAAGCAAAACTATGAAGACAATAAAAAGATCAGTGGTTGCTGGGGATGGGTCGGCAAGGAGGTTAGGAGGAATGTATAGGCTGAGCAAGAGGATTTTTAGGGCAGTGAAAATACTCTGTGGTATTATAACTATGTTATTATACATTCGTCCAAATCCATAAAGTATACAACATCAAGAATGAACCCTAGAATTCCTTGTGGCACAGTGGGTTAAGAATCTGGTGTTGTCACTGCAGCAGCCCAGGTCCCTGCTGTGATGCAGGTCAATCCCTGGCCCAGGAACTTCCATATGCCATGGGGCACAGCCAAAATTAATGCTGACTATGATGTATCAATGTAGATTTACCGATTATAACAAATGTACCACTGTGGTGTATAATGTTGCTAATGGGTGATGCATGTGTGGGGGCAGCGAATCCATGGGAATCTCTGTACTTTCTTCCAATTTTGTTGTAAACTTAAACCTGATCTAAAAAAAGCAGTCTTAAAAAATATGAATCCAGAAAATATAGAACAAAAAAGTATGAACTGGATTCCATCCAAAAGAAAAAAAAAAAAAATCCAACTATATGCTATCTGCAAAACACTTTAGATTCCACGACACAAACAGGCTGAAAACAAAAGGATGGAAGTAGTAGCCAAAATAGAACTGAGATGGCTATATTAACATCACACAAAATTCTGTAAGGCAAAAACTGTTCCTAGAGATAAAAGAAAGATATTAATAGGAGAACTGATTCATCAAGACTATAGAGTAACTCTAAGTATACTTGCACTTAAAAAGAGCCCCAAAATACATGAAGTAAAACCGAAAACCTGAAGGGAGAAACAGACAATTTAACAAAAATATTTGGAGACTTCAATACTTCACTTATAAAAATAGATGGAAAGCAGAATTTCCTAGTGGCCTAGCCAGTTAAGGATCTGACATTGTCACTGCTATGGCCTGGGTCACTGCTATGGCATGGGATCAGTCCCTTGGCAGGGAACTTCCACATGCTGCAGGCACCGCCAAAAAATAAAAATAAAAAAGACTGAAAGCAAGGCAGAAGGTCAACAAAACACAGAAGACTTGAAGAATACCATAAACCACCTTGTTCTACCAGGTATTTACAGAACACTCTAGGTCCAAAAAAAACAGAATGCATGTTCTTCTCAAATGCACATGAAACATTTTCCATGATAGACCATGTGTTAGGTGATAAAGCAAACCTCTTGGGATTTCCTGTTGTGGCTCAGTGGAAACAAATCTGACTGGCATCCATGAGGATGTAGGTTCAACCCCTGGCCTCGCTCAGTGGGTTAAGAATACCGTGATGTCGTGAGCTCTAGTGTAGGTCACGGACATGGCTCAGATCCCAGGTTGCTGTGGCTGCAGTGTAGGCCAGTGGTTACAACTCTGATTCGACCCCTAGCCTGTGGACCTCCATATGCCATGGGTGCGGCCCTAACAAAACAAAACAAAAGACCTCAATAAATTAAAAAAATAATTAACTCATGTAAAGTATGTTCTTTGACCACAATGAAATTAAATCTGAAATCAATAACAGAAAAACATGTGGAAAAATTACAAATACAAAAAAGTTAAGCAACATTGCTTAAATAACCAATGGGTCAAGGAAGAAAACACAATGGAAAACATAAAGTACTTTGGGATGAAATGAAAAAGACACTAAAAAATATCAAAACTTATGTTACACAGTTATCACTTAAAGAGAAATTTACAGCTGCAAACGCATATATTAAAAAAAGGAGAAAGAACTCAAATCAACAATCTTCCACCTTAAGTTACTGGAAAAAGATGAGAAGGATAAACCCAAAGCAAGCAGAAGGTAGGAAATGAGAAAGATTAGAGCAGAAAAAATGAAATAAAAGAAAAATCACAGAGAGAATCAATGAGCCCAAAAGTTGGTTCTTTAAAAAAAAAAATCAACAAAATAGACAAACTTTGTACCCCCAAAAAAAGAGAAGACTCAAATTACTAAATTAGTAATAAAAGATGGAATATTATATATCACATACTACATATTACATGTACTATATGGTATGTATTATATATAAGAAACTTCATAAAAATAAAAAAAGTTATAAGAGACTATTAGAGGAGTTCCATCGGGGCGCAGCAGAAATGAATCTGACTAGAACCATGAGGTTGCAGGTTTGATCCCCAGCCTTGCTCAGTGGGTTAAGGATCTGGAGTTGCCGTGAGCTATGGCGTAGGTCGCAGACGCGGCTTGGATTCAGCATTGCTGTGGCTGTGGTGTAGGCTGACAGCTACAGGTCCAACTGGACCCCTAGCCTGGGAACCTCCATATGCCCGGGAGTATAGCCCCCCCCAAAAAAATCTCTTCAAGAAAATATTAGAAAGAAAAGTACGCCAACAAATAAGTAAGAAAGGTGAAAAAATTGCTATAAAGACACAAACTACCAAGAATATCTTTGAAAAGAAACAGAAAATCTGGGGAAATGACACCAGCAGCACAGTAAAATGAGACACTCCTTTTGTTATCTCCACTTCTATCTACATCCACTAAAACATCCATAACTTAACAAGTGCCCTTCTGCCCAACTCAGTGGGATGCTAGAGAATACCACACACCCATAAACCAAAAGGTGGGTAGACTGTAATACACAGAGGAGGCAGAACTGAGGGAACACTGACGGAAGTGCCTATGGCTGCAGCAGCTAAGCCCACAGCCCCAGCAAACCCGGTAGCAGCAAAGAAGGTGGTACACACAACTCTGGCCTCTGAGCAATAGTGGCACCCATGGCAGCAGTGCTACTGGGACCCAGAACCCCATCCTCTCAGTCACTGAGGTGCCCACAACTCTGGCCCACTGCCACCATACCTACAGCAAGAGAGCCTGCAATCCTTATAACACCAGACACAGCAGAGGTGTCCACATGACCCTGACTCCTCACCCTACCCCTGGTGATGGAGCATTTGACTCTGGGAATTCTGGATGCAGCAGAGAAGCCCACCATCCCAGTGCCCCAGAAGCGGATGCTACTGATCCTGAAGACACAAGAAGGGATAATGAAGGCATGGGGCAACACCTGACAGAGGCATGGGGTAGAAAAGTGCCAACCCTTAAATATAACCAGTGGCAGCTCAGGTAACAGAAAGCAAAAACCCAGGCTATAGTGCCACCTACCGGAAAACAAAAGAATATCCTCTTAATTTCTTATCTGTTGAGATATTAGAACCAAGTAGAAAAAGTAGTGGCTACTTCCAATGCACTGGCAAAGGAACAACTCACAGAGCACCATAAAGAACCACAGTAACACCGTATTACAAAAAGAAAATGACAACTCCCCCCAAACCAAACTCAAAATCATGGACTACTGTCATCTAAATAATAGAGGATTCAAAATAGCTGTCATGAAGAAACTGAAGAAATTACCAAAAAACTCAGAAATACCGTTCAAGTAGCTCAGGAATAAAATTAATGAACAGAAAGAATACTTTACCAAAGAGATTAAAACTCTCAAAAAGAACCAAATTCTTGAGCTGAAGATACATGAGACAAAGTATGTATTAATTAAAGCACTGGAAAGAGAGCAGACCACATACCACAGAAATACAAAGGGTTATGGGAGAACATTATAAACAGCTGTATGAAAACAAAATGGACAACCCAGAAGAAACAGACAAGTTCTTAGATTTATATAACTTTCCAAAACTGAATCATGAAGGGTAATTTTATTTTATTTTTGTCTTTTTGCCTTTTCTAGGGCTGCTCCCGCGGCACATGGAGGTTCCCAGGCTAGGGGTCTAATCAAAGCTGTAGCTGCCGGCCTATGCCAGAGCCACAGCAACCCTGGGATCCGAGCCACATCTGCAACCTACACCACAGCTCACGGCAACACCAGATCCTTAACCCACTGATCAACCCAGGGATCCTTAACCCACTGATCCTTAACCCACCGGATCCTTAACCCACTGATCAACCCAGGGATCCTTAACCCACCGGATCCTTAACCCACTGATCAACCCAGGGATCAAACCCACAACTTCATGGTTCCCAGTCGGATTCGCTAACCACTGAGCCACTACAGGAACTCCTGAAACAGTAATTTAAAAACCGCCCCCAAATCAAAAGTCCAGGACCAGACAGCTTGACATGTGAATTCTATCAAACATTCAAAGATTCAATACCTATCCTTACCAAACTCTTCCAAAAAACTGAAGAAGGAATACTTTCCAACTCATTTCATGAGGCCAATATCATCCTGATACCCAAACCAGACAAAGACAACACACAAAAAAAGAAAATTCAGGAGTTCCTGTTGTGGCGCAGTGGTTAACAAATCCGACTAGGGACCATGAGGTTGCGGGTTCAGTCCCTGCCCTTGCTCAGTGGGTTAGCGATCTGGCGTTGCCGTGAACTGTGGTGTAGGTTGCAGACGCGGCTCGGATCCCGTGTTGCTGTGGCTCTGGCATAGGCTGGTGGCTACAGCTCCAATTAGACCCCTAGCCTGGGAACCTCCATGTGCCACGAGAGCAGCCCAAGAAATAGCAAAAAAACAAAAAAACAAAAAACAAAAAAAAGAAAGAAAGAAAATTCAGCCAATACTTCTGATAAACAAAGATGCAAACATCCTCAACAAAATATTAGCAAACTGAATACAGCAATATGTTTAAAGGATAACACACCATGATTAAGTGGTTCCACATCCTCAAATCAATCACCATGATATATCACATTAACAAAATGGATAAAAGAAAACATGATCAGTTCCCATCATGTTTCAGTGAAAACAAATCTGACTAGCATCCATGAGGACGTGGGTCTGATCCTTAGCCTCGTTTAGTGGGTTAAGGATTTGGCACTGCTGTAAGCTGTGGTGTAGGTCACAGATACAGTTCAAATATGGAGTTGCAATGGCTGTGGCATAGGCCAGAGGCTACAGCTCTGACTCAACACCTAGCCTGGTCTCCATATGCCACGGGTGCAGCCCTAAAAAAAAAAAAAAAAAAAGACAAATAAAACAAAACAACAACAAAAAAAGCTCTATGGTCTCTGAAAAAGTGTATAGTCAAGCACTGGCTTGTTCTAGAGTGGTGCATTTAAAAAAAAGGAGAGAAAATACAACCACATCTCAGTAGATGCAGAAAAAGCACCGATAAGATTCTAACACCTATCTGTGACAAAAACTCAACAAAGTATGTATAGAAGGATCATACCGCAACATAATAAAAACCATATATGACAAATCCACAGCTAACATCACACTCAATGGTGAAAAACTGAAAGCTATCCCATTAAAACTGGGACCAGGACAAAGATGCCCAGTCTTGCCACTCTTCTTCATCATAATATTGAAAGCCCTAGGCAGAGCAATTAGATAAGAAAAAGAAATAAAATGTATCCAAGTTGGAAAACAATTAGTAAAGTTATTATTTGCAAATGACAGGATTTTATATATTAAAAACCCTAAAGACACCACCAAAAAACAGAAATAATTAACACAGAAAAGTTACAAAATACAAAAATCAACAATCTGTGGCGTTTTTAATATACTAACAATAAGTAGCAGAAAGAGAAATCAAGAAAACACCCCCCTTTATAATCACAACAAAAAGAATAAAAAACCTAGGAATAAATTTAACCAAGCAGGTGAAAGACCTGTACACTGGAAACTATAACATACTGTTGAAAGTGAAGAAAAGACAAATAAACGGAAAAATAGTCTGTGTCATGAATTGGAAAAATTAACATTGGTCAAATGCCCCTATTACTTACAGCAATCTCCAGGGTTAATGCAATCCCTAGCAAAAATCCCAAGGACATTTTTCACAGAAACAGAACAAAAACTTCTAACTAAAACATATATGGAAACACAAAAGACCTATGAATAGCCAAAAGAAGCCTAAGAAAAAAAGAACAAAGCTGGATATACCCCTGATTTCAAATATTACAAAGTCAAAATAACAAAAGAACATATTATTGGCAGAAGAAGTTAACACAGGTCCGTGGAAGAGAACTGAGAGCAAGAAATAAACCCATACATATATAGACAACTAATTTATAACAAAGGAGCAAAGGACATGTAGTGGAGAAAGGGCCTAATATTATTTATTTTTAAAAATTTTTTTAAATTACGCAAATGAATTTATCACATCTGTAGTTATATAATGATCATAACAATCCAATTTTACAGGATTTCCATCCAATAACCCAAGCACAGCCCCCCACCCCCAAACTGTCTCCTCTGGAGACCGTAAGTTTTTCAATATCTGTGAGTCAGCATCTGTTCTGCAAAGAAGTTCAGTCTGTCCTTTTTTCAAATTCCACATGTCAGTGAAAGCATTCGATGTTGGTGTCTCATTGTATGGCTGACTTCACTTAGTATGATAATTTCTAGGTCCATTCATGTTGCTACAAATGCTGGTATTTCATTCATTTTAATGGCTGAGTAATATTCCATGGTGTACAACATCTTCTTGATCCACTCCTCTGTCGACGGACACTTAGGCTGTTTCCATGTCTTGGCTATTGCAGATAGTGCTGCAATGAACACTGGAGTACGTGTGGCTTTTCGAGTTATGGTTTTCTCTGGATAGATGCCCAGGAGTGGGGGGGGGGCTAATATTTTTAATAGATGGTGATGGAAAACTGGTCACATGCAAAAAAAAAAAAAAGAAAGAAAGAAAAGAAAAAAAACTGTACCACTATTTCACATCACAGACAAAAATCAACTCAAGCAGATTAAAAATTTGAATGCTAAGACCTGAAACCATAAAACTCCTAGAAGAAAACACAGGCAATATGCTCTTTGATATTGGTCTTAGTATCTTTCTAGGTATGTATCCAGCAAGGGAAACAAAAGCAAAAATAAACAGGACTCCATCAAACTAAAAAGCTCCTGCACAGCAAAGGAAAATGGTAACAAAACAAAATGACAACTTTCCAAATGGGAGAAGATTTGTAAGAGAAGGAAGAAGGGAGGGAGAAGGAAGGAAGGGAGAAGAAGAAGGGAGAAGATGTAAGTCATACATCCAATAAGGGATTAATATCCAAAATATATAAAGAACTGATACAACTCAACAACAAAAAACCAAATGACCCTATTTATTCATTTATTTATCTTCATTATTATTCATTTTATTCATTATTATTATTATTATTCATTATTCACTTTATTCATTATTCATTTATTTATCTTCATTTTTGGTTGCCCCATGGCATATGGAGCTCCCGGGTCAGGGATCAGATCTGAGCCACAGTCGCAACTTAAGCCGCAGCTGCGGCAACACTGGAGCCTTTAACCCACTGTGCCGGGCTGGGGATCGAACCTGTGTCCCAGCACTCCCAAGATGCTGCTGATCCTGTTGCACCACAGTGGGAGCTCCAAATGACCCTATTTTAAAATGAGCAAACAAGCTTCCAAAAGAAGACAGACAGACAGCCAACAGGCACATGGAAAGACATTAACAGCAGTAATTATTAGGGAAATGCAAATCAAAACCACAGTGACTTGGAGTTCCCATCGTGGCTCAGCGGTTAACAAATCCGACAAGGAAACATGAGGTTGAGGGTTCAGTCCCTGGCCTTGCTCAGTGGGTTTAGGATCTGGCATGCATTGCGGTGAGCTGTGGTGTACGTCACAGACAGGGCTCGGATCTGGCGTTGCAGTGGTGTAGGCCAGCGGCTACAGCTCTAATTAGACCCCTAGCCTGGGAACCTCCATATGCCATGGGAGCGGCCTTAGAAAAGGCAAATAGACAATAAATAAACAAACAAACAAAATAAACCACAGTGACTTATTAACTCACACTTGTCAGACATAAGTTATTATCAAAAAGGCAAGAAATAAATTTTAACAAAGATATGGAGAAAAGGGAACCCTCATACACTACTGGTGTGGATGTAACTTGGTGTAGCCACTAGGGAAAACAGTAAGGAGATTCCTTGAAACAATTAAGAATAGAACTACCATATGATCCAGCTATCCTTCTTCTGGGTAATTATCCAAAGAATACAAAACACTCACTCTAAGAGATATAGGCACCCCTGTGGCATTATTTACAATAGTCATGATATGAATGTAATCTCATGGCCAATCACCTGATGAATGGCTATATATATACACACACACATATATACACGTGTGTTTGTATACACACACACATTAGAATATTATTCAGCCATAAAGAAAAAAAAAATTTGCATTTCCTACAAGGATGGGCCCTGAAAGTATGATTCTAAATGAAATAAAACAGATGAAGAAAGACAAATTCCATATAATTTCACTCGTGTAGAATATAAACAACAAATTAAAAAATATACATGAATAACGGAGTTCCCACTGTGGCACAATGGGATTGGCAGTGTCTTTGCAGCACCAGGATGAAGGTTCAATCCCTGGCCCAGCACAGTGGGTTAAAGGCTCGGATCTGATCCCAAGCCTGGGAACTCCATATGCTGTGGGGCGGCCAAACCAAACAAAAACAAGCACACAGATACAGAGAACAGACCAGTGGTTACCAGAAGGGAAGAGGCAGAAAAAGGCAGGAGGGTAAGAGGGGATCAACTACACGGTGACGAATGGAAACTCTCAAAAAACAAGAGTTCATTCTATAAGTATAGTATTACACTGACAATAAACTGAGAAAAACATCACAGGAAGTTTAAAGGTCAGAATCTTATGAATATGGAGGGGAAAAAAAATTCTCAAAAAATATTAGCAAACCAAATTCAACAACACATAGAAAAATATATACACCATTATCAAGTTGAATTTATCTGAGGAATGTGAGTTTTGTGTGACATTCAAAATCAATGAAATACCTCATGTGGGTGTAATAAAATAAAAAAACCCACATTATCTCAACAGAACATAAAAAGCACTTGACCAAAACCAACATCCTCTCAAGATTAAAAACACTTAATAAACTAGCATTACAAGGGATTTCCTCATACTGACAAAGGGCATCTATGAAAAACCCACAACTAACACCATAAGCAATAATGAAAGACCGAGGGCTTTCTCCTAAGATCAGGAACAAGATGAGTGGTACTCTCACCACTTCTGTTCAACAATGTAATGGGGGTTCCAGTCAGTGCAATAAGGAAGGAAAAAAAAAAAAAAAAAGGCTTCCAAATTGGAAAGGAGGAAATAAAAGAATTTCTATTTGCAGATGTGATGTCGTATTTAGAAAATTTTAAGGAATCCACACCTATCAGAATAAACAAGTTTGGCAAGTTCACAGGATACAAGATTAGTATACAAAAAATGTCTTTTTCGGGTGCTTCCACTGTGGCTCAGAGGGTTAAGAACCTGACTAGTATCCATGAAGATGTGAGTTCAATCCCTGGTCTTTCTCAGTGGGTTTGCAGATCCAGTGTTGCTGCAAGCTTGGATCCTGCATTGCTGTGGTTATATCGTATAGCCTGGCAGCTGCAGCTCCAATTTGACCCCTAGCTTGGGAACTTCCATATGCCTCAAATGTGGCCCATAAAAAGACAAAAAACAAATGAACAAAAACATGTATTTCTCTATGCTTAAACTAAATGTAAAACTTAATTCTATGAGGTCTATAAGAAAAAAAAAAATAGGAGTTCCTATTGTGGTGCAGTGGAAACAAATCCAACTAGTATCCATGAGGATGTGGATTCGATCCCTGGCCTCACTCAGTAGGTTAAGGATCCCGCATTGCTGTGAGCTGTGGTCTAGGTTGCAGACGTGGCTTGGATCCTGTGTTGCTGTGGCTGTGGTGTAGGCAGGCAGCTGCAGCTCTGATTCAGAACTTCCATATGCCGCAGGTGCGCCCCTGAAAAAAAAAAAAGTTAAAATAAAATAGGATAGAACAGAATAGAATAAAATAAATAAGAAAAAAAATATTCTTTTCAAGTTGAGGCAGTTCCCCCTCTATTTGTAACTTTCTTAGAGTTTTTAAAATAATGAGTCAGTGTTGAATTGTGTCCAATACTTTCTCTGCATCAACTGATACAACCGTGTGACTTTTGTCTCATAAACCTGTTAATTTGGTGAGTTACATTAACTAATTTTCAAATATTAAACCAGCCTTGCATCCTCTTTCAGCACTGCTTTAGGTGGCCTACAAGTTTTTGATATGTTGAAAGTTCATTCAATTCAAGGTATTTCCCCCACTGAGACAAGTATGTCTAGTCTCACCACTTTTACTCAATACAGTATGGAGACAAGATTATCTTTATACGGAGGTGACATATCCTCTATGTAGAACATCTGATGCAATTTATTTAAAAAAATCTACTAGGAGTAAGTTAAGGTTACAGTGTATATAATTAACACTCAAAAACTAATATTTTATACAATAACCATAAATTATAAAACTAAAATTAGAAAACACATTTATAACAGTATCAAAAAGTATTAAATATTTAGGGCTACATCTGACAAAAGATGTGAAAAGGCTGTATACTGAAAACTGCAGAACACTACCGAGAAAAAAAAAAAAAGAGAACTTAAAAAAATGGCAATGGAGTTCCTGTTGTGGTGCAGTGGTTAACGAGTCCGACTGGGAACCATGAGGTTGCAGGTTCCATCCCTGCCCTTGCTCAGTGGGTTAAGGATCTGGCGTTGCCCTAAGCTGTGGTGTAGGTTGCAGACGCTGCTCCCATCCCGTGTTGCTGTGGCTCTGGCGTAGGCTGGTGGCTACAGCTCTGATTCGACCCCTAGCTTGGGAACCTCCTTATGCCGCGGGATCGGCCCCATAAAAGCCAAAAAGACAAAAAAAAAAAAAAAAAAAAAAAAAAAGAAAAGAAAAGAAAAGAAAAGAAAAGAATAAAAGGCAAGATCTTGGAGTTCCCGTTCTGGCACGGCAGAAACGAATCCGACTAGGAACCACGAGGTTGCGGGTTTGATCCCTGGTTTGTAGCCACAGAGACTTGAGTTTAAATTCCAGGTCTTCAATTTAATAGCTCTGACTGCAGGAAGACCCTCGATTTTCTCATTATATAAAGTGGAATGCCAGTTTGTTTTAGAGACCAAGTAAAATTACGAGTGTATCTGTGTGATGTCACAAAACTTTTCTAATAGTTAGATGGCCTCTGACATTCTTCCAACTCAGTCTATGAACGCCAGTTTGTTTTAATCTTTTAATACATACAACTATCACGGAAATGTTTCTCTTCCCTTAAAGCAGTGTTTCTCATCTTTTTTCCCCGTTTTCCCTAGGAGCCCTTTAGACATTTTCTCAGCTTCCATTAACATTTTAACGCCACAGATAGTGGGTGCATCTGCTCATGTTCTGTGGCCCTTTGGAAAGAACAAACCTTTTGCCGCGCCCCCCCCCCCCCCAAATATGAGCACTATTACTCATGTTGAAAACGTCCATCCTACGGAGAGGTGACTTGGTCAAGAGCACTGCACAAATTAGGAGCAGAATTAGGTCCACGTCAGAGTCACAAAGTGATGGTCTGGCTCCCACTGTGTTTACTTATTTACTTCGAATTAGTTCCTAACACTTAGAAAACTGGAGCTTCTACAGGAGAATGCCCACATTCAGCTTCTAGAGATCAGGTCGGGTCCTGGGCGGGGGCCGGCGGAAGCCGAGGGCGGTCTCTCGCGCCCCTGCGCTGCAGCTCCAAAACCCAGGCCAATCCCGCTCATGGAGGTATCCTCCAACACTCACCACGTGAGGAACCGGACGTTAAGGACGCAGCTGGAGTCTCTGGCGCAGCTGTGTTAACCGCAGGTCGCGCGCCTCCAGCCCTGCTCGGCATCGGCATCCGGAGCCCTCGCAGCCGGAGAGCGGGTCAGTTTTGCAGCCTCCCCGCCGGCCCCGCCCCACTCGCCCCGGGCTGCTGGCCTGGCTGATCCCAGCCTCAACCGAACGCCAGGGCGTTCCGGAGGCTCCGCCGCCCCCACGGCAACCGCAACGCCGCAATCCCCCAGCCCGCCCGCCACTCACCGCAGCCAGGCGCTCGGAGATGAAGCGACGCTCCTCCGCTGTGCCGGCGCCCCCCGACGCCTCGCGCCGCACCAATCGCCGCTGCGCGCTTCCGCATGTGACGCGAGCTGGCCAATGGAAGCTCGAGACGGTCCGTGACGCGACTGGCTGCTCCCGGCGCTTTCAGAGCCGGCTGCGGGCGGCGGGGTGAGCTGGCTACTGCGGCGCGGGCGGACTGCTGGGCCGCTAGAGGGGGCGGGGGTCTGAGCGTGTTGGGTGGGCCCTGCCTTGGTTCTGCGTGGCTGCTTGTAACTGAAGTCCGGCTCTGACTCCAGGTGCTCTCTGCGGGCCACGCCGCAGTTCGGTAGGAGAAGGATCTCAAGACGCCCGTTAGCGATGATCCAGGCATGGAAAGCCAGTGGGTGCTGTTGCTGCAGTTGCTGTAATAACCTCTAGTCCCCCAGGATGGAGAAGGAATACTGGCGAACTGTGTAGAAAAACCTTAACATATCCACGACTCCGCTTCCTGGTAGAAAGAGCTGACGGGGAAGGTAGAAAACCCGTGCCTCACTTCCAGCTCCACGTCTCAAAATCCTCATTCACACAAGAACATAACTTAAAGGGAATATGGGAAGTGTAGTTGCCACATCCCCAGCCAAAAGGTAGATGGAATGGAACTGGTGAATACCAATTCACATTATCCACCATGTAGAGATGCCACTAAATGGCCTGGTGAAGGAGAGATAATCAGGTCTCGCTTTGATCCTCCGTCCTCCCCAGGAATAGTATGCAGAAGCTAAGGCTGCACTTGGTGCACTTCACTTTTGATCTGTTTAAATCAAAGGTGCATTATTTTAAAAAATGAATACTACATATAATACTACATATAAACCCTAATTTTAAGTAGTTTTACATCTCTTGCCAAATAATTCTGGCTTTCTAATCAAAATATTGAAGAAGGAAGGACAAAATGAAAATTAGGTATCAAATTTATTCCTGTGAGTCTGAGTAATTTTTTCTTTTTCTTTCTTTTTTTTTTTTTTTTTTTTTTTTTTGTCTTTAGGGCCTCACCCGCAGCATATGGAGGTTCCCAGGCTAGGGGTGGAATCGGAGCTGTTGCTGCGGACCTATGCCAGAGTCACGGCAATGCCAGATCCGAGCCACGCAGGTCTGCAATCTACACCGCAGGTGACCGCAACGCAGGATCCTTAACCAACTGAGCGAGGCTGGGTATCGAACCCTCAGCCTCATGGTTCCTAGTCAGATTTGTTTTGCTGCACTAAGACGGGAATTCCCTGAGTCATTCTTAAAGAATAAAATGGGGAGTTTTAGAGTAGAAGGTTTTGTGATGGTGAAAGTAAAATAGACTTCACATGCTAACATAATTTCTCTCATTTTACAGCCACCATAGGAGTAAAAGTTTCATTGTGTTCATGATAAGGAACAATATTGTTGATACAATTTTGTGGGTGATATGGACTAAAAACAGAGCTTTGTTCTTAAATTCTTGTAGGACCACTAAGAGAGCCACTTGCAAGAGAACTTTATTTTCACTAACTGATATTTCTGGCAACACTTTCAAAATGATGTTTTTTCTTAAGGAATAAAAAGGTTACAAGTTAGGTTACATTAAAATGATAGTTATTTAAGCATTTTTGTTTTTTAATACTCAGTCTTTTTTTTTACACCCCCCCCCATTTATTTGCTTCCCAGATTTGAATCTCTGAAAACTGATGTGTGATTAGACCTAGCTCAGTAGATCACTTTATGGCTCAGAGCACTAAAAAGAAAATTCTGGGAGTTCCTGCTTTGCTGCAGTGGGATCAGCAGAGTCTTTGCAGCTTCAGGACAAAGCTTCGATCCAGAGCCCAGCACAGTGGGTTAAAGGATCTGGGTGCAGTGTAGGTAGCAACTGCGACTCAGATCTAATCCCTGGCCAGGAACTCCATGTGTCACCAAAAAAGAAAGAATGAAGGAAGGAAGGGTGAAAATTTTTGATAAAAATATGAATGTTTAAGCCATATGTCTAACTTTTCACCAAATGCTTTCTTTAGTTAATACTGAAACAATTTATTCCATGGCACCATCTCCAGTTGTGTTCTCCTCAGTAATACATCTTAGCCTCTGTTTGACTGTCTCTCTGAATCCATCTACTGTAAGGGAGATAAACTGACAATTACTCTTGAACAGTAAGTGCTGCTCTTATTGAAGAACTTGTCCTGTTAGTCTAACTCAAGTATTCTGTTACTGGGTAGAATGAATGTTCTGGCATAGCAGTTATTCAAGTTGTGATTTTGTTTCCTTATAATCACTAGCAGTGTGTTTGAAATAAGCCATAATGCAAGTGTCTAAATTTAATATGAGCTATTTTTAGTAGTGCAAAAGCTCTGATTGCAGTTTTTTTTCATTTTATCCCTTAGTCTAAGACAGGCATGTTTACGCATATCTACAGATTACCTTAGTGAAAAAAATTGTTAATTATCTTTAAATAAATGAATTTCAATAATGTTCCAAGTTTCCCCCAAAAATGTTGCATCATTATGACACAAGAATGACACCACTGGAGTTCCCATTGTGGTTCAGCAGGTTAAGAATCTGACTGGTATTAGTGAGGATTTGGGTTTGATCCCTGGCCTTGCTCAGTGGGTTAAAGGATCCAGCTTTGCCACAAGCTGCGGTGTAGGTTGCAGTACCAGCTCTGGTGCTGCTGTGGCTGTGGTGTAGGCTGGCAGCTGCAGCTCTGATTTGACCCCAAGCCTGGAAACATCCCTATGCCACAGGTGCGGCCCTAAAAAGAAAAGGAGTTTCCATTGTGGCACAGAGGAAATGAATCCGATTAGTAACCATGAGGTTGCGGGTTCAATCCCTGGCCTTGCTCAGTGGTTTAAGGACCCAGCATTGCCGTGAACTGCAGTGTAGTTCAGAGACTCGGCTTGGATCCTGTGGCTGTGGCTGTGGTTGTGGCCAGCAGCTGTACCGTTTGGATCCCTAGCCTGGGAACCTCCATATGCCATGGGTGCAGCCCTAAAAAGCAAAATAAAGAAAAGAAAAAGAAAAAAAAATGACACCATCACAGATGCACTCTTCTCCCAAGGTTTTGATTTTTTTTCTTTGAAAATGGGAATACATTTATCTTTAATTATAAGATATATGTTTATCAAAAAAAAATTCAGGGATTTCCTGTTCTAGGGCAGTGTAAACGAATCCAACTAGGAACCATGAGGTTGTAGGTTCGATCCCTGGCCTCTCTAAGTGGGTTAAGGTTCAGGCATTGCCATGAGTTGTGGCGTAGGTCACAGATGTGGCTTGGAGCTCACATTGCTGTGGCTGTGGTGTAGGCCGGCAGCTGTAGCTCCGATTCGACCTCTAGCCTGGGAACTTCCATATGGCACTGGTGCAGCCCTAAAAAGCCAAAAAAAAAAAAAAAAAAAAAAAAAAAGATTTCAAGAAAGGCAGAAAAGTATGAAGAATACTTTCTATAATATATAAAAGTGGTTTATATTGTCCAAGACATTTATCTACAAATATTTATTCAAACCTGTTTAATTTTTAAAAAGATCATATTATATACTGTTTCATAACCTATGTTTTTACTAAATATAACATAGACAGCTTTGAATAACAAAATACCACAAACTTAGTGACTTGAAAATAACACACAGTTACTATCTCACCATTTTTGTTGCCATGCTGCAATCAGGTATTGGCCAGGGTTGCAGTCTCATCAGAAGCTCGACCAGGGAAGGATCTGCTTCCAAGCTCCCTCGGGTTACTGGTAGGATTCATCTCCCTGCAGCTCTAGACTGAGGTTCCCATTTTCTTGCGGACTGCCAGCAATGGGTTGCTCTCAGCTCCTAGAGGCCACTCTCAGTTCCTTACCCATGGTTCTTTCCATTGACCCACTGACAACCTGGCAACTTCTTCAAAGCCAGCAAAGGAGAGAGAATCATTATCATTTTATTGGTATCATTTTAATGTATCCGTACAGCATAATATTCCACTGTACAGATGTCACATAATTTAACTGCCCTCTATAGATATAAGGTTGTTTAAAATTTTTCTGTATTATAAACAATGCTACAAAACACCTTATGACTTCTTCAGTTATTTTCTAAGGATAATTCTCAGGAGTGGAGGAGAGTTTCCCATCGTGGTGTAGTGGAAATGAATCTGACTAGGAACCATGAGGGTTTGGGTTCGATCCCTGGCCTCGCTCAGTGGGTTAAGGATCTGGCATTGCCATGAGCTGTGGTGTAGGCTGAAGATGTGGCTCAGATCTGGCGTTGCTGTGGCTCTGGCGTAGGGCAGCAGCAACAGCTCCGATTCCACCCCTAGCCTGGGAACCTCCATATGCCGTGGGTGCGGCCCTAAAAAGACAAAAAAAAAAAAAAAAAAAACTTCTCAGGAGTGGAATTGCTAAGTCAAATGGTATGCATTTTTAAAATTATTGACATGTTGCAAAAGAGTCATCCAGAAAAATAATCCCACCACACTTCCAGTAAGAATGTGTGAGAGTTCTGGTCTATGCACATACTTGCCAACACTGGCCTTATCTATAAATTTAAGTTTTGCCAATATAATGGTGAAAAATTATATTTCATTGTTTTAATTTGTATTTCTTTGGTGAGGTCAAACATGCTTATATGTTTACTGGACATTGTACTTTGTGAAATGTCTTTTCATGACTTTTGACCATTTTGCAGTTGTGAAACTGTATGTTAAGTGCTCTTGGTGAATTGCAAATATTTTTCCTAATTTATGTTTGTTAATATTTTGGGGAATTGTTTGCCATGTAAAAGTTTTAAAGCCTTTTCAGAAACTAATTCACTTTTTTAATGCTTTTTGCCTTTGATGTCATGCTTAGAAATACCATTCCCACTTCAGAAGTGTAAACATTTTCACATATTTATAGTTCTAAAATACTTATAGGTTTTTTTTGTTTTGTTTTTTTAGGGCCGCACCTGCAGCACATGGAGGGTCCCAGGCTAGGGGTTGAATCAGAGCTGTAGCTGCCTGCCTGTGCCACAGACATAGCAATGCCAGATCCAAGTTGCATCTGTGACCTATACCACCACTCATGGTAATGCTGGATCCTTAACCCACTGAGCGAGGCCAGGGATCAAACCTGCAATCTCATGGATGCTAGTCAGATTCATTTACACTGAGCCACAATGGGAACTTTTTTCTTTTTTTGAGGTATAGTTTTATATCTCATTTAAATTTTAATTGTTCTGGAGTTACTATGTTGAAGATTGATTAATTGGTTGTTAGTAAACTAACAACCATGATAAGTGTGTGTGATTTTTTTTTTCCTTTGAGTTATTCTAGGCAGGCAACTCTAGAGCTATTTTTAAAATGACTGACTTGTTTCTGTAGATTTATGGAAAATAGAGAACAAATTAGCCCTGTGGAATCTTTTCTTCATCATGTGGTTCTCTCAGTATTTTTATTTCCAGGGTTTTTTTTCCCCCGAAATTTTATGGTGCTATGTCACTTGTGCTGTAATAACATTATATAAGAGGACATACTTAGTGGTGAAATTGACAACAGGAAATAAATTAAGAGGACCTGGGACAAGGACCAAACCGCAAAAGCCCTTAATTAAGAGTGCAGGGTGATCTTGCCACAACACAATTACTTTCAAGAGCAATAATGTTGAGGCCAAGGGCATTGAGGCTTCTGTTGAAAAAGAGGAGTTATTCATCACTACAACTGTCCTGCCCTGGTGAAATTCAGAGAAGACTGATGCAAAAAGAAATTGTGGTGCCCTGGAGGTCCCATTGTGGCTCAGTGGTAATGAACTCAACTGGTATCCATGAGGATACTGGTTCAATACCTGGCCCCACTCAGTGGGTTAAGGATCCAGTGTCGCTGTGAGCTGTGTTGTAGGTCGCAGACACAGCTCGGATCTAGCTATAGCAGCTACAGCTCTGATTCCACTCCTAGCCTGGGAACTTCCATGTGCCGAGGGTGTGGCCCTAAAAAAGAAATTTTGGTGACCAGAAAGCCTTAGCAGCTTCTGTGAGCTTTGATGTCTCTTAAATGAACTTGTGAAATGAAGAAACAAAAGCAGGTATGAGATTCAAATGCTGCAACTGTTTGCCTGTGAGTCCCAACAAAGGGCTAAGTCTGGTTCCACGTAGGTTCTCGATCCACATTAATTTCCTCTGCCTTTCCCCTGAGCCATCCTCTTTCTCGATTCCACTGCTATCACCTGGCACGGTGACTGGCATATTATTAAGCACTTAGAGTTGTTTATGGAATAAGTGATGGCATAGTTTGGAGAAGTTCACAGGAATTCAAGAGGGAGTTTAGTTACACACCAACAAATCATAGTAGCCAATTTATGAAGTGCCTATTTCTCTACTGAGTGCTTTGCACACTTAGTTCATTTAATCTTCATGATAGTCCCATGATATAAATATTATAATTCCAATTTTGCAGGTGAAGAAACAGAAGCTCGGAGAGGAGCCAAAGTTATCCTACTCAGTGGAGGGGTCAAGGTTTAAAACCCAGAGCAGGAGTTCCCATCGTGGTGCAGCAGAAACAAATCCGACTAGGAACCATGAGGTTTCGGGTTCAATCCCTGGCCTTGCTCAGTGGCTTGGGCATCTGGCATTGCTGTGGCTGTGGTGTAAGCTGGCAGCTGTAGCTCTGATTAGACCCCTAGCCTGGGAACCTCCATGTGCTGCGGGCAGGTGCGGCCCTAAAAAACCAAAAGACAAAACAAAACCAAAAAAACAACCAACCAAACAAACAAACAAAACAAAACAAAAAACCCCAGAGCATTCTGATTAGAAAGCTCAAGTGATTTTCTAGTGTTCCTTTATAGCTCTAAAAAGTTCACACATCACCATGGCAAGAAAACTCTATTCACTGTAGATGCATGTGCTCACCCCAGGCATTTCATGTGGGTGTTTTTCCTCCAAAATAGACAACACCCATACACCTAAAGATTATGCAAGACCACACTAGCCAGAGAGAGCTCATTAACATTCCAGATCCCTTCAGCTCAGCTCCCAGAAGAAAGACAACAGAGAGTCGATGTGCTGTTCACTTCCTCAGCTGCGTGGCTGTTTCTACAGACATTTAACTTGACAAGCTGGTTAGAATTCCTAGTGGCTGTGGGAGCTGACATATCCAGGTTTAGCCTGAGCCTTAACACTTGCTTATTAAATTTATTAAAGGCAGCCACGAGGCCAATAGAGTGGAAAACAGTTTACTAGAAAGTGATGTGTGGGAAATAGATCTGGGTCTAGCTCACTGTTTATTATTATTACTATTGTTCATTTGTTCATCCAGCAAATGCTATTTGAAATGTCTGTGATGCACAAGACTCTGCTCTTTTCTCTGTATTCCGCAAGAAAGGATTGCAGAGGACCATTACATGATGATTTCTTCTGCTGAAGGGGAAAACATTAATATTTGTCGTCATCATTCTTAAGCAAGTTACATCCAGGTCTGTGTGCTGCTTTCTCAGAAAATAAGCCACCCTGAAGGAAGAGAAAATTAGGTTCTGACAGAGGTGTGTGCTGACTACTTTCAGTGTTTCTTTCAGATAATAGAGAACCTTGCCCCTTGGTGCTCTCAGCTAAGAGAGTTATGATTAGATGTTGTCATAACTCAGTTTCTGTGCTAAGAAATGTTTGAGAGTGGGGAGGGATAGCTAAGCTGTCTTTGCTGCAAAAACACTGCCCTGAAGCCACCTCTGCTGTGTCTCCCTCCTTCTGAGTTAAACCCCGACTTGACCAGATGAACCATGTCAACTTGGGGATCCAGGACTGTTTGGTTATTTGAAGAAATCCTAGCTGTAGCCAAAGGCTAGAGTGGCCCAGATACATCCAAATACAGTTTAGCAGAGTTCCCATTGTGGCTCAGTAGTAACAAACCTGACATATATCCACAAGGATTTGGGTTTGATCCCTGGCCTCGAAGGATCCGGTGTTGCTGCGAGCTGCAGTGTAGGTCAAAGATGCAGCTTGAAGTCCACATTGCCATGGCTATGGTGCAGGCCAGCAGCTGCAGCTACGATTTGACCTCTAGCCTGGGAACTTCCACATGCCGTGGGTGCACCTCCCCAAAAAAAATTTAAAAAAAAATTACGGTGTAGAAATTTGTCCTGGGTGGGAAGAAAAGGCTGTTTGAAATCCTGTAATTCCTGTCAGTTTCTTGACACCCTCAACTTCCATGTCCTTGTGGCTAAGAGTAAGGCTCACACTGCAGAGGAGGAAGCCCTGTTTTTGGCAGGTCTGAAGAGACACATGTTTTCCTCTGTTAGGAATTTCCAGTCTAGTGATGCCACACATTTGTACATATTACTTTGACTAGACCCTGCTAGGTTATGCGTTGAAGCCACTTTCATATCCATATTCTCATTAACCCTTACAAAAACATTGTGGACTATTTATTATTTTCATCCTACCAATGAAGAAACATTGGCTCAATCAAATGTAATATGTCCAACCACAGAGATGGGAGATTTTAGACTTAGACCTAACTTCTTGCATTTACTGAGAATTGTGCCACCTTGTGGTATATAATTATCAATGCACATGCTATGTGTCATGTTTTCTTGGAGTGATGAGCCTGGTATTAAAGTCATGCCTATGATTCCCATACTTCTGTGTGTAGATGGGATTCTAACTTGTTTCCCAAGGGTTCCTGCACACCTTCCGTATACACCTCCTGATTAATCCTTGGGAATGAATCTGATGGGTTTTCCTGCCATAATTAAGCTATATTACCTGGAATAGTTGATGTAAAGAAAGAGAAGATCATGGTAGACCTAATATAATTGCATGAAACCTTTAAAAGCTGAGGATTTTCTGTAGCTGGTAGTATCAGTGAAGTCAGAGACATGAAGTATGGGAAGGATTTGAGGCACTACTGTTGACTTGATGATGGAGACCAAGTGGAAAGGATTTGAGAGGCTTCTAGGAGCTGAGAGTCAATGGACAACAAGGAAGCTGGGCTGTCAATCCTGCAACTGAGGGCCGCTGAGTCCTGCCAATAAGGATGAGCTTGAGGGAATTCCCTGGTGGCTCAATGGGTTAAGGTTAAGGATCCAGCTCTGTCAATGCTGTGGCATGGGTTTGATCCTTGGCCTGGGAATTTCTGTGGATGTACCCACTCCTAAAAAAAAAAAAAAAAGGGTGAGCTTGGAGTGGGTCCTTCCCCAAAGCCTCCATATGGGAACTCAGTCCACTGATGCCTTAATTTCAACCTCATGAGAATGCTGTACATGCAGAAGGCAAGTGTCAAATTTTAGACTTGGACCAAACTTCTTGCTTTTACTGAAAATTGTGCCACCTTGTGGCATATAAGTATCAATGCACATAATGTGAGTCGTTTTCTTGGAATCCAAGTATTTTGAGCTGGAAGGTCCTTGCTTTAGAAAACAACTATTCCATAGGTTCCTAACATTATGGAGAAGGAGACACATGATTATCTGCCTCTCCCTTTGGGTCATGTTTTGAATGGTTTTTGTCAAACAAAAATACACTTTTTCCTTTTTTCCTCCCTCTGTTAACTGAAAAAACCTCATTACATTATTAGGTTGATATAATTCCATTTAGTAGCAAAGAATCTTGGGGTTTTTTTGTTTGTTTGTTTAGCCCTGAAAACCCCAGTTCTGCCCTGGGAAAGTTATCTCCCTCTCTGTGGACTGTTTTCTCATCTGAAAATGGAAATGGTAAAATAGATATAATAACACCTGGTTCATTACATAACTCCAAGGAAACATGAGCCTATCACATGGGTACTTAGTAAATGTTTATTCCTTTGTAGCCTTTTTGTGGGCAAACATTCCATTTTATTAGCTTACTGATCCCTGTTCACATCACTGAAGGCCCCCTGGGAATCCAGGGGTCCCATTCTTGGTGCCCAACTGAGTTCAACATTTTTATTTTACAAATGAAGCAACTATGACACAAGAGAAAGGCAGTGACCCTCATTCTGCTCTTGATTTTAAACTGCATGTCAATTTATTTGCAGTCATAAAGATGCAGTTAGTGAAAATAAGGCCTGGTACTTCCCCGAAATGCAAAAAAAGTCCAATACCGCAGATGAGGAGTGGGCAAGGCAGAGGAGGAGAATGGGAAACTAATAAAGAAAGGTTAATTGTTGTTGAGATTTGGAAACATCATGACAAATGCATTTAAAATTTCTCATGCAAATGTTTGAAATAGTCCAATCATAGGCTTAAGAGTTATAAAGTATTACTGTGTAAGCTGACAGTAGCAAATAAATTTGTTTCTAGTGAGAATAATAATCCAAAGCAATTCAGACAAAAGAGATGCAGGTTGAATACAGATGGGACTTCTCCACTGTAAGTGTCGTGCAACACTGAACATGCTACAGAGGATTTTCTTCTTTTTTTTTTTTCCTTTTTAGGGCAGAACCTGTGGCATATGGAGGTTCCCAGGCTAAGGGTCAAATTAGAGCTGCAGCTGCCAGCGTACACTACAGCCACAGCAACATGAGATCCAAGCCGCCTCTGTGATCCACTGGGTGAGGCCAGGGATTGAGCCCAAATCCTCCTGGATACCAGTTGGGTTCGTTACCACTGAGCCCCAATGGGAACTCCCTCCTGGATAGTAATACTATAAGCGTTGTTCCTAAGCACACATCACCATAGGTGACCACTCCCTTTTTCAATAAGTTATCTGCACGTGTTATGGCAGTAAATCTCTTCTGCTTAAAATTGTTTTAGTTCAAGGATCCTACTGTCTGGCTTCATTAAGGGGTATATCCACCATAGCTATTTGGAAAGAGTTCCATTCATGTTTATGATCTTAGTGTTCAAGGAATTAGAGTTAGATTTGGCCACAAGGAAGTTTTTAGCTGAGTAGATTTCATCATTGAGCACAACCTCTGCCCACTCAGCCTCAAAAATGTTACTAAAAACAAATCACTGCTGGCAGTTCCCATTGTGGCTCAGTGGTAATGAACTCCACTATTATCCATGAGGATGGGGGTTTGATCCCTGGCCTTGCTCAGTGGCTTAAGGATCTGGCGTTGCCATGAGCTGTGGTGTAGGTCACAGATGTGGCTTGGATCTCCAGTTGCTGTGGCTGTGGCATAGGATGGCAGCTATAGCTCCTATTTGACCCTGGTAACTTCCACATGCCACCTGTTGAGCCATAAAAAGCAAAAAAAAAAAAAAAAAAAAAAAAAAAGAGAGAGAGAGAGAGAGAGAGAGAAATCAGGGCTGAATTTTATTTTTTGTAATGGTGAACGAGCTTGTTTCAAACTAAGTCTCACAACCAAGAACAACTAGAAAATCTGGACAAAATCCAAGTACACATTTTTTGACAGCATTACAGATAGAGGAAGCCTGACATCTGGTACATATTCCCCTCTAGATATTTGCCAGAAACAAATGCTGCTGCTGCAGAGGGGCTGGGAAGCTCAATGAGACTGTTGGTAGTTCCATGGGTTTGGGGGCAATGATTGTCATTCAAGAGAATTCCTATCATTGTATCATTCAAGGGAGCTCAGCAGGTTACAAACCAGACTAGTATCCATGAGGATGCAGGTTTGATCCCTGGCCTCACTCAGTGGGTTAAGGATCCAGTGTTGCCATGAGCTGTGGTGCAGGTTGCAGACTTGATTCAGATCCCACATTGCTGTGGTTGTGGCATAGGCTGGCAGCTGCAGCTCCAATTCAACCCCCAGCCTGGGATCTTCCATATACTGTGGGTGCAGCCCTAAAAAGACAAAAACAAAACAAAAAGCAATTGTCATTCAAATTTGGCCAAAGAGGGGAGACCTGTCCTACACCTAGGCTTGGGGCAAGGTCCCTGAAGGCTTACAGCCTAAGAGAAAGGACAAATAGGAAAAAGATCAGCTCTCACAAGGACAAAAGCCAGCTTTATGTCAGCTTAGTCTTTTGTTCCAATAAGGTGGTCTGTCTGTCCCTTACTAAATGCCTACCAGAAGTAAAAGTAAATCCCCTCTGCATGAGAAGGAATCCAAAGTCTCAAATTATCTCCATAATTTTTAAACCACAAATATCTGGCACTCAACCAACTATAGGCAGGCATTTTAAAAGGTACTAATTAACTGAAAATTAAGAGAAAAAATTAAGACCAAAGACAGATCCACAGAGGGCCCAGGTCCTGGGATTATCAGACATGGACTTTAAAATAATTGTTTCACATTTCATGTCTTCAGTACATCCAATAAGAAAATAGAAATTTTTTTCAGAGAACTGGAAACTATTAAAAACAATCAAATGGAAATTCTAGAATTGAAAATTATGGTAACTGAAATTTAGAACTCAATGGATGACTTGTACCTCTGTCCATGAAGGATTAAATGCTATGGGAATTGCCCTCTAGTCATAAAATTTAGAAAACTGGACAGGATATTTGAAACAACAGTTTTCAACCATGGAAAACAGGTAGCACATGACTGAGAAGCTGAAAAGAAGAAAATGGGGTGGGCCCTGCAATTGCCCCAATTTACTGCCTGCAGCCAATCTCTAAGGGGGAATGCAGGACAGGACAGGAAAGCCGAACAGTGCTCAGAAGTATTGCTGAGTTCAGGAGACAGGTATTGGGTTCCCAGCAAGTCAAAAGTTTAAAAATTTCAGACAGAATACAGAAAAAGATTGTGTTATAGAAAGTTCCAGGAGTTCTCATTGTGGCTTAGCAGGTGAAGAACCCGACATAGTGTACATGAGGGTTTGATCCCTGGCTTCACTCAGTGGGTTAAGGATCCATTGCCAAAAGTTGTGGTGTAGGTCACAGATGTGGTTCAGATCTCAAGTTGCTGTGGCTGTGATAAGCTGGGGGCTACAGCTCTGGTTCGACCCCTAGCCTGGGAACTTCCATTTGCTGCATGTGTGGCTGTAAAAGGAAAGAAAAGAAGGAAGGAAGAAAGAGTGAGGTCCAGACACCCATCAGCAGAAGGATACTGTGGAATCTTTGTTAGAGTAGTTGTTAGAGTTCCCATCATGGCGCAGCAGAAACGAATCTGACTAGGAACCATGAGGTTGTGTGTTTGATCCCTGGCCTCCCTCAGCAGGTCAAGGATCTGGCGTTGCTGTGAGCTGTGGTGTAGGTTGCAGATGGGGCTTGGATCGGCATGGCTGTGGCTGTGGCCGATGGCCACAGCTCTGATTAGACCCCTAGCCTGGGAACCTCCACATGCCGCAGGTGTAGCCCTAAAAAGAGAAAAAGACCAAAAAAAAAAAAAAAAAAAAAAAAAGAGAGAGAGAGAGTACTTGTGCATGTTTGGGAGGAAAGCTTATAAGACCAAGAGAAGAAATCCCAAAAAGCAGTGGACAGAACAATTCCTGGAGTTTAGACAAGGCTGGGAATAGCTTGTATTCTCACAGACCTAACACCTGCGGTATTGAGTAGCATGTTCACAAGGGCCTTTTCCCCAGAATAAGAGCTGCTCTGAAATCCCCATAATAAATCTTAAAATCAAACCTCAAAATGATCAATTTCATCTGAAAGTAACCTGTTGCCAGAAAAAAAAAAAAAATCAAACTCTTTAAAATAGTGTAACAGTATCCAGCACTGAACAGCACCATAAAACTCACAATACCCAATATTTAAGCACAAGTTACCAAGCAGGCAAAGAAGATATGACCAGCAGAAAAATCAGTCAATAGAAACAGACTGAGAAATGACAGAGATAATGGAGTTAATAGGTAAAGATATTAAGATAACTTAAAAATCTTATAACTATACTCAAGGCAATAAAAGAAAATGTGGGAGTTCCCTTTGTGGCTCAGTGCTTAATGAAACCGATTAGCATCCATGAGGACACAGGTTTAATCCCTGGCCTCAGTCAGTGGGTTAAGGATGTGGTGTTGCCGTGAGCTGTGGTGTAGGTTGCAGAAGTGGCTCGGATCTGGTGTTGCTGTGGCTGTGGTATAGGCCAGCAGCTGTAGCTCCAATTTGACCTCCATGTGTCCCCGGTGTGCCCCCCCCCAAAAAAAAAGAAAATAAAAATGTGAACATAATGGGGAAAGAAATAAAAGCTATAAAGCAGACCCAAATGCATTTCATGATGTATATAAGTCAAATAATTATGCTGTACACTTTAAATGTGTGTTGTTTTTTTTTCTTCAGGGCCAGCATATGGAGGTTCCCAGGCTAGGGGTTGAATCGGAGCTGTAGCTGCTGGTCTATGCCACAGCTTACAGCAACGCCAGATCGTTAACCCACTGAGCAAGGTCAGGAATTGAACCTGCATCTTCAGGGATACTAGTCGGGTTCATTAACCAACCCCTGAGCCCCCATGGGAACTCTATGTTTTTGAATGTTTACAGTGATCTATGTGACTTATACCTCAATAAGACTGAAATAGGAAAAAAAAAAAAAAAGACCCAAGTAGAAGTCGTATAGATGAAAAATATGATATTGAAATGAAAAATACACTGATGGAATTAAAATCAAATTAGATTGCAAAAGAACAGATCAGTGAAGTTGTAGCTGTAGCAGTAGAAACCATCCAAGAGAAAAAAAAAAAAAGATTGAAAAAAGAACAGAACTTTACTGAGTTGTGTTGTAATATCCAGTGGTCTAACAGACTTGTAATTGAAGTCCTAGACAGAGAGAAAAGGAAGAAAACTATTTAAAGAAATGATATTTGAAAATTTCCAAATCTGAGGAAAACTGCGAACCCAAATATCCATGAAGCTCAACAAACCCCAAACAAAAGAAACGTAAAGGAAGCCACAAAAAGCTACATGATTATCAAATTGCTAAAAACCAAAGATAAAGAGAAAATCTTAATAAAGCAGCTAGAGGAAAAAAAGACATATTACAAGAGCAAAGTAAAAATGACAATACCTCTGTTCAGAAACTGTTAAGTACTGAAAGAAAAAATGTCAACCCTGAATTCTACACTAAGTGAAAATACCATTCAAAAAAGAAGACGAGGAGTTCTCATTGTGGCTCAGTAGTAATGAAGCTGACTAGTATCCGTGAGGACTTGGGTTGGATCCCTGGCCTTGCTCAATGGGTTAAGGATCCATTGTTGTCGTGAGCTGTGGTGTAGGTCACAACATGTCTCGGATCCCATGTTGCTGTGGCTGTGGTGTAGGCTGGCAGCTTGCAGTTCCAATTTGACCTGTAGCCTGGGAATTTCCATAAGCTGTGGGTGTGGCCCTGAAAAGACAAAAAAAAAAAAAAAGGCTGGAAGTTGTATATTTGTGTTATTCTCAGCTTCTAATCACCTATGTGGTAACCACCACTTAATTCAGGATACAGAACTGTCGCATCTTACATTCAGGCTCTGTTTTATTGCCTTAAGATTTGAACACTGTAAAAATTCCTCGTGCTCTGGCAGAACAGCACACTTGAAGAAGCCTGGGATCTGCTTTTGTCTTCACAGCCACCCTGATTTCAGGATGGACATTAGTCTCAGGGCAGTCCTACTGGGGCTGTGATTGTCAGTGGTCCCCAAACCTCACCAACTCAAGGTGAATGTGTATGTCAGGCCCTGCTGCCTAACTTCCATGTGTCCAAAAAACTTCCACACCACAGTGTTTGTGAAAAGGAACTAGTGTGTGCTAGTCTGAAGCTTCCATATGTCATGAAAACTCAATGATAACAGCAGCAGTTGTCAGAACTTAAACCAGCAGATTTGGGTGTGGGAGGAGAGTTTCCTGAGTGACATTGTTTAAAATAGTGGATGCCTGGTGATAATAAAAAAGCAGATCAATGTTTAGTTAGCTTTGTTATTGTTCTTAAATTCTCTGCAGAAGTACATCACTCTCGGCCTGTCCCACTCTAGACCTTGCCTCAGCCCCCAGGCTTGGGACACTCAGGCCCCTCCCTTGGGCTTTGTAGCACCTTTGGCCTAGTTTGGAGTTGAACTTCCAGGCTGGACTGTTTACCTGGGATAGATGTTAAGATTTTATTTTATTTTTATTTATTTATTTATTTTGATTTTTTAGGGCCGCACCTGCGGCATGTGGAGGTTCCCAGGCTAGGGGTCAAATCAGAGCTACATGGGATCTGAGCCACGTCTGCGACCTACACCACAGCTCATGGCAACACCAGATCCGCGACCCACTGAGCGAGGCCAGGAATAGAATCTGCATCTTCATGGATACTAGTCGAATTTGTTTCTGCTGCACCATGACGGGAACTACCAGATGTTAAGCTTTTAAATGAGTTTCCAGAACAGGGCTGCTGCTTACAGTTAGTTGCGAAGGTTGTTCATGGAGAAAGAATGCCTGGCTCAGTGGGGAGGAGGTGCTCAAACCTAAACTGACTGCTGCAGCCGTGCCTATTCAGGAGGGGGTGTCTTTACATAATTTGTACGAAGATGCTATACAGGTAGTGCTATGGGGTGATTTGTGCCCCCCAAAAAGCTATGTTGTGGTCCTAACTCCCAGAAGCTGTGAGTGTCCTTTTATTTGGAAATAGGGTCTTTGCAGATGTAATAAGTTAAGATGATATCAGGCTGGATTAAGGTGGACCCTAAATTAATGACTGGAAGCCTTATAAGAAAGGAGATTTGGGAGTTCCCATCGTGGCGCAGTGGTTAACGAATCCGACTAGGAACCATGAGGTTGCGGGTTCGGTCCCTGCCCTTGCTCAGTGGGTTAACGATCTGTTGCCTTAACTGTGGGTCCGTTGCCGTGAGCTGTGGTGTAGGCTGCAGACGCAGCTCGGATCCCACGTTGCTGTGGCTCTGGCGTAGGCCGGTGGCTACAGCTCCGATTCAGCCCCTAGCCTGGGAACCTCCATATGCCACGGGAGCGGCCTAAAGAAATAGCAAAAAGAAAAAAAGAAAGGAGATTTGGAGACACAGAAACATAGGGGGAAAGGCTGCTTGACCACAGAGGCTGAGACTGGAGTTTGCCAGCAGTCACTAGAAGATAGAAGAGAGAGCAAGGACCCCCCCCCCCCCAGAGCCTTTGGAGGGGTGTGGCCCTGCTGACACCTTGCTTTTGGACTTCAAACATCCAGAACTGAAAAAAAGCAGATTTCTGTTATTCCAAGCCACCAAATCTTTAGTTCTTTCTTTGGCCATACGCACAGTATGCGGAAGTTACTAGTCCAGGGATCAAATCTGAGCCACAGCTTACCTATGCCACAGTTGTCGCAAAACTGGATCCTTAACCCACTACACCAGGCTGGGGATCATACAACACAACCAGAAGCAATGCCAGATCCTTAACTAGCTGTGCCACAGTGAGAAGTCTTGTGGTGCTTTCTTATGGTAGCCACAGGAAGCTCATGTGGGAAGTGACGGCTCTGTTCTAGAATTCTTATTTAAATGTTTTTAAACATCAGAACCTCCCCCACATCCCTAGAATATGTGAAGTTCTCTGCACTGTGGTGGAGGTGGGTTGGTGAATCTTGTTCTCAAGGATCCTAAAGGCCTAGTGGCAGAGTTTTTTTTTTTTTTTTTTTTTAAATAAACACATAATAAGCAAATAAATACCTGTTCCCTTGGGAATGCTGTCCCACCAGAAGTGTTGGCAGAAGAAAGCAACGGATGAGTGCTAAGTTGTTGCTCCAGGAGAATCCAGCAGAGGGCACACAGGCCACATGCACGCAGGCCATGAGCACCTGCAGGGTTGGGGCAGCGGGGGGGAGGCTGTGCTCCGAGCCAAGGGGCACCTTCCACAGCCCTCTCCTCTTTTCCTCAGAGCTTCCACATGCCAACATGGCTATCCTGGGGCCACCCTTGATCTGTCACACCTTCTGGAGGTCACTCACCCCCCAAGGCCTCCCTGGTAGTGACATCAGGAGAGGGAACTGTCCAAAGTCCCTGGGGGAGAAAGCCGAGGCTGGGGGGAAGGAAGAAGGATGCACTGTGAGTCCTCAGTCCAGCGGGGTATCTGCATCTCCTCCTTGACCACCCTGGGAAGGTGCCTGGCCCCACCCCAAGTTCTGAGACCCAAGGCTGGGCATGTGCACGAGAGCTGGGGGCTTGGGGACACTTGATGAAAGGCAGCCAGAGACTCCAGGCAGTGAAGGAAGCATCCTACAGACTGGGTTCTAGTCCCTACTCTCCTCCTCTTACCTGCTGCTCCACTCTGGACCTTGACTTCAGCTTCTACAAGAAGAGTGCCTACATGAAAGGGGGTTTTGGGGGTGGGAGGAAGCGATGGCAGCATTTTTACCTAGGACCACTGGGCAACATCTTTGCATTCAGGCCTCCAAGGCTGCTCTGAAATGCACATATGCAGCTCAGAGCTTCACTCTCCATCTTCCCTGCCACCTGGCCACAAAGTTCCCCCACCCAGGACTGGGTACCTGCAGATCTTCTAGTGTACAATTCAAACTTGATTCTGCCCTTACTGGCTTCCTTGGGCAATTTTTTTTTTAAGGCCACACTGGGAGCATATGGAAGTTACCAGGGCCAGGGGTCGAATTGGAGTTGCAGCTGTGACCCATGCCACAGCCACAGCAACATCAGATCCTTAACCTACTTTGGCAGGCCAGGAATCAAACCTGCATTCTCACAGAAACAACATAGGGTCCTTAACCCACTGAGCCACAATGGGAACTCCCCTGGGCAATTTCTATAATGCCTCAAGTCTCAGTTTTCTGGTCAGAAAGATGGGGATGACACTAGCTAATGCTCAAGGGCTTAGGCATGTGATCATATACACTCATTCAAAGGTAATCACTAGCAAGGGTTTTCTTTCTTTTTCTTTCTTTCTTTCTTTCTTTCTTTCTTTCTTTCTTTCTTTCTTTCTTTCTTTCTTTCTTTCTTTCTTTCTTTCTTTCTTTCTCCCTCTCTCTCTCTCTCTCTCTCTCTCTCTTTCTCTCTCTCTCTCTCTTATTTTCTTGGATGCCCCATGGCATATGGCATGTGATTCCCAGGCCAGGAATCACATCTAAGCCATAGTTTTGACCTAAGCTGCAGCTGCTGCAATGTCAGATCCTTAACCCACTGTGCCGGGCCAGGGATCGAACCTGCATCTCGGTGCTCCCAAGTGCACTGCCAATCCTGTTGCACCATAGCCAGAACTCCTAATAGGGGTTCTCTGAGCACTCAGAAGCTTATCATTCCAGTTTTGCAAGCACTTGCTCTGTTCCTGGTTCTGCTAAGCATCTTGAAAGTATTGTTTCATTTTATCCTCCCAGCAATCCATGAACATGAAACTTCTACTGTCTCCGCTGGACAGGTAGGAAAGCTAAAGTCGGAGAGGTTCTGATACTTGTCTTCCAAACTGGCAAAGGATGGAGCCAGAACTGTCAGGGAGATATGACCACTTACAGAAACACATGTGAATTCGTTGTCACAGAATATTGGGCTAAGATGGCTCTCAGAGCCCTTTTGCCCTGTGATCCCACCTCACAAATGGAGAGAAGGTCTGGGGTAACACAGAGAGGGGGCAGCCTGGAGGCAGGACCCTAGGCTCTGAGCTCTGGCTGCCTGGAGTGCTGTTATCGGCACTACTGGGTGTGTGGCAGGATTGTCCCAGCTCTGGCCCAGTTGTCAGGGAAAGTGACCAGCATCGCCTCCAAGCTGGACCACTTGCTCACCATTTTGAAATTCTCCAGAATCCCCTCTGCCCCATGGCCATCAATCCCCAAATGGAGCTGCTCTGTGGACCAGCAAGTCATGGACTCACATCAGGGACAGACACAAAGCTGGGCCCCACTGGTCTCAGGAGGAGAGGGAGGCTTTCATTATAGTGTGTCTTTACAGACCCATGCCCCAACCCTTCCCTCCCTCCTCTCTCTCCTTCCTTCCTTCCTTCCTTCCTTCTTTCTTTCTCTTTTTTCTGTTTTTCCTTTTTAGGGAAGCTCCTAGGCTAGGGGTTGAACTATAGCCTACACCACAGCCATGGCAATGAGGAATGTGAGCTCACAGCTCACAGCAGATCCCCAACCCACTGAGCAAGGCCAGGGATGGAACCCACATCCTCATGGATACCTGCCGAGCCATGAAGAAAACTCCTTTAGGGCCCTCTCTGCAGCGAGCACACGTGGCATCCAGAGAGTGGCACAGCCACGGAGCAATCAGAGCCTTCATTCATTCACTTCATTCATTCACCGTCACGACTGGCCCAGGCCCCCTGCCAGGTACAGCTGTTGACTGGCATTTCTCCCTGCCAGGAGCTAAGGTCCTTGTCCTGGTAACAAGAGAAGTGAGTGGCATCGGAAAGACAGGGCTGTGGATCTCAGCACCCCACTCAGACTTGGGTCAGAAAGTTCCTGAAGGGATAGACATCAGCAGAGTCTGGGGAGGTGCAGCATGCTCTGCTGGGAGGCTCACAGCACAGGCTGCTCAAACGGCAGTCAATTCTATGCAGCAAACACTCCCTGTGATGTGCCAGATGTCAGGGCCACCTGGGGGCTTTGCGACTATGCACATTGCTGGCCCTCACAATATTATCTTCCTATCTTCGTGGAAAAAACTGAAGCACAGAGAAGGCTCATCCCCCAGGTCACTGAGCGAGATTTGAACCTGGATCTGTGCTGCCGTGCTCACACCCCTCGGAGAGCCTGTCTTTTCCTCATGAATCCCCTGTGCTACTGCTTATCTGATTTGTTTCCCTTGAAATGACAATGTTCTTGCTAACGCAAAGTGCTTAAAATTTACCTACATACTAAAAACAAAAACAGTCACCCAGCATCACTAAGGAAAAGGAGAAAGTAGTTAACTGTAAAGACGAATCCAATTACAACACAACACTCTCCCTGTACCCCTGGGCTCTGCTGCCTGTCCGCTGCTGTGGCGCTGAGGCTGGATTCGTCCACCGCATGGAGTGGCCAGTCTGTGGGCGCAGAGAACCACCCTAGCAGCAGGTTGACATTTGGGACCCAGCAAGATCAGAAAGATGAAGAAATAATTGGACAGGAATGGTCTTCCCCCCTATGTGAGACAATGTTGGTAGTGCTGTGTTCAGTGAAGCTCTTCCCAGGGTATGCAATCCATCTGCTAGAAACGAGCTGGGGATGGCCCCTCGCTCCTCCACAGCCCTGCTCTCCTCTTACTTAGGGGGAATAAAAAGAGGATACAGAGGACCAGCTGCTTGATGTGGGATCTCAGTTCCCAGACTAGGGATTGAACTCAGGCCACAGGGGTGAAAGCACACTGAACCCTAACCACTAGACCACCGGGGCACTCCCAACCAGGATTCAGCAGTCTATGCTGAGCAGAGCCTGGCCAACAAGAAGTTCCGCTGTCACAGGCCACATTGGGCTCCTCCCAGGAGCCCGAATACAGGGGCAGCAGGCAGAGGCCAGTACCCCTGAGTGGAGTCAGTCACTGGGAGGACGGCGACTGGGTGGGCAGGGACTCAGACCTGGCCACAGAGCAAACTGGGGGGTGGGGGTCCGAATGGGCTGGCCCCAGCACACCAGACCAGGGGTCTGAGAATGGGATCCAAGTCCATATACTGCCTTGTTCTGCCTCCCAGAGTGCAGGGGAGCCAGAGGGGGATGGGAGAAATAGGAACAGAACACACACCTTCCCCCACCTGGCTGCCCACTTCCAGTGGGGTCTATGTGCACTGCTGGCCAGCTCTGTAGCCTCAGAGGGCCTGAGGGCAGCTTCCCCTCCCTGGGAAGTCTTCCTTAGACTCTCTCTCTCTCTCTTTTTTAATGGCTGCACTTGTGGCATATGGAAGTTCCTGGGTCAGGGATTGAATCCAAGCCACAGCTGCAACCCATGCCGCTGGTGTGGCAGTGCTGAATCCTTTGACCCACTGTGCCAGGCCAGGGATTGGACCTGCACTTCCATGGGACCCGAGCTGCTGCAGTTAGATTCTTAACCCACTGAAACACAGTGGGAACTCTGGATTCATTCTTTCATTTTTCCTTTTATGGCTGCAGCTGAGGCACATGGAAGTTCCCAGGCTAGGGGTCAAATTGGAGCTGCAGCTGCCAGCCTACGCCACAGCCACAGCAACACAGGATCTGAGTGGCATCTGCGACCTGCACCACAGTTCATGGCAATGCTGAATCCTTAACCTACTGTGCGAGCCCAGGGATTGAACCCACATCCTCACTGACGCTATGTCAGGTTCTTTTTGTCTTTTGTTTTTTGTTTTGTTTTTGTTTTTTGTTTTGTTTTTGTCTTTTTGCTATTTCTTTGGGCCGCTCCCACGGCATATGGAGGTTCCCAGGCTAGGGGTCGAATCGGAGCTGTAGCCGCCAGCCTACACCAGAGCCACAGCAACGCGGGATCCGAGCTGCATATGCGACCTACACGACAGCTCACGGCAACGCCGGATCATTAACCCACTGAGCAAGGGCAGGGACCGAACCCGCAACCTCATGGTTCCTAGTCGGATTCGCTAACTACTGCGCCACGACGGGAACTCCACTATGTCAGGTTCTTAATCTACTGAGTCACAACAGGAAATCCTGTATTCTTTTTTTGTTGTTTTTGTTTTGCTTTTTAGGGTTGCACCTGCAGCATATGGAGGTTCCCAGGCTAGGGGTGGCATAGGGAGGTTCCCAGGATAGGGGTCAAATCAGAGCTACAGCTATCAGTCTATACCACAGCCCCAGCAACGTGGGATCTGAGCCATGTCTGCAACTTACACCACAGCTCACAGCAATGCCAGATCCTTAACCCACTGACTGAATTAAGGGGTGGAACCCGCATCCTCATGGATCCTAGTCGGGTTTGTTAACTGCTGAGCCATGAAGAGAACTCTCCAGATTCATTCTTAATCACAGTTAGAGGGCAGCTGCAGGACACTGGCAATCAGAATGATCTTCTCTGTTCTCTACTCCAGGTGAGGAAAAACAACATTGGTCCTACCCACATTGAGGCCAGCTATCTGTCAAAGGGGCTTCCTTGGGGGTCAGCAGGCATGTGGGGACAGAGGCACATTGGTCCCTTGGTAGGTGTGATCACTGCCTCAGGGTGGGCTCCAGTTTTGCCCCTGGGTCACAGTAAAGGGCAAAGATCCCAAGAGGGGTGTCCTGGGGGAGTTCCCTGGTGGTCTAGTGGTTAGGACTTGGCGTTCTTTTACTGACACAGCTAGCATTCAATCCCCGGTTTGGGAACTGAGATCCCACATCAAGCCCCTACAAGTCATGGCCAAAAAAAAAAAAAAAAGGAAAAAAAGCAGGTGTCCTGTCCTCTTTCTCCTGAGGCAGAAGTCAGGTTTTCCCATGCACGACTTGCTTACCGAATTAGTTTCTATTGCTATGTAACAAATTACTGCAATGCAGTTGCTTAAAACAAAACACACTTGTTAATTCGGGGACTGTGTGGCTCAGGGGTTCAGGCAGGGCTTAGCTGAATCTTCTGCTTGGGGTCTCACAAAGTGTCAATCAGGGCTGCAGTCTCATCTGGAGGCTCAACTGAGGATGGATCCACTTTGAAGCTCACTCAGGCTGTTGGTACAATCTATTTCCTTGCTTTTAGCACCTTGAGACCACTGTGGGGTACTTGCCTCATAGCCTCTCTGTTCACTCCCTTGAAATGTGTCAGGTGACTTCAAGACATGCAAGAGAACTGTCTGAACTTCAGGAAAGGCTCCAGTTCCCCTGAAAGAGGTCGTATAGTAGGTCAGGTCCAAGATAATTTCCCTTTTGATCAATTCAACACCAACCAGTTAGGGACCTTCATCACATTAACAAAATCCTTTTTGCCCTATAAGGTAACACAATCAGGACAGTGACAGCCTATTGCACATTCAAGAGGAGGGCCTATATTGGGTGCATAAATCCACCAGGGGGCAATCTTAGAATCTCGTGGGTCCCTTACTCAAAATTTTCAAGAGGAAAATTTTGCTCTAATCTGTAACAGCACCATAAAACATCTAGGCCATAGATTTCTAAATTAAGGTAGGTTTTTTTTTTTGTTTTTTTTTTTTTTACTGCTTGAGTCAGGGTTTAATTAAGACATTGCTGCTTCCTCAGGAGTGATGGCCACAGAGTCGCAGCTGTGCCGTTTACTCTGGCTCAGGCAGCCTCAGGCCTGTACCCTCCCAGAAGTGGGAAGCCCATGCCTGGCAGGCCGCTGACCACTCCTCTCTCCCAGGGTTTGAGGTCCCTCCTGTCCTTTAGTCTGATGCCCGCCCAGCTCTTCACCCCCCTGGAAAGGAATGTGTCTATGTGCTCCCCTCCGGATCAACATGGGGGGACTTCCTGTGCTGGCATCCAATCCTCAGGCTGCTCTACACCCACTGCCCACCCCCTGGCCAGCCCCCTGCACCCAGTGCCCACAACTGGAGGCCCACTGACCGGTACAATGGCACCTACCCTCTGTCTGCCTCCCAGAGGATGCCAGGCAGGAGTCGTTGCTGGATCGCAGTTATCGCTGACCTGGACATGGAGTCAAGGGCCCAGGAGGAAAACACCTGGGTCAGTCACCTGAAGAAGGGCTGCCTGACCCTGTCTGACAGTGGAGACAGGGTGGCCGTGGAGTGGGACCAAGGCCACAGGGTCCTGGAGTCCCACCAGGCAGAAAAGGGCAGGGCATGGAGCTGTCAGACCTGATCGTCTTCAATGGTAAACTCTGCTCTGCGGATGACCAGACAGGGGTTATGGACCAGATCGAGGGCTCCAGGGCCATGCCCTGGGTGATTCTGCCCGACAGTGATGGGACCTGTCAGTGGGGAAAGGTGAGTGGGTCTCTGGTGCCAGAGGACAGGAGGACAGGTCTGGGCTGACCATCAGCTGGTTTGATTTGCACATGACTGTGCGGTCCTGGGTCCAGAGCAAAGGGATAGGAAGGGCTAGACTCCCTCATGCCTCTGAGCTGTGGCTCCCAGAGCTGTGAGCTGAAGCCCCCAAGACTATGACTGAAGCCACCTCCAGGACAGTGAGCTTCTGCTGGGGGCACTGCAGGGGAAGCAGGGGCTCTGGGGCGGGGGTCCTCAGTCACCGCTGCTCTTGCTGCCTTCGGGAAGGAGCCTTTCCTGTGCTGGGGCCATGCACTCAATGTGCTGCACCTTTAAGGCCAGGGCCTTAAGGTAGATTTTGAACATGAAGTATGCAGATAGAATGTGTTATCTTCCTTTGTTTCATCATGTAGCTTATCATCTGGGAAAGGGGCATACAGAATGTGATAGAACTTAATGACAACAGTCTCTTCAACCCCATCTGGTTTTACAAAAGCTGAAGGAAACAAGTAATCAGCAGGGCTGCTGTACAAGGTGCAGGGGCAAGGGTTGTGCGCTGCACCGCTGGGAAGTGCCATTCCCAGTTCAGTTGATAATACCCCTTGGGAGTTATGCAGCCTGTAAAGGGCAGTTCTGGTTATGGCGTCTCAACAGAGGTCTCCAGACCTGCCTCAGAGTCGAAAGGCTATCCCTGGGCACCAGGAGGGTCTACAATTGTAACTCCTCGGCCGCAGACAAGCTACTGTGGGCACCATTGAAAGCAAAACCATTGGGGAACAAACTTGTTTCTGGAGCAAGGCTTTCAGCCTCAAAGTGGGTGACTGACCAGAACTTCCAGAAGGTCTCCACACCCCCACAGTGAGCTTAGCGGTTGGGAGGGCTTTCCAGCCCCAGCCAATGTGCTCCTCTCCTCTGCCTCCTTGGACCTGCCTGCCACATCTAGATACCTACTTGGCTGCCTCCTCCCCAGCCTTCCCTGCCTCCTCCTCAGGTTCCCTGAGAGCAGCCTGTCCTTCCCAAAGGCATGTTTAGTCGCCCTCTCCTCTCTGCCCCAATGCCCTCCTAGGCAGCCCAGATGGGGTCAGCACAACGTGCAAGGGCCCCAGTACGCTGGCTGCCCAGCTATGAATGGGGCTGCCCTGGTTTTTGCATGTACCTGCCTCTCCCCTCCCCGCTGGCTCCCCCAGCTGGGCTTCTCCACCCAGGAACAGCAGCCTGGGGAGATGTGAGAAATGAGGAGTCCAGATCTGGACATAGTGAGGCAGAGAAAAGCCAAAGGCCACTATGGTGCTATGGACAGAGCGCTGGTTCAAACCCCAGCTCACCACTTGGGCAAATGAGGTAGCCCCTCTGCATCTATTTCCATCCCTGTAGACTAAGAGTAAACATGCCCTCTTCCCACAGTGAAATTAAATGATAATTTAAGGGGGGATGTGATACACCACCCCTACAGAAGACACGCTCCTCAGATGGTTTCTAGTGCTATTCCATGTTGGGGGAATACACAACAGAACACTTAACTGGACTGAGGGACACCCCTTCTCAGCAGCAGGGTCCGGAAAATGTCCCCATGGACCTCAGGAGAAAACATGGAGCATGTCACTCCAGCCTGTTATGTCTCCAGCCAGCTGTGGCTGGTGCTAAAGTATCCAAGCATTTAAAAACTGACACATGCTGCCAGCTCCTGATCGGAACATTAACACCTTCCAGAAGAGTGAGCTTACCGTGTCAGTGTCTGGCAGCTCCTCACCCCTCAAGGCTCCGTGCCTTCGACCTGCCACCTGCCCTGGGAGGCCATCAACCCCACCCCACCCCACCCCACCTCACCTCACCCTGACCACAGCCCCTCCTTGTTATCGCTTGTGAGCACATCTGTCTCTCTCTCTCCACGGCTAAACTACACACCCTGAGGCACCTCCCCACTGCTCCTCAGCATCCAGCAAGCATCTGGTATGGAAAAGGGAGATAAAGTTCTGTGTGGTTTTTCCTTTCAGAGCCAAAGATTGGTCCAAGTGAGCTTGGTTAAGACTTAATATGACCAGCAGAGGGCGCAAGAGCCATTGAAGATGCAACGGAATGGCGGGGGGGGGGGGGGGGGCGGTGGTGAGGCCTCGACGAGAGCAAGATTTCCTGGAAACACTTTTAGCAAGTAACACATTTATAATAGCTATTTCTGTCATATTCTTTCCCTTTGCCTATTTTGCAGGATTTGTCACTTGGCAGCTATAAAGGCCTGCGAAGGCTCAGGGCTTGGGAAACTCCCAGAAAGTCAAGGCTGTAGCCCCCTTGTCCAATCCACATTTCAACAGCTGGAGAGGATTTAGTTGGATTTGAGAGGAGATGGGAAAGGATGGCTGGGAGGGAGCACTCACACCCTTGATGGCCTATGACCTTCTAGGGCCACCGGTCAGATCTCTGGGCTCTCAGCAGCAGGAGTTCTCCAGAGGAGCCAGTCCTGCAGTCTGTCAGGGCTGCTACTATAAGGGAGTGAGTGTACTGTCACCAGGAATATGCAAGAAGCTGGAAGGTAGGGGCAAACAATCCCTACTCTAAAGACCATGTGGGATTAAATGAGATGACAGTTGTAAAGCATCCAGTCCAGGGGCCAGGCATATTAAAAGCAAGAAGATTTTAAATTGTCAAGAATTCGGACATAGGAGCAGGGAATGAACTTGATGATTTATGTTTCTAAGGCCTCAATATTGCAAAACTAATGGGTGCTTTCATGGAAAAAAATTAATTTTTTTTAAAGATAAGGTAGCACTGCTATGGAAGTGCACATATTTGTGTGATCAGAAGAACTGAATCTAGACCAGGAATTGGCAGCTATGGCCTACTGCCAATTTTGGCACAGCCTGTGAACTGAGAATGGTTTTCACATTTTTAAACAGTTGGAACGAATAAAGATAATAATAACATTTGTGATAAAAGATTTTGTGAAAATTAGATGAAATTCAATGTTTAGTGTGCACAGAGTGTGATTAGCACACAGCCAAACTCATTCTTTCCATGTTACCTATAGAGGCCTTCATACTGAAGGGCAGAGCAGAGGCGTTGCACCCAAGCTATACGGCCTGCAAAGCCTAAAATATTCACTCATTCAATCCTTTACAGGAAAAGTTTTTCAACCCCTGATCTAGACTGTTTAAACTGGCAAGAAGAAGTATTCATCCAGCTTACTCTCTCTTGTTTTTTCACTTGGGAAACCAAAGCTTAGGCAGGGAAGGGGCTTGCATTGTGGGGTTCCTTATGTGCCCTGCATGGTATCTGGGCATTTTCAAGCAGGAACTCTGTGTCTGTTCCTGGCACTGAGGTGCATGTGCAAGATTATGCAGGAAGCACAGGTTTGTGTGGACTGGGCACCAAGACCTTGGGCTGGTTTTCTCACTTAGACCAGCAGAAGGAGTGTTGACTGGAACCTGAGGACCAGAGCATGGGCGCATCCTGGTGTCCAAGGAGTGAGGTGACCATAGCTGCTTTCTGTCCCCTCCCCACTTCTAGTCCCCAGGAAGAAAATGAACTTCTGTGTTAGGACAAATGCAAGTGTGAGTCCCTTCTTGAAAGAGGCAATATGGAACTCAATGACAAGGATTTGGCATTGTCATTGTAGCAGCTTGGGTCACTGCTGTGACCAGGTTCAATCCTTGGGTGTGGCACAAAAAAAAAAAAAAGGAAGGGGGTAATATGATCTGGCCCCCCCACAGGCTGTTGGAAGAAAGCCTGGAGGATCTGTGCCTTCCTCCTCTGGCTGGGGGGCCAGGGCCAGGGCCTTTTTGTCTCACCCAGCTCTGCGCCCCCAGGCTTCCCAGCTGCTGGGAGGAGATGCTCACAGAAGCCTCCAAGGGCTCTGCATCCAACACCTGGCAGTTCGGGGTGGGGGGAGCAGAAGGCCCCTCCCCTCATTACAAGGAGGGGAGACTGGGCTTAGGGCATCCTTCTGACTACAGGAAACAGGGAAAGAGAGAGAGAACAGAGAGCAGGGACAGAGGGCACGAAAGTGCAATAGAAGAAGGAGAAGCAGAGAGGGGAAGGTGAGTAAAAAAGAGAGGAAACAGGAGGGAAGAGAGAAAGAACAGCAGAGAAGGAAGGGAAGGAAAAGAGAAAAAAAAGCAAAGCTCCAGCCATTTTCTTGAACCTCGCCCCCATCTGGCTGGAGGGAGAGAGCTTCTCCTTTTCTGCCACAAATCAGAGGTCAGTCCCCGGCTGCAGGAAGGCTGGGTGACCCAGGCCAGCAGGTACCTGCCGGATCGGGGGAACAACGCTGGCCCTCGCTCTCTCCAAAGGCCAGAATGGCTCAGAGCCTGGGGTCCCTGACTGGCTCCCCCTCCCTGGGCGGAGTTAGCCTCTTGGTCCTGGCACCCAGTGTATAGTGAGCACAGCGCCCTTAGCTCAGGGCATGGTTCTTGAAGGACCTGCACACGCCGCCACCAAGAGAAGCTCGAGGGAGTCCGCTGGGCTGCACACACATGGCCTCGCTATCTGCACAGAGCAGCTCCTGCGCACAGCCTGGGGCCCCACCGAGAAGAGGCACCCACGGCCACTACTTGCCAGCTCTAGGCACCGCTAGTTTTCCTAACTCCACTGGGAACCAAAGTAGCTGCTAGAGCCCCCTGGGCTAGGCTGAGAGGTGGGCATAAAAGGCAGCCCGGGACCAGCCCAGCTGGGATCTGCGCTGTGGCTAGTAGGATCACCTTAGGTTCCCGTGGGCATTAAGAACCGGGTCCTCGCTGGGTCAAGGCAGTTATTTCCTACCTACGGGTCTATCTTAAAACTCGCACTTCTAAAGAAAATCACACATTAAAAGAATAGCTACAAAACCAAAAGAGAGTAGGTATTTGCAAAGAACAAATTTGTAAATTATTTGAAGAGGGAGAACTTGAAGGAGAGATGGAGGGATTGTGTCTCAAGGTGCGGTGCCAAAACGTGCTTCGCGCTCAAAGTTCACACGTGTTTGAAATGATTCAAAACGAAAAGTCCATAGGGCTTTGAAACGTTCATAAAAAAAGGTGTCAGAGAGACCCACTACAACAAGGAGAAAGTGGTTACTGGGAGATGTGACTCCTGCTCATGAAGAGGGAGTAATTTTATAATCTCGAAATTTTCTCTTTTGAAGTCAAGACAGATATGAGTCTCAGGTCCAAACCCTATGAGCAAGAACAGGGAACGGGCCTCAGGAGGGATGATGCGTTCCCAGCCGGATGCAGGTGACCTCTTCCTGCCATGGCCCACTGAGACCGAGCCGGCACGTCCCCGCCTGAGAACCGCCGCCGCCAGCGCCAGCCTGCCATGGGCTAGAGACGATCAGAAGCAACAGCTTACGGAAAGAAGCAAGTCGAGGATGACCTTCGTTCCCGTCTCCGACAGGACCGCCGCATCTCTGGGGAGGAGGCCCCGCACAGGGCGTGGAGCGCAGGGCCGCAACGAGGGCCACAGACCGCGAAGCCCATCGAGTGGGGCTCGGTTTCCGATCTGTCCACGGGGAGGGGGTGGGGGTAGCACCAGAAGGTGAGCTGACAGTTCCAAAAGAAACAGCTCTTGGGTTCCCGTCCCGAACTCCGTCTTGCCAAATAGGGTACAAACTGCCACAACTGGGAGAAGAAACAACGGAAAAGCGCGGTGGATGGGTGGGTGCTGGAGGGGGAGCTGGGCCTTGGGCACTGCAGGTAATGCAGAAGCACCCGGACCCTGGCCACCAACCTTTTACAGGCCTGCCCACATCCCGACTCAGCTTCCCCATTGGTACAAAGATTCGGGACCCTTTCCACCGAGCGGCTCCAGAAACCAACCCCGGCGGCGCCAAGGGAACAGGAGGGCTTAACTGGAGGAGAGGGAGGTCTGGAACCTGCACGCCCTGGCTGAGGGGGTTAGGTTAAGAAGGGAGGTAACCCTTCCCTATGCGCTGTGGGGTCTGAGGGGCAGAGCAACGAGGATGAAGGGGGGAAACCCACCCTGCATCCGGGAGGCGCCAAAACCCCCCTGCCTCCCGAAGCCCCTTTCAGCCGGCGAGAGCGGCTGGCCGCGGGCGCTGAGATCACCTTTTCCACTGCGCCCGCCGAGAGCGGACGGTTTCCGGGATTTTCGCGGCGGCAGCGGCGGCGAGAGGCCCGGGCTGGGTCCCAGGAGTCGGGCTCGGCTGTTACGCCCCTGGGGTGGGAGCTGCCGGTCTGGGACGCCGCGAGAGGCCCGGAGGCCCCTTCGCCCAGGGGGCTTCCTTGTCTGGGCCTCTGTTCCCAACTAGGAGGAGTGAGCCATCCCTCTGGGAAGGAGGAGGGACCCCACTTTCTGCGAATCCTTTGCCGGCTAACTACACTGTAATTCCCAGCAGAGGAGGCCCTGTTGTTGGCGATGCGCATTTTTTTCGCCTAAAAGGGGTTTATCTGAAGGTCTGGGATCATGTTGTACATAGACTGCATGGGGAGATGACAGGCCTACTCATTGAAGGGAGGGGTGACTGGACAGTCCGGGCTCTCTTAGTGCTTCCAGCCAGCCAAAGCCCTCTTGCTCCAGCATACTGGGAATGCCCCCCCAAAGAGCCCTGGGGCCTCATTCCCTAGCTCAGATCTCAGCCTCAGACTCCAGGAAATGGCTCTGCCAGTGGAGGAGGAGTCCTCTGCTGCCTACATACCTGTGAAATGGGGTGGGGGCTGGACTGCACTAGTCTAAAGGTGAGGGCTCAGTCCTGAAAATAACCTCCTACCCCTACCCCTGACCCAGGACTGGGGACAAAATGGATTTGGTGAGGGCTGATCAGTGTGATTTTCAAGTCCCCTGATCTGGGTCCTGAGCTCCCATCTGGAGGACCAGAGACCCTCAGGAAGCAACTCCCTAGAGCAGGGATGTTCAAAGCTAAGTGGCTTCAGACAGGACCCAGACTGGGGGTGAAGGGAAGGAGTGTGGGTGGCTGTGCCTAACCCCCACAGGGGACAACCCCTAGGCTGTGCCCTTGGAAAGATGTGGAAGTGAGGAGGAGGAGGATACCCACCAGTGGGCCCCACTGGGTGGAGGTCCCATACCATATATACAGCGATCAATAGAAAACAAGCCCTGTTTACTGTGGTCCCTGGGCCAGCACTTCCCTCCTGCTGGCCCTTAGTTTCACCATCTGAGAAAGTAGATGGTTGGACAGGGTGACACCCAAGCATCTATCTAAGGAGGGATTCTCTCTGCCTGTGAGTGGGGAGGGGGCCCAACTGGACTGCCCAGGGCTCCAGGAGACAATGGCTTTTCTATGTGTGCCTGGTGGCTGCTGGGCCAACTGAGGTGGCATGACCCCACCCTCTGTCTTTCTACCTTCACTGGGAGAAAGGCCTGCCTTGTGTGGAAGGAATGCTGGCACTCTTAGTAGGTCCCCTACTGTCCCCTTGTGAGGAGCCATGTGACTCACATGGTCACCCACACATGGAATGCCTGGAAGCTACCTTTTAGTCCTGAGAGGTTGAGGAGGGTGCAGCCCTGGCTAAAGTCAATCAACCACTGGTGGGAGAGGCAGCTGGGCCCTTAACAGCCTCTGATAAGACATTCTCTTTGTTCCTATGGACACAGTCTCAGGCATCATAGAGTCTCAGGCAGGTGCCAGAGCCTCGGCAGCAGCAGCTGGAGCTGGAGAAGCTGCATCATCTTGAGGCAGGGCAGGGCCATGGGTATGGCAGGCCCTATTTCCCAGAGGTGAACACTGAGGCCCCAGGCAGAGCTCATGTGGGAAGGGAAAGTGGCCCAGGACTCCAGTTGAGGGATTCCAAGGGGAGGAGAAAAGGGGCAGGCCCCCTCTCTAGTTTCCTGGGGATGTCCCATTCATCTCCATTGACACTCCCCCCTCCTTGCCTGGACAAATTATATACCCCTCTCTAACAGACCTTGTGGGCGTCACAGGGACAGGACCCCTCACTAGGTCCTGACTGGCTCCCTCAGGCCAAGGGTCAGCATCGTCTCAGGACAGGTCAGGAGACAGGTCCAGAACAGGGCACTGGCTTGCCTAGAGTGGCAGGGGCAAAGAGATAAACTCAGGGGGAGAGTAGAGATTTCTCTGATGCTCAGTTCAGGAGAAATGAGGCCGTGCCTGGTAAACTGAGGCAGGAGCGCACAGGTGGGGCCACTGCTTTGGAAGTTGCACCCGACCCAGTGCTGACCTCCTGCCAGACAGGCGGCCCTGTGTCCTGCCCTGAAGGCTGCCCGCCGCCACTCCTTCCCTAGCCGAGATTCGAGGCCTCTTCTTTTCCTCCTCCCGATCTCTCCCGGGCTCCCTAAACCCTGCCCAGGCCACTTGCCTCACTAGCTGTCGCACCTCTTTCTTTAATGCCCCGTCTCTATGTACTACTTACTGCTGTGCTCTCCGCTGAGTCCGGCGCCTCTGACGGTCGCCCTCTGCGCACGTCTCGGCGTCCCTGCCATCCTCACGTCACTGTCTCGCATCTTGCGGGGCCCTCGCTGTCTCTCTCTAGACCCTCTCTCACCTCTCTCGATCCCTCAGCTTCCATCAAAGGGGTTTCCTCTCCCGAGCTCTCCAGCTCCATCCTTCTCGGCCGCGCGCTCCTCTGGGTCTCTCTCCGACTGGGTCCGTCGGCAGCTCTCGCGGCCCCCTCCATCCTGCCACCCTCCCATCTCCCGCCCTCCCTCGGGCTCGGCCTGGGGGGTGGGGGGCGGCGACGCGGGGCGGGGCGGCCGGGTGGGGCGGGGCGGGGCGGTGACGCGGGCCGGCGGGGCTAGAGGCGCGGCAGAGCGGGGCGGGGGCGCAGTCCCGGGTCCGACCGGCAGAGCCCCGCGCGCCCCGCCCGCGCCCTGTGCCTCCGCCCGGCCGGCCGGCGGGGGAGGGGGCATGAGCCGGCGCCCACGAGCCGCCCGGAGCTGCGGGCCGGCCTAGACCCCCGCGTGGGCCCCGCGCCCCAGCCGCTGCTGCCGCCGAGCCCCGGGCACCGCGATGCAGCGGCCAGGGGAGCCGGGCGCAGCGCGCTTCGGGCCGCCCGAGGGCTGCGCTGACCACCGGCCGCACCGCTACCGCAGCTTCATGATCGAGGAAATCCTCACTGAGCCTCCGGGGCCCAAGGGCGCCGCGCCTGCCGCCGCCGCCGCCGCCGCGGGCGAGCTGCTCAAGTTCGGCGTGCAGGCGCTGCTGGCGGCGCGGCCCTTCCACAGCCACCTGGGTACGTGGGGGACTGGGGGCCGCGGGGCACTGCCGGGCTCGGCGGGAGGAAGCGAGCCGCGGCGTCTCCGGAACGCAACTCCAGGGGCGCAGGCCCCGGGCCGTTCCCTTGACTTGCTCCCGGCGGGGAAGCAAAGGGGGTAGGCGCCCGACCGGGCAGAAACCAGGCCTCGTGCCCGGGGGCCAGGCCAGCAGGAGAGCGTTCGCTTTTCCCTTTCCTGCGACCCGGTGGTTTCCAGCAACAAGGAGTCCAGGCCCGGGGACCCGAGCCCGCATCCCCATTGCGGGCGCTGGACCAGAATGCTAATGTCAGACTTCGGGTCAAAGCGACCTCAGGCCGCGGGCGCCTGGGCCTTCGCCACAGAAGGCTGGCTGGGAGTGGCCGTGGCTGCCCAAGCCCGAGAAGCTGGACCTTTGGGAAAGAGGCCCTTGTATCCGACTGCTGTGCTGGGGGCTGACGCTGGCCGGAGACAGCCAGGAGCTGCCCAGAGTTGGGAGTCTCAGGCTGGCAACGAAGCGGGCCTGTCCACTAGTGCCGACCCTTTTGGGCCTTGCCTGGGGACAAGAGGCCTGGTTTCGAGCTGGTGCCCCACTGGCCCTTCGTTCCAGGTCAGCTGCACCTTAGCAGAACTTGAGCCCACAACTCAGGCTTTTTCTGCCGCTTTCTGTCCTCTTCTTTCTGCCGCTTTCTATCCTCGTCTTTCCATCCTCGTCTTTCCTGCTATGCCTTCTTCACTGCACCCTTTTTCTGGCCTTTCCCAGTCTCTCTGCGGCCCACCTTTCTCAGTAGGGCGGGTCTGCCCTTCTTCTCCCACTTTCTTTCAAGCATTCTTTCTCGATACTGGGCCCCCTCCTCACATTTACATCCACATCTTGACAGGCCCTTCTCGGACTCCAAAGGGGCTAGAACACCTCCTAGTGAGATGCCTATTTAGGCAGGGAGGCTTCCTACATTTTAGCCTGACCCAGCCAGCCAACTTCCTCCACACCCAGTGACCCTCCAGCCAGTGTTCACTCTGCTTGCCTGGGAGGCAGCAGGACCAGTTCATTGAAGTCCAGTTTTTGCTACCTTTTGCCTCTAGTTGCACTGTTAATAATTCGTTTGAAGCGGGCAAAAACAAAATCGTTTAGGACTAATGAAAATGGAAATGACTTTGTGGGGAAGAGTCTAAACAGAGAAAACAGGAAGAACAAATTTCCCAATTCTTGGGGTGCTTTGGAGTTTCTGGGAAGCGCCTAACTTCACCACCCCCCACCACAACTCATTGCCTGCCCCCGGTGGCTCTTGTGCACTGCACAGAAGAGCAGATGTGCTTACTCCACTGAAACTCCTTTTTTTTTTTTTTTTTTTTTTTTTTTTTTTTTATGAATACTGCCATGCGATTTAGTTGGGGCAAATGCTCATCTTCCTAACTGTAACTTTTTTTTCTTGGTTTCCCTTTTTCGTGAAACATACTCTTTGTGTTTGGGAGGTTGGACCTTGTTCACGGAGATTCCTGAAAACTCAGGGTGGTGGGGGCCCTGGGGAAAGCCAGGCCAAACCCGGGAGGGGGAGATGCCCCTCCCTGACTCTGGGGACGTTGGTGTCTAGGAGGGTCAGTCTAGGTGCAGGCATAAATCGCTCACTTCCCTGCCAGCAGGAAGGTTTTTGTCCTGGGTGTCACTGGCTGAGGGCGAGCTCCTCAGCAGGGGCAGAGGTGCGTGGTGCAAAGATCTCCAGGAGGAGGAGCACAGCCTGGCCTGAGCTCACCCGGCTCCCTACTTTCTCCCCGCAGCGGTGCTGAAGGCTGAGCAGGCGGCAGTTTTTAAGTTCCCGCTGGCGCCGCTCGGCTGCTCCGGGCTGGGCTCGGCGCTGCTTGCCGCGGGGCCTGGGCTGCCCGGCGCTGCCGGCGCGCCGCACCTGCCGCTCGAACTGCAGCTCCGCGGGAAGTTGGAGTCGTCAGGCGCGGGGGAGCCAGGCACCAAGGCCAAGAAGGGGCGTCGGAGCCGCACTGTGTTCACCGAGCTGCAGCTGATGGGCCTAGAGAAACGCTTTGAGAAGCAGAAGTACCTCTCCACGCCGGACAGGTAGCACGGGGCCAGGCTGAGTCCAGTGGGGGTCGGGAGGGGGGGGGCTGCTTGCCCCGCTGAGGGTGCACCCCGCTCTTTCCAGAATAGATCTCGCCGAGTCCCTGGGTCTGAGCCAGTTGCAGGTGAAGACATGGTACCAGAATCGAAGGATGAAGTGGAAGAAAATAGTGAGTGTTCCGTGGACTTCCGAGCCCTGTTTGCTGCCATGTCCCCGTAGCCTTCAATAGCTTCTCTCCCCTCCACAGTGGAGACTTCTGCCTAACCCTCCCGATTCCCTTGGTGCCTGATGCATAGAAGGACCCTCTCTGCTCTCAGTCCCTCCGGGTGCCCCAGCCGAGCCCACAGGACTCCTGGAAGCCTTGAACCCCTCTGCCAGAACTTCTGTTCGCTTTTCCCCAGCAGCGCTCAAACGGCTGCCTAGTCCCCAGGGCCAGGCGCGGCCTCGAATGGCCTCGTGAGCTCTCCAGGCCTTGCCTGGGCACAGAGCACAGCGGTCCCCTGCCCAGTCCCAGCTCACCGAGGTGCCGCCCATCTCCTGCGCAGGTGCTGCAGGGCGGCGGCCTGGAGTCTCCCACCAAGCCCAAGGGGAGGCCCAAGAAGAACTCCATACCCACGAGCGAGCAGCTCACGGAACAGGAGCGCGCCAAAGAAGCAGAGAAGCCGGCCGAGGCGTTGGGAGAGGCCGGCGACCGGAGCCACGAGGACTGAGAGCCGCTGAGGGTGCGGACACGGGGACTCCCGCCCCCTGCAGTCCGCGGCCCCCACAACTCGCAGGATGCCGCGAGTCGGCCCTTCCGCGTTCACGCCATTTGCTTTCTAAACTTTTTATTATTACTTTGAATGCGGACAGTTAGGGGCCAAACCAGGAAGGACAGACCCTGAAGCCAATCCCAGGCCCCAGTGCGCTCGCGGGCTCTTGTCTGGAAACTCACGTCCAGCGTCAACGGAAGGCAGTCCCCGCCCGGGGCTCCGCGGCGCCCGGCGCTCCACGCGCATTCACGCCCCGCTCCTCTCCTGCACCCCCACTAGCCTGGAGCCGGCCCCCGGGGCCGGGACGCCTCCAGGCACACACCCGCTTCCGCGAGTCGGACCCCGCGGCCCGGCGCCGGCCGCAAATGGCCCAACATGGCGCCCGGACAACCCGACGTCGCTGGGGCCCCTACCCCTCTCTTACGAAGACGGTGATTTTTTTTTCCAATAAAATATTTTATGACACAGCGGGACTTGATGAGGGGGGTCTCTAAATACTCAAAGTTGGAGGCGGGGTGGGTGGGGGATCCGGCTAGGTAAGAGGGCTTCTGAAACATTTTCTGGCTGGGCTATGTGGACCCGAGCCCTGACTTGCTTCACCCAGCCGGGCTGGCATCAGAGGCGGTTCGGTTGCTGCAGGATCCTGGGAATTGCTTCCACTATGGGCATGAGGGGCCAGTCTGAACCTCCTCTCTTTACTTCTTGGCCCAGGGCACTGCAGACCGTAGCAGCCAGGCTACACAGGGGTCGCCCAAAGGAGCAGGACCCCCAGGCCACCACAGGGCTGAAATCTGCCTCCTTTTGTTGGTTGGGTCTCCTGGGACTTGAGGGCTAACTGCGGGGTCCTAGAGATGGCCCCATCCAGCCCTTCCTGAGGCCAACAGGAAGCCGAGGTTTGCACAGAGGCTGGCCACCACTCAGTGCCCAGACTGCAGCAGCGCCTGCTTCCCGAAGTTTCCCTTTTTCTGCATATACACAAGAAGGAGTTGCCTGGCAGCGGAGTACTGCTCAAGGTCATGCAGAAAGGGGGGGGGGTGCAGCTTGGTAGCACATGCTTGCTGGCCCCCCTCCCCACGGGAAGTTTCCGATTGCCTTCTCTCTGGTCTAAGCCGGACTGGGAGCTCCTGTGTAGGTTCCTGTTTTGTTGTGCTTCCTAGGATTATGACCGGGGTGTGGGGATGGAGAAAAGGCCACTTTGCTGGTTAAAACTAGGGGAGAGATAGAAACTTGGCCCTGTGGAGTTCTAAACAGGACCAAAATTTGAAACCAGGTCCTTGCAGGTGCAAAAGAGAAAGTGAGTCAGGAACCTTATGTCCAGACAAAGGCTTTGTATCACTTCAGAAAGAGAACAATCCCTGTGGCCTCCTACCTGCAGTGGCTGCGGCTTCCTTTTCAAATCACTGCTCAATTCTCCTTTTCTGAAATGGTCACTTGGATTTCTGGTACCTGAGCATCTCAAGCCTTGGCGTAAGGCTGGGAGGAGACAGAAAGAGGCTGTTTTCTGAGGGTGGCAGGCAATTCTCTGCAAGCCTCAGCCCTGCCAAGTCTTTTTTTTTCCCCCAGCTCCCTTTCTAAGCTCAACCTTGCAAACAGCTCCCAGACTACTCACCTGCTGGTGTCCCCGAGGGGCCTGAAAAACTTGCAGGACCCTGGCCTGAGTGAAGGAATGGACCATCAGCCTGAGACTGAGCTTCTTAATCTCTTCCAGCCTTTAGGGCTACCTCCAGGTCTGCTCAGTGAAGTGTTCCTGCAGTAAATTTCCTGCACCAGGCTATTCAAGTCAGGTACTATTGAGTTTAAGCCTCTCCACCTCGAAAGAGGGTGGCGGCAGGAGTGAAAATTTGAGTTCTGTCCCTCCTGTGCCTAGGGGACAGATTCCAGCCACAGGTTGTCAACTATGGATAGTTGTAGAAGGAAGGAGGGTAAAAGAGGAGACGGGGGTTGGTACTGATTTTAACTCCTCCAGTCCATTCTGGGTCCTCTTCCTAAATTTTAGGAATGCAACCTCGGGCAGATTGCCTGGTGGTTCTATGGTGTTTCCCCAAGGCAGTCCCCTCCCTGGGCTGGCAGAGAGTGTGGAAAAGGATGAGGGTTCTCAGAGGGAGGGAGGGCAGCCAGCGAATCCGGGGCCAGAACACAAGGGTCCCAATATTCCAAGGAGTACAGCCCCTCCAGGCACATATGGGGAACCTAACTCGGGCACTGCTGTCATGAGGTCACCAGACGGTCAGTGGGGGAGCTGGGCCCCAAACGAAGGGGTCCACATTCCAGTGCGGCGGGGGTGGGAGGGGTTTCTGTCACTGCCTGCGCTGCTGTGCTCCTTGGAGAAAAGGGGACCGGGCGACCACAGCAGATGGAGTCCCAAAGGTCCCGGAGAGGAGCTGGTCACCCACCGACTGCATCCCAACACCTCAGGGGGTTTCCTTGTTTGGGTAATTCCTATGAGACCTGCTGGAAGCTCAGGCCCTCTCCAGGAAGAAGCGAAGGGGCAGAGGCAGGAGATTTGCTGCCTGTTCCAAAACTTCCCTCTCCGATTGCAGCCCGAAGAGTCTGGACTCTAGGTAAATGGTCGCGTCCTATCCACGGATGGTGATGCGGTCGCCGGCCTGAGTGCCACCCCACTCCGGCCACCAGGGCCACCCACTGTGCAAGTCTCCTCCCTTCCTGGCGGCAACCGCGCCCCCAACTCCAGGCCCGGGGCTTCAGGAAGGGAAGTTCTCCTTGCTCCCTCCCTGTCCCCTGCCACACAAATCTCTTCACCTCCCCAGGGTCCTGGGAAACAAAACCGGACGCCAGTCCAGCGCGCAAAAGAGGTCGCCGCTGAGCCTCGGAAACTCAGGGCCCGCAGCCGGGCCAGGGAGTGGGCTCGGGATCGCGAGAGACGTGAGCCTGCAATGGGGGTAAAGGGGGAGCGCGGTGTTGGCCGGGACCCTCCCCTGACTGGAAGGGCCGGGGTGTGTGCAAGGGCTGAGCTATGCTAGGGATTAGTCCGGCGGCAGCCCTCGGAGGCAAACGTGAGGTTTGCGCTTCTGGGCTTTACGGGTGTGGGGGCGGGGGCCTGGCCGGGAAGGGAGACTTCGAGGGTGGGAGTTGGCTGAAGGCCTGGCCTGGAATGGGAGATTATGACCCCGATCCTAAGCAAGTTGTTTTCCTCATCGGTGGAAGCGGGAGCCTAGCTCTGTGCGGCGCTCAGCTCAAGCCAGGCGCGCTGAAAGGGTTTGCGAGTGGTGAGCCTGTTGGAGACGGCCTGGGATCCATATCCCATTTCGGAGGCCCGGACTAGCGGCTTATTTTTCATGGAGCGGGCACCTTTTTTTTTGTAAAATAAAAGTTACTCTGGCTCCCTTTCCCTGTTCTGGAGGGTCAGTGGTGAGAATCTTTAAGGTGGAAGAAAAGAAACACAGCCTGAGGCACATTAACCCTGCTAGATGTGAGGTTTGTATCTCCTGGAGCCAGAGGGTGCTCTCTTACTGCTCTGGCCTCTCAGCATCCAAAGAGAAACCAGGCATCAACCCTGTTTTTTGGTTACCCTACTGCCTGATTTCCTTTCTATGTTCAAGGGGAACCCCTGCCCCAGAAGTTAATTTTCTGTTCCCACATCAAGTTTCTCCCATCTACAGAAGGGATGCACTGATCTCTGGAGCCTCCGCCCCAAGGCCTCTCGAGGCCCAGATTTCTCAGGGGCTGCAGCCAGGTTAAAAATGACCCTCCAGATTAGCCTGCCCCAGACTTACTGAGCCAAAAGAAGCTTCTCCAAAACCACCTTCCCAGCCCCAGTTTAGGGACAAAGGAAGCCAGAACTCCTCACTCCTTATTGGTGGGTGAGGCAAGAAAGATCCTGCATCTCAGTAAGCCTGGCTCTAGGCCAAATTCTCCACTGGCCCTGGTCCCTGGGTCACTCTACACCCCTGGTGCACAGAAGACATATCCTCTTTGACTTTTCAGTGGCCTTTCACTTTTGTGACTTCGAAAGTTCCCTTTGTCCTAGTTCTCTCATTGTTTTACACTGCATCTCATTGACTTCCTGAAGTTTAGGTTCATAAGACAGTTGGGTGGAGTGTTGTTCCAGGCTCTGTGGGCCCAGTGTGTGCAAGATGTTACTGTCTCTATAGCAGGCATCCCTAGCTGAACAGTGGAGGCCCTTACCTCTCAGGCACCAGCACTGGGTGGAGAAAACCATATGAAGCCTGGAAGGAGGAAGGGACCTTCCTGAAGGTGCAGCAAGTCAAGGGACAACAACCTGGAGGGAATTCAGATCCACTCAGCCACTAGGCAGAGGCCAAGTGGGACAGGACTGTGGCTGCTCAAGGGGGTCAATTCAGAGGTGGCTCTGACCTTGGAGAAGTTTTAGGAACACTCAATCCATTGATTTCCCCAATTGTTTCCTTTTTATGTAAATTCAGTAGTGATCTGTGATAGAAATTTATGTCTTACTAAGCCCAAAAGAGATCCTTGTGAAAGCATAAGATAAAAATGCTGGGTGCTAAAAAAGCCCTGGGTCATGGCTTCATTGGCAGTGTTTAAAATTTTTTCTTTCTTAGCATTTCTGGAAATAATGGTGTCTAACATCAGCACTCTCATGGACTCTGATATTAAACAATCTCATTCTTGGGCCATTCATTTAACAAGCAGTTACTGAATGTGGTGGGGTTCCTTCCCCCCTCATTGATCCAGTTATAGCCCAGTTAAATAGATGCCCTGCTTCCACTTTGCAAATGAAGATATTGCTCAGAGAGGTTAGGCAGCTTGCCCAGGGACATACAGCTGAATGTGGATCTGACTTTTGCCCGGTTGGTCTCCACTGCCTCTCACCCATCAGCCTTGAGGTTCGGCTTGGTGTCTTAGATGCCTTAGGGTCCCCAGTGGCTTCTGCCTGCTTGGAATAAGTCTCGTCCATTTGTCTGCAAGTATCTATTAAATGGCTGCTGTGTGCCAGGCACTGTACTAGGCATAGGGCACACAGCCTCTGACCTAAGGAGCTCATGTTGGAGACAAAGATACCACAATTAAATTCACAAGATGATTTCAGGGAGTAATGAATGCCTTGTGGAAAATAAAGCAGGTGATAGACAACGAGTAGGATGGGAGCCTTCGTCAGGGTGGTCAGGGAGAGTCTCTTTCAGGAGCTCACCCTTCAGTTGAGATCTCAATGACAGGAAGGAATGCTTGCCAGGCCACCAGCACAGAGAGTGCAAAGGTCCTGAGGCAATGGAGCTTGGCACAGAAGGACCATCAGTATGATGGGAGCAAATATGGAGAATGGGCAAAGGTAGTGTGAAGGAGGTGAAGAAGTGGGTCTAGGTGCTGCCTGGAAGGCGGTGGAGAGGAGGCAGACGTCTGGTTCCCGCCAAAGTCAGCTGCCTCCGCCAGCTAAGCCGCTCTGAACTCTGTGCGCAGCCGCCAGAGCCCCACGGCAGTTCTGCCTCCACTGGGCAATTTTTGCTTTTTTTTTTTTTCTTTTTCATAAGGATGCAATTTTCTGCGTGCTTTAAGGACATTAGAAGGGCATTTGACTGACGCGCCATGCGAAACGCATTAGCAAGGCTCGAGCTGGCTGCGCACTGGAAGTGGCACCCGCTTGGGGAAGGGGCAGGTAGAGGTGGCAGCAGGCTTTGGGGAGCAGCCAGGGGGAGGAGATAGAAAGACCGGGAGAAACCGGGAGAGGAGAGATAAAAGAAAGAGAAGGGGAGAGAGATAGTAGATGCAATAATGGACTTATCAACCTGGAAACTGTAAGAGAAGGAAGAGGGGAGAAGGAAGGGTGAGAGCTGAGGTGTGGTGGAGGGGGTAAAGAAGCAGCTGAAAGGGGAGTGGGGTGACTCAGTGGAGATGGAGAGAGGAGAAGTGTGGGAAAGGGGGCAGAAGTGAGAGCTACAAGACAAAAAAAAAAAAAAAAAAAAGAGGAGTTTCCATCTTGGCGCACAGCGGAAACAAATCCTAGGAACCATGAAGTTGCAGGTTTCAGCCTCTCACACATGCCAAGCTCTTTTCTTCAGGGTCCTCGAACATGCTATTCCAGGCCTTGGTGTCCTTCCCTGCACTCCCTGCTTTGTGTCCTTTCTCTCCTACAGATTTGGGCTCCCTCTGTTATTCCCAGGGTCAGCTTCTCTGACTGCCTTGCCTGTCTGGCTGGCACTCACCTCTGCTATGATGCCTTGTGCATTTGCCTTTGGGGCATGGCTGTCTCAATCCTGGCGCAGCCTGACAGCCTCCTGCTGGAGCTCCTTTCCTCCTGACATTCTCCTGAGCAACAAGGAACCCTGGATTTGCAGCCAGACAGACCTGAATCCAAACCTCCAGGTTCTGGCTGGGTTGGGCGCCCATTACAGAAGCTCAGAAAACTCCTAGAGCTAAGAGGATGCTGGGCTGGGCTCATTCTCTTCCAGGGTCCTTGCAGAGTACTTCTTTCCTGTGTAAACAGTGGTGGGTATATGGGTTGGGCATAAGCAGGGTGGGCTCTGGAGGGATTTGACCTGGTCCTGGAATGAGCACCTTGTAGGGTGTCTCCTGGGATGTGGTGAGACCAACAGAGCAGCAGCATCTCCCAGCCTGGGAGCCTGGCTGGAACCAAGGACCCTCCCCAAGCTTATAAGTGTGCCACCGCTGCCTCCACCACTTGTGGAGCACTGATGCTGGGCACTGCTTTAGTTAATCCTACTCAAGGTGGAGAAACCAAATCCACCTCACAGATGAGGAAACAGAAGCTCAGAAAAGGGGAGACTTGCCTATGTTTACACAGGCAGAACTGGGGTACAAATTCAGGCCAGAGCAACTTACTGCTTCTGCTCTGCTCTGTAGACTCAGCCCTGAGTAAATTCCAATGAAGGTTGGCTTGGTGGTTGAGAATGTGAGTTCTAAGCCAGGCTTGCTTATGTTCAAATCCTGTCACATCACTGGTTAGCCATGAACTTGGGCAAGTATATCTTTCCTGTGCTTCAGTTCTCTTTAAAATAGGGACCAATAATAAAATCTCATCCCTTCCTTGAGGTGCCTGATCACTTAGCCAGCAGGATTTCCTCACAAAGGAGTTTTGAAGTTATTCTGAGGGTATGATATGAGCTTTATGTGATGTCTCAGGGGCTGATGGGAGTGACTCAGGTGTTGGCAAAGAAGTCCCCTGGCCCGCCCTATCCCATATGTGCCTTAATAGCACTTACAAAATTTTTGGAGAGATTATCAGTTGATGGATTTCTGGCCAAGACATTGGTATGTCTGCCCTGGGAGGGCAGAGACCCTGCCTGTTCTGCTCACCCCTGCACCCTCACTCCTGGGACAGCGCCTGAGCTGTGGTAGTTTCACAAGAAGTGTCTATAGGCTAGAAGAGTGAATGCCACTTACAGGCTGGGAAATCCTGGGCCAAGACACCTCCCCCCAACCCCCACCCCAACATGTGTGCTGAGGATGTGTACAAAGATCTCATACGACAATAGTTAGCCTGGCCTTTGCTTCAATGGGCTCTAGAATGCAACGTCCCTCCCCCCAGGGCCTTGTGGTGGTAGTGGTGGTAAACTGAGGCAGGGGCAGGGTGATTGGCAGGCCCCAGGATGTGGCCCTGGGAGAGCTCTGCTTGTTCAGATGGCTGCTCAGAGCCTCAGGGCCATGTCATTGCTATGCTTAATCTTTTTTTTTTTTTTTTTTTTTTTTTTTTTTTGTCTTTTTGCCATTTCTAGGGCCACTTCTGTGGCATATGGAGATTCCCAGGCTAGGGGTCGAATCGGAACTGCAGCCAACGGCCTATGCCAGAGCCACAGCAATGCGGGATCTGAGCCGTGTCTGCAACCTACACCACAGCTCACGGCAACGCCGGATCCTTAACCCACTGAGCAAGGCCAGGGATCGAACCCACAACCTGATGGTTCCTAGTCCGATTCGTTAACCACTGAGCCACGACAGGAACTCCTGCTACACTTAATCTTTTTTTTTTTTTTTTTGTCTTTTTTGTTGTTGTTGTTGCTATTTCTTGGGCCGCTCCCGCGGCATATGGAAGTTCCCAGGCTAGGGGTTGAATCGGAGCTGTAGCCACCGGCCTACGCCAGAGCCACAGCAACGCGGGATCCGAGCCGCGTCTGCAACCTACACCACAGCCCACGGCAACGCCGGATCGTTAACCCACTGAGCAAGGGCAGGGATCGAACCCACAACCTCATGGTTCCTAGTCGGATTCGTTAACCACTGCGCCACGACGGGAACTCCCTACACTTAATCTTTAACAGCTCCCATCTGTCCAGGGCCAGGCCTAGTGCCTTTGTCCACCCAGTCCTCCACCCTCTCCTCTCACTGCCCTCTGCATGGCCTGTGGGCTCCACCATGTCCAGAATCTATCATCTTCCAGAGCTCCCTCCTCTTCTTGAGGTACCGTATCTGCTCTTCCTCAGTTGGCCAAATGCAGATACTTTTCAGAGACCTCTCTGACTCCATCCCTGTCTGAGTTGGGCACTGCGGTGTGCTCCCACATCCCCTGGGCTTGCCCTGAACCTGGACATTCATGCATATCCCCCAACCCCAAACCAGGCTGTGGGCGGATAGTCAGGCCTGCAGTGAGTGAATCCATGAGTGAATGAATGAATGATGGCCTTGATCTGATTTCCACCTGCAAGTGCTGGCTTCAGGCTGCCTGAAGGTTTTTGCTGCCACCCTCACACTCTATACCCTCATCAAGTGGTACCCAACCAGTGGCTGCCAGGAGTTGGTGGATAAGCATGGCCCCTTAACCCCAGTTTCACCCAGTGGGAATTTGCTGGAAAACACATCTTTTGTTAGCTGTGGAGCATTTTGCCTTTTGTAACAGGGTGATCCATGGAGGGCTGTTAGGGAGAGTAACCATAGAAGCAGCTCTGCTGACAGCTCTGAGTTAATAGGGCTCCATTTGAAAAAGTGAAAAACTGCAAAAAAGTTTAAGACAGTCATTTGTAATAGATGTTTTTTGAGGACTCATCCCAAAAACATCATCCCTCTGATGCTGTCTACTCACCTTCAAGCAGCCACTGGCTTTGCTTCAATCATGCATCAGTCACCCTCCCTAGGAGGGGGAGAAGGAAGAGGAGGGGATAGTGAGGGAGGAGGGGAGGAGAGGGAAGAGGAGAAAGTACAGGAGCAAGATAAGGAAGAAGGAGGAGCAGGGAGGAAGCAGAGGACAGAGAAGGGAGAGGAGAAAGCAGAAAAGTGTTATTGATGTCCAGTCTGTGTGCTGCCAACAGGTGCTGTTCAGAAACTTCTGCCTGCCCTTCCCATTTGTCAAGGAGACCTTGGGCATTGGGTGAAACAAACTCCTAGAAGCCCTTCTAGAGAAGGGCAATCCCAGAAGTTCCCACTGTGGCTCAGTGGTAATGAACCTGACTAGTATCCATAAGGATGTGGGCTTGATCCCTGGCCTCACTCAGTGGGTTGGAGGTCTGGCATTGCCGTGAGCTCTGGAGGTTGCAGATGGGGCTCAGATCCCAAGTTGTTGTAGCTGCAATGTAGGCTGGCAGCTACAGCTCCAATTTGACCCCTAGCCTGGGAATTTCCATATGCTACATGTGCAGCCCTAAAAGGCAAAAAAAGAAAAAAAAGAAGAAGAAGAAGGTGGGCAATCCTGTTTCTTTGCAGCCATGGCCCTGCTTTGTGGCCCAGCTGATGGAGGATGAGCAAGTAGAGGGGAGGGAGGGAGGGGTCTGAGGGAGAAAGGCCAGGCAGGGATGCTCTGAGCATGCACCATTCATTCATTCATGCACCCAGGTCTTCATTCCCCGCCTTTGCTCCTACAACAAAAAGTTATTTATGCTGATTGGTACACTCATACTCATAGCAGTATTAGTTATGGTAGCCAAAAGGTGGAAATGACCCAAATATTCATCGATGGATAAGTAGATAAGCAAAATGTGGTCTATCCATACAATGGAATAATATTCAGCCTTAAAATAAGGGCATTCTGACACATATTACAAAATGGATGTACTTCAAGGACATTATGTTCAGTGAAATAAACCAGACACAAAAAAGACAAAATCCGTGTGATTCCACTCATACGAGCTACTAAGAGTAGTCAGAATCATACAGACAAAAGTAGAATGGTGAGGAGTTCCTATTGTGGCTCAGCAGAAATGAACCCGACTAGTATCCATGAGCATGTGGGTTCGATCCTTGGCTTTGCTCAGTGGGTTAAGGATCTGGCATTGCTGTGAGCTGTGGTGTAGGCTGGCAGCTGCAGCTCTGATTCAACCCCTAGGCTAGGAACTTCTATGGCTTGCAAATTCAGCCCTTAAAATGCAAAATAGTAGATTTGAGGGTGCCAGGGGCTTGGAGAGGGGAGAAGGGAAGGGGAAGTTGTTTAATGTATAGATTTTCAGTCCTACAAGAGGAAAAGAGCTATGAATGTGTTTAATACCACTGAAGTATATGCTTAAATATGGTTAAGATGGTAGATTTCATATTATGTGTATTTTAGCACAATAAGAGAAAATCTTAAAAAAATTCACAAGTTCTAGCTATATGCACTGAACATTTCTTGAAGCAATAAATCCAGCAGCAGTGAGCAGGTCTGGGTCCCTCTCTGTGGACTCTATTGCTTCTCACCAAAAGGAACCAAGGCTCTAGAGAGCAATAACTGGTCTATGTCTGGGACAGAAAACTGGCAAGATGAGCCTGGAATTTCTTGTTATAGCAGACAAGAAGGAGGTGACTAGTGCTACTGGACCCAGCCAAGGAGAAGAGCGCTTCTGCTGGGCCAACATGGGATAATTTGAGCAAAAATAATAACTGCAGCTGTTTGAAATACATCAAGTATTTGGGGGAAAAAAACTCAAGACTAAGGAAAACTCATTAGTTGCTCTTGGAGTGTGCTGGGTGTTATGGACTCAACATTTGTGTTCCTCTCAAATTTATATGTTGAAACCTAACCCCCAAAGTGATGAGCTGGGCTCCAGGGCAAGGGGCACGGAGAGCCTGGCAGCACGGAGCTCGGAAAGAGTCCACAGAACCCCCACGTGGTCTCCTCTCTCCTCAAGGAAGCCGGTGCTGGCAGAGGAGAGCTTTCTTCCAGCATCAAATGCCAGGGATGCCCACGGGGGTGGGGGGTGGGGAGCATCCTCTCTCACGAGGGGCATATGATGAGGGTGGAGCTGTATGAGGTGTGGCGAGTGGGGCTGCATCTGAAGGCACTGTCAGACCTGAGAGATAGGGTTCTTCTCTCCAGTCTGTAGACGATGAAACTGAAGCCCAGAATGAGCCAGAGAAACGGAAAGTGTCATTTCTGAGCCCCCAACCGCAGTTGCCACCAGCTCTGCCTGTGGTGTCTATGCAGGGTGTGAAGTGTGAGAAGTGGGGAGGATGCAGATTCCAATGCTGAAAGTGCCATTTGCTGTCTGGTGCAAACCTGGACTCAGTGTCCCCGGCTGAGGAATGCTGACCTGCAGGGGGCGCTCCGGAGTGTCCCACTCATGTCTGTGTGCCTTCCCTGCCAGGGTCCCATGTCTGCAGGACAAGCCCCTGTTCACTGCCGTCTTCACCACAAAGTACTGTTTGTGATTTTTTTTTTAAAAAAACACTCTCTGTGAGTGACTCATGCATTTAAAATTATTTTAATATATTTTACACACTTGTGTATAAATGGGGCCGTGTGTTTCTTCTTATTAAAGGAGTCTTATTTAGGCTGGTCATAATATGATCAGGAGGCTCTCTGCTGAGCCTGGAGTATTTATAGGGACTCAGAGTGGTGAACAGTGTGGAGAGCAGCTCTGCCCTGTGGGATTCCAGGGGTACCTGTGCCCAGAGGTTCCCTCTGGGTCCCTGCAGACTGCAGGGCCAGGGTGTGCAGGCTGCAGTCCTCCCCCACACAATAGCATGAGATGTCTACTTGGCAACCCCCAGGACCTGCCCCAAGGCCCCAGGGAAAGTAAGAAATGTCAGGTCTTATACAACAGGTGGGTATGGGGTGGACCCAGGTCTTGTCCTAGTGGGGTCTGACTTAACTTGATGCCCTTTTGAGAACCTGCAAATGCCAGGTTAGGGTTTCGGTGATGGAAGTGTGGGTGAGAGCCAGCCCTGCCTCCATCAGCTTATGTCCCCTCATGCAAAGTGACCTCGCTTTCCTCCTCGCTCTCTCAAGGTCCCTGGCTCCCTGTGACTCCCCACACCTTCCCTGGGCTCCAACCAACCATCCAGCCAAGCTGGCCTCCCAGCCTTCTCTCCAGCACCCTTTCCAGGACCTTTGCCCCTGCTGCTCCTTCTGTAGGACACTTACACAGAGCCAACGCCACCCACCTCTAGCAGGTGCTATCCTCTCTGTCAGCTCCCATTGCTCAGCCCACGATCATGCCCCCACCTATCCACCTCACCCAGCACCCCCAGCCTCCTTTCTCCCCTTTCCTTGCTTCAGGGTTCTTAGCACGCATCCTTAGATATCAGATTATGCGTTGTTTTTGCTATATCTTGTTTATGTCTGTCTCCCCATCCAGAATGATATCTCCAAGCACCTTTGCCTCTTACATCCCTCCTGTGTCCTCAGCTCCCAGGAGAGTGCCTGCACATAGTAGGTGTCCAATAAATATTTGCCGACTGACTGGACGGATGTGTGGATTGATTAAGTCTGGTCCCCCAGTGAATGCAACACCCACATCTTTTCTTTTCTTTTTTTGCATTTGCTCTTTAGAGCTGCACCTGAGGCATATGGAAGTTCCCAGGCTAGAGGTCGAATCAGAGTTGCAGCAACACCAGATCCCAGTAACACCTATACCACAGTTCACAGCAATGATGGATCCTTAGCCCACTGATTGAGGCCAGGCGTCAAACCCACAACCTCATGGATGCTCATTGGGCTCATTACCACTGAGCCACAACAGGAACTCCACACTGCCCACATCTTAATTGGGTATGCATTAGCGGTGGAATTGCAGGCCTCAAGTACACGCAGGCTCAGCTCAGGTGAGAATCTCCAGCAGCTCTCTAAAAGCAGCCACAGCATCTTAGTCCCCTCTTGTAGGATTCAGGTTGTCCTCCCTCTCCACACTTGGCACCATCAGTCTCTTTCCTTTTATCTCACCTGTACCTGACTAGTGGTGGCTCACTGGGATTTTAATTTGTATTATCACCTTTCCCTGCGTTTGAGGCCACATAGATATGCGCTTTTGTGAAATGCTTATTCAAGACTTCAGTTCTGTTCCCTATGAGGCTGCTTGTTTTTAATTTATTATTAGTAAATTTAGGACACTGTAATATTCTGGCTAAAACTCTTAGTCACTGCAAAGAGAATGTTGTTCCCATGGTGTGCACGGTGCCCACAATGATCCTTGCCTTCCGGTCAGCTGGGAGCTGGGATGCGCTAGGATGCTACTCCTCAGACTTCCCCCAGGGGAGGGGAACTAATAAAAATGTGCCTTGGACTTGCTTTCCCAAGGCCTCCTCTTTTTACGATCTGAACTTCTTCTCTTCAGAGTTGTTTTAGAGGCTGCCTCCTCCAGGAAGCCCTCCACACTCTTCCAAGCCCAAGGTGGGAAGCTTCTCGGTGCTTTTACAAGTCACTCTGTTGCATCAACATTGTCCAGTTGTCTGTTTCCCCAGCTGACTCGGTGACTTGGGCAGGCAGGACAGGTGTTTCCCTGAGTACTCAGAACCTAATGCCCACAGGCAGTAAGTGCTCAATGTGTGATGTTCGAATGCTGAACAAAGCCAGGAGTCTGAGTCTCAGAGCTGTGCCTCACTTCTGGTTGCAAAGATTCCAGAGTGAAGACTTTCATGTCAGAGCTGTCTTATCATGTCCCAAGCTTTAGCTGACCGAGTCCTTGCCGTGCAAGGACTGCCTATGCTGCAGCTGTGGCAGTGTAGGATCCTTTAACCCACTACATTGAGCCAGGGATCAAACTGTGCCTCGAGGCAACCCAAGCCACTGCAGTCAGATTCTTAACCCACTGCACCACAGCAGGAAGTCCAAAGACTTTCTTACCTGCAGATTTGTTCCATGAATTTGATTCACCTCATGTTTCTCTTTAAATCTATTTGCTTTTTTTTTTTGATTGGTTACTAGATCTTTTCATTTTTCTTTAAATCACAATTTTTCCAATACATTTTTAAAAAGACTTTATTTTTTTAAGAGTAGTTTTAGGTTCACAGCAAAATCGAGCAGAAGGAACAAAGATTTCCCGTATACTCCCCAGCTCCATCTGCTCTTATTAACATTCGCTACCAGCGTGGTCCTGAGGAACACGACCCGGAGTGGGTAACTGAACTGACTCTCCATCCCACTGGTCCCCTCTCTGTATCATCAGGAAGCTCCTGCCACATCCCAGGCACCTTCTGAGCACTTTAGAACTTTGCCATGTCTCCAGCAACTGAAAAGGTAGTTCAGATACAGAGTGCTTCACAGGAAACCTTGGGGCCAGATGGTTTCTGGCTTCAAGCTTTTCAGATATTCAGATGCACATGCACCATGTATTATATATGTGTATTATGTTCTCAAGCCCTCTATCTGTTGGACAGAACATGGGAATGATGATTTTGAGAGGCCAAACAGGCCACAATCGGCTTTGTGCAGGGTCAGGGCCTTCCACCCCATTGGTTTTCTACTAACGTACGGAAACAGCTGCCAGGTTTCTGGATCTTCTAGATTTCAAAATTGAAGACTGTCTTCCTATTTTCTCCATTTCACAGATGAGAAAAGAGAGATGCTGAGAAGTGAGTAGGCTACCTGGCAAGGGGACTGGAGAAACCTGGCTTCCAGTTAGGTAGAGCGGCTCTGGTGGCTTTCAAGGGACAATAAGTGTAGGCAGACAGGGTGTCCTCTGTGGACACCTCTTCCAGAGGAGCCGACCCAAGCGCACACATGTTTGGACCAACTCCAGGGCAAGTGCAGTGTTTCCAACCTCAGCCAGGTGATGGGCACTGCTTGGAAATTCTCCTGGGGGTCCCAGTCAGGCCTGTCCCCCATCCTCTGTGGCAATGATTTTGCCTTTCCCATTTATGATCGGGTGATTTCACTCCTTCTCTCCCTGTACCCAAGGCCTTTCTGGAATCTGTTTCCTGTTCCTTGGGCCCAGTAGAATGTGATGGCCTTTAGGGGCACACCAGTTCTGAGCTCAGCTCTCTCCTGGCAACTGCTTTTGGTGTGAGGACAAGCAGAGACGGGGGAGCCAGCCAGCCCACGTTCAAGTGCGAGGCTACTGGTGATCACCACACTAGCATGCATAACATACCATCATGAAGGAGTCTGAATGGTGTCCCCCACAAAATCATATGTGAGAGCCCTGGCCCGCAGCACCTCAGAATGTGACTGTATTTGGATGTGGGACTTTTAAAGAGGTGATGAAGGTAAAACGAGTCCCTGCATGTCTTCAGATCACAGCATTGTACCTGATGCACAGTAGGTGCACAGGAAGGACCTGTGGAGGCTGGTGAGGCTGCTGCTGTGGGGACTGAGTGGGAAGGGCTGGGGTCATGTGGGAAGCCCTGGGTTGGGTGAGGATGAGCGCTGGCTGATGTTTGAGCAGGTGCCCTGGGGGCAGAAGTACCTGCTGCCTCTTCTCCTGGGTCTCTCCTTCCTCCTCCCCAACCCCGGCCCTGACACCTCCCCTTTGTCCACCCTACCAGAATCCTGGTAGGAAGTCTAGAGCTTTTCTCTGTGGACTTGCAGCATCCAACCCCCGTCCCACCCCCACACCAATGGTTTGGTCATTGTTCTCACAACCACGCCAGTATCGAACAAACAGATGTTTATAGTTAATCCCTAATTTTGCCATCAAAAAATATACAATCTTGGGTAGAAACCGAAGAGGAAAGAATTTTTTAATTTACAGTATCTCCCCACTGCCCCACTCCTGAAATTTGAAATTGCTGAACAGCCTCCAAATTCAATATTCAAAGTCAAACAAATCTATGTGTTCTCCAAAAGGAAGTATTGAATGTCTGACCGAGATGGAGGGGATGAGAAAGTCAGGAGAGGGAGAAGAGTCCTGCTCAGCCCGCAGTGCTTCCCAGAATGCCTCTTTTCTGGTGTTTGTTCGTTCTTTCTTCTTGTCATGTTTTAATGAAAGAAATACCTCTGTGAATTGGCTTTCTTCGGAAGAACCGGCTGCGGGTCTCAGATGGCAGTCAGATTACCCAGATCCTGGCTTTTCAGAGCCTGCCCTCTGCTGTTGGGGGCTGGGCCTGGGGCAGGCTGCAGGCTGTCCTGGGGGAGACACAGCTGGGAGGTGATTCATGGCAGGACTTTGATAGATCAGGTCTATGGGGGAGGGGTGACAGAGGGGACCCTCCATCTGAGCCTGTAGGAAAACAGGAGGTCACCTAGCAGAGCCAGGGCCAGCCGTGTGACAGGCCTTGGGTGTCAGAGGCAGGCTATGATTCCAGGAGGGTACAGGGGAACTGCGGGGCCTTGCTGCATTCACAAACAAGGGCTCAGAGGATGGCAAGTCTGGGAGGGAGCTGACACCCTAGATCCTGCCCTGAAGCCTTCCACACTCCTCAGCTGGAACTGGCTTTGTCCCACACCTATTCCTCAGCATCTCCTTGGAGTTTTGGGGGATGTTGCTCCATGAGTCTGCCCTCATGTTGTTGCTGTAGGTGGCAGCGTTCCCCTCAGAGTGAGGATGGGGCAGTCTCTATTTTTTTTTTAATTTTTTTAAGGGCTGCTCCTGCAGCATATGGAAGTTCCCAGGCTAAGGGTCGAATTGGAGCTGCAGCTGCTGGCCTACACCACAGCCACAGCAACACTGGATCTGAGCTCTGTCTGCAACCTACATCACAGCTCATGGCAATGCCAGACCCTTAACCCACTGAGCAAGGCCAGGGATCGAACCTGCATCCTCATGGATACCAGTCGGGTTTGTTACCATTGAGCCATGACAGAACTCCCAGCTTCCCCCTGTCATGGTGACATGAGCTGGTGGGGGTCCAGGTTGACTTCCCAGCCTGTTGGTCACCTTACAGAAATAGCTGTCTTTTTCTAATCCTCAAGTAAATGTGGTACTGCCTCTCCTGGAGTCTTGGGATCATTCATGAAATAGTCACCATGGTACGTGGGGCCCAGGTTATATCTCTCCTCGTCCTGCATCCCAGGCCTGGTTAGTCCTTCAGACCACAAATGTAGAGGAAGTGAGCTTCCCAAGGAAAACTCTCAGAGGATGAGAGTTCACTGGTGGCTCAGTGGATTAAATATTCAGTGTGGTTACTGCTGTGGCACAAGTTTGATCCCTGGCCCAGGAATTTCTGCATTTCCCCCCCCCCTACACACACAGGAAATAAAGAAAGCAAGAGGAGTTCCCATCATAGCTCAGCAGTTAACAAATCTGACTAGCATCCATGAGGATGCAGGTTTGATTCCTGGCCTCGATCAGTGGGTTAGGGATCCGGCATTGCCGTGAGCTGTGGTGCAGGTCACAGACGTGGCTCGGATCTTGTGTTGCTGTGGCTGTGGTATAGGCCAGCAGCTACAGCTCCAATTCGACTCTTGGCCTGGGAACCTCCTTATGCCATGGGTGCAGCCCTAAAAAGGCAAAAAAGGAAGCAAGAAAGCAAGGAAGGAAGGAAAGAAAGAAAATCAGAAGATGTGCTTAAAGAGGGGAGGGGAGGGAAGGGACCGCTAACATTTTTTTTTTTTTCTTTCCCACTGTACAGCAAGGGCGTCAGGTTATCCTTACATGTATACATTACAATTACAGTTTTTCCCCCACCCTTTCTTCTGTTGCAACATGAGTATCTAGACATAGTTCTCAATGCTATTCAGCAGGATCTCCTTGTAAATCTATTCTAAGTTGTGTCTGATAAGCCCAAGCTCCCGATCCCTCCCCCTCCCTCCCCCTCCCATCAGGCAACCACAAGTCTCTTCTCCAAGTCCATGATTTTCTTTTCTGAGGAGATGTTCATTTGTGCTGGATATTAGATTCCAGTTATAAGTGATATCATATGGTATTTGTCTTTGTCTTTCTGGCTCATTTCACTCAGTACGAGATTCTCTAGTTCCATCCATGTTGCTTCAAATGGCATTATGTCATTCTTTTTATGGCTGAGTAGTATTCCATTGTGTATATATACCACTTCTTCCGAATCCAATCATCTGTCAATGGACATTTGGGTTGTTTCCATGTCCTGGCTATTGTGAATAGTGCTGCGATGAACATGCAGGTGCATGTGTCTCTTTTAAGTAGAGTTTTGTCCGGATAGATGCCCAAGAGTGGGATTGCGGGGTCATGTGGAAGTTCTATGTATAGATTTCTAAGGTATCTCCAAACTGTTCTCCATAGTGGCTGTACTAGTTGACATTCCCACCAACAGTGCAGGAGGGTTCCCTTTTCTCCACAGCCCCTCCAGCACTTGTTATTTGTGGATTTATTAATGATGGCCATTCTGACTGGTGTGAGGTGGTATCTCATGGTAGTTTTGATTTGCATTTCTCTTATAATCAGCGATGTTGAGCATTTTTCATGTGTTTGTTGGCCATCTGTATATCTTCTTTGGAGAAATGACTATTCAGGTCTTTTGCCCATTTTTCCATTGATTGATTGGTTTTTTTGCTGTTGAGTTGTATAAGTTGCTTGTATATTCTAGAGATTAAGCCCTTGTCAGTTGCATCATTTGAAACTATTTTCTCCCATTCTTTAAGTTGTCTTTTTGTTTTCTTTTTGGTTTCCTTTGCTGTGCAAAAGCTTTTCAGTTTGATGAGGTCCCATGGGTTTATTTTTGCTCTAATTTCTATTGCTTTGGGAGACTGACCTGAGAAAATATTCATGATGATGTCAGAGAGTGTTTTGCCTATGTTTTCTTCTAGGAGTTTGATGGTGTCCTGTTGTATATTTAAGTCTTTCAGCCATTTTGAGTTTATTTTTGTGTATGGTGTGAGGGTGTGTTCTAGTTTCATTGCTTTGCATGCAGCTGGGGACCGCTAACATTTTCCGCTACAGCTGCCAGAACCTCACTGTTCACAATAGGGGCATCGGGTTTGAAACCTGAGTCCCACATGGGGCATCACTGCCAGGAGGGCACTGCAAGATCCACCCTTCTCTCTCCCTCCATGCCACCTCTGCTGAATGACAAGCCAGCCTTCCCTGTGGGGTTCAGCAGGTGGAGATGGAGAAGTGGCCAGAGGACCCCTTGAGGAATTCGTGCTGCTGATGAAAGGTCACCGGTCAGGGTTTTGGACGGGGAACCTTCCTGTCAGAAGGTGGTGAGCAGGGCTAGGTTGTAGCAGCCAAGCTCTGCTGACAAAATACTTTTTGGTGTCCCATGATCGCACCTGATTTATTTGAGTTTCATTCAGTAGGTACTGGCTGAACACCACTGTTGGAGGCAAGACATGCACTAGGGTGGGGGTGCAGTAGGGAAGTGGCAGCTCTGGCCCACGGAAGCCAGTAGTGCAGTCTCTTCCTGTACTCTAAAGATGTCAGGGGCTGGAGCAGATCAGGCTCTGCAGGGGGCTGCATGTGTAAAGCCTTTACTCCTTTCTTTCTGCAAACATAAATTCCTCCAACTAGTCTTTATTGAGCATTGTGACAAGTGCTAGGCAACCAGACGCTAGGTTTGCAATCAGGGGACATCCTCATGAGTGGAAGGTCCTAGATTTCCAAGGCAAGCTCTTCTGCCTAAGTCCCTTTTCTGTCCTGGGGCCTCACCTCACCCTTTCTAATTTCACCTCCTGGCTTCAGAGCACTCCTCCGTTGGCTTTCCCAGTGTGGGCATACAAGCTTCTCATCATGCACGGCCCAGTTTTAAAAAGGCCAGAACATTCAAACACAGCATTGCTGAACATTGGAACAACACTGGCCAGTAGAAATTTCTTTTCTTTTCTTTTTTTGTCTTTTCTAGGGCCACACCCATGGCATATGGAGGTTCCCAGCCTAGGGGTCTAATTGGAGCTGTAGCCACTGGCCTATGCCAGAGCCACAGCAACGAGATCCGCACCGCGTCTGCGACCTACACCGCAGCTCATGGCAACGCCAGATCCTTAACCCATTGAGCATGGCCAGGGACTGAACCTGCAACCTCATGGTTCCCAGTCGGATTCGTTAACCACTGAGCCATGACGGGAACTCCTAGAAATTTCTTCATTGATGAAATACACCTGGTGCCACAGAACCATCTTGCATGTTTCCAACCTTGACCCAGCACTGCTACGCACAGTGGCAGGAGGGCCAAATGCAGCAGCTGTCACCTCAAGCCCAAAGTCTGTACCTGCTTCATGTCAGGCAGCCCCCTGGGAGCTTATCAGCCTGCAGAATTTGTGGGTTGGGGGTTAGCATGATCCCTTTAAAATATAAATGCACATGTAAGTAATTTATATAAAGTATTAAGAACAACAACAGCTTGGGAATTCCCATTTTGACTCAGTGGAAAAGAACCTGACTAGTATCCACAAGGATGCATGTTCAATCCCAGGCCTCGTTCAGTGGGTTAAAAATCAGAATTGCTGTGGCTGTGGTGTATGCTGGCAGCTGCAGCTCTGATTTAGCCCCTAGCCTGGGAACCTCCATTTGCTGAAGGTACAGCCCTAAAAAATTAACCAATCAATCAATAAAAATTTTTAAAAAAGAACAATAAAAAGAACAACTGTAACTTTGTTGCTATTAAAATAAATAAATAAATGAAAACATAAAAAAGAATAACTGCTCATTCATTTTATTGTTTAGTGATATTCCATTGTATGATGAACCACAGTTTGTCCATTCACCTGTCGATGGATATTTACATTTGGGTTATTTCCAGGTTTTCCAGATTTGGTCATTTTGAATAAAGCTGTTGAAAATTTGGGGTACTTAAAAAAAAAAGAATAACTGTAACTTTGTTACTATTAAAATAAACAAATAAAAATGAAAAAAGAACAATAAAAAAAAGAACAAAAGAACAATAAAAAAAGAACAATTGCAACTTTGTTACTATTATTCTTGCGAGGCTGTAGCTTATGTGTCCATTTGGGAAGCCAAACAGGATCACCACAGAGGCAGTGGAAGGCTGTGACTGCTGCAGAGCAAGACTGAGCTGACTGACCAGTAGATGGTCTAAATGAAAGGTCGGCAAACTTCTCTAAGGGTCCTTTGAGGTTCTGCCAGTGGCGTGTAGTCATGGATGCACACCCCTCCCCCAATCCTCCCCTCCCCTGTCCCCTTCTTCCCTTTCCCACTCCCTCTAGGGGCTGGTGTGCTGGCTGAGGGACTGAACCTGGGTCCGTGTGATTCAAGCCCTTGGCTTGGTGTTCGTCTCTCATAGGCAGATGACCAAATGTCAGGTGCGGGCACTCCATTAGTGGGATTCCTGAGGCTCTGGTGATAGAGTCAGAGTTTGGGAGATTAGGTTGGCGATGTACCCGAGGCAGCATGGGAGGGTCTGTCTGTGCCCCGCGAGGGAGTGTGAGCAGACTTTTTATCCAGAAAGAGAGCGTCAGCGCAGAGTGGCTAAAGGTGGTGACGTGAGGTGAGGGGTTGATACCTGGGCCAGGAAAGATCTCCACTTGAGGAAGTGGGTGTGAGCTCCAGTGTCCCTACGATGAAGAGGAACTCTCCGTCCTGGCTCTGCTCCCTGAGGACTGCTGAGGGCTGGGTGGGAGTTGGAAGCCCCTATAGTTCTCTTGTGGGCACCTACCATGTGCGGTAGGTGGCTCAGGGGACAAGCACTGGAGGACACCTTGTAAGCAAGGGCACAGCTTCACCATCCACCTCCACCCAGCATGATGGCATCCACCCAGCCAGCTCAGGCCCAGTAGCCCAGGAGGGGACAGGTCATTCGTTGGATTCTAGGCTGCGTCCCTCGTGTACAAAAAGGGACTGGGGCAGTTCCTAACCCACGCCCCACGCCTCCCACGCCTCCCATCGTCTATCTCCCCAATAATCCTTACCCCATCATCAGTCCCCTGTCCCCTGGCGTATCTGGGCGGTGGCCAGGCCTCGCCACCATATGCACCGGATGGGCCTAATTACCATGAAACCTAATTCTTCCAGGCTGTGTGCTCCGGTCAGGGGGACTCCTGCATGTTTTCCTTGGCTGTCTTCTAACGACAGGATTGGGGGAAAGGAAGCCACATGGAGGCCCGTGGACTGGGAGGGCCCCAGCCTGTCGCTCCACTCAGCAAGCCTCCCTCCGCCCAGGGCTCTGGTTTCTGGGCCTGGACCATCCTTTGCTGTGGAGTCACCTGTGGCCTTGCAGGTTTGCCTCCACCCACCATGGGCCAGGAGCACGCTCCCTCCATCATCATGTTTTCAAGTGTCAGGTTGGTCCCAGGGTCTGGGGAAGGCAGACCTGCCCAGACCCCAGGGATAGTGGCATATGCCAGAGGACTAGGTGGCTCAGAGCAGCAGGGAGGTGGGAGCAGAGAGCTGGGGGGATTCGGCAGGTCTGGGAGGAGAAGAGGCAAAGCGTCAGGTGGGCCTGGGTCTCTATTGTGCATATGGCTCAGGGCCAGCAGGGGCGGGGCACACACAGAACTTCTGTACTTTCTTTCTTTTTTCTTTTTTTCATTTTTTATTGTAGTTGACTTATACTGTTCTGTCAGTTTCTGTTGTACAGGGAAGTGATCCAGTCACACATCCCTACACACTCTTTCTCATATTATCTTTCATCATATTCCATCACAAGTGATTGGACATAGTTCTCTGTGCTATACAGTGGGACCACATTGTCTATCCATTCTAAAAGTAACAGTTTATATCTATTAACCCTGAACTCCCAGCCCATCCCCCTCCCTCCTCCCTTCCCTTTGCAACCACAAGTCTGCTGTCCATGTCTGTGAGTCTTTTTCTTTTCTCTTTTCTTTTTCCCAATAAACTTAAAATTCTTTGGAGTAAAGCAGCCTTTTAGGTAATGATTTATGAGTTGCAAAATATTTCCCTCTGTATTCCTCCATTCAATCTGGGCTGCCACAATTTGACAGACAGAAAGCATGAGGATGCCTTCTTGCACCTGTAGTGGAAACCTGAGTAGCAGACAGTAACTGCTCCAGGCCTGTCAAATAGATGCATTTCTGTGAGTCTGTTTCTGTTCTGCAGATAGGTTCATCTGTGCCGTAATTTAGATTCCGCATGTAAATGAATCATATGGTATCTGTCCTTCTCTTTCTGACTTATTTAATTTAGTATGAGAATCTCTAGTTTCATCCATGTTGCTGCAAATGGCATGATTTTGTTCTTTTTATGGTTGAATAGTATTCCACTGAGTATATATACCACATCTTCTTAATCCATTCATCTGTCAATGGACATTTAGGTTGTTTCCATGTCTTAGCTATTGCGAATAGTGCTGCAATGAACATAGGGGTGCATGTATCTTTTTGAATGAAAGATTTGTCTGGATAGGTGCCCAGGAGTGGGATTGCTGGATCATATGGTGAAGTTTTCTAATCGAAAGATGGGAGAGAGGAAGTATGACCCTGTGGGAGGCTGGGGCCCTCTCTCTGAGTCATCGTCACCCAGGTCTGGGGGTGAGGGTTCCACATCTTGGAGGGTGAGGGGTCATGTTCCTCTGCTTTGGGGAACAATGCCCTGTGCAGGCTTCCTGAGGGAGTTGCGGTGATGCTGCAAGGTGTGAGGATGCCCCAGGTCAGCTTCCTGCAAGGCCACACCCACTCCAGGCAGTACCTCCCTCCTGTGTCATTACTCTCAAAGCAGCCCTGGGGACAGGTGTGCTTAGTCCCCTCCTCCCCGTAGATGAGAAACTGAGGCCCAGTGTGGCAACAACCCACCCAGGGACTCGCGACTTGAAAATGGCAGGAGCAGGATGGGCGAATCACTCCTTCCCAAGCAGCCTATCTAAGTGGGGAGGGGGGCTCTCCAAATTTCTTTCCTGATGGCCGGCCTAATGGGCAAAAGGAATTTGGAGCCAAGTGCTCTAGGTGAGGGTGTCTATCTGGGTTCAGAACTGATTTGGGCTTTCGAAAGTTCAGTGGATGTTGAGGTGGGGGAACAGCTAACTCAGCAGGGCAGGGGTTGGGGCTGAGGCTGTACATGGGGAGGTGGAATGGGGTCCACACAGAGGCTTCTGGAAGCTGGGAGAGGGGCACTGGCCAGAAGTGCAGGTCCTGGAGCCTGTGGTATAGCTTCCTTGATGCCACCTGTCACAGGGGAGGAGGATGGCCCAGATGTCATCATTGGCTTATAACTGTGGAACCCTCCCTGTTAAGGACCCAGGCTTCTGGGAATGGCTGTGTGAAGGTAGTCCCCAGAATACAGCCCTCTGGGATCTTCATCTCCTGGAGGGTGGAAGCTGTTGGCTCCTCAGGCATGCCAGGAGGCAGAGATTGGGAAGCAGGCAATGTGTTCAGGCTCTAGGGCTGTGCTGCCCTCAGTGGTCCTTTCCATGGAGATGGGCAGACACCCTTGGCTGGGCTCAGGGAGGATAGTCCAGAGGCTTCTGGTGCTTTGCAGCACAAGCCAGACCATCCCCCTGAATCACCCATCCACGCAAATTGTCCCCTGGCTCCCAGCACAGAGTAGTAGTGTTGGTGTGGCAGCTGCAAGCCAAACCTCCCCACTGCACACCTGCTCTGGCTTCTGCCTCTGTCCTTGGGAGTTTCTGTCGAGGTTTCTTCTGCCCGGGGGTCTGGGCAATTACAGTGCATGTGCACACACATGCCGCTCACACACACAAGCATACACTCTCTCACATGCATGTATACTCACACTAGCACAAAAGTCTCACACCCACAACACACTTGCACACACACATATACACACTCAAGCCCTCTCACACACACTCTCTCGTCACTCCCTCTTGCACACACAAGGGCATGCCCTTTGGAGCCCTACTGGGAGGAGGGCTGTCAGGTGGAGGAAGATGGAATTTGGTGCCATGTGCTCTGAGGTTAAAGTCTGCTCACATTACCCAGCAGGGGTCCCAGGCTCCCTGGGATTCAATCTCCTCATTTCTTGGGCAACATCAGCATCAGAGGGTGGAGTGTGTAGCTGACCAGCCTGGGAGTTCTGTCTGCAGGTATAGCTGGCTCCAGGGATTCTACCACATCTTTCTCTGCTGGCTTCCTTCTCACGGTGTTCCACTTGCGGAACCAGAGCTGGTGCAGGCACCCAGGGCAGCTCTAAGTCTTACAGAGGTCAGAGGGGCAGCATTCTTCCTACTGGCTCCAGCCGAGGCTCCCAGACAGCTCCAACTGGAAGACATGAGCCAGCTCAGCACCGAGATGGGTGGGAGTGCCTTTGTAACCCTGCTTGAGGATGGGGCTGCTTCTCCAGAACCAAATGGACTGAGGAGGGGGCAGGTCCCCAAGGGAAATTGGGAGACAGGACTCAGAAAACAACACATTAGAACACCATTCTGTGAGAAAAGTGTCCTCTGTGCCTGAGTACACTACAGAGTGGCCAGGGAAACCCATCCTGCAGGAGTGATAACTGAGGCTTAGTGGGGTAGAGTGCCTTGTCCAATGCCACTGAGATGGACAGTGAGAGCCATGGTGAGCCACGCAGGGCCCTGAGCCACCATGGGCCAGCGTGAAGGATGAGGAAGGAGGAGGTGGGAGCAGTGGGCTGGGGGTGCTGGATATGAAGAGCGAGGGAGCAAGGCCTGGGTAGGACGGGGCTTCTGGCACACAGGGAGTGTAAGCCAGCCCTCAGAGTCTCTGTGCTAAGGGAACACAATCTGGGCTGCCCACTGGGAGTGGCGGTAAGGTCCTACAGCAGCTCACCTACAAGTGGGTGACCCAGCCCTGCCCTCCAGTCTTGGGGTGACTTAATTTCCTTATGGATCTGTCCAATATCCCTGGCACAGGAGATGGCACTTGTTTATTGAATGTCCCCAGTGCCCTAGATGGTTTGTTAATGTCCTTTGTATAATGTAGAGCAAGAAATAGAGATCATTTCTTTATATGGGGACATGGGGTCTCTCTTGCTATAGTACAGGTGACACCTCCTCAGCTTATGAGATAGCACAGGCTTTTTTGGTGCAGTCTGAGACTACGTCTTTGTTTAGCTATCCATTGCTCATTTCAGCTTGTGGCCAACTAAGACCCTTAGATCGTTTTCATAGGAACTTTTGATACAACATGGAATGAACTCCCTTGTTATTGAGAGCTGGGCTCTGGCTCTTCACACGTGGGTGGTTCTGCCCCTAATCCTGACACTAGCCAAGGCTTGTCCCTATCTGTGTTCTTGAAAGCCGCCTTTGTCCCTAGAGATGTTTCTCCTTCATCCCACCCTACCTGTTTAAACGGCCGAAAAATGTCACCACGTTTTTGGTTTCTCCTTTGGAAGTTCCTATAAAAAACACAAAAGTTCTCGGAGCATGAGATGGCCTGGATTAGGTCAGTTTTTCCCAAACTCCAGTCACGTGGGCGTCACAGGCGGCATGCCTCAGGCTCTTATGCATTTCACATCGTCCTTGCAGTGGGCCCGCCCTCGTGCTTTTTACTGTGCAGTGACCAAAGAAGCTGTAAATTCTTGCTGGTTCCATTGCTCTAACCTGTGATCCCAGTGTGCTGCCTTCCCTGCCTCTGCCGGTGGGGCTCTGCAGGCCCAGTGGAGGGAGGGCGGTGGCTGACTCCTTTCATTTCAACACTTTACTCTCTTTTGCAATTCATTCCAGAGACGTCGGTGGGGATTCCCACCGATGGTACTTGGGCCAATGGAATTGGGCTGAGATGCCCGTGGTCCCTTTTGAGGCATAGGTCTTGAATATGCCTGTTCCCTCTTATATGTCTGACATTGTTGCAGGATGCACGTGCCCTAAGCACACGCCTGCCAGTCCAGGATATGAGGTGGCCATGCCCAGTTGAGCAGCTCACCCACAGCCACCTGGCCTTCATTTGCACTTCTGTGGTTATTATGCCATGTCATCCCACCACAGCTGATCACACAGGGTGTGTGCCCGGCCTCAGGTCCTGAGGGGCTTCTCATAGAAATGATCCAGGAAGGAACAGGTGGGACCACACCCACAGCAGGCAGCTCCAGTGCCGCATGTCCCCTTGTGGAGGGTGATGCTGGAGGTGGCACCTCGGGCTTCAGCCCTGCCTTGGCCATACTCCTGCTGGTGGTTTTCAGCCATATCTCATCCTCTCTGGCCCAGCTTTCTCACCTGCAGAACAAGGAGGATGGACTTGGTCTGTGATGTCAGGTCACCCTGATTTGCTCTAGCTCCATTCAGCAAGGCTGACCTTGTGTGACACATAGCAGAGAGTAAGTCCTGGCAATAGGTTTAATTAAGGCCCCATACTTGAGCTGTCTCCAAATAGCAGCATTTATCAACTTCCACTGAGGTATCCTGTGTGCCAGGATAGGACCACAGCGGTTCAAGTGGATTGCAACCACCTGTAGTTGAAGGGCTCCCGGGCAGATTCACGGTGGTCCCACTGTGCAGATAGAGTAATTGGGCCCAGAGAAGTTAACAAAACTCAAGGAGTTCCCATTGCGAAAGCGGTAACTAACCTGACTTCTATCCATGAGGATGTGGGGTCAATCCCTGGCCTTGCCCAGTCGGTTAAGGATCTGGCATTGCCATGAGCTGTGGTGAAGATGCAGCCTGGATCCCATGTTGATGTGGCTGTGGCATAGACCAGCAGCTATAGCTCTAATTCGACCCCTGGACTGGGAACTTCCATATGCCATGACTGCAGCCCTAAAATAAATAAATAAATAAATAAAAGGACAAAACTGAAACCAGAAGACTTGGCCCATCCCAATGTCTTTGCCTTCATCCCCTCTCCCTGATGTCTGGGGCATGGCAGGAGTACTCTAAGGCCTCAGAGGCCCCATATTACCCACCTAGGCTACCACAACAAAGCTCCACAAATGAGGGCTTAAATGACAGAAATTTATTCCCAACTGTTCTGGAGGTCAGAAGCCAAAGATCAAGGGGTCAGCAGGGCTGGTTCCTTCTGTGGCCATGAGGGAGAATTTGGTCCAGGGCCCTCCCATAATTGCTATGGTCGGCTGGCAGCTTTTGGCAATCCTTGGCTTGTAGATGTGTCATCCCAATTCTGCCTTCATCTTCACATGCTGTTCGTCCTGTTTGTCTGTCTGTGTTCACCCTCCCCGCCTTTGGTTTTGCTTTTTAAGGGCCGCACATGCAACATATAGAAGTTCCCAGGCTAAGGGTCAAATCGGAGCTGCAGTTGCCCGCCACAGCAACAGCCACAGCAATGCTGTGCCGCATCTGTGATCTACACCAGCTAGCAGCAACGCTGGATCCTTAACCCAATGAGCAAGGCCAGGGATCAAACCTGCATCCTCACAGACACTATGTCAGATTCTTAACCCACTAAGCCACAACAGGAACTCCAACCTTTCCCCCTTTTTAAAAGGACACCAGTCCTACTACAGTATGGCCTCATCTTAACTAACTACCGCTACAATATCCCTATTTCCAAATAAAGGCACATTCTGAGGTACTGGGGGTTAAAACTTCAATATATGAATTTTGAGGGAACACCCATAGCTGCCCCTCCCCCCCAGAATGGACGTTGGTGCTACAGCCACAGCCCTGGCTGGGTTTTGGCCACTTGGGGAGTAGGGCACCCACTTGGTGGGGTACCCACACTTCACCCTTAGGACTCTGTGTCTACAGAGAGCTGAGCCTCAGTTGTGGCTTTCAGGGAGAAGCAAAGGGACAGGTCTGTGTGGGGTGTCACAGCCTTGCCAGAGAAGGGGAATGGGCTGTTATGCAATGTTTTCCTGTAATGGCTCATGCTGTTTCTGGGGCAGGGACCAAATGTAAGCTTGCAGAGGCAGGGACCTGCCTTCCAGGGCCCGCCAGCGTGTACAATTTGATTGTGGACCGTGAAAAAGAGTTACGAAAATGATTTCAGAACATTTTGATTAAAAATAGCTCCAAACTGTAAAAAACAGGACCTACCAGGTAGGCAGGGTGAGGAGCCAGTGAACTCATGGATGGAAATACTGCTGGCCTGGCCCCTGCTCCCAATGTTGCTATTATTAGCTACCAGCCTGTGCTGGCCTCTGAGGTGGCTCCAGGCTCGGCAGCCTTGGCTGAGCAGAGATGGACTGGGTTCTTCCAACCTGGCCCAGGGGAGTCCTTAGAGCCAGAATGGCCTGGCTTGGCTGGACGTCGGTGAATGCTGGGGAAAGGCCGATTGAGGGGGCCTCCTGATGGGCTGGCCCCACTCCCACCAGAGGCTCCCATGGCCTCTGGACAGGTGTGAGAGCCCCTAGGCCTCCGGCCTTCTCACAGCCTTTTCCGGCCCTGCCACCCCACTGCCAGGCCAGGCAGCCCTGGGGTCTTGGCAGCCTGGCCAAACCTCCAGCTGGGCAGATGATGGATGGGGCCGTGTCAGCACTGGCCTGAGAGTGGATTTTGTATGTGTGTGACATTTATTTACTGTCCGTATAAACACTAACACCTATGAAGCATGCTCCCCATGTGATAGCTTGGCTGAAGGCAGCTCTTAAATACATAAATTATGCACACCTCACTAATGAAGGACCTGACAGCCGGGAAGTCCTATTTACTGCGGGCTGAGTTTCCATATAAAACCCGGCACCAGCGAGCCACCATCATAGTCCTGCCTGTTCAGACTCCGACTCATTTCTTTCTTCTTTTTTTTTTTTTTTTTTTTTTTTAAACTCTCCTCTGTCTTCTTTTTTATTTCCTCCTTTTAAAAGGTTTGACATAAACCCGAAGTCAATGTGTACCTTCGCTGCCTGGAGCACATGTGGGGAGCCAGCCCATCTGGCGTGGGCTTCGCTGACGGGCGCGTACGAGAACAATATGCGGTTTGACAAATTTCAAGGCAGGCTTATGAAAAAATAACAGTGGTGCAGCCGTCGCGGTGAATGTCCGTCCACCTGCAGGCGCGGGCAGGGGTGCCAGGCCCATGAGTCAGGGTGCCCGGTGGGGGATTAGGAAGCCCGTGTAAATCACCATCGTCCTGCACGTGTTGACACAGCAGCATCATTGTTCCTGAGACCTGCCTCCACCGCCAGAGTGTGGCTGTCCTCTGGGGGCATGTCCTCCCTCAGGGAGCCTTGAGATGCTCCAAGAAGGGTGGACTTCTGATCTGACATCTCTGGAGACTCAGTCTTCCCATCTGGGCAGGGGGTGCATGTTGTGGACCCCTGGCTTCACTTGAGCTCCAGCTGCAGAGCCCTTCCTGGGTGCCCAGCCTTGCGAGGCTGGTGGGAGAGGCATGGGGGCTCCGGCCTCCAGGCAGTCTTGCCCTAAAGACCCAGGCTGGCCACCTTGGGGACGTTCTGGGGCTGCAATAGACTATGTGGCCTCGGGGGTCTCTTACACTTTCTGTGCTTTGGTTTCTCCACCTGAAAAGTGGAGATGGTGACAGCTAAGCAAGTCGGGACTGTGAGCAAGTGTTCTGCCCACTGGGCCAGAAGCCAGAATGGCTAGGATATCTGCTAGGGTCTTCTGGGAGCTTCCTGTGGGGTGAGGGTTTTGCCAGGAGGGAGGCAGGAGGAGAATGTGGCCCACAGTGGAGTTTCCATCGTGACACAGCAGAAATGAATCAGACTAGAAACCATGAGGTTGTGGGTTCGATCCCTGGCCTTGCTCAGTGGGTTAAGGATCCAGTGTTGCTGTGAGCTGTGTTGTATTTCGCAGATACGGCTTGGATCTGATGTTGCTGTGGCTGTGGTGTAGGCTGGCAGCTGTAACTCCGATTGGACCCCTAGCCTGGGAACCTCCATTTGCTGTGGGGCATGTCCCTAAAAAGCAAAAAAATATGTGGCCTGCAGAGTGACAGGCATCTGTGGTGGCCTTGCGATGGGGCTCAGAGGGATGCGTATGCAGGGAGGTGTCCCGAATGCCTGGCATGGGCTTACCCTGTCTTTACAGACAGCAGCAGCCACCCTGAGCATCCTAGGAGGGGGCGTGGTTGTCCCCATTGCTCTGGGATCCTCAGCCGCACCAGGGTGAGCTGGTTGCTCTACTCTCCTTGCCTGAGCAACAGTTTGTGGACATGTCTTCTCTGGCACATTTCATCAGTTGTGTCTGTGTCCCTCAACCAGGATCCAATTGCATCTGGTCTCTGGCCTTTGTATACAGAAGGTGCTCAGTAAATGTAGGAATGTGTAGGAGGCAGGAGGTGCATGTGAGCAGATGTGTGAATGTGGGAGTCATGGGCATCCTCCCTTGCCTCCCATGGGATGGAGCTCCCTTGTTGTAGGGCGAGGGAGATTGCTCCTCTCCACCCTGCTCCTGGGCCCGCAGGGACTTTGCAGAGCTGGAGAGTGGTTACCCCACCCTTGACCTTGCTCCTACAATTGCACACCTAGTGGGCCCTGGCTCCTCCCCACTCTGCCACTTACTTCAGGGAAAGTTGCTTCATTTTCTGGAGTCCCAGTCTCACCCTCTATCCAGCAGGGGAGCAAAGCCCACAAGAAGCCTGCTGCACCCAGGGCGGGTCTGAGAGGCTGTGGGCCTAGAGTGTGCTGGCATGGTAGTAGCACTTGGGAGCCTGGCCTTATCTGCAAAGTCTTGGGGGACTTCCTGGAGGAGGGGATATACTAGTCATAGACCAGAGGCAATACAAGCAAAGCCTTAAAGTCCAAGTGGCCTTTCGAATGGCGCAGCATGGAGGCAGTGGGCAGGGACCTGGTGGGCCAACTGCTCTACAGTTGCCTGTGGGAGACTTTGCAGACCACTCCAAGGCTCAGGCTCAGGAGGGGACATAAATTGTCAAGGTCCCAGGAGTGAGACAGGAAGCTGGGCCCCTCAACCCCATTCTGAGCAGACCAGGCTGCTGGGACATTGGCTCAGGGGCCCATGGAGCAGGGCCACGTGCCGCCAGTTTTATTAAATTCATATTTCCACCTCCATCCCACACAAATATCTATATTTACCATCAACTTCAGCAGTATTTATTTTCTAAAGTAGTTCTGTTTAAACAAGGAGTTTTTCTCTTAAATTCATCGACTCCAATTTCCTGTGGACCCCAGCCCTCCGCGGAGCTGACATTAATCATTTGCATGACTGCAGGTTCTGCAGCCACAAGGCCTCCGGCAGGCGGCATCCATGGCGCCGAGCTATGCCGTGACTTTCCCTGACTCTTCCAATTACGGCACGGGGATTGGACACTGGGTACCCGCACCCTATCCAGCTCTTCACTGTGCCAGTCACACCTTAAAGTAACCAGAGGTGGCATGTGGCTGGGTGGAGTCGGGGGGGGGGGCAACACAGCAGCTCTCGACTCCCATCTTTGCTGATTCCCGAAAGCGGCTCTCCTTTGGGAATTCTGGGCATCAGAATCTCGACCCCAGCTGGCTGTCTACAGCCAGTGCTGGCCCCATCATGGGTCCCTCATTGTGCTCATCTGTGAGATGGGACAATACTGCATCCCTCGTGCAGGGCTGGTTTGGGTTAGTACACGTGAAGTACCGAGGTGGGCCAAGGGCCATGACTGCTGTCGTGCTTGATATCTGGCGCCATTCAGTGACCGGTAGGATCTTCAGGCACAGGGCTAGCCCACAGCAGGTGATCCGTGAAGGCCATTCCTGTCCCTACCCAGTGGTGTTTCCTCGACAAACATTCCTGACAAGTAAGGCGCTCTGGTCTCAGCCTTCCTAGGGAGGGGCATGTGCAGGCACCACCTGCTAGGGCCTAAACCCTGGGGCTCTCTGGAATGTTAGGGGGTGAGGAGCCACCCTGGGCCCCATGGCCATCCTGCTCCACTCCAGTCAGATGGCCATGCTGGCCTATTTGTTTCCCAGTGGGCATCATTGTGCAGTGACCTGAAGGTGTATGTGGATCATGACAGCCCAGGGAACTTGTATCAGGTGAGGGGAGGCCCAAGAATTGGGTTTGGAAGGAAGGAGTAACTGGGTGGTAATGACACATCTACCTGGGCTAAGACTATGTGAGTCCTCATTGTGTGCCAGGCATAGTGCCATTGGGCTGTCTCAGCAGCCCCAATTAGCCTATTGTGCATATGGGGAAACTGAGGCACAGCACCAGCCAGCAGCTCACTGGAGGTCGCACTGCTGGTGAGTTGGGGAGTTAGGATTCCAGAAGCCTAACTTTGGACACTGGTAGCTCGCTCTGCTCCTGTCAGCTGCACAAAGACTTAAGCTGCAGCTGTGGCAACTCTGGATCCTTAACCTACTCTGCCAGGCCGAGGATCGAACCTGCGTCCCAGCACTCCTCAGATGCCACCAATCCCATCGTGCCATAGTGGGAACTCCTGGAAACCATTGTGTTGAATCGCTGCTCCAGTGCCTGCCTTCCCACTATCAAGAGGTGTTTATGCTGCCAGAGGCTCATCTTCTCTGAAATCCCACCAGGAAGCAGAGCTCTGAGCTCCTCTTCTTGAGGAGTCCAGAGGAGTGGTTGTGAGGACAGAGAGTAGTCGTCCCCAGCTTGTCTCTGCAGATAGTTTGTGTGGCCCGAAGGCTACATCAGCAACAGCCCTGTTGGTGATAGAATTGGAAGGAAGACAAAGACAAGGTCAGGTCCAGATTTGACACAGGATCTTTGGGGGCCAGGGTGGGGGTGGGCTAGAGTGGGGAGAAGCAGATGGATATCTATGGACTGAATCCTGCCCCCCAAATCCACATATTGAAGCCCACCCTCCTAGTGTGACTGTATTAGAGGTGGGACCTTGAGGAGGCAATTCAGGTTCAATGAGGTCATAGGGTGGACCCTGATCCCACAGGACTGGTATCCTTATAGGAAAAGGAAGAGACAGAGCCTTTTCTCTTTGCCAGGTGAGGATGCAGCGAGAAGGCTTGTCCACAAGCCAGGAAGAGAGTCCTCACCAGAAAACTTTGATCCTGGACCTCCAGCCTCCAGAACTCTGATGAAGAAATGTCTGTTGTTTGAGCCCCCAGGCTGTGGTGTTCTGTTAAGGTGGTCCGAGCTGACTGAGACAGGGACCAAAAAGGTGGGGTCTTGAGTGGGAGCTCCTCTTTCAGTGGCATCATCCCTGATGCCATCTGGTGGGACAACATTGTTGGTTTGTGGCTCCCACTACATTTCGTGCTCCTCCTTCTTTTGGGCCCCTGTGTTCCTGACTCTGGACTGGAGAAAGTGACCTCGATCCATGCTGGTCAGTAGCTTCATATTTGTCATAGCGGCTGGGAGGGTGGTCATGTGCCTGGGCTGGTTACACAGCCCAACCCTCAGAGGTCTTGCCCAGGTAGCTGGAAAGCACTTGAAGACAGAGGCCTGGTGGAAGAACTGGCCCACCACCCTCAGGGCCAGAGGGAAGGGCAACAGTCTTAATGCCATAATCTGATCCCTGGGTCCAGCCAAGCTTCTAGCCACTTCCTCAGGCTCTTGGTGCCTGAGCCAGTCAGCATCTATGTCACCAGCCTCTGTTCAGGTTTGACTTAACCCAAGTATCTGTTTTTCAGTGGATACCATCTAAGTTGACCCTCAGAACAATTGCATCTGCAACACCCTACTCCAGTATGACCACCTCTTAACTAATAAAAGGCTCTACTTTCTAATAAGATCACATACCTGGACTCTAGGTGGACATGACTTCTGGGGAACACTATTCCACCACTGTGGAGACCAAGCCCAGAAAGGACTCTCCAGCTACACAGACCAAGCAGCAGGTCTGAGGTTCACCCTGGTCCTGGGGATGCCCTACCCACTCTGCCCCCATCGGAAACTTCTCTTCCCCTCCTGGGGTTTCTGAAAACCAAATAGCTGGTGGCTTTCGGTGCATCTGGATCCTGGCTACCTTCTTTGCTCTGTCAGTACTATGGAGTAGAATAAATATAGTGGCATCTGTGGGAGTAAAGACCCTGTTCCTCCTTCCACACCATTCCAGCCCCCCACCCATCACCCCCGCCCCTCACCCCCACACCTCTGCACTACAGGTGGCTCAGGGCAGATGTGTAGGCACTGAGGGGGCAGCCACCTCCCTTGAACTTGGCAGCAGAGAGGGTGAAGCTGTGGGGACACCTGGGTCTCAGGCCAGCATTGATGCCCACAGTACCAGATTTTTCTTTTTAACTAACAAATAAAATTTACACATATTTAAGGTGTACAATGTGAAGTTTTGATATATGTGTACATTGTGAAATGACTGCCATCATCAAACGAATTAACACACCCATCACCTCAACTCTTGTGTGTGTGTGTGTGTGTGTGTGTGTGTGTGTTTGTGTATGTGTTGAAAAGACTTAAGATCTAATCTCTTGGCAAATTTCAAGTATACAATAGAATTGTTAACTAAGCTTATAGTTGTTAATTATAGTCACTAGGCCATGCATTATCCCCTCAGAACTTGTTCCACCTAAAAGTGAAGCTTCGTACCACTCAGCCTTCTGTCTTAGACTATTTGGTTGCAGGCAGCATTCAAGAACATGAGTAAAATTTCTAGGCATTGTCTCTGTAAAAAATTAAAAGCTTACACATTAAGATTCATCTCCCCATGAAGGGCCACCCCCCACCTCCTGATCCCCTGTCCCAGTTTCACGGGTGTCCACATTTGTTTGTTTGGAACATATCCTTTCAGCCATTAAAACATGCCTTTATATGAATGCGCATATGTAGAAAACATATAGTATTGCTTTATGGGCTTAACTTTTTTTTGTTGTTGAAATATTCAAATAGACAGAATAGTATGAAAAGCCTCTATACCCACTGTGCAGCTTCATCAATCTTTTCTCATGGCCACTCTTGCTGCCCCCACATCCCCTCCCCCAGTGAGTTATTCCAAGCAAATCCCAGGCATCAATCTCATTTGCAAGCATCTCAATATGTTGCTGTCTCCCCAAGGTAGGTCTCCTTTTCCCTTTAACAACACCATTCCATCAGCACACAACCAAATTAGCAGTCATTCCTGAATATCATCTAATGCCCCATCCGTCTTCAAATTTCCCCAATTGTTCCAAAAAATGTCTTCCTGCGATTAGTTTGTTTGACTCAGGATTTGCTGGGCTGTCAAAAGCCTCCACAGGATCATATTTCTGAGCTGCACAGTGCAGGTTTCTCCCTTCACTCGGCGTAGTGTCTCAGAGAGCCGTCCTGTCCAAACCTGCAGAAAACCTCCAAGGGCTTCCTAATTTATTTAGTCACACCTCTATTGATGAGGACACATTTAGGCTGGTCTGGGGTTTTGCTATCCAAACAAGGCTGCAATTAACATTCTTGTCCTGCTCTTTCTGTGCCCTCTGAGTGTTTTTCTAGGGACAATGGCTGGCTCTTGGGCAAATCGCTTCCCCTCCCTGAGCCTCGGTTTCCCTTTGGTGAACGGCAGAAATGCCTAGCTTCTGTCTGCATTGATGTTCAGGATGACCCCCTGAAATTGCCCACCATGAACCCTTATTTTTCTCTGTGAAGGGAGAGCAGATGCTTTGCCCCAACTTGGAGGCACTGCTACAGTGCGCCCCAGACATAGGGGCTCAGTGTTAAAAGATCTGAGTTTCTGCTGAGGCTTCTTTGCATTGTCTGCAATGTTTGCTATCCCAGCCTCTCCCAGCTGACTTCCCCAAGAAGGCAGACCTGGGAGAGGGGCACGGTGCTGGCCGATGAGTCCTCACAGAGACCTTAGGGTCTGTGTTGTTTTCCTATGACTGCTGAAGGAACACACGCAGTGGGGTGGGGGTGGGGGCTTAACAACAGAAATGTATCTTCTCCCAGTTTTGGAGGCTGGAAGTCTGAAATAAAACTTTCAGTAGGGTCACCCTCCCTCTGGAAGCTCCTGGGTGGATTCTTCTTGCCTCTTCCAGCTTCTGGTGGGCCCCAGCATCCCTTGGATTGTGGCTTTGTCACTCCTACCTCTGCTTCTCTTATCACATGGCTCTTCCTTGTGCGTCTGTGTCCTCGTCTCTTAAAAGGGCACTATCATTGGATGTAGGGCCCACCAGGATCATCCAGGATGATGTTATCTCAAGATCCTTAGCTCATTAACCTGCAAAGAACTTATTTGGAAATAAAGTCACACTGAGAAATACTGGGCTAATGTGACATTTGGAGGGACACCATTCAACCTCTGCGTGGTGTGCACCCTGGAGTCACAGTGAACTTCAGCCACACCCACTGGGAAATCTAGGAGCTTCCTGAGAGGCTTCAGCAGCCTTGGGGAAGGATCCATGCTCCTTGACCAGGATCCTTGCATCCTGATCAAGCCCTGCCTGCATTGTTTTCTAAGCTGCACGAGGAGCTGCAACACATTTAGTGATCATGACAACCCAGAAGGATGATCTCATGGTCTCCGTGGTTGGGAGCCCAGGAGTGGCCCAACTGGCATCTCTGCTCAGATTCTCCAGGTGGATGTCTTGGCATCACCCAGAGCTGCAGTCTCATCTGGAGCTCAGGATCTTTCCAAGCTCCCTGTGGTTGGCAGAATTCAGGTCCATGCAGCTGTGGGATGAGGCCATCCACCGGGACTTGCTTTCTCTCCCAGAGGCCACCCATGTAGTCATGTGGCCCCCAGAAACAGTTCACACCATGGCTCTCTGCACCTTCCCAGACCATCAGAAGGGCATCTCTCTGATGCTTCATATTCTGTTAAAATCCTCCACCCAGTTATGTCAGGCCCTAAGACAGTCAGAGCAGTTGCTCATGCATGGGCCTGGTCACAGTCACAGGAGGGACTCTGGGGATGGGCCCTGGGCCACATCTAGGATTTGCTCACCACCCTGCACAAGAGGAGAGAGTGGGGCTTCAGCAGTGAGGGCTGAGTGGGGATGGGGGGAGAGTCAGGGGTGTGAGAGCTGGGAGTGGGGTGGCCAAAGAGGCAATAGTTCCTCTTCCAATGAAGTCACAGAAAGATGCCAGCAAGTGTGTCTCCTCAGACTTAACTCAGGGGCCCTGAGAATCAAGTTCACCTACCAGCCAGTCTCGGGAGAGTGACACCATCTGCAAAAGAGCTCACCGCCTCCTCCCCTGTTGCCTCTGACTGGGCAACTTGTGAGCAGGAGGGTCGTCCCCTTGGCTCCGGCAGGGGAATGGGACCTTACAAATCAAGTTCAGCACTTTCACTTTCCTTCCCTCTCATGTCTGAAACATCTCCATTGCTAAAAGATGGACCAGGAGTTTTGGGACACAGCCAGGTGTGGTGAGAAAATGCCACAGATTCACCAAAACTCATTTTGGCTCCCCCACCACATGAGAGGTGTCGCCTTCCCCAGGCCCTTGGCAATCCCAGGTCTGGGCGATATGTTCCGGCCACTGCAAGTTGGGTAGGAAGATGTGGGTAGGACCTTCCGGCATCCTTTTTTTTTTTTTTTTTTTTTTTTTTTGGCTTTTTATGGTGGCACCTGCTGCATATGGAAGTTCCCAGGCTAGGGGTCGAATTGGAGCTGCAGCTCTTGGTCTACGCCACAGCCACAGCAACACCAGATTTGAGTCGTATCTGTAAACTATGCTCCAGTTTGCAACAATGCTGGATCCTTAACCCACTGAGTAACACCAGGGATACAGCCTGCATCTTCATGGATACTAGTTGGGTTCTTAACCCACCAAGCCACAACAGGAACTCCTCCTCTTTTGTCATATCTTGCATAGGATACAGCCACGGATGCGGAGGCCCTTGAGATGGTGGGGTCACCATGTGGAAGGAGGCTGGCTCCATTAATCACATGAGACATGAGGAGGATCCCAGAAGCCACTGGAGAAAAGGCCGAGGTTGGAAAGGCTGGTGAGAGGGACATCACCACACCAGGGCACATGGTCCCCTGTACTCCCATGGTAGCCCGCCTCTCCTACATCTTTGTGCAGGCTCCTGCAGAAAGTGGGGATCTGCAATAATGCGTTGATCGAGAGTGAGGTTAAGAAACTTGCCTGGGATCTCTTGGGCTGGCAGGAGAGTGGTTAGGATACAGCAAAATTGCTTCAGAGATGTGGAAACAGAGGCTCAGAGATGCCCACGGCAGCCACAGCTCTGAGCTCACAGGATGGCGGCCCCAGCTGCTAAGCCTTACTGTGGAGCCCTGGGAATCCAGGGAAGCCAGAGCTGCTCCCCGAGAGAACCTGTCCACACCTAGTCCTGCAGCCACGTGGAGGAGTCTGTGGAGCTGTGGACACCAACGTCCCTGATGTGTTTGTTTTCACTCACTGGTTTGTAACCATGAGCCCCATGGTGCACTTCCCTTAAACAAGGCTCTGGAAACTTCCAGGACTTTCAAATTCTTGACCTCATGGAACACATGTCATCTGCGGGCCAGGATTATACCCAAGGCCCATAGGGGAGGAGAGTCCTGAGTTTCCACTTTGCCTCCTGTGCCCTCTGCCCACCTGGAGACGGGGAGACAGATGCCCTCCAGGACAGCCCTCACCTGCAACCCCCACCCCCACCACATTCTTTTCCCATGACATCACCTGGTGCAGGCAGGTGGTAACCCAAAGCCCTGGTGGCAGGCGGACAAAGGGCAGGGATTAGGCCTGAATGACAGGCCCGACAGCGCCTTGGATGAATCCTTGCTGGGGCTGCCTCTGCTGTGAGCAGTGGGAAGGGCCTGGCCCCAAGAGGCAGTAAGGGCTGTGTGTCTGTCATCACTCCCTTCCAGGGTGGCCCCAGGCCTTATGGAACACTCACATCATCTTCCACCTGGCTGCCTTACTGCTCTGAGCATCCTGCTATCTGTGCCAAAGTCACCCAGCTGGAGACCTGCAAGACCAGGACCTAAACCCAGGGCTAGGAGCCCAAGCACACACCTCCCTGGCATCAGCCAGCTGCCCCTGACTGGAGAAGAATCCGGAGGTCCTCTAGGCAGGTGGTGCTGGTCCCCATTTTACAGATGGAATCAGCCTGCTGCTAGGCGCCCAGACACCTGTTGAATAGAGGCTGGAGATGGAGGCGTCACTGGGAGGTCCTGGCTGGGCAGGGTTCAGGGCATGTCCCTAGGTGGTGCCCCTGAGTGCATCCATCCAGCCCTGGGGGATACGTCCTTCCCAGGAGACTGCGGTGAAGGCCAGAAGCCCAGGTGGCCCTTTCGGCATTTAAATCTTGCCTTTTTCTTTCTTTCTTTTTATAGCCACACCTATGGCATATGGGAGGTCCTAGGTTTGGAGCTGCAGCTGCTGGCCTATGTCACAGCCACAGCAACACCATATCTGAGCCACATCTGTGACCTACACCACAGCTCATGGCAATGCCTGATTTTTAACCCGCTGAGAAAGGCCAGGGATTGAACCCGCATCCTCATGGATACTAGTTGGGTTCTTAACCTGCTGAGCCACAACGGGACCTCCCTAAGTCTTGCTTTTATTGAGGAGAGAAGCTTCCTGACTCTAGTGGGCTGGAGGGGAGGTCAATCTCTAGGACCAGCTGCTGCATCTGGGGTCTCAAAGTACCCTTGTGACAGTAGGGGTGCTTCTGCTCACACTGCCCTGGCTGCAGAGCTCCCGGGACCTGGGTCCCTCTATAAAAGGGTGATCACTGGTAGAGACAACCAATGGCTGTGGACACAGGGCACTGAGGCAAAGGGGTGCTTGGTAAGGTGACACTTGCCAACCTCACCCTGGCTCCTCCTGTCCTTTTTCTTCTCTCTGCTGCTCCTTCATCCCACATCCCTCTCGCTTCCTCCTTTTCCTTCTTTTCCCTGTCACCCCATTCCCCACAGCAACTCTCCTGAAATGACCCCAGTCTTGCACTCCAAATCCCTCATAGATGAACCACCTCTGAGGGCTGCTTGGTGGCTGAGCACACCTGACTTGGATAAGGCTTTCTTGTGAGTTTCCAGGGACTCCGAGCTGGGCTCAGCCATGAGGGAGGGGCTGAGCGGGAGCCTGCTAGCAGGTATGGTGGGTATGGGTATTTCTTCCCAGGAGCCACACCACAGCCCAGGCCAGCCCTACCCGACACCATCATCAGGACCCTGGCTCCTTCTCCGGATCTGCCTAGCACTGGTCCCACCATCTCTCTGCTCAGCCGGGACAGAGGTGGTGAGTGGCAGAGCCGTGGAAGGAAGGCCTGGGATGATGTCCTTTCAGGCACACAGCCAGCCTCTCTCCCATGGGTGCTCAGGGCAAGGAAGCCATGGTAGCAGTGACCAACATCCTCTATGTGGGCTCAGTGGTTCTCCTGGTAGGGGCGCTAGTGCCCATGTGGCCGTTGACCAGGCATGGTTCAGTTCCTAGCTGCCCGCTAGCCTGGAGAGGACTGGTGAGGCCTGGAGGGGTCACAGAACCTATCACCCCGGCTGCCACAAAGGTGGGACATGGCCAGACCCACTGCCAGTGCTCTCATTAGCAGCCCCGGGCCAGTGCCTGTGGAGGACATGCAAGAACTGGCCCTTCTTAAGTGGGGAGCTGGCAGCGGTGCAGGGGTCCTTTCCCACAAAGGGTGGAGGAGCAGAACTGTGAGCTGACAGATAGGTATTGTTTTAAGCCACTTAGTGAGCAGTACATCTTTATGCAGCACAGAGAGTGAATCCAGAGGACATCCTAAATAAGCCAGCTCCTGGCCAAACTGCCAGATGACCACAGATGCCTCAGCGGGTCCAGCCAAGATCAGTCAAGACTGGGCTGACCAGTAGACTCAAGAGCAAAAGCAAACAATTATTATTGTTATTATTTTTTTTGTCTTTTGAGGGCTGCACCCAAGGCATATGGAGGTTCCCAGGCTAGGGGTCAAATCAGAGCTACAGTTGCTGGCCTATACCACAGCCACAGCAACACCAGATCCGAGCCATATCTGAGACCTACACTACAGCTCATGGCAAATATGAATCCTTAACCCACTGAGTGAGGCCAGGGATTGAACCCGGGTCCTCATGGATACAAGTCAGGTTCATTAACCACTGCCACTATGGGAACCCCAAAAGTAAACACTTGTTGATTTAGACCATCAAGTTCTTGGTACTCTGTCATGCCACAGATGCTCACCCATATGGCTTTTCAACACCTACAAGCCAGGAGGGAGGGCCTGGGAAATACAGCACAGGGAGCTCTGGGGGCTTCAGGGAGGGATGGGGGGTGGCCTCAGAGGCCATCCCTGATCTGAGCTAGTCAGGAAGGGAGGCGGGGCATCCTTGGCTGAGGAATGAGCACAGGGAGGAAGAGGAGGAGGGCAGGGGCCTTCAGGATCCCTTGTGGAGGCTGAGGCTCCTGGGGGGCAGGGGCAGGACTCCGAAGGCCTTGGGTGACTTGTCTTGAGGTCAGCAGTTAGAGCACCACAGGGACAAGGCCGTGGGGTTTGGCAGATGGTGTGGAAGCTGGACTAGAAGGACAGACAGTGGAGCAGAGGGACCAATCAAAGGAACTGGGGTCGTCTTTCTGAGAGCCTTCTTTCCAGGGCCCCCCTGAGAGATTTCAGTGGGCAACTGAGGCAGAGTGCTGGGGGCAGGTGGAGGTGGAGGTGGATGAGGGAGTAGAGGTCATGGTTGAGGACCCAGTGGAAGGAGGGCTTGGTATTAAGGCACTCTCTGGGGTCCCCAGCCTGGGCCAGTGCTGCCCAAGGTGGGCTGAGCTTTCTGGGGTGGAAGGGGCTGCCTCAGAGACCTTCAGGGGTCCTGGCTGAGAACAAGCCAGGCCAGGGACCCCCAGGTGAGCTATAAAATGAATCACAATGCATAACACCTAGGCTGCTGAGAAACTCCCAAACAGACTCAGGGGCAAAAGCCCCTATGACCATTTCACAGTCAAAAAGACAGAGGTGCAGGGGGCGAGATAAACTATCTAATATCAAACAGGTGGCACAGAAGGGAAGGGATCTGACTGGAGGATGCTGTCCCCAAGGGCTGGGGGCTGAGACTGCTGTGGCTCTGCCCTGGGGACACTGAGAGTGAGGAGCCCACCACCCCCACCTCCTCTTCCTATCCCCCTCCACCCAGAACCACAGGAGCTGCAGAGTGATGTTACTACTTGGAAAGCACATGAGAAACCAATTTTTGCCTCCACTACATAAAATAAAATAAAATAACCCCGAGGTATTTGAAATTCTGCCTTGGCCACCTTCCCCAGGGACTGGCTTGGAACCGCCTCAGACTCGGGTCCTCAGAATGACCTTTTCCTGTGCGCCCCAGGCCCCAGTCTGGCTCTGCTGGCCCCTGAGTCCTGCCAGGCTACCATCAAACGCAGCTCTAGACCCAGGCACCAGGCAGGCCTGAGAACACAGGATCTTACTCTCAGGATATTAGGACATCAGACCCTTACAGCCTCAGGAAGTTCATATTCCATTCGAGTTTCAGCTCCTTCCTTGCAAAGAGGGGCTCTCTCCTCCAGTGATCCAGTGAGGGTGTCCTTTCTGGGGACGGCGGGTCAGGGCCCCGAGCCAGGTGAGGAGTGAGGTGCCCTGAGCAGATCCCGCTTCTGTTCTCTGTGCCCTCTATGCCCTCTGTGCCCTAGCCCTGTGCCCACAGAGACGCTCCTCTCCCATCAGCCTCCCCTTCCATCCTGTGGAAGATCAGGAGTCCAGGGCAGTGCAGGCAGCTCCTAGGCTGGCAGCTGTGACTACAGTGCTTCTTGAGACACAATTTTCAGCCCGACCGTGTGTGTCTTTGCTTTTCGGTCCCAGACTTCTCCCTCTTCCCTCTCCCCCTCTTCTCCTGCCTGCCTTCCCTCTTGTCACAGGCTGAATTGTGTCCCCAAGAATCCTTAGCTTGAAATCTTAACATCACCCAGAGCTCAGAATGTGAATGGATTAGGAGACAGGGTCTTTACAGAGGTGGTAAAGGTGAAATGAGGCTGTTAGGATGAATCTAATCCAATATGACAGGTGTCCTTATAAGAAGAGACCAGGCATTCCCACTGTGGTTCAGCGTAAGAACCCAACTAGTATCCATGAGGATGCAGGTTTGATCCCTGGCCTTGCTCAGTGGGCTAAAAGATGTTACCATGAGTGGCACTGTAGGTCACAGATGCGGCTTAGATCCAGCGTTGCTGTGGCTGTGGTGTAGGATGGCAGCTGCAGCTCCAATTTAACCCCTAGCCTGGGAACTTCCATATGCCTCAGGTGTGGCTCTAAAAAGAAAAAGAAAAAGAAAAAAAACAAAAAAAACAAAAAAACAAGAGGAGTCCGGTTCTTGCTGCTGTGGTGCACAGGATGGGCAACATTTCTGCAGTGCCAGGATGCAGGTTCTATCCCTGGGTCCCGGACTGTGGGTTAAAGGATCTGATGTTGCTGCAGCTGTGGCAAAGGTCATGGCTTTGTCTCCGATCTGATCTCGGGACTAGGAACTCCATAGGCCTCAGGGAGGCCAAAAAAGAGAGGAGACCAGGACATAGAAGGGAAGAGGATGTGAGGACACAGGGAGAGGGTGGCCAAATAGAGAGGCCTCAAGGAAAACAAACCCCACCCACAGGTCTATTGTTTAGGCTGCCCCCTGTGTGTGATGCTTCGTTTTACAGCCCCAGGAAACAAATTCTATCAACTTCAGGGGTAAAATCTCTCTGGATTTGATCCATCTTCATTCTTGATCTTGCCTGAGGCAATCTGATGGATTACGAGATTTTATTATTTTTAAAATTTATTTTTATTTTTGTCTTTTTGCCATTTCTTGGGCCGTTCCTGCAGCATATGGAGGTTCCCAGGCTAGGGGAGTTTTCCAGGCTAGGAGCCACAGCTGCTAGCCTATGCCAGAGCCACAGCAACTCGGGATCTGAGCCATGTCTGCAACCTACACCACAGCTCACGGCAACGCCAGATCCTCAACCCACTGAGCAAGGCCAGGGATGGAACCTGCAACCTCATGGTTCCTAGTCAGGTTCATTAACCACTGCGCCACGACGGGAACTCCTTATTTTTGTCTTTTTATGGCCACACCATGGCATATGGAGGTTCCCAGCTAGGGGTTGATCAAATCAGAGCTGCAGCCACAGGCCTACACCACAGCCACAGCAACGCAGGATCCGAGCCACATCTGCTACCTTCATTGCACCTCATGGCAACGCCAGATCCTTAACCCACTGAGCGAGGCCAGGGAATCAACCTGCATCCTCATGGAGACTAGTCTTGTTCGTTACTGCTGAGCCACAGTGGAAACTCTAGATTATGTGATTTTAGTAGGCAATTGTCTCTCAATGGCATCTCAGGCTCAGCTTCTGTGTTTGGTTTCAGAAGCAGTTAGTCTTTCAGAAGCAATTAGGCAGAAGCAGCCTGACTTTCTGGGCACTCGCTACTCCTTTTCTGTTCTCTTAGCACTCTGGCCAGTTCTGTCCCGAGCCCCCTTCTTTTCTGTAACCCCTGCACAAACACAGCAGTTGTAACCCCACCTCCACTAATGTCAGTTTTTCCCACTTCTTCTCCCAAAGCTACTCATTCAAAGTCCCATTTGAAGCTGTAATCATGTGGTCACCATTTGTCCAGTCTCTGATATGGATTTCATCCCACTTCCTTGCCTGACCCCTGGGCTAACGCCATGCACCATTGTCACATTTCCAGTCCTACCTCACCATTCTGGTACCAATCCAGTCCTTGGCATCAGTCAGTGTAAGCTAGGTTCTGCTGCAAAAACAGGTGAGCTTATTTTCAGGTTTAGCCCTGAAAGGCTTATTCTCATGTGTGTCCTATCTCACACAAGATCAACAGGGGCCCTGCACCCCACAAGTCACTCAGGGTTCCTGGCTAATTGCAGCTCCACCATCTGACAGTGGCTCCTGTGGTCCTTTGGGCATCACAAACTGAATAAGAAAGAGCCAGAACTGGAAGACTGGATCTTCTGGAGGTGACATTCGTCACTCTGCCCACAGGCCAAAACTAGTCCCACAGACCTGCTTTGTTGTAAAAATGCTGAGAATGTGGAGCGTTTGCTGAACCTGGGCCATTTTGTGGGGAAAACCGGAGAGATACCCACAGAGGAAGGAGGCCCTGGGGGCACAGATGTAGCCTGTCTCCCCTCTGCTCCTACCCCGAGTTTATCAGTCCTAGGGCTACACTTCACACCATCCCTTTGCTGCTGCCCTCAGTCTCCTGGCTATTGTTGTGAATCTCAGCTCTGGGTCTGTTCTCAGCTCAGAAAAAGCCAGAAAACCAATGCTCCCCCATCCCGCCCCCTCCCAGGGTCTGCTTTCTGAAGCCCCAGGCTGCCCACTATGCCAAGTTCACCAGGATCCTGCTTTAGAACAGGAGGCTGAGGCTTCTTTGGGGGAGGGGAGGTGGGTCTTTGGGGGTCTTTGAGACCCTTGGTCCTCCCCTCACCCCACCCACAGGGGTTTGATCAGCTCTGCATTTCTTGAGGGACTGCTACAGGGGCTGCGGTCCAGGGTCAGTGTCCCTCCTGCCAGTCCCCAGGAAGAGTCTGTGACCTCATTCTGCAGAAGCCAAGTCTTCCTGATACATGATACCAATGTTAGGTGCCATGTGTGGTCTCCCAGGCCCAGCCTTTGAGTTTGCCAATGAGGACTCCTTTGACAGACAAGACTCAGGAGAGGCCAAGGGGTCGGCCCACGTCATAGTCAGTGTCACAGGCCTGTTCCCCTATGGGCACAGGACCTGTCTGTCCACACCAGCCTGGAGCCCCCCTGCTAAGAAGAGATGTCCAGTCCCCTTGCCTCTTCTCCAAACCTCAGCCCACTGCTGTCTCTCTCTCCAGGATTGTTCTAGACCCATGCTCATTCTGTTCTCCCAGAGCCCTCAGACCGAGGGAGACAACTACTCATAGTTGCAGCACCATGAGGGTGAAAGTGGAGGCTTCTGGGTGGGTCCCTGGAAGGCTTCCTGGAGGAAGTGATGGTGGGTTCAATCAGAAGATGAGCAGGAGGGACCCTGCATCGGGATGGTGCAGGTGGGAGAGAATTCCTCATGGAAGAAGGAGGATGGGCAAAGGGGCTTCCTGGGAGAGGAACACTTGCATCTTGGCAGATGGCTTCTCCCAACTATGGCCCTGACCCCTCCCCCACCAAGTCCTCAGGGACACCTCGCCAGCCCCAGCTTAGTTGGCCCACTCAGCCCCAGATTCACCTGAAGTTCCTTTGCAACCTGCCCCTTTGGGGTGTGATCCCACCCCTCCTCAACACCCACAAGGAACTGCAGCCCTCCCCTCCACCTCTCTGGGCACCTGCCAAGGCAGGGACTTCAGCCCAGTCCCCCTCTATTACCCTCTCATCCCAGCCCCCACATGCAGAAGAACCCACCCCTCGCTCCACAGGACTCCCCCAGGCTGCGGAAACAGCCCATTACACCCGGTACCGATAATGGCCCCTCAATTGAATTAAGAGAGTTCATGGGAAGCCCAGGCATGGAATCCGTTTCCGTAAAAGTCCAAATTTAGGACAGTGGTAGGAGTAGGGGGGTTGGGGGGAGGGGACTGTGGATCCACCAAAGAAAACACCCTCATGCATTTGTTTCCAATTCCCCTTCCAGCACGCTCGCTCCCTCCCGGCTCACCCAGGGACCTTGGGCGTGGGGCCAGACGCTGCGTTTGTAATTCTCTTTCATTAATGGGTAATTTCCCCTGTAGTGGAGGGAGGAAGGAGGAGAGAGCCTTGTTGCAGAGGCAGACGGCACGTGGCCCTCCGGCCTGGAGCCTCTCAGACCGGGTGGGCAGAGCCTGGTCACCACTTGGCCTCCTTCTGCTAGGGTCCCCATGGACAGACGGGAAAGCTGAGGTCTATGTGTGCTCTGGTTGGTTCTAGCACATTCAGCAGGTAGCCAGAGCCCGACATCCTCTGAGTTTTGCACTGTCCACAATCCCATAGAACAAGAAGGCTTGGAGACAGGGACTGAGAGCCAAAGGGAAGGTGCAGAATGGTCAGATTCCCACACTACCTGCCACCAAGGTGAAGATCATCTGCTGATGGAAGGTGACAACAGAGTAGAGGCCCTGGGGTGGAATCCTGGCCCACCTCCAGAGACTGTGAGCAGCTGGCCTGCCTGTGCTGAGCCTCCATTTCTCTACCTGAACATGGGGGTCTGTGCTCGGATTGAGTGGATCAGATCCCCACGAAGGTCCTGCCGCTCGAAGGTCTTGATACTCTGGGATTCCAAGAGTTTAGTTTCTGGGTCATCCTTCCCTGCCCACTCTTTCATCACCCCTGAATCCCACTCACAGCATCACCTCCGAAGACACCTAGGAAATGACCATGGAGAGCCCTGCCCACAGTCCATGGTGGGCATTGCATGACATAAATCAGGCCGGTGCCTGGGACTGAAGAGGCAGCTCCTGAGATTGGAGCAGGTGGAAGGAAGCCCCTTTGGAAAAGCAGGAAACAACATGGATTTTGGAGCTCACAGCTTCTCCATCCCTGTCATGACTCTTGGGTGGTGGGAGGACTAGGCTGAGCCTAGACTCCTCCCTTCTCTCCCCAGCACAGGGGCCTGGCCTCTCACCCTGGGTAGGCCTATTTGATTATTATTTTTAAATTTTTCATTTAAAACAATTTTTTAAATTGTGGCATATGGAAGTTCCCAGTCTAGGGGTCGAATCAGAGCTTCAGCTGCCGGCCTTCACCACAGCCACAGCAATGCCAGATCTGAGCTGCTTCTGCAACCTACCCCGCAGCTCAGGGCAACGCTAGATCCTTAACCCATTGCGTGAGGCCAGGGATTGAACCTGCATCGTTATGGATACTAGTCAGGTTTGTTATCCCAGAGCCACAGCGTGAATTCCCAGGGCAGGCCTATTTTAGAAACCAAGTGGGCACTGAGGGCCCTCTGCCCACAGACAAGTCCCCCACCTGCCTATCAGCAGTTGGACCTGCTATTTCTTTGGCTCCTGAGCTCCAGGCAGAATCCTGGTTGGAGGCACATGGGACATATCCCGGAAGCTATTAGAACCGGGCACTGGCCCAACGTAGCTCAACTCAGCTCTCAGGGTGGCCCGGGTGTGGCTCCAGACAGAGGAACCAGGCTCAGAGCCCCAAACTCTCCCCTGGCAGAGCTGCATTCCCAGTGGCTGGAAGAACCAGGGCACTCTGGGGGACACTCCAGCACCTGCCAGGGGCTGCCCTGAAGCGAGCCAGGGTATCCAGGAGAAGGCTTCTCCCTGGCCAGCCTGATAGACTGAGTGTGACTAAAGGGCCAAATGTGAGGCTAATGGAAAGCAAACACCGAGGGACACACAGCCCACACGGTGTTTTCTCAGCAGCTCGCTGCACAGCCCGCGCTGCTCGGCCAAGGGCTGTGTCAATCACTCACTGCTGTTTGTCTAACCTCGCCAAGTGTGTTTCTCTTTATTAGCAGAACACAGATAGGGAAGGAGATCTCCCCACAGATGCTGCACTGCAGGAATTCGCCCTCCCAGCCGAGTGGGAGGGACCTGCAGCCCAAGGACACTGTCCCAGCCTAGGGCTGCTCTGGAGACACCAGCAGGTCCCACTGGGCTCAGCACTCACCTGATCAGGCCCTGGGAAGGATGCTTTACAGGTGCTCTCTCTGAAGCCTGCACTCCTCCAAGGGGGCTGTCTTTCTGACCATTTTATAAGTACCATGCTGAGCTCAGGTGGCAAGATGACTCACCTAGAGACACACAGCCAGGAAGGGGTGGGGAGTGCTGGGGTTACCACTGATTTCTGCTTCTTTTTTTTTTTTTTTTTTTTTTTTTTTTTTTTGTCTTTTTGTCTTTTCTAGGGCTGCACCCACAGCATATGGAGTTTCCCAGGCCAGGGGTCCAATCAGAGCTACAGCTGCCAGCCTATGCCACAGCCACGCAATGCCAGATCCGAGCCGCATCTGTGACCTACACCACAGCTCACAGCAATGCCAGATTCTTAACCCACTGACCGAGGCCAGGATTGAATCTGCAACCTGATGGTTCCTAGTCAGATTCGTTTCCGCTGCGCCAGGACAGGTCTCCCTGATTTCTGCCTCTTAATCTAAATCAGCATTCTGTTCTTACTGCCACTGGGCTGATCCTGGCTCGGATCAGCTGCTTCCTTGATCATTCTAGATGCATCCCAAAGGACTCTGTGTCCTCAGGTCCTTTTCTCCTTGTGCTAGAGCCGGGCCAACAAACTTCTGTTAAGTGCCACTCACAGTGCCATGAAGGCAGAAGTGGAGGCTTCTTGGGGTCCCTGGGAGGCTTCCTGGAAGAGGTAATGGTGGATCCAACCAGAGGAAGAGCAAGAAGGGCCCTGCATAGGGATGGGACAGGTGGGAGTGAATTCCTCAAGGAGGAAGGCTTTGAGCAGCTGGTTGGTTTATGCTCAGCCTTGGTTTCTCTACCTGCACATGGTGATGTTTCACAGAGAGCATCTGTGCCTTGCTTAAGTGAATAATCTCTGTTACAGTTGCTGCTTTTGTAGCATGAAAGCAGCCATAGGCAATTGTAAACAAAGGGGTATGGCTGTGCTCCTGTAAAACTGTTTATAAAAACAGGTGGCAGGTCATCCATCCAAGTACTAACAAGGCCCGACTCTGCTTAGCTTCCGAGAGCAGATAAAATCAGGCGCATTCAGGGAGGTAGAGTGTTATGACCGTAGATGGAACCTGTAGATCTTTTGGGTAGTATTAAAAATTCTGTCTTCCTGGAGTTCCTGTCATGGCACAGAGGGAACGAGTCTGACTAGGAACCATGACGTTGCAGGTTTGATCCCTGGCCTCACTCAGTGGGTTAAGGATCCAGTGTTGCCATTGGCTGTGGTGTAGTTCACAGATGTGGCTCGGATCTGGTGTTGCTGTGGCTCTGGTGGAGGCCGGCAGCTGTACCTTCAATTAGAACCCTAGCCTGGGAACCTCCATATGCCACGAATGCGGCCCTAAAAGCAAAAAAAAAAAAAAAAAAAAAAAAAATTGTCTTCCTATTCATGAACACAGGACATTTTCCCATTTATTCAGATCTTTAATGTATTTCAGCAATATTTTATAGTTTTCAGTGTACTAGTCTTTTACCTCCTTGGTTAAATTTATTTCGGGTATTTTGTTCTTTTACATATTATCATAAATATAATTAGTTTCTTAATTTCATTTTGGATTGTTCATTACTTGTGTAATAAACACAGTTTTGTTTTTTGTTTTTTTTTTTTGGGACATGCTTGTGGCATGTGGAAATTCTGGGGCTAGGAATCCAACCTACACCACAGCAGTGACCTGAGCCACAGCAGTGCAATGCCTAATCCTTTAACCTGCTGTGCCACCAAGGAACTCCACAACTGATTTTCATGTATTGAGCTTGTACCCTGCAAATTTTGCTGAATTTTTCAATTAGCTTTAATAGCTTTCTAAAAAAAAAAAGGAGTTCCTGTCTTGGCTCAGGGGTTACCGAACCTAACTAGTAACCACAAAGATGAGGGTTCAATCCCTGGCCTCCCTCAGTGGGTTAAGGACCTGGTGTTGCCGTGAGCTGTGGTATAGGTTGCAGATGCGGCTCAGACCTGGCATTGCTGTGGCTGTGGTGTAGGCTGGCAGCTGTAGCTCCGATTAGACCCCTAACCTGGGAACCTCCATATGCCGAGGGTTCGGCCCTAAAAAGACCAAAAAAAGAAAGCTTTCTTACAGATTCTTTTGGATTTTCTAGATATAGAATTATGTCATCTGAAAATAGAGATTGTTTTACATCTATCTTTCTAATTTGAATGTCTTTTAATTTCTTTTTCTGTTAAATTCAGCTTGCTAGTTGTCACGGAATGAATGTTCACGTACCTCCCCCGACCAGTTCATAAGCCCTAACCTCCAATGTGATGGTATTTGGAGGCGGGATCTTTGGGAGTTAATCAGTGAGGAGAATTTAATCCACTGACAGTTAAAATAATTGGATCTACTTGGGGTCTTTTGGACCTCATAAACTTATATGTCCATTTATCTCCCTAAGTTTGGAAAGTTTTAGCCATTATTGCTTTAAATGATCTTTGTTGAAAATCATGTATTTGAATGCTATAATAGGTAACTCTGCCTAGCATTTGCTGTTTGGCTATGTTTTGTTTTGATTGTTGAAGGATGTAGCTTTAGCAGCATATTTATTTAGGGACTTTCCCAAAATATTTTTGCAAAGACTTTAATCTTTGTCATGTGTGATTACTGAACTCTGTTCTTTTACCTCATGTTCAGCTAATATTTTGACAGAGATTTCATTGCATACCAGGAACTCAAAGAAAAGAAAAGAAAAAACCACAAACACAAACAATAAACAACAAAACCAAATCCCTCCCAGTCTTTGGAGAGCACCTCTGAACTGAAATACTAAACTCTAACACTTAAACAGACTTGCACTGAGTCTCAGAATTATCCCAATATGAAACATTAGGGTTTTCTTTATGCCATTTTGGGCACAGGTCTTGTCCTTGGTATGTGACTGGCTTTCTAAATTCAGCTATATTCTCAGTGATTTTGAGTGTCCTAATTTCCCAAAGAATCAAGAATTTCCTCAGCTTTTCCTCTCAGGAAAAGAGGAAAAGGTAGCCTACTATCTGTATTTCTTTTTTAGGGTCACACCCATGACACAACAGACTAGGGGTCGAATCAGAGCTACAGCTGCTGGCCTATGCCATAGCCGAGCAATGCTGGATCCTTAACCCACTGAGTGAGGCCAGGGATCGAACTTGCAACTTCATGGTTTTATATATATATATAGTCTTATCCTTGTTGGCCTCCTATCTTTCTTGCCAATAGAAGCCCAGTGATCTTGTAGACATTTCTATTGTCCCCCTTGGCTCTGGGAATTCTGGTGTCATAGCAGCATCTAGATTCATAAGAGCTCCTCATCCTTGCTGCTTCAGTGAGGATATAGCCTCTGCCCTGAGGAACACAGTAAGCTGAAGGGTTGTTTGGAATTATCGGAGGTGTGTTCTGCAATACCAGTTTATCAGAGTATTTGATCCTATTCACAGCACTCTGTCACAGCTGGGTTTTTTTTTGTTTTTGTTTGTTTTTGTTTGTTTGTTTTTTGGGGCCCCACCCATGGCATATGGAAGTCCCCAGGCTAGGGGTTGAATCAGAACTGTAGCCTCTGGCCTACACCATAGCCATAGTAACGTGGGATCCAAGCTGCATCTGCAACCTACACCACAGCTCACGGCAATGCCAGATCCTTTAACCCACTGAGCGAGGCCAAGGACTGAACCCGCTTCCTTATAGATACTAGTTGGGTATGTTACCCCTGAGCCACAATGTGAACTCCTGTCAAAGCTGTTTTTACACCTCCATTTCAATGAATGCACAACATAACTTTTTTTCAAGCTTTCAGGAGGCATCCCAACAGTGTATTAAGACAAGTTCCTGGGTCCTGCCTGGTTATGTCTTAGTTAGGTTAGTCTGATATAATAAAATACCACCACCTTAAATAAGAGAGATTGACTTTTCACTGTTCTGGTGGCTTTGAACTCCAAGATCAAGGTGCTGGGAGATCAGGTATCTTATGAGAACCCACCTCCTAGTTTACAGAGGGCTGCCTTCTATCTACACGCACACATGGCCTTTCCTTGGTGCGTGTGTGTGAGGTCATGTCTCTTCCTCTTCTTCTTCTTTTTTTTTTTTTTTGTCTTTTTTGCTATTTCTTTGGGCCGCTCCCGTGGCATATGGAGGTTCCCAGGCTAGGGGTCCAATCGGAGCTGTAGCCACCGGCCTACGCCAGAGCCATAGCAACACGGGATCCGAGCTGTGTCTGCAACCTACACCACAGCTCACAGCAACGCCAGATCGTTAACCCACTGAGCAAGGCCAGGGATCGAACCCGCAACCTCATGGTTCCTAGTCGGATTCGTTAACCACTGCGCCACGACGGGAACTCCTCTTCCTCTTCTTCTAAGGGTACTAATCCCATCATGAGGATCCCACCCTCATGATGTCATCTAAGCCTAATCACCTTCCAAAGGTCCACCTCCAAACGCCATCACATTGCGTGGTAGGACTTCAACATATGGATTTGGGGGGGATGCAAGAATGCAGTACATAACAGGTGGGTAAATCCTTATTCATAGGAGAATGCCCTTGAATGAACAAACTCTTTCCCCTACAGTCTTCTTTCTACACTCCAGCACCTTGGTGCAGCATTGTGAAGACCACACCCAGGTGTATCCTGAGCTCAATTTGGAAGCACATCAGCAAGGTTTGCACCTTCTTTGGTGGATAAATTCTCTCCTCTGTTAGCAGGTCCTTCTCTACTGGGTCTTGCTATCATTTTTAAACCAACAACCAAGAAAGAAAGGGGACAACAACCTTGTGAAAGGCATTCCCCTGATCGGATATATCTGCACGATGTGCAGGGCAGGCTGCTGCTCTCCAGCAGGGGGAGTGACCCCTCTCATGCATGTAGATCAAGGGGATCAGGGTTTTGCTACTGTGGAGGCATATTCACTGCGATGTTCTTATCCTGGGCATAGGCAGCAGAATTATGGAATCCACACGCCAATTCCTGAAGCCTGTGACTGTTACCTTACATTGCAAAAGGGCATTGTAGAATGTGACTAAAGCTACAGACTTTCATTAGGGAGGTCATCTAGGGTCCTCTCATTGGATCGAGCTATTCACTGGAGTCCTTAAAGCAGAGACCCTCTCCCTGCTTGGGTCTGAGATGTGTCTGAAGAGGAAGTGAGAGACTGAAGTCAAAAGAGGCTTGACCCTCTCCCGGCATCGTTAGAGGTGACACATGGAAAGGAAGACTGAGAGGGAACATGGGCACAGCCTCTAGGAGCAAAAACTGACACCTAGCCAACAGCCAGCAAAAAACGGGACCTCAGTCCTATGGGACAAGGAAAGCTACTCAACTATCAGCCTGCGTGAGTGTGGGAAAAGACTTATCCTCTGTGGCTCCAGAAAGGGATGCAGCCTGGCTGGCACCATGGCTGCAGCCTTAGGGAACCTGGGTAGAGGACCAGCTGAGTCCTGCTGAGTCCAGATTTCTGAACTTCTGGCCTCCCCAGGGAAAAGAGAATGAATTTGTTTGAGCTGCTCAGTTTATGCTAATCTGCTACAGGAACGAGGAGAAATGAATACCCCAGGCCTTGGGATCCCACTGTTTTCCGCCAAGACCATGCTCAAGCTGTGGTTTTGGACTTCCTTGTGGTTCAACCACCTTCAGCTCTTCACAGGCCACTTTCCAGCTGCAAGGGGCAAGGGGCTCTTAACACCGCCACGAGGCCTGGGTTCCAACCTGCCCCAAGTTGGTGACTTCTTGACCTGAGCTCATCATTTCCCTCTTATAGCTTATCCCCGGCAACTCATAGTCTTTTTCACTACTATCACTCCTCTCTCTCTCTTTTTTTCTTTTTCAGCTGCAGGAGCATGTGGAAGTTCCTGGGGCAGTGACTGAATCCGAACCGGAGCTGTTACCTCTGCCACAGCTGCAGCAACACCAGATCTTCCTAACCCACTATGCCGGGCCAGGGATTGAACCGGCACCTCCACAGAGACAAGCCGTATCATTAACCCACTGCACCCCAGCAGGAACTCCCCACCCTCATCTCTTGAATGCTCATCTGCTGCCAGCCTAGCCTCCCCTTCCAGTCACATCCCTTCCCAATGTGGCCTGCGAGGACATCACCACCGGACCTCTGCAGCAGCCACGGTCCTCCCACTCCATTAGCCTATTGCCCTCTGCCCTTGAGGGATCCAAGTTCAGAGCCTTGCCCCAGAGCCTGCTTGTGGGACAGTGTTCAGTGACGAGCCCCAGAAGAGAGCCTGAGCTGGGGGTTTTGAGAGAAAGACATATTCAGAAGGAGCAGCGAACAAAGCAGGGATGTGAGGCCATGCCTGTGACTGTCAGAGTCCATCAGAGCCTGTGATGTTGGCCCGCAGGGAAAGAGTAGACAGAGGGACCTCATCCTCTAGAGCCACCCCAGGGAGAGCGAGGGACTGGGTGACTGTACTCTCACATCCCTTGGTCACTGGCAAAGATCTGATAATCTCCGAAATATGCAATTTCCAGTGCTCCTCATTCTTCACACATGCAGACCAAGTGGATTCCAGCAGCTGTGGGGCTGCATCCCCCTCCCCTGCCCTGCGTGGTTCCAGCATGAGGCCCAGAGAGCCCCACTATAATTTGGATCATGTGAAGTCAGGTGTGTTTGTCTGCTTATTGAATGAATAAACGGACATTGAGACATTCTCCCATTTTGCCACTTTTTCATATTTGAGCACACCTGCCCTGTCTGCTCCTGATACTTTGCTGCACATCGGACACAGACATCACCTGGGACGTATTCTCTTTCCCAAGAACCCCAAGGAGTAAAGGAAGACAGCTGTGCATGTCTTAGAAAAGAGGGCTCTCCGTGAGTCCAGGGGTACCAGCTTATCCCAAGGTGAGCTAAGGAAAGCTTCTTGGAGGAGGAGACAGCTAAGGGTAGCTTTAAGTAAAAGTCGCAAAGGAATCATTGTGTGGCAGGCCAAAGGGAATCCTTTTGCGCCAGAGGCCAGGAGAGGCCTATGAGTTTGGCAGGGTTGGGACCCCCATCCCATCACCAGCCAGAGGGTCACCCCTCTCCCTAGACCTCAGTTTCTGCATTTGTAGAGGGAGAGGGTTGGCCAAGTTGGAAAAGAGGGTCAGAGACCCCTGGGTACAGTCACCAGAGGGCCAGGGCCTCGCAGTTTAGTAGGTTGAGTTCCTGGCCTTGGAGCCCCAGGGACACTATGAGGCCTGAGGACAACCTGCCAGGGCCTGGGGCAGCATGGAGGCTCAGTACTTGTGTGTGAGTGTGTGTGTACACCTGAGTGAGTGTGTGACTATGTGAGTGATTGCGTTGTGCGTATAGGTGTGTGGTATGTATGGTGTGTGTATATGTGTGTGGCGTGTGGATATATATGGTGTGTGTTGTGTGTGCATATATCTGTGTACAGTATGTGTGTACGTGCATGTGGTGTGTATATGTGTGTGTGTTTATGGTATGTGTATACACATGTATCTGTGTGTACACATGCACTTGTGTACCTGTGTATACATGGGGGAGAACGTTGTGTGTGCTTGTGTATATGCATGTGTGTGGTGTGTGTGTGTGTGTGCGGTATGTGCGTGTATGTGTGGGGTGGTGTACGCATATGTGTGTGGGATGGGTCTGTTCATGTCATCCCTTACCCTCCCACCCTTCCCCTGGGTTGACCCTGCAAGCCCCAGGCTCTTGCCCTTGGGCCTGTCCCCTTGGGCAGTTTCTGCTCCAGCCTTGGCCTTCGGGACAACAAGCAATCATGTGAGGCCCAGTGCCCAGGCCCTGGTCTAGGGCTCTCGGAGGGGAGGTGGGCTGCAGAAGGCAGGTGGGCCCAGGAGGAGGCATTATCTCCCCATCCCCCCATAGACTATCAGGGCAGGACTCCCCAGCAGCTGCCCCTAATGCACAGTGGACGCTGGAGCTCTGAACTCAGCCCTGGTCACTTCAGGGCCAGGGTTGGGGATGGGGGCTCCCAGACAGGCACAGAGGCCTTCCCTGGTTTCGCAGCATTGCTCCCTGAGCTGGGATACCTCGCGGGGATGTGGGGACAGGAACTCAGGCCAGAAGCCTTCCTCACTGCACAGATCAATTCCCCCCTTACCTAGCCAAGTGGGAAACTTCCAGAAGCCCCAGGAAACTCAAGCCCTGAGTGATACTCCCAGGCCCCACTGTGACAGGGTTTTACAGGTTTGTGTCTCTCGAGCTTAAACCGGAGGCATTACTGCCACTTGAACAAGTTAACCAGAGCCCTCAGTTCATGGGGACTTGGCAACAAGTTCTGACTGTTCCCTGGGTCTGCCCCAGAGGCCCCCTCTATGGTTTTGCATATAGGATTTATTCCTTGAACACACGTTGTTTTGTGCTTGAGAGCATTAAATTTGGGTTTTTACCTTTTCTGCTCAGTCCTGCATTTTTAAGGTTCATTGCTGCCTCTTATTGTCACTTGGTCTTCTGAGTGGTGTGTCCACTCAATGTCATCTTCCACTCCCCTGGGTGCCTTCAGCTCCCTCTGGTCTCAACATGCTTGTCCTCATGCCCCGTCCTTGTCCCCTCTGGGACTTGTGTAAAATGAAAACACTCTTTTTTTTTGTCTTTTGTCTTTTGCCTTTTTAGGGCAGCACCTGTGGCATATGGAGGTCCCAGGCTAGGGGTCTAACTGGAGCTGTGGCCGCTGGCCTACACCACAGCCACAGCAACTCAGGATCCGAGATGTGTCTGCGACCTACACCACAACTCACAGCAACGCTGGATCCTTAACCCACTGAGCGAGGCCAGGGATTGAACCTGCAACCTCATGTTTCCTAGTTGGATTCGTTTCCGCTGTGCCACAATGGGAACTCCTGAAAACACTCTTAAAAGTGACAGAGGCCCAGTGTCCTGGCCAGCTCAGAACAGAGACCCAGGCAGAGACTCCGACGTCTTTTGGTTTGGGGTTAATGGCAGCCAGGCCCTTTGGTAAACACTTGAGACAAATGTGAGTCTGGGAATGAAAACCCTTAGAGCTGGCGTGATGAGAATCCTAAACATACCCACGCATACATACACACATGTGTACATGTATGCACATATAAGCATAGATGCACAGATATACACAAAGATACATAGTATAAACACAAATGTACACTGTGCCTATAGGTGTCACACACACACACACACACGTTATCACTGTCCTCACTGTAATCATGGTCCTCTCTACCCACACTTATTGCACATGCCTGTACTAGCCATTCTGTCAGCTTCATCCAACAAATCTGGGGGAATTTATGACCTTCTTACAGACAAAAAGCTGAGGCCCCATCTGGAATGATGCTCAGGGCGGTGACCTGACCTCAGAGGGTTCTGTCTGGTGGGTCATGGTCAGCAGGTGCTGAGTGACAGATTCCTTGAAGGAATGAGTGGTGGTTTCAGTCATGGTTTGGGATCTTGGGGAAGCACCCCACTGTCTGAACAGGGAGGTGCAGGATCCAAGTAGGAGGTTCAAGGTCAGGGGTCAGGGTCAGTTTGGAGAAAGTGGCCTCCAAGGGAGGGGTGGGTGTGGGAACTTCCCTGTGGACAGAAGCATTTTGGAGGCCAGGTGGGAGGCCAGTGGCCCTCAGGGAGGCCCGTGGAGAGGTGATGCTCAAGCCCTGCTGATGCACCCACCATGAGGGATGAGGGACGATGGATAAGAGCTGGTAGTTCCTGGGTCTGGACCCTTCAGGAAATCACTTTCAGGTCTGCCTCCAATGAGGGCGATAGGAAAACAGTCTTTCATTTTAAATTGACTCAATTTTCTTTCTTTCTTTCTTTTGTCTTTTTGAGGCCTCACCTGCAGCATATGGAGGTTCCCAGGATATAGGTCTAATTGGAGCTGCAGCTGCCAGCCTATGCCAGGGCCACAGCAACTTGTGATCCAAGCTGTGTCTGCGACCTACACGCAGCAGCAACACCAGATCCTTAAACCACTGAGCAAGGCCAGGGATTGAACCTGTGTCCTCATGGATACTAGTTGGGTTCGTTACCACTAAGCTTCAATGGGAGCTCCATCTCAGTTTTCGATTTCCTTGATATTTGAGTGCACGAGGTCGGCTGAGGCCTTCTGACTCCTTTCCTGGAGCAGCCAGGGCTGGGCAATTCCAGAACCCAGCAAGAAGGGTGTGGCTGCTCTAAGGGGCCTGGGACATCTGAGGGCCAGAGGTTTCATGGGAAGGGCCCTCAGGTGAAGGCACAGATCTCCAGCTCCCCCTCTGCCCTGAGGCGGGGCCTCCAGCTCCTGGATGGAACCTGGGTCTGTAGCCCACCTACCCCCACATAGGCCAGCCTCTTCCATCCCACCCTGACACTCCCTCCCAGTGTCCTCCCCCCCAGATCCCAGCTCCCCTGCAGCAACCCTGCCTGCTCCTGCCTCTCTGTCTGGGCTCCTCTGAGGGGACAGGCCTGGGTCACGGTAGGGAGTCAGCATGGCAACAGGGCTACAGGTTCACTTGCTCCACAGATACCACCAAGCAAGATCCTTGCCCTCCTGACCCATGGCCACCTCTGGGGACAGAAAGTGACTCTAGAAATAAGGACAAGGGATGCCATGAAAGAAACAAAGCAAGCATCCCCTGAAAGGTGACATTCGAGGATAGGCCTGGGGGAGGTGAGGCAAGGCAGCGTGTTAGAGGTCAGAGCCAGCAGGGGTTGGGGACCATTGTGAGGACAGCTTCTCTGAGAGTCTGAGCTGTGGAGGGATGTTTGGACTTGGGCGAAGGCCCCATGGGGAGCAGGTCTTGGAGGTGGACAAGGTGGGGCCTGAGGACAGATGGGGGATGTTAGGTAGAGAACCAGGGGAGGATGACTCTAAAGTTTACAGCCTAGGCTGGTAAGTTTAGAGGAAGACGATGGATTTTTAGTACAGTCCTATGGCATTTCATGGCATCCCCATTTCCTCTCCCTGATATGCACTCCTGTAACCTGGAGTCCAGTCCAGACTGCAGGGTCCTGGCGGGCATGATAAACATTCACTCCTTGCCAGTGTGAAGAGATGCCTGAAGTGTGGGTGGTGAAAAGTGTGGCTTGCAGACAAGCAGGCAGGCATGCTGCCATTCCAGGAGGAGGCAGGTTCTAGAGGACGAGGAAAGGCAGGTAGACACCCCCAGGGTAGCAGCACCATGTGTGTTTCTGACCATTTTCACTGGGGAACTGAAGCCTTTAATTCTTTTTTTTTTTTTTTTTTGTCTTTTTGTCTTTTTGTCTTTTAGGGCCCCACTGGCAGCATATGGGGGTTCCCAGGCTAGGAGTACAATGGGAATCAAATGGGATCCTTAACCCACTGAGTGAAGCCAGGGATCAAACCCATGTCCTCATGGATGCTAGTCAAGTTCATTAACCACTGAGCCATGACAGGAACTCTGAAGCCATTAATTCTTAATCACTTACTATTTTTAAACAACAAATGAGTATTATCTTTTACTGTCAGGTTTTACATGTTAAATACCCTTCAGTGAATGAAGGAAGGGAGGCAATGAGTAATTCATCCTTGGGATCGGGTCTGGGATTGGTGGTCCCTTCTAGGGCTCTGGACATCCACTCTGGGAGGTCGGTGAGACCCAGGCTTGACTGAACCAGGGCAGTTCTGGTCTCCGCAGACTGCTCCTTTCTGCGCTGCTGTCCGCTGCCTGCCCCTCCCCGTCTCGACCAGCCCAGCTCCCTGGACTGTCTCCTCCATCCACATGTGCTCTCACTTGGGGGTGGTCAGAGTAGAACCCATTTGACCACCTGTGGGTAGGCTGCTTTGGGAATCATTTGATATGGGAAATGAAGCACTGCCTGTGTGTTGAGGCGGAAGGTCAGGCAATAGGCTGGGGTCCAGTTCTGTCCCCACTCAGCCTGTTTGCCATGAGGGCCCTGCAGAAAACAGGGCTAGGGATGGAGGGGTGTGTCACTGGGTCTGGAGTCTGTGCCCCACCAGGACCACACTTATAGGGCTATAGTGCAGGGGTGTGAGTTCCAGGGCAAGGCTCTTATCCTGCCCTGCCATTGATAGCTTTGTGGCCCTGGGCTGGTTGGTTTTTTTTAGGGCTGCATCTTCGACACATGGAAGTTCCCAGGCTAGGGGTCCAATCAGAGCTGCAGCTGCTGGCCTACACCACAGCAGCAACACCAGATCCAAGCCACATCTGCAGCCTACACCAGAGTTCACAGCAACACCAGATCCTTAACCCACTCAGTGAGGGCAGGGATCAAAACTGCATCCTCGTGGATACTAGTTGGATTCGTAATCCTCTGAGCCACAATGGGAACTCCCCAGGCCAGTTGTTGAACCTCTGTGTGCCTCAGTTTCCAAGCCTTGGAAATATGGGGATACCAGCAGCCAGCCTCTGATCGTCACATAACTGCTGGGAGTGAGGGTATGCCTGGGTGGCGGGGCGGGGGTGGGCAGGGTTGGGTGGCGGCCACTGGGATGATGCGTGTCTAGGCCAATGTCAGGGCATGTTCTTGTTCACGATGTCCCTGAGCCCTCCTAGTTGTTCCACCTAAGCACCTCCCTCTTGTCTCTCCCCAGCATGCTTTGTTCATCCTCTGCTGCTGAAATCTCTCCCTACCCCAGGCCAGGGGGCCATGTCAAGCCCCCTCTGAACCCACAGGGCTGGGAAGGGAGGAAGCGGGGCCACGCTCTTCACAGGACATGCGCTGGGGGGCAGTTGTGTGCAAAGGAGGTGACAGAGTTGGAGGGTGAGAGATGGAAGATGGACAAAGGGGGACATGAGAAGTCAGCACTAGGTAGATAAAGAGGGGGACAAGGGGAGAGAGACAGACGGTGAGGAGACAATGAGAGTGACAGAGACAAGAAAAGAAACAGAATGAGAGGCTGTGTGGTGTGTGTGTGTGTGTGTGTGTGTGTGTGTGTGTGTGTGTGTGTTGGGGGGGGGTCACTCCGGAGAGAGAGATTGATTGAGGCCAGAGGAGAAGGGGAAGAAGACACAGGGAAACAGAATGAGAGAGAGAGAGAGGATGAGAAAGAGAGAGATCCACCAGCTAGAGCCATTCGGGCATGCCACCGCCTGCCCACCTGCATAGGAGAAGGAAGTGGGGGGGGGGGGGAACGCAGGGGGGAGGGGAAGAGGGAGAGGCAGGGGGGAGGGGGAGGCAGGGATGGGGAGGGCAGCAACAGGAGGAGGCCGGCAGGGCTTGGCTGTCCCCAGGGAACCCTGACCCCACCTCCGGCGGCCCAGCCGCTCACCTCCCAGCCACGCTCAGGTTTCAGGGCTTGGAGCTCACGCAGATTCAGTAACAAATGCATGTGCAACGCATTATGAAGAAAGCCTTAAAAAGCCCTCGTTTATCGCTGTTTACGTTACGTGATTGAGGGGAGAATTTGCCAAGACCAAAGGTTACTGCTGGTGTTTCTGTGACGAATATTACCTCAAACTAAAGCAATGAGCTTCAAGGAAACGTGCGCTGTCTTGGGGAGGGCTTTCAAGACTCACTGATAATGTGCTCGCGATGAATTTCCACCACTGCCGCACACGCGCATCTTCTGTGTTGCGGGGACGTTCCGCGTGCACTTGACCTGGTTATCTGCCTGCCTGCTCCTCGGTGGGTTTCCTTTTCCTTGGAGTCGGGAGGGCGCTGGCTGCACCCAGGCTCCAGGACTCCCCGCTGCCCATTTAACTTCCACTGGTTTTTCTCCCTGAGCACAAGCCTTTAGTTTGTATCCCCAAAGCTGTTTCTGCTCACTTTTGGCTGATAAAACCCTTTCTTGAGGCAATTATCGAAATTGCTTCAGTGGTAATTCGTGAACAGTAATTAGTGAACTTTCCTTTCTTCCAAGGAGGACACAGGGCAATTCTGCCCTGCCCTGCCGTGCCCTGCGATCCGCTTAGCTGGCCAGGGCTTAGGGTAAGGGGGGTGGGGAGTGTGAAGACAGCTGGGGCGGGGCCTTGTGCTTCCTACCGTGCTGGGTGTGCCTTGGTTTCCCCATTTGTAAGCCAGGTGATGACAACACCTATGTGGGCCCTTGAGGAGAAGTGAATAGAAGGGGTGCCAATCACTTGAACAGTTCTTGGTACATAGGGGCATGAACAAAGGTCATTATCACTGTCCTACCCAGGAATTTGGAGGGACTGGCTAGTGCAGCTGCTGGCAAGGAGGGACCCGGCTCTCCACTGAGAGGAGGGAGAAGATGCCACTAGAGGGAGGGGGAGGGGACCAGAAACTGTTGGGGTGTGGGGTCTGGTCATACCATCTGTCCCCAGGCACCTTGCAAACCAACCAGATGAAGTCTCATAGGTGATGCTGCTACTGTACCCCAACACTCCCACCCCACCCCCGTGTTATTCGAATCTACTGCTACCAGTCAGGGGGGATACCGGCTCCTAGGGGACACTGAGAACTAAACTGACCTTAAACACACTGGTGGCAGCCACACAGCCAAACCCAACCCTACTTGGCCTCTTATTCTTGGCTGGCACTGAGTGGGGGCTCTTCATCAGAAGACAAGACTTGTCAGATCCCTTCCTCTTACAACTGTAGAAGGACAGATAGGTGATACAGGGAGAGCACTCAGAAGTGGGCCTGGGAGTTCCCATCATGGCTCAGTGGTTAACGAATCTGACTAGGAACCATGAGGTTGTGGGTTCAATCCCTGGCCTTGCTCAGTGGGTTAAGGATCTGGCATTGCTGTGAGCTGCGGTGTAGGTCACAGACGCGGCTCAGATCCCTCTGGTGTAGGCCGGTGACCAAAGCTCCGATTAGACCCCTAGACAGGGAACCTCCATATGCCATGGGTGAGGCCCTAAAAAGATAAAAGACAAAAAAAAAAAAAAAAAAAAAAAAAAGGAAGTGGGCCTGGAGCAGATCCTGTGTGCTAGAACACCTGTCAACGCTGACTCTGGGGAGGGGGTTAGACCAGGCACAGGGAGGCCCCATGGGGATACAGATGGGGAATACCTCCCAGACAAGTGACCTGTCATAGCAGGATCTGGAAACAAAACAGCACCCAAGTCAAATTTGAGGAAGGGTCTGCCTGCTTGCCCTCCTCCTTTGGGGAGGGCTCATAGCTCCTCCCTGAAGGTCCCTGGACAGCCTAGTGGTCATGATTTTATGTTTTATATAGTTTCTGGACAGACCACTGTCTTTAGGTGGGCCAGGAGCCTGAGTCAGCAATGTTGGTTCAGAGGGACAGAAGTGACCTAGAGAGAGGAGTCCTGGCAGACCTGTCCCAGCCTGCGCAACCTCCAGAATGTGGAATATATCGGTCCAGGAGTTCCCGTTGCAGCTCAGCAGGTTAAGAATCCGTAGTCTCTGGGAGGAGGCAGGTTCAATCCCTGGGCCCACTCAGTGGGTTAAGGGATCCAGCATTGCCATGAGCTGTGGTGTAGGTCATTGATGCAGCTTGGATCTGGTGTTGCTGTAGCTGTGGTATAGACCAGCAGCTATAGTTCAAATTGGACCCCATCCTGGAAGCTTCCATATGCCATGGGTACAGCCGTAAAAAGACAAAAAAAAAAAAAAAAAAAAAAAAAGCCTCTGTCCAGAGAGAGAATCATAGCAAGGGGAGGATAAAGCCATGACCTGGAAAGCTAGGGCTTATCTGTCTGGAGTCACAGGCCACGTGTCCTAAGCAGCAAGGTGGAGTCAGATCTTCCCAAATTGACCACTTGTTTCTTCCTCCCACAATGACTCCATTTTATAGATGAGAAAACTGAGGCTTGGGGGAATGTGAATGCACTGAAGGCTTGAATGGAGTCTGTCAAGTTGCTGGATGGAATTGGACCTCGTTGTGGTCACCCTGCACCCCCCAGCACCTAGCCTGGAACATGGCATGTCCCGGAAGCCCAGTCACCACCTTCCTTTCCCTTCCACCTGCAGGCCTCGAGGGTGCCTAAGCTCTACCAGCCCAGAACTGGATGCAGGGCCACTCCTATCCACACCATCCCCAGCACGTCCTCTTTGACATTTTCTGAGCTGAACTATAGAGGTGTGGGAGGCGGGCACATAGCCACCCGGCTGCCCAGCCCAGCAAGGGGTGCTTTTCACTGCTGGTCACACCAGGTGCCCTTGGGCAGGGTCCCCTCCTCAGCTGATCCTCCATGCACCCAGTGGCCGGTGGCCTCGGCATTCCTGGCCCTCCTCGGTCAGTGACCACAAGCCCTGTAATCTGAGGATGCCCAGAGGGACCCAACAACCCATCACGCCACTCGGCTTCCACCTCCAGAGAGACCAGCTAATTCCTCAAGGTCGCCGCTCACCCTCAACATAAAGCGCCCATTCTTCCCCAGCGTAGGGCTGAGGTGGGAAAATATTTTCCAAAGGTCAGTTTTCCAATTATACTTAAAACTCGAAAGTTCATTTTTTTTTTTTTTTTTTTTTTTTTGCCTCCCCTCGGTGCAGCCGTGTTCTGCTAATTTCATAAAGATACCATTTAGCTGAGGTAGGTGGGATTCTGGGCATCAGAACAGCTTCCCAACGTCATCAGCCAGCCATAACCGTAACCACCGACTTCCCATCATTTGTGGGGAAAAAAACGTTTCTCTCCCCAAAAATTATGGCCTGTAGGAACCAGACAACATCCCCATTGCCCAGCGGGAAATTACAGAGATTTTCTTATGTACTTAACTTTAAGCCACGTTTAGAAAGCTCTGCTCGGTCTTAACAATTTGCTCATGGGCTGCTGGTGATGCAGGATGTTAGAGGCCGTCGCTTCTGCGTGGGGTGATGCAGCTGAGTACTCATGGGACGGTGGCCCTTGGGGGGGGTCTGGCTTGCAGCCCAAGGGCTGAGGACCCCCCGAGGCCTGGAGGGAGGTGGGCAGGGTCCTCAGAGGGCTTGGGTATGAGTCTGAGAGGGGTTGGAGCAGGCCAGATAGGACTGCCTTGGCTATACCCTTTGGGTGGGAACAGAATGAGGGGTACACAGGTAACAAACCTGGGACTCTCTTCCCCATTTGCCTTGGCTGACCCCAAAGGGAATTGGGAATCTGACCCATCTCCCCATCTCCACTCCATTTGTCCCCACACTCCACTCTGCCCTGAGCTAGACTATGTCCTTCCCTTGTCCAAACCATCCAGGCTCTCATGTGGTTCAGAGGGAGGGGGCTCCTCTCTGAGGTCTGCCGAGCTGTCCACCCTCTTCAGTCACTTTGGTCTAGCCTCTTTAAGATGGGGGCACTGAAGACACCATGCGGATAAAATGAGGGAATGTAGTGAAGATGGCTTCAGAAGCCTCTGGGGGGCACAGGTGCAAGACTCAGAGGGCCGCCTCCCACCAAGGATGGGAGGCCAGGCTTTTCCTTGATGGGGAGGGAGCAAACTGATGGGCCGGGGCTCCTCCCTCCTGCTTTTGGGTCTCCTCCTCTGTCTGTCTGTCTAGGGTGCCTCCAGGGGTGAGGGGCCCACAGACTCAGCACAGCTAGGCTAAGAAAGAGGAGAGGCAGCCAGCAAGAAGGACCTTTCAGAAGGCAGGCTGGAGCTGGACCTGGGGTGAGGATGCAGGAACAGCGAGAGGCCTCTGTCCTATGGGGACCAAGAAAGGCAAGGTCCAGGTGTGGTAGAGGGTGTGGGTGTACAGATCCCATCTCTTACTAAAGGGCTGAGGCCTACTGGGCCAGGGTAGGGGTTGAGGGAGATTCTTGCCCAGTTTGAGGTAGGACAGCACCTCTCAGTTCCAGATGATGAGCCTGGTGGCACCAGGTGGCCCCAAATTTTAGAAGAACAGAGAATCCAGCTTTTGATGTGAAATATTCCAATTTTCAAATTTGGTACCTATTTCTTATTTTATTTTATACTTTCCTGTCTCTTTTTTAGGGCCTCACCTGCAGCATATGGAAGTTCCCAAGCTAGGGGTGGAATAGCTGCAGCTGCCGACCTATATCACAGTCACAGCAGTGCCAGATCCAATTCAAGTCTGCAATGTACACCATGGCTTGCAGCAACACTGGATCCTTAGCCCACTGAACGAGGCCAGGGGTTGAACCTGCGTCCTCAGATTCATTACCACTGAGCCAGAAGGAAACTCCCCCTATTTCATATTTTAAAACATTGAGCATGTCATACCACACAGGGCTTTGGGTCTCATTAGTCCCTCATCTGCCATCCTTCCCCTCGCCCCCTTGCTTCAGCCACTTCTTATGGTTCCTTGCTCCTACCTCAGGGCCTTTGCACATGTTTTCTCTGGTCCTCTACCTGGAACACCCCTCACCAATAATTGCATATCCAGCTTCTCTGTTTAGAGGGCTCTAGTCCACTGTTCCATTTTGTTTTCTTCCCAGTCCTGTCCTGTCCCAGCTCTGTCCTCACTTTCAATTATCCATCTATCCATCCACCTACCCATGTATTCATTTATCCATCTATCCACATATCCATCCACTCATCCATTCTATAAGTGCACAGGGATAGAGCAGAGAACTCCTGGGTGGTTGAGAGCTGAATGGAGATTCTGGCTAGCCAGTGGGAAGGGTGACTCTAAACCCACTCTAAAAAACCTAAAACAAACCTCACTAGGATAGAGTTTATTTGCTAATAAATTGCCTGTCAGAACATCAGTTAACACTCTTAAAAAAAAAAATCCAGGATGTCAATAGCATAGCATTCACAATGTTTTAAACCCAGTAAAAAAATTCCTAGGTATGCAAAGAAGAAGGAAAAGGGAGTCATAATCAGGAGGGGGAAAAATCAATGTAAACAGACACAGAAAACATATGCTGAATTAGATAAGAACTTTATATTACTGTTATAATAGACTATATTATTTATTATACTCTGGTTAAGAATTTAAGGTGAAAGAATAAGTGAAGAAAAAGTAGAGTTTCGTCAGAAAGGTAAAACTATAGAGAAGAATCATGTAGTAAATCTAGACCCAAAATGTAAGATATTTGCAAAACGAAATTCTCTATTTAGGTTTAATAGCAGTTTGGACACTGCAGGAGAAAAGACCAGTAAACTTGAAGATAAGGCAATAGAAACTCTCCAACTGAAGCATAAAGAGGAAAAAAAAACCCACAAAATAGAGACCTTCAGGATTTTGTGGGAATATATCAATCAGTCTGACAATTGAAGTCCCAAGAGAAGAAGAGAGAGAGAATTGAGGAAGAAAAATATATGAAGAAATTGTGGCAGAATTTTTTTGAAATTGGATGTAAACTATAGACCTACAGATGAAAGTAGCACAAAGGAACTCAAGCAGAAAAAGCAGAACATACACACACACACCAGGCAAATTTAAAGAAAAGAATCTTAAACTCAGACAAACAAAAAGACACAATTACATAGGATAACAAAGATAAATATAGCACTGAGTTATCATCAAAAACAAGGCAAGTCAAAAGACAATAGAATAACATCAAATGCTGAAAGAAAAAAAATTGTCAATCTAGAATTCTACAGCCAGCAAAACACCCCTTAAAAATAAAGAAAAAACGTATTTTTATACAAGCAAAAGCTGAGAGAATTTGTCACCAGATATTTGAACAATTAGGAATGTTAAAGAAAGGTCTGTAGACCAAAAAGGAATGATATCTGATGGAAGTAAATATATATGAAGGAATGAAGAATGCTGGAAATTGTAAATATGTGGGAAAATATGCAAGACATAAAGTCTTATTGGAGAAAGAAAGTTGATTTATATTGATAATAGTGGATTTTTCAGAAAGAAAGTGATTCAAAACATTAATGCACCTAATAACAGAAACTCAAAATTCAGAGAAGTAAAAACTGAGAGAACTAAAAAGAGAAATAAACATATCAACAGATATAGTTGTAGATTTAACCTTACTTTCTAAGGAATTGATTAAAAAATAGACAATTTAATAAGGATATAGAAGATCAGAACAACATCATAAACCAAGTTAATATAATTGACACATATAAAACATAGTCTGAAGAGTGTGCATTTTTAAGTGTACAATGGACATATAGAAAAACAAATCTTAAGTAATTAAAAAAGATTGAAATCATACAGAGTATATTCTCTAGCCACTGTAGAGTTAGAAATTCAAAACAATAAGAAAATCCCTACATCTTTAAAAGCAACACACTTCTAAATAGTCCATAGGTTAAAGAGGAAATCACAGAGTAAATATGAAAGTATTTTGAACTAATGAAAATTAAAACAGAACATATCAAAATTTGTGGAATGAAGCAAAATTTGTGCTTAAAGGGAAATTTATCACTTTAAATGCTTATGCTATCAAAGAAGTGCCCTAAAATCAATTATCTAAGTATGCATATTAGAAAAAAGACAAATTGAACTCAAAATAGAAAAAGAGGAAACAATAAAGATAGGAATCAATTTTTTTTCTTTTATTGGGGGCAGCCTCACCCCTGGCATATGGAAGTTCCTAGGCTAGGGGTCCAATCAGGCCTGTAGCTCCCAGCCTATGCCACAGCCACAGCAATGCCAGATCCAAGCTGCATGGCACAACAGCTCACAGCAACCACAGCTCACAGCAATGCCAGATCCTTAACACACTGAGCGAGATCAGGGATTGAACCTTATGGATACTAGTGGGGTTTGTTACCTCTGAGCCATGATAGAAACTCCAAGAATAGAATTTAATAAAATAGATGATGAACAGACAATAGAGAAAATTAATGAAATCTAAGTTGGTTATTTAAAAATGAATCACTGAAATTAATATAACCCCTAGTTAGGTCAATTAAAGTAAAAGGAGAGAAAACAAAAATTATTATTATGGACGAATGAGGAGATGTAATTACGGGTCCTGAAGACAACAAAAGAGTAATAAAGGAATATTATGGACAACATTTTGCGAATAGATTAGACAGCTTTGATGAAATAAACAAATTTCTTTTTTTTTCTTTTTACAGCCGCACCTGAAGTATATGGAAGTTCCCAGGCCAGGGGTTGAATTGGAGCTGAAGCTGCAGCCTATGCCACTGCCATGGTGACACCAGGTCTAAGCTACATCTGCAACGTATGCCATAGTTTATGGCAACGCTGGATCCTTAACCCACTGAACCAGGCCAGGGATGGAATTTGCATCCTCACAGAGACATTAGGTCCTCCACCTGCTGAGCCTCAACAGGAACTCCTGAACAAATTTCTTAAAAATCATAGAACGCAAAAATTCTCTCTCTCTCTCTCTTTCTCCCTCTCTCCCCGCCCCCCCACACACATGGAGGAAACATAAATATCCCTATACTTACTAAAAATTTGAAGTTTCCCCACACACAAAGAAAATTAGGTTCGGATAGCTTCACTGGTGAATTATATCAAACATTGGAGAAAAAAAAATAATCTCAATTTTACTCTAACTCAGAAAATAAAGGAGGAAAAACTTCCCAGTTATTCTATGAGGCTAGCATAAGCTTAATAACAAAACTACAAAGACATTATAAGAAAATAGAATTATAGACCAATGTCATTTAAAAGTATGGATACAAAAGTCCTCAAAAAATATTAGTAAATCAATTCGAGGAAAAAAAAGGGGTGTGTGTGTGTGTGTGTGTGTGTGCATGTGCACACATGCTTGTGTTAAAACCAGGGATACAAGTTTTGTTAAGTATTAAAACATCAATATAATTTACCACGGTAATAGAATGAAGGAAAAAATATTATATGATCATCTCAGTGCTCTGGCCTTGGTATGGCTATGGTGTGGGCTGGCAGCTACAGCTCCCATTTGACCTCTAGCCTGGGAACATCCATATGCCATCCTGTGTGGCCACAGGTGTCTTTTTTTAAGACAAAAACATTTTTTTAATTAAAAAAAATTTAAAAATTAAAACTTTTTGTACTTCAAAGGGCACCATCAAAAGTAAAAAACAACCACAAAGTGGGGTAAAATACTTGAAAATCCTATAAGGGGTTTATGTATCCAGAATATATAAAGAGCTATGACTACTCAATAATTTAAAAAACCAAATAACCCAATTTAAAAATGGGCAGGGGATCTGAACAGACATTTCTCCAAAGAAGACATACAAATAGTCAATCAAAGGGTGCTCTTCATCATTAGCCATCAGGGAAATGCCAATGAAAACCACAAGAGAGTTTGTCCTATAACTAAAAGAACATAGTTATAAGAATTGGCAAGGATGTGGAGAAATTAGGATCTTCATACACTGCTGGTGGGAATGTAAAATTGTGTGTCTGCAAACAGTTTGGTGCTTCCTCAAAGAATTAAACATAGAATTAACATAAGATCCAGCAATTCCACTCCTAGGTATTTGCTTAAGAGAAATGAAAACATAAGTCCACACAAAGACTTGAATATAATTATTCAGGACAGCTTTAATAACAAAGACAACGAAAACAGCTCCAAATTGGAACCAACTCAGATCAGATTCCTTCAATGAATGACTGGTTAAACAACTGTGGTATATTCATTCCATAGACTACTACTCAGCAATAAAAAGGAATACATATAACAATGTGAATAAATTTCCACATAATTATGCAGAGTAAAAAAAGCTGTATACAACAAACTTTTGGAGGTGATGTACATAGTCAAAATTTTTATTGTAATGAGGTTTCCATGCAGATAGATGATAGATAGATAGATGATAGATACATAGATGATAGATGGATGTGTATATGTCAACTTCATCAAGAAAGTGAAAAGACACTTTTCACTTTCTTGATGAAGTGAAAGGAAGAAAGCATTTGCAAATGATATATTGATACAGAACGGAAGAAAGAATTTGCAAATGATGTATTGATGCAGAAAGGAAGAAAGCATTTGCAAATGATATATTGATAAGCCTTTAATATTCAGCATATATAAAGAACTACAACTCAACAACAAAATAACAAATAACACAATTAAAAAATAAGCAAAGAACTTGAATAGACATTTCTTCAGTAAAGATATTCAAGGGATCAAAAAGCAAATGAAAATATACTTAACATCATTTGATATCAGGGAACTGCAAATCAAAACCAGAATGAGATACCCACTTCACACTTACTAAGATCCTTATAATCAACAAATGGAAAATATCAGGTGTTGGGGAGGATATGGAGAAATTGGCCCCTCCCACTTTCCTGGTGGTAATGTAACGTGGTGCATTAATTTGGTGAAAAACTAACGCATGGTAAAAAAGTTTGGCGGCTCCTCAAAAAATCAAACAGAATTACCACATGACCCAGAAATTTCACTCCTAGGTGTAATACCTAAAAGAATTGAAAACAAGGACTTGAATGGACATTTGTATGCCAATGTTCATAGCAGCATTGTTCACAATAGCCAGAACAATCCAAGTTTCCACCAACGGATGAATGAATAAACAAAACATGGTGTATATAGACAAAGAAATATTATGCGCCCTTTAAAACGAAGGAAGTACTGACACTTACTGCAGCATGGATGAACCTTGAAAACATTATAATAAATGAAATAGGTCAGACAGAGAAGGAAAATAGTGGATGGTTCTACTTTTATGAAATACCTAGAAAAGGCAATTCATAGAGATAGAAAGTAGATTAGAGAGTGCCAGGGACTGAGGTGGGTGGAAAATAGGGAGTTATTGTTTAATGGAGATAAGGGTTTCTGTTTGGTTTCTTTCACAACATTGTGAATATAAGTAATGACACTGAATTGTGTACTTAATATGGTTAAAATTGAAATTTTTATACTGTATACATTTCACCACAATTGAAAATAATAAAATCAGGTAATATGCCAAAAACCACTGAATGGTACACTTTAAACAAGTGAATTGTGGAGTTCCCACTTGTGGCTCAGCAGGTACAAACATGACTAGTATCCATTAGGAGGCAGGTTTAATTCTTTACTTCGCTCAGTGGGTTAAGGATCTGGCATTGCCATGAGCTGTGGTGTAAGTTGAAGATGTGGCTTGGATCCTGCATTGCTGTGGCTCCAATTCAGCAGCTCCATATGCCACAGGTGCAGCCATAAAAAGAAAAAAACAAGACAAAACAGAAAAGCCTTGGCAGGGTCTGGCATGCTAAAAGGCCCGGGTACACATCAGCTATGCATCAGGGTCCTTGCCTGGACCTCTGAGATAGAGCAAGAGGGGAGCCCCCATGTCAGGGGAGGGGGAAGGTTACAGGCCAGGCCTGGCAGTGGCCTTGGGACACCTCTCGGTTCTTGAGAGGTTCTAGAGCCATGGTGAGTAGATAACACGGGAGGGGTGTGGAGTGCCAAGAAGAGATGTGGGAGCTGGTCTTATGACCTTGGATGGGCCCAAGGTGGAGACCAGTGTCTCCACAACCACGCTTCTCAAGGTTCCTCTGGGCAAATGCTGGACTCTTCCCCTTAAATGCTGGCCCCCCACAGCCCCCCTGCCATCAGTGCTGTATTCAGACCCATCCTGAAATGGGGGCATTAATGTCCTCACCTGGATTATCAATGGGAGCTACCAGGTGAGGCAGTGAGAAGGGAGGAGAAGGAGGAAGAAGGGGCTTAGGCTGCCCTCCACCTGCCCTTATACTCAGTCTCCCTGTGGCATGGCACTCTGGGGTCTGCACACCCCCTCCACCCCAGGGACCTAGCCCATACCCCTGCTGCCCCCTCTGTCCATCCCTCCAGGCCCCCACCCCCACGCCCAGGGCCTTGCTCGGACAGCTTGGCTGGGCTATGAATAGCACATGGCCCTTTTCCTTTCCAAATATAAAATGTTTGCTTTCAATCAGGGGCGTCTGGGGAAATGGAAATTATAGGATTGGAGAGTGTCCTTGGGTAAAGAAATACCTCGAATGCCGAAACCTCGCAGGGCCTCTGATTAGGGCTGGAATAATTCCTGCTGTAATATAAACAATCCTCGCTCGGCTAATGGGGGGCGGGGGAGCGGGGCCAGAAAATAGGGGCACAAATGCTGCCTCTTTGTTCTCTCCCCTCCCAGCATGCCTGTACGGCTGGCCCAAGGCCCAGGGTCCAGAGCAGACCAGTGTGGGGGCCTCAGGACATCAGAAGCCTTGGTTTCTGGGGTCCTGAGTGACCATGGACAAGACCCTGCCCTAGGGCCCTGTGTTCCTGCCATAGAGGTTGGGACAGATGGCTTCTGAGGGTGTACAGGTTCACCGTGAGGAGCAGCCAGTCCTGGCACCTTGTTCTTCTCAGACTTTGTAGCCCTGGGCCTGCTCTGGGGGTGGGTGGAGAGCATGAATGGAGGCCAGCTGAGCAGATGGCCAGGGGAAAGGAGAGGAGCCTGGGGAAATGGCTCTGAGCAGAAGTTTCCCAAATGGTCAGTCAGTCATCAACAAACACTTGTTAGTGTATCCAGGGTGTGAGTGTGAAGGTAGTAAAGACACTGTCCCCACCCTCAAGGGGCACAAGGTCTGTCTGGAAAATTCTCCACCAACACACAAACCATGAGCCTGGAAGTGGTGGCTCAGGGCAGTGGCCCTGGGAGGGGGTTTAGATGCCGCCCAGTGATTCCCAGGTTGGGCATGGGAGGGGCAGCTCCCTGCTGCTCAGAGCATGAAGTATGTGCCTCGGAGACCCTGTCTGTGTCTTCAGCATTGTGCCATCCGGCTCTCAACATCACATTAGGCACCCTGGTTAGCTAGAACCTCAAAATCCCCATGACACCTGATAACATGCAGCCCTGAAGCCAAGGCTTTTTTTTTTTTTTTTTTTTTTGCAGAAGAAACTCTCAGGCTAACAGCTCTTCTTGACACCTAGTTCTCAGATGTAAGTTATCTCGATGCAAAGCACTGGGGGGGGGGGGAGCTCCCCCAAAACAGAGAAATTGGGAAACTCTAGGAAGCACTTGTAAAAACTCATGCATCACAGACCTATGTGGCCACGTAGCTTAGAGTCAACTGGGCTTTAGTTCTCCCTGAAGACACAGCCACATAGGCTGGAGGTGGGTCTGGGAAGGGGTCCTGGCTTGCCGTGTCTCTGTGGCTGCAGCCTCTCATCTGTAAAATGGGTGTACAGGGCAAGGAAAACCAACAGAGTCGATACTGAGGAAGACAAATCATGGATGCTTAGTGGGGGATCAGGCCCCGCCCTGATGAAGATGGGGGTTCTGTCCACCGGCACAGCTGACCCATGGTGTCCAGCCCAACACCCAGCTCTGAGAGTGGCTGGTCCAGTTTGGCCCTATGTGCACTGGAGGCCCAGATCATGTGAGCTGCCTGGAGTCTCTGAAGAGAAGTGAAGGCATGGATAGGGTGAGCCAAGTAGATGGGACCCCCGGACCACAAAGAGGGGCAGTCATTAGCCCCAGGCCCCAGAGCCAGGCCTGCAGTGAGGGACGGGGTGGGAACGCACCTGACCCCTCTCTCCCACCTCCTGCCACTGCCTCCCAGGATGAGGACTAGGGCCGGGACATAATTGGTGGGTCCAGAGCAGGGAGAGGAGGGGAAGGGAGGAGGCGAACAATGTGGGGACACCTGCCCAGTGCTCCCCAAATGGGGACATGCACCCAGCCAAGGGGGTAGGGGCTGCTTCCATACCAGTGCCAAGTGACTGAGTGATGGGACTTGACCTTCACATGGCTGCTCAGTGTCTTAAGTGAGAACATGTTGAAAACCCTTCAACGCGGGGAAGCGTTTGCAAGCCTCAGGACCTCGACTGGCAGCCACCCTGCAGCAGATCTGGGCCAGAAGGAAGACGCCGTCACCTGCAGCAGTGGCTCCTGGGGGTGAGGGTGGGGGCCCTGCCCATGAGAGTGGGGTGAGAACGGGCCCCAGGAATGTGATGGCAGCCTCCTTTTAAGCAGATGGCCCCCCACCCACTGTGGGCCGCCAGCGATTCCGTATTTACACTACATTAATAATGGTTTAAATGTTCTCATAAATAGATGCTGATTAATTGGCAATCCATTTGCTGAAGCCTGGGCTGCCAGACGGTTTCCTGGAGGCCCGTTCCACATCCCGATAAACACCATCAGGGAGCGAGGCAGGCGCTAATGTAGTGAGAGCCCCTCCTGCCCCGCAGCCCGAGAGCAATTCCTCAAGCCTGAAAGGGCCTGACCTGGAACTCCAGCCTTGCGCAGCAGGGCGCCAGCTGGATTGGGCCCACTCTGCCCCTAACAGGCTGTGGCTGGCAGCTTAGTCGCCTGGGGTGCTTCTGGTGGATAGTCACCTGGCTGCAGTGGCCAGGTCCTGGTATCTGGGAAGAGATGGGTCATTCAGAAACCTGCTGCTTGTTTTTTCACCTGTTGGTTCACTCATTCAGTCTGTCGGTCATTTCTTCATTTCGTGGGGTCTGCTCCTGGACAAGCCCTGGAGGTGATCAGGGAGGGGCCTGAGGCTTGGCAGCCCCTTCACAAGCCCTTGGGCTCCTGGGGGGGCCATTTCTGGAGGATGCCTGGTGGATGGAGTCCCTCGGTACAGGTGTGAACCAAGGGCAGAAACTCTGTGCCCCCGGCTCCTGAGGACTTAGCTGAGCATCACTGCCCTTGGACAGCCCCCTTGGGGGGGTGTTTTCTCCTGCCATCTCTCAGGTCTCCCAGCTCTGCCTCCCCTGTCCACATGGCTCCCCTTCCTGTCTGCCTGGTAGATGCCCCTCTAGTTTCCAGGCCTGGGTAGGACTGGGACTCAACTGCCCCCAACACACAGGAGTCTGCTTCCTTCCCTGAAGTTCCTGCCCCGGTCCCTAGTGCTGCAGCCCATAGCCTGGTCCTGCTCCAGGACCCCCACCACACTCACCACCCTGTGCTGAACCCTGTTCCCAGAGTGTCACATGTGCCCATGCCACAGATGGGCACACTGACATCCTGCCTAAGGTCATCTGGCTGGTAAGTACCAGTCAGGACTCAAACCCCAGGTCCACTCCATAGGATCCTGACTACTGGGCCATGCTGCCCAATGCTGTGTCCTTGAAAGAATGAAAGCAGGAAGGATGAATGAATGAATTCTACCCGCCCAGGTCCAGGGAGCAAAGGGATTGGGGGAGGGGCCTCCTCTGGTGATTGGTTTTTAAAGCTCAGGCAGACCCCGAGCTCGAGTGCGGAGGTCAAAGGTGTCCGTTGATGGTTGTCACTCAAGCAAAATAGGCCCGTTTTCATTTTTCACTTGGGCCCAGACCCCTCCAAACAGACAGTGATTAGGCCCTGATTGAGCCTTTCCTCCGCCTGATGACTCCCACATGTGACCCGCTCCCAAATTACATGCAAATGTTCTGCCGATGAGCTGCTGAAAGCCCCTGGCCTCCCAGCCAGCTCCTGCTGCCGCGCAGGCGCTCTCTGTGCAGGTGTGTGCAGGACTAGATTGCCACCGAGACGCACCTGCAGGCCACCACTCTCTGCAGCGCCCCTGGGGGGTGAAGCATCTGAGCCTCAGTCTGCTCTTCTGCAAAGAGGGCATATTGACGGAGCGAGAGCTGCCACATCAGCCACAAGGAACAGAATATCATACATAAGAAACCGGAGTGCCTGGGCTCAGACGAGGCACAGACCAGGTGTTCCATGCTGGTCACTGATTCTTGTCTACAGAATGGAGACGGAAGAATCTCGGCCTCCCAGGGGTGTGGGGACAGAATAAACAGACATATCTAGCTGTTTAGAACAATGCCAGGCATGAGTGTACACACTTGTCACTGTCACCATGACTTTTGGGGACACTATGCAAAAAGAAGGCTCAGTGTGTCAAACCCCCCTTCAAAGTCTAGAGTGTGTCCACAGACATTTCACTGCTTCTTTTTTGGGGGGGGGCGCGGGGGGGGCGCACCCACTGTATATGGAAGTTCCCAGGGATCCAGTCAGAGCTGGAATTGCCAGCCCACACAGCCACGGCAACTCAGGACCTGATCCACATCTGTGACCTACACCACACCTCACAGCAACACTGGATCCTTAACCCACTGAGTGAGGCCAGGGATCGAACCCCCTCATGAATGCTAGTTGAGTTTGTTTCTGCTGCCCCACAATGGGAATTCCCTCACTGCTTCTTAAATAGGCCAGCAGCCATGGTACCTGGAGACGTCTCTGTACCAGCTTGCCTCGTGTACAAAGACAAGGCTATCCAACCCACAAGGGTGGTAACACCTTGAGTCTTGTTTTCAGTGGATGGCTCTGTGGCCAAGAGAGGCCCGCGGTCACAGAGCTGGTCAACAGTGAGAAGTCCTGAGGACCCAGGCCATACCTGCGACTTCAGGGCTGAAGCCTGGCTGGCCTGCAGATGGCAAGACTTCCCCTCTGCCACATCCCCACTCTTGCCATTCACTTCTTCTGAAGAACAACAGCCTCATGCCTGGTAGAGTGCTACAGCCCTTCCCCAAGCTGGGAGGGAGGGAGAGGGCCCTACAAACAAAGCCCTTCCCTAATGGCCTTGGGTTTGTGATTTAATAACCCCCAGTGGGGTCTTAAATCTCTTCCTCTCATTCATTCATTCATTCAGCAAGCCTTTCTCTGACCACCCACTTTGGTGGTCACCCCCCTATATTCTCAGTGCTGATTCTTCTTCTTTTTTTTTTTTTTTTTTTTTGCTTTTTAGGGGCACACCCAAGGCATATGGAGGTTCCCAGGCTGGGAGTCCAATCGGAGCTATAGCTGCCAGCCTACACCTCAGCCACAGCAACGCAGGGTCCAGGCCGCGTCTTTGACCTACACCACAGCTCATGGCAATGCCAGATCATTAACCCACTGAGCAAGGCCAGAGATCAAACCCGTGTCCTCACAGATATTAATAGGGTTCATTGCTGACGAGCCACAATGGGAACTCCTGATTCCTCTTTGATATGAGCTGGTTCATGGGTTGGTTGGCTCTTGCCCAGGTCCCTTTTTTGGAACATTAGTTTCAACCAGGGCAGGAACCATGCTCATCTCCCTCACCAGGATCAAAGTCACTGTGTAATGTACACTCCAGAGAGAGAGAGACAGAGAGAGAAGAGGGAGAGGTGAGAATAAAGGATTCGGGCTTTGGATGCGGGAGGAGGGGGTGAGGGGCTAAGTGGGGAGGGAGGGAGGCCAGGCCTTCAAAACAGAGTGGGCAGTGAGTGGGGCCTTTGGGTTTAACCGGGTGAAGTGACCAGATATGCTCCTAGGGTCAGGCCAAGTAGGAGGAATGGGGCAGTGGGAGTTGAGACATGAGTGCAGCAGGGCTGCAGAAGATGGCTGGACAGGTTGGGTACTAGACTCAGGGGCTTGTGGAATCCAGCCAGTCCCACTGGACACCCAGCACTCTGCAGGGAGGCTGCACCCACCTGCCAGGAGGGACATCTTTCCCTGAATCCCATAAAAAATGCCCTAAGGGCAGCAGGGGCCTTGGGTTGGCTCATCCTGGGGGATGGGGAAATTTGGACTGCTGGGCTGCCTGCTGGTTGGTTTGTCTGGGGAAGAACAGGATTCTGTTGATGGGGGAAGCAGTCTCACATGATGGGGGGAGCAGACACAGGGGCCTTGTGTGGGCAGCATGCACTCACACCCACCACTGTGCTAGGGGCCCTTCTTTCGCTGCCTGCATCCTCCTCCTCTCAGACCCACAACCACCGGCCTTCGCCAGCTGTTATCCTCAGAACTTCCAGGACAGCAAGGGCCCGATGTCCCGCAGGTGGGTGACTTGTCCAGGTTGTACAGGGGGCATGGGTATCAGTGGGACCGGCCCCCCTCCCCCGCCCCTCCGCCTAAGATGCCCCCACGCCCCACGTCCCTGCAGGAAGCAGCTCAGCTCCACCCCTCCCTCCACGGCAGGTGGGTGGCCCCTCATCAGCCTGATGTGGAAAGTGAAATAACTTCTCCCAATTACCCTCGAATCTGGAAACTTTTTGTGCCTCCGACATTTCCTCCAGCCCAGGAGTTAATCAGCCCCTTGGCTGTCCCCACACTGGGCTGGGGCGTTGGGGCACCAGGGGCAGTTGTGCCCCAGAAAATTATTTCTCATCGCCAATTATTGCCCATTAGAGCTAATGGTTGCGCTTAATCACCACACACTTATCTGGGGTTTTTTAAGCCACTGGAATGGGTCCCGGGCCCTCCCCCTCCACCCCCGCCCTGTTCTCTCTTGAGCAAATCTCAAGCCATTGCCAGAAATATATTTTTTTAAACCAAATCACACATCTGATACCGTTTTGTTTGAAAAATGAGCTACCCTCCCCTTTCTTATGTCTGCTGGCTACATAGCCAGTCATGCTTGGGGACAGAGACAGGACCTCCATGGGGCTCACTTCCAGTACTCTTGGGGGATGGGACCCCCCTCCCCAATGACTCCACAAGGGGGGCAGTACGTAGCCCCAGGGACAGAAATGGAAACTGAGGCTGGGGTTGTTGCGTTGAAGGTCACACAGCAAGCAGTGGCAGAGCAGGGACAGGAGCCCAGGCTGGTAGGTGTCAGGCCCAATGGGGACAGGAAAAGGGGGGACAGAGGACAGCCCCAGGGAACTTTCAACACTTGGGATTGGGACAAGGCAAGTCAGATGGAGGGGGCTCTCCCCGTAAGAGCTCTGTGGGACTGGGACATTGAATGAGGATTAAAATAGTGTCTGGGTTGGAGTTCCTGTCATGGCTCAGTAGTAACGAACCTGACTAGTATCCAAGAGGACTCGGGTTCAATCCCTGGCCCCACGCAGTGGGTTGAGGATCTGGCATTGCCATGAGCCATGGTGTAGGTCACAGATGTGGCTCGGGTCCAACGTTGCTGTGGCTGTGGTATAGGCCAGCAGCTACAGCTCCTATTCAACCCCTATCCTGGGAACTTCCATATGCCATGGGTGTGGCCCTAAAAATACAAAACAAACAAACAACAACAACAACAAAAACAGTGTCCAGGTGTCCACCTGAGAAAATGCTCCGAGGGTGCCAATGGTACATCTGCCCCACAGCAGGTAGGGCCCCAAGTTGCTCTTGAAGCACTGGGGCCAAAGCACCTGGGCAGAATCCACTCCACAACCTCTTTCCCCAGAAGTGCAGAGCCTCTCTGAGCCTTGGGTCCTAATCTGAAAAATGAGGCTCTGGTTCCCCAAAAGGCAGGGCCACCATGAGGAATCAGGTGCCGGGTCCCACCTTGAGTGCCCAGGTGGCCAGACCCGCTGGTGAGGGTGGCTGGGAGGCAGGTGCACACCACTGCTGCCAAGCAAGCTCATCTGCTGAGACCACCCAGCCCAGTCCAGCCAGATGGTTTGTTCCTTGAGCCCTCACTCCAAGGCAAATCTTCTTGGGTTCCACAGGGCTGTACCCATTCATTAGAGAGTCCGTAAAATCTCCTCCACTCTGATCCCACGGTAAAGGACAAGAAAGGCCGACCCCAGCTTCTGTGGGACCAGGGGATGGCTCAGGGGGACAACAGATAAACTGGTAGATGGATTAGGAAACCAGATCATTCCAGAGCATCATCTGAAAACTATGATGGGGGATCCGAGGGAATATGGTGTGGTGCATGTTTTCATATGTCAGGTTGTGAATACACGACAATCATGTTTCTGGCTCTGGCTGCTGAGCAATCTTTAAAGCTGGCCGCTGAGAGCTATGAGCCCATCCACTGCCCAGATCTTGGTTTCTAGTGCCGTGGTCTGGGGAAAGGAATTGAGTGCCTCAGAAAACAGCCGATCCCAAAATTGAGGCAGTGTCAACACAATATAAGCCTGGACCATCTGTTACCTGGTAAAGAAAATACTCTGAAAAAGAAAACATGCCAACGGTCACAGGAGCTAGCTGGTGGGAGCTCCCACTAGCTGAATCTGAACCAATCAGAGCAAATACTTAAGCAAAGTAGCCACTGAAAAATAGGAATTCATGATCTGTCTTTATAATAATAAGTAAATAAACGGGGAAAGAGGAGGGTTCTTTTTCACAGGAAAAAGTTGAGGGTTCTGCTAACAACTGGCAAACGCTGAGGGGGGCTCAAGTTGAAAATCTGCATATTGGGAGTTCCAGTTGTGGCTCATCAGGTTACAAACCCAGCTAGTATCCATGAGGATGTGGGTTTGATCCCTGGCCTTGCTCAGTGGGTTAAGGATCCAGCACTGCCGTGAGCTGTGGGGTAGGTCACAGACGTGGCTCAGATCCCACATGGTTGTGGCTGTGGCTGTGGTGTAGGCCAGCAGTGACAGTCTGATTCCACCCCTAGCCTGGGAACTTCCATATGTCACAGGTGAGGCCCTAAAGAGCAAAACAAAAACAAACAAACAAAAGCAGCCAGGCAGCATTTTGTGAGCTTTGCAACCACGATCAGCTCAGGTAGGAGTTATCCACAGATAGCAAGTCTGGTGGAAAACCTGTGTGAGGAGCAGGGTGTTTGAATATTCAGATGGAGTCCCCTGACAGACTGTGGATTAGACGCTAGGAGACAAAAACTCTACAGAAGCAGCACCTTGGCAGTGATCAAGTTTACCGTCACCGCAGAGGGCAGGAGGGCCCATGGGCCTCCATGTGGTGTTCTGAGAAGGATGCATCCCTCACTTACAGCCTGCTGGAGAGACACCATCTGAACCCAAACAGGAGGAAACTCTGACCCATGTAAGGAGAGTTCCACTAAAGAAACTATTCATCAAAAATGCCACTGCAGGGAGTTCCCGTCGTGGCGCAGTGGTTAACCAATCCGACTAGGAACCATGAGGTTGCGGGTTCAGTCCCTGCCCTTGCTCAGTGGGTTAACGATCCGGCGTTGTGGAGCTGTGGTGTAGGTTGCAGACGCGGCTCGGATCCCACGTTGCTGTGGCTCTGGTGTAGGCCGGTGGCTACAGCTCCGATTCAATCCCTAGCCTGGGAACCTCCATATGCCGCGGGAGTGGCCCAAGAAATAGCAACAACAACAACAACAACAACAAAAAGACAAAAGACAAAAAAAAAAAAAAAAAAAAAAAAAAAAAAAAGCCACTGCAATGGGAGTTCCCGTTGTAGCTCAGTGGAAATGAAACTGACTAGTATCCATGAGGACGCAGGTTCGATCCCTGGCCTCGCCCAGTGGGTTAAGGATCCAGCGTTGTCGTGAGCTGTGGTGTAGGTTGCAGATGCGGCTCGGATCCTGAGTTGCCATGACTGTGGTACAGGCTGGCAACCATAGCTCTGATTCGACCCCTAGCCTGGGAACTTTCATATGCTGTAGGTGCAGCCCTAAAAAGACAACAACAATAAAAATCCAACAACAAAAAAACCCCACCCAAATCCAAAATGCCACTGCACTAAGAGTGGACACTGCTTCAGACTAAAGGGGACCAAGGAGTGATGATGTCTGGGAGCCGTGCCTGGCCCTCTGGGCTGGAGGGGAAGGAAATGCTATTGAGGACGTAGTACACAGACAGCAGATCAGAGAAAAGCGTGGCGTCAGTGTTAAATGTATTGATTGCAGTGGGAACTGAACCATGATCATGTAAGAGTGTGCCCTATTCTTGCAAAATAGACCCTGAAGTGTTTAGGGACAATGGGCCTGTTGCCTGCAACTTACCCTAGAACTGTGTGTATGAGAGAGACAGAAGGAGAGCCAGTAACACAGTAACAACAGAATGTTAACAGTAACTGAAGTACATGCAGGTGTTCTTGGTCCCATTCTCATTTCTGCAACAATTCTATACATTTTAAATGGTTTCCAAAAAAAATTTATTTATTATTAATTTATTTTTTTGTCTTTTCTAGGGCCACACCCTCAGCATATGGAGGTTCCCAGGCTAGGGGTCTAATTGGAGCTGTAGCCGCCAGCCTACGCCAGAGCCACAGCAACTCTCAATCTGAGCCACGTCTGTCACATACACCACAGTTCACGGCAGCGCCAGATCCTTAACCCACTGAGTGAGGCCAGGTTCCTAGTTGGGCTCATTAACCACTGCACCACGATGGGAATACCAACATATTTTTAAAAGAATGGTGTGGTTAAGGGACAACCTGAGATGGGATTGGGGTGCATGCTCTGCCAAGGGGTGTTTGGGTAGAGGCCTGAAACCTAGGAACCCACTGAGAAGGAGTGTTCCCAAGAGAAGGGCAGCACGTGCTTAGGCCCTGGGGTTGCTGTATGTGTGGTGGGGGTGCTGGAGCCCAGGGTGGCACAGTGGGCAGGGGGCATGGAGGCTGTGAATTTGAGGAAATTGGCAGGGACCCAAAAGGATCAGGTGGGGAGTTTGGGATTTAGTCTTAGTGCCATAGGTGCAGTAGGGACTGACCATAGCCTGGGGATGATGTTGAGTGGAGACAACATCATCATTCAACAAACTTTTTTTTTCTTTTTAGGGCTGCACCCACAGCACATGGAAGTTCCCAGGCTAGGGGTCAAATCAGAGCTACAGTTGCAGGCCTACACCATAACCACATGGGATCTGAGCCCATGTCTGTGACCTACACCACAGATTGTGGCAATGCTGGATCCTTAACCCACTGATTGAGGCCAGATATTGAACCTGCATCCCTCACAGATACTAGTCAGGTTCTTAACTTGTTGAGCCACAATGGAAACTCCTCAACAAACATTTTTTTACCCCTGTCTGGGATCCAGACAGTTTGGGAAAGATTATGGATCCAGGAAGGGAGCTTCCTGTGCTTCTGTAACAGCCTGTGGCATTGGGGGAAGAGTCTGCTATGAGGAAGGTCATGGGTTTTGCCCTAAAGGTAGTCTCGGGGGCCCATGAGTCAGGACGGGCTTGGCTCTGTGAAGGAACAGACATTTTGCACATCTCATGGCTGGCCACAACAGTCACACCATGTGCTGATGGCCAGCCCATCACTGTTCCTGGAGACCCCAGCCACTGGGATGTGGCAGGGGTGGGTGAAGACACCATTTCTAATCATATTCTGCCAGCCAAGTTACATGCCACCCCCAGCTAAGAGGCCCAGTGGAATGCAAGGAAGGAGGAGAGCCAGCGTTAGGAGCAGCCCTGAGGACAACCACCGGGAGAAGGTATATCCGAGCTGAGCAGCTGTCCACCAATTCTGGCTGAGAATGTGTGACAGAAACTGGAGTGTTTGAGACTGGAGACTGCTGCCCAAGAGGCCTCGTAAAGTAAGGCCATGGCACTGCCAATGGGGCTGTCGCATGGCCAGAAGGGCACACATAGCCAGCTTCCTTGTGTCGGCAGAGTTCCAGGTAAGTTTGTGATTTCTCTCTCCAGCCCTCCACCCTGATGGAAATGTCACAAAATGCAAACAGGAGGAACTAGATGGTTGTCTGTAATCAGAACTGCAGGTTGCAGGGAATGGCTATGTTTGGGTCATGAAGAGGGTCCCTGGAGGAGGACTCAGAAGACATGGCTCCTCTACATCCAGACTCCTGAATGGCCTTGCCAGCTTGTATGCTGATTGCTGCAGTCACTACTACTCCATATTTTCCCCTACCTATACTGGCCATTTCCCATCAGGCTGGGGCTGGCGTTCCCTGTGGCCAGGAGAGAATCCAGAAGGGCCGCAGGACTTTAGCAGAGGGGAGTGAACTATGTTGTTGGAATTCTGGGAACTCTAGAGAGTCTACTGTGTACTGAGCTGGAATTTCTTCTCCCTCTGTGGAGCCAATTCAGCTTCACAGCTTGCTCTCAGGGATCAGCACTGCTATCCAGCAGGACAGCTCTGCCTCTGCCCAGGCCTAGGCTCTCCCTGCCAAAGCCCACAGTGTCCTTCAAGCCTGCTGGATGTGGCATCTCTGCAGGGGAGGGACTCATCCATCAGCGAGCCATCAACAGTCAGGCACAATTTGTACACCACCCGGAAGGGGCCAAAGTGGAGTCAGCATGGGCCACTGCAGAGAGCCGCCAGGCCACGGCCTCTGGGCGTGATGGATGGGCGTCACCCGGCCACTTGAAGTCCGTGTTTATGGGACACCCAAACAGCCGGTCAATCCCCTGGGACCATCACTCACCCCAGCTACCAGGCATCCCTGACAGGCCCCCAGGGTAGTTTTGCTGCTTCCATTCTTGCAGTCTTAGCCTGTCAGGCCTGAGGGTCCCAGCCAGCCAGCACATGACAGGTGGGCACAGAGCCCCATGGGGCACACGGTTGTCGGGATCACCAACTACAACCCCAGCCAGGGCTCCTGGGGCTCAGCCAACCTGTGTGCCCACTGGGCTGTCTGCTTATCCCTGCAGACTTGGTAACTAGGCCCCACAGTGTATGGAGGAAAGGCTCTCAGCAGAGATAAATATGCTGTGTGGTTTAACTCATGTTTCATGTACTCAGGGCCAGGGAAGGTCAACTCCCGCTGTAAGAAAGTAACTTCCTTCCTTCCTCCTTCCCTCCCTCCCTCCCTTCCTTCCCTCATTCTTCCCTCCATGTCCTTCTGTTCCTTCCTTCCCTCCCTTCCTCCCTCCATCCCTCCTCCATCCCTCCCTCCATCCCTCCTCCATCCCTCCCTCCATCCCTCCTCCATCCCTCCCTCCATCCCTCCTCCATCCTTCCCTCCATCCCTCCTCCATCCCACCCTCCACCCCTCCCTCCATTCCTCCCTTCCTTTCTCCTCCATTCCTCCCTCCACCCTCCCTCTATTCCTCCTTCCACACCTCTCTCCATCCCTCCATTCCTCCCTCCATCCCTCCCTCCCTTCCTTCCTCCATCCCTCTCTTCCTTCCTTCCTTCATTCCTCCATCCACCCATCCCTCTGTTCCTCCCTCCCTCTCTCCTTCCTCCCTCCCTCCTTCCTTCCTCATCTCTTCCCTCCTTCCTTCTTTCCCTCCTTCCTTCTCTCTCCTTTCCCCCTTCCTTCCAATCAACAGATGAGACTGTTAAAGAAAAAGAACATAGGAAATCCAGCCCTCAGTCACTGTCTATATCTCAAACAACCCCAAGAAGTCAGTAGATAGGGATTTCTGAGGAAGAGGCCTCTGATGGGTAAAGGAGCTCTAGAGCAGAGCGTTTTGCTGGGAGGTATGGGAAGGGGGTTCTGAGGAAAGAAGGTGGGTTCGCCTCATGTCCTCTGGGCAGGTGAGTTCTTCACTGTTCATGGGCCTCCATCCCCACACACCCTGTCCCCCCACCCCAGAAATGGGACCACTAACATGCTCATACGGAGTGGTATGGGCAGGGGAGAGGATAATGGATATGATGTCACATTCCTCATGGTTAGGCATCTTCCAAAAACCCAGAAGTATTGTGAATGACGGAGAAACACAAACCAGGCCTCACAGCATTCCTCATAAAGTACTACCTCCAGGGAGCTGGCATGAAAAAGGAACTATTTCAAAGGACACTGTGCAGACCCACATATGTAAAGATTAACTCAAAATGGATTGAAGACCCAAATGTAAGAGACACAACTCTAAAGGTCTTAGAAGGAAACAAGAGAAAAATCTTTGTGACCTTGGATCTGACAATAGTTCTTTAGATATGACACAAGAAGCACATGTAACAAAAGAAAAATTGCTGAACTAGGCGTCCTTGAAATTAAAAACGTTTGTGCTTCAAACGGCCCCACCAAGAAGGTAAAAATACAACCACAGAACAGGCGAAAATATTTGCAAATCATGTATTTGGTAAGGGTCTTACATCCCATATACACAAAGAATTCTTACTGCTAAAATAAAAAGGGGAAATATCATTTGTCAATGAGACAAATGCAAATCAAACCCACAGTGAGAGATCACTTCATACCCACTAGGGCGGCTAGGCACAAGAGACCAGATAATAATGAGTGTTGCCAAGAATGTGGACACACTGGGACTCTCACACATAGCTCACTGGGATGGAAAATTTTGCGGTTGCTTTAGCAAACAGCCTGATAGTTTCTCAAAGTGTTAAACATAGTTATCATGTGACCCAGAAGTTCCATCCTACGTACCTACCCAGGGGCATTGAAAACACGTTCCCACAAAAAGCTTGTATATACGTGTTCAAGTAACATCATTCCTGACAACTCCAAACGATAACAACCCAAATGTCCATCAACAGATGGACAGGTAGCAAAAAAAAAAAAAAAAAAAAAAAAAAGGAGCTCCCATTATGGCGCAGCAGAAACAAATCTGACTAGGAACCATGAGGTTGCAGATTCGATCCCTGGCCTACGTCAATAGGTTAAGGATCTGGTGTTTCCATGAGTTGTGGTGTAGGTCACAGACGCAGCTCAGATCCTGCGTTGCTGTGGCTGTGGTGTAGGCCGGCAGCTGTATCTCCAATTAGACCCCTAGCCTGGGAACCTCCATGTGCCACAGGTGTGGCCCTAAAAAGCAAAAACAAACAAACAAAAAAACAGATGAACAAGCAAATATGTCTTATCCATACAATAGAATGATTCAGTCATAAAGAGCAATGAAGCACTGAAACATAGATAAACCCTGATCAAAGTGTTGAGTGAAAGAAGCCAGTCACAAAAGACTACAAATTATATGATCCATTTATATGAAATGTCCAAAATAGAAATTCCAAAGCTGTAGAGGCAGAAAGGAGAGTGCTGGTTGCCAGGGGCTGGGGATTGGGAATTAGGAGTAACTGCCAAGGGATATGGGGTTTCCTTTAGGGGTGATGAAAATGATCTGGAATTAGTGGTGATGGTTCCACAACTCTAAATACGGAAAGTCACTGAATTGTACACTTTATTTATTTATTTATTTATTTTGTTCTGTAGGGCCGTACCTGAGGCATATGGAAGTTCCCAGACCAGGAGTTGAATCAGAGCTGCAGTTGCCACAGCCACAGCCACAGCCACAGCCATGCCAGATCCAGGCTGTGTCTGTGACCTACACCACAGCTCACAGCAATGCTGGATCCTTAACCTACTGAGTGAGGCCAGAGATCAAATCTGCGTTCTCATGGATACTAGTCTGGTTCATTACGGCTGAGCCACAATGGGAACTCCCTAAATTTTACACTTTAAAGAGGTGAATTTTATGACATGTAAATTTCAATACAGGTGTTACATAAAAAAGTAATTATCTGAGGTGGCACCAGGCAGTGTCTTAAAGCCATTCCTGCCTTTCTCGTTCTGGCCCCAGGTTTCCATCCAGTGGGCGAGAAGCCAATAGTGTTCATGGTGGAGAATAGAATCCTCCACATTTTCGCTCCAAATCTCCCTCCAAATCCTACGATCTTTGGGAATACTTAATGAATGAATGCTTGGAATTTTGTAACAGAGAGACCAGCCCACTTATGGTTGATAAATAAAGGGAAAAATTGTTCATCAGGACCCAAGATGATAAGTGGGTTTAGCATGTTTAACTATTTGCAACTGAGACATTAAAAGCATTGGAATCAGTCCCCCATCCCCAAGTGCCCATATCCTTGGGCAAAGTCACCCCCATCTTGGGAATGTTTTTCCTACAGAAATTATTTAAAAAGCTGTGCGCATGTGGGTGCTTCTGGCAACACCAATCCATCAGTGGACCTGTCTCATGGCGGGAGAGAGAGCCAAGATATAGAAAGAGGCAGAGGCTGGCTGGTCGGTGAGCAGGCTTCACTGGGTGTGGCCGTGGTGTTCTGTGTTTCCGTGCTGTGTCCACATCTTTTTATTTATTTATTTATTCATTTTTTTTTTTTTCCTTCTTAGGGCCGCATCCTAAACTAGTGGACAGGAGCTTGCTCCTAGAGCCAGCCAGAGGTTTCCAGAGGGCTGGGGAAGGGGTCTCACCTTCCATCCCCAGTAGGAAGCCCCATGCCCGTGCCCACTGAAGTGATGTACTGCCATGACCCCCCAACCCCAAGCCCCAGGGCCATGTACTGCCCTGGTACTGCCCAGGTACTGCCCAGACTGAAGCTGGCCTGGCTAGATACACATGGCTTTCCTGTCCTCTCAGAACAGCAGAGGGTGTAGTTGGAACATTTCTGGGTAGGGAAGGCCACTTGATGTTCCTGTCCATAGGAAAAGGACAACCCTGGTGCCTCCAGAACCAGAGCCTTCTCAGCATTCTGTTCGCAGAAGGCGTCCTTTGTGTGAGTCTGCCCTTACCAGCAGCCAGGCTAGGGATGGGGGCTGGTTGAGCATGAGATTGCACCCTAATGTCAAAAGCTTTTCCCCAAAAAGCATCTCAAAAGCATCTCACAGCTGTCAGGGGCCTCAGCAGGCGGGGCCGTCCATTAGTGGAGGCAGGTGATTTGTATTGCCTGCTGCTGCTTGTGTAAACAGAGGGCTTAGGGCGCTACAGAGGAAGGGAGGCTGGGAGTGCACCTGGTACACCTGAGCTGGAGGCATGCCACCGAGAGATCATCCACCAACATGAGCCAGGACCCATCTGCCCTATGCTGGCACTCTGGCACCTTGGGCAGGGACAGTGCCACTTTGGAGGTCTCTGCACACAGGGAAAGAAGGGGTGAATATACGCCCACAGTGCTCCCACCAGACTGTCACTGCAGCCCCTACTGGGGACAGAAGACCCAAAGGATGCTGATGCTGAGTCCTCTCCTACCTCCAGGCCTGGCACCTGGGGTGTGCCCATCTCTCTGTGGAGCTGGTGTAGAATCAGTTTCAGCACACTGGGCTTCATGTGGCAGCCTCTCTGCCCCCACCCCCACCCCCCACTCCAGCACTTACCACACGGCTGTGATGGTCTGTTTACAAGGCTGTCTTCCGCACCAGACGCAGGACTCTTGAGGGATTTTAATGACCTCCACCTCCCCTGTCATCGCTAATCAGTGTTTCTTGAATGAATGGATAAAGGAATGAATGAATTCTTGAGCACCCACCACGTGCCAGGCTCCACGCTGGGAGCACAAGCAGGAGCGGCCTGTCAGAAGGCATATGGTGGTCTGCGCCCCAGGTGACCCCAGGGACTGGGTGGGGAGGGGGCTTGCTGAGGAAGGAGCTGAGGTGGTGGGGGAGGGAGCTATGTGGACAGACATGTGGGGAAGAATACTCTGGGGAATGGCATATGCAAAGACCCTGGGGCAAGACTATCCTGGAGAGGTTCAAGGAACAGAAGGGAGGATCGCTTAGCTAGAGTTGAGTGAGAGAGATTAGATAGATAGACAGGTAGATGGATGGATAGATGGATAGATAGATGAATGGATGAACAGATATATGGATGTATAGATGAATAGATATATGGATGGATATACAGATGACAGATGGGTGGAGAGATAGATGAATAGACATATGGATGATAGATGAATAGATATATGGATGGATAGACAGATGATGGGTGGATGGATGGATAAATAGACAGTTGGATGAATAGATATATGGATGGATAGATGAATAAATATATGGATGGATGGATAGATGATAGATAGATGGATGGATAAGGAAGAGGGAAGGGAGGGAGAGAGAGGAGCAGGTTTGAGAAGTCCTGCTGTGGGCAGGCTAGCTGGCACCCACACTAGCCCCACCTCTCTCCCTCCACTCCCACCGTAAGGGAGAAAAGAGGCAGACCTTCATTTCACTTTGCAGTGAAGCAGGGCAGACGAGGGAAGTCAGTTGTGCCCAATGAGATGTAGCGAGAGCTCCCTGGAGAAGGGGTATCTGAGAGGATTTATCCTCCTGAGAAGATGAGAGGGACCTTTCCAGGTGCCACTTACAGTCTCTCTGACATGCACTCCACATGTCTGCCTTGGGCTGTGGTTCCGTGTACACGTGCTGTCCGAAGGGCTGGCAGCCACCTTGTGCCCATGAGATACTGCAGAGCCTCTAACCCAGCACCCAGATGGGAGAACAGCAGCTGCGCCCCCCCCCTCCCCACACACACTGCCCTGAATGCTGTGTAAATGAGTCACATACCTCTGAGAAACAAAACTGGCCCCCAAATCCACCTGAGCTAGAGCCCCTGGCACACCGGCCCATGATCTGTACTACTCACTTTGTAGCTCTTCTCTTTCTCTGTTTTCTATCTAGGACATCAGCTCAGGGCATGGGACTTGGGCTTGTTTTGCTCACAGGTCTTCTACCTGGAGCAGATCTGACATGGAACAGGTGAACCAGAATGTTGTTTACATGCATGAGTATCAGTATTTGTCAGCACCCAAGGGACACCTTTTCACTATGACTATGGCTTCCACTTCCTCTTCCTTAATGGAACGCGCATGGGCTTCATGAACACATCTCCTTTTATAGGCTACAAGACTGGTGCAGTGACCTGCTGGGGGCTGCAAATGAGTGAGCGAGGGCTGGGACCACAGTTGGGACAAGTGATGCCAGGATGCATAGGACAGGTATGTGGGCACTGCCATGGCCATCCTCTGCCAAAGCCCAGGAACTGCTAAGAGACCACAGCCATGGAGAAGGGGCCCCACTTTCCTGGGCAGAACCAGCAACCCAGCTCCTGACATGTTCTGTGGCAACCATTACCACCCTGGGGTAAAATCAGTAAATGACACACCCTTTCCATATACATCGTTTTAAACCTCCATATAACAACTCAACTGCAATAGAAAGAGTCAATGAAGGAAATTAACCAAATATTTCTTTATTTCTTTCTCTTTTTTTCTTTTTAGGGCCACACCTGCAGCATATGGAAGTTCCTGGGCTAAGGGTTAAATTGGAGCCGCAGCTGCTGGCCTACACGAAAGCCACAGCAATGCAGAATCCGAGCTGCATATGTGACCTACACTGCAGCTTGCAGCAATACCAGATCCTTAACCCACTGAGGCCAGGAATCGAACCTGCATCCTCAAGGACACTGTGTCGGGTTCTTTACCCACTGAGCCACAATGGAAACTCCTTTATTTATTTAAATTTTATTTTTTTGTTTGTTTTTTAGGGCCACACTCACAGCATATGGAAGTTCCCAGGCTAGGGGTCAAATTGGAGCTACAGCTGCCGGCCTATGTCACAGGCACAGCAACATGGGATCCAAGCCACATCTGCGACCTACACCACAGCTCCCTGTAACACCAGATCCCGACCCAATGAGCAAAGCCAGGGATCAAACCTACATCCTCACAGATACTACTTAGATTCTTTTCCAATGTGCCACAACGGGAACTCCCCACAATAGGGACTGGAACTCCTAATGTTTCTAAATGTATGTTCCAACACCACATAACATGAGGAGGCACCCAGATGGTTCATGATGCAGAAAGTACATGCTAGAATGAAGACAGCATTCAGCTGTGTGGACTGCCGACACCATTTTTCCTATGTGAAATTGGGGAGGAGCAACTTGGTTATGAACATGAACCTGTGTGATGCAGCTGGGCAGGGCATGCTGGGCAGGACCAGGTAGGGCAGGGTGGGCTCTCAGCACCACGCATTCTTGGAACATTCGGAATACATCAGAAGCATGGAAAAGACACTCTACCTTTTTATGTAAAGTAGAGCTGGGTTCTAGGCTGGGACACTGAAGAAATTCTCTCCATGTGAGTATGTGAAGCACCCTGGTAGGTGTCTTGGCCCTGTGGACCTGGGCTCATCTTGGGTACTTGGAGCCCTGTGAGCTCAATGCCACACACCCCCTGGCTCCCCGAGGCCTCTCACTGCTCTCCAGCCTGGCCCTGCACTGGACCTCCATCTCTCTTCCCCAGCTGGGCTGAGCAGGCAGAGCCCCAGACCGCACTCCCTTTGTGGTCTCATTTCTAATGCCCCTGCTTCCAGAAGCAGGCCTGGCCGAACTTGGGCCCGGGTGGACTGGGAGCTCCTGGTGTCAGGCTCCATGAACCCCCCCACACCCCTGAGAAGGGCTAGGCGCAGGCCCAGGCAGGTCTCTGCACCCCCACCCTACCCCCTTCTACCCAGCAGAGCGAGGGGCTCCGCGGCAGGTGGTGATGGATGGGCCAAGGAGGCTCCATTCCGCCGCGGGTCTCACAGACATTCCTCCCTGGAGATAAACGGCCTCTGAGTGGCCGCCCCCACTGCAGCCCATCGGAGAGGCCCTCTTGAAAGGCAGGAGATGAGGGGCCTCTGTATATAATAAAGGTGAAAAGTGTCATCCAGACATTTTTATGCTCTTCTTGAGGCCCCAGCTGCCGCAAGGCCGGAAGGACCTGGGGCTTTTAGCAAGTGGCCTGAGGAAGCAGCTGCTTTTAGCAGGTTCCAGGCCTTAGAGGGAGCATTGGGGTCGGAGACCTGGACATGGCTTAGGGCCCCCTTTCCAACCAAGTCAGCCCCAGACCCTCCTTTGAAGGAATTAGGACAACCTGCTAACAACTTTAGGGGCTCTCTAGCCTGCTTAGGGCTACATCTCTGGGGGGCACGTGGCCAGTGGTGTGGGGTCTGCAGCTGGGTCAGTGGGAGGCAGAGCACCCGTTACAGAACCTCCAATGACTCCCTGATCTCAGGTTTGAGGAAAGCTCAATTGCCAACACCCCCAGTACAGAGGCCCAGAGGCCTTGGGGGCCCTCCTGTGACTTGAACCCCTATTGTAGTTTGAGAAGTTACAGGAATGGTGTCAGTGGGGCCCTGACACCAGGGCCATCACTTAGGAGGTGTCGAGATATTTTCCCTCCCATTTCCTCTTTTTTTTTTTTTTGCTTTTTAGGCCTGCACTATGGAAGTTCCCAGGCTACGGGTCGAATCAGAGCTGAGCTTAACCCACTGTGAGAGGCCAGGGATCAAACCCACAACCACATGGATACGAGTCAGGTTTGTAACCCGCTGAGCCACCATGCGAATTCCTCCCATTCCCTCCTGATCCCTCTCCCAGGTCTGCGATGTAGCCAGGATGGAGCCTCTGCTTCACATGGAAGATACCATGCTACCCAAGGTCATACCACTAGGAGGGAGAAGCAGAGTCAGGGCCAGGGACTCACCAACCAAGGCCCAGGCCATCTGAGTGTCTAGGGTGGGGACTCTCCCACTAAGCCCCCAGGCCACCTAAGTCTCTGGGGCCAGGGTACTCAGTGTCCAGCCAGCACTTGACTGCTTAGCCCAGCCTTCATCCTGGTGTGGGATCCCCCTCGTCCATCAGTCAGTGACCCTGCAGCCCCAGGCAATCTCCAGCCCACCCCAGCTCCTGAATGGAAGGGGCAGGTAACATGTAGCAGGCCACAGGGGCAGCAGTAAGTAGACCCACAGAGGGGAGGCCCCCAGGCCTGGTGCTACTGGAGGCCCATGCCCTGAAGGGAGAGCCTAGAGGCCCATGCAAAGCCAATGGACTCCTCAGGTTTTCATGGCAGCCTCGCAACATCAGTATTGATGTTCCCATTTTCTGGAGGGGTAAACTGAGGCAGAAGAAGTGAACAGATTTGTTCAAGATAGCAAAGGGGTGGGATATTGGATTCAAACACATGTGCCTCTGGCTCTAGGTATAGAATTCTTTGCATGCCCCACACTTGCCCCTTGGCCAGCAGAGGTGAAATCCCTGCTAAATGGACTATAGAAACTTTCTGGAAAAGGAAATCAGAAGTGATTTAATACTTGATCAACAGCACTGATTTGCCCGTCCAGGTGCCAGGCGAGGTCCTGCATGGAATGTAGTTTTCTGGGAAAGGAGATGGAGAGGTAGGTTATAAGTCACTCAGAGAGGAAGAAGTAACATGGGGTTAGCTTTTTCTTACCAACCGGAGACTAACGCTGAGCTCCACCTCCTGGGCCAGCCTCAACATTGGAATCCCCAGCATCAGGAGTGCCCAGGCCCCTCTAGGCCCTGCCCTGGGAGGACACTGATCCTCTGTCGACCCCTGAAAAGCTCATGGTTTCTGCCCCTCTCGACCTGGCCATCTGGATAAGGGAGCCAGGCTCCCAGAGCCAGCAGTGCTGGGTCGGGGTGGGGCATCCTCATCGCCCCACCTAGACTCTCACCTTCTTCTCTCCCTGCCCCAAAGCTACCTTTGGGTCCTTCCCCTCAGATCAGGATACCCAGCTCCACCTTTTCAATGAGTCTGAGATTTTCCAAACACAGAGGAAGCTGGAGGACCCTGAGGATCCTGCCTGAGTGTGGAGATGACCCAGTGGGATAGAGCTGGGGCAAGTGTGTTGACTTTCCAGGGATGTGGAACTGCTATGCTGAAATCCATCCTTCTCCTGACCTCTCAGCCTTGGACCAACCTGCTCCTTTTTCCTTAAGCTGCAGGAGTTGGTTCCCCAAAGCCATTACCCTGTCCTTTTTTGGAAAGGACTGATATGGATGCTGAAATCCCTGCCCTTTGCAATAACAAATGGCAGTTGGTCCTTGCTTGATGGCTTAGTGCACAGCCATGGGCAGGTTCTTCCTAATGCTTTTAAGCTTATAGACCCATGAAATCTCATGGCTGGGGCTCCCAGGCCTACCAATTCTCAGAGCCTTATGAGGGGAGGGTCAGGCATGTTGGCCATGTTCATGCCCTGTGTCCTCGAGGGAGGTCATGGCCAAGGGATCTAGGTGACAGTGGAGCCCTACACTGCCCACATGGATGCTAGGTACACTAGACATCTATGACCTGGATTACCGGTACGTCAGGTGTCTCTGACCTTTGGAGAGATCAGAGTTGAAGAAGGACTGTCTTGTTTGTTCTTATTTTTGTTTTGTTTTATTTTTGGTTTTGTTTTTGGCTGCACCCACAGCAAATGGAAGTTCCCAGGCCAGGGATCAAATATGAGACCCAGCTGTGACCCACACCACAGCTGTGGTAACACCGGATCCTTAACCGACTACACCTGTCTGGAAGTCAAACCTGTGCCTCTGCTGGATCCTTAACCCACAGTGACATGGAAGGAAATCCTATTCTTAATTTTTAATAGATAAATCAGTACATAGTTCAAAATACCAAATGTCAGACACCCCACCACCATCCCCCCATCTGGCTCTCCACAAAGCAGCCTCTGTCCTCTGATCTGAGGGTCCCCCCAACGAGGGCAAGAAGTGCAAGCAAGAGGGTGCCCAAGCAGCCCGCCTGGCGGGTGGTGGTGACACTCGCTGCATCCTTGCCTAGTGGGGGCACAGTCCATAGTGGCACTGGAGCGCTCTCAGGACCAGTGTAGCGCCCACAGTGGTTAATGGTGACACCACACACTTGGTCATCTCTCTATCCACTCCCTGCTTGCCCCACCCCCACTCTCACTAGTACTTCCTGGAATCTGCCCCCAAATAAAGGCTGTGTGTGGAGTTCCTGTGGTAGCACAATGGGATCAGTGGCACCTTGGGAGCAAGGGGACTCAGTTCCCATCCCTGGCCTGGTACAGTGGGTTTAGGATCTGGAGTTACTGCAGCTGCAGCTTAGGTGGCAGCTGCAGCTTGGATCTGATCTCTGGCCTGGGAACTCCATATTCCTTGGGGTGACCAAAACAGAAGATAAAAAACGGGGGGCTGGCATGTCAGCTTCTTGGAGACCAGCTGAGTAAATGAGGCCGAGGGCCCTGAATCACAGTGGAAAACTTGGAAGGTGCAAGTGGTGGCAAGAGTGAGCTTGGATAGTCCTGAGGTCTGAGTGCCTGCTCACCCACGGCCACCCCTCACCCCAGTGCGGGCCCCAGCCTTCCTGCTCCCACCGCTCTGCACAGATCAGCCTGTGTGTTCCTACCATGCTCACTGAATCACAAGACCCTGCTAAAGATAGACAAAAACATAACCACGGGAGTTCCCGTCGTGGCTCAGTGGAAACGAAACTGACCAGGAACCATGAGGTTGTGGGTTCAATTCCTGGCCTTGCTCAGTGGGTTAAGGATCCGGCATTGACGTGAGCTGTGGTGTAGGTCACAGACACGGCTAGGATCCTACGTTGCTGTGGCTGTGGTGTAGGCCAGCAGCTGCAGCTCCTATTCGACCCCTAGCCTGGGAAACTCCATATGCCGCAGGTATGGCCCTAAAAAGACAAAAAGCCAAAAAACAAAAAACAAAAAAACCCAACTCTGACTACCTGATGCATTTACCTTTGATGGTCAGACCCCTCCTTCCTCTGCAGCCTCATCCACATGTCCATCTGCCCTTTGCCACCTTCGTCCATCCTCTCCCCACTGATGGGCCTCTCCCCAGCTGAGGCCTGCTCACCCTCCAGTCAAGCTGTGCCCAGGAAATCCCCCCACAGGCCCAAACTCCCTCTGGCCCCAGACCCCCAAGCCCATCTCTCACCCCCCCAACCCCCACAAGGGCCCTCAGTGCTCTCTGACCCTGGCCCCCACCCCTCCCCCACCCACACACCTTCTCAAAAAGGAAAACTCCAAAGGCAAAGAAATGTTCACTTTTCTTTCTCTTTCTTTCTTTCTTTCTTTCCTTCCTTCCTTCCTTCTTTCTTTCTTTCTTTCTTCCTTTTCTTTTCTTTTTCCTTTTTTTCCTTTTTTTTTGCTTTGTTTAGGGCCGCCCAGGGAGCGAATCAGAGCTGTAGAGGCTGGTCTACACCATAGGCACAGCCATGTAGGATCCAAGCTGCCTCTTCAACCCACACCACAGCTCATGACAATGCTGGATCTTTAACCCACTGAGGGAGGCCAGGGATGGAACCCACGTCCTCATGGATACTAGTCAGATTTGTTTCTGCTGTGCCACATGGGGAACTCCAGAGATGTTGACTTTCAGGAAGGAGCTGGTGAGCCCCAGCCAGGCCCACAAATGTACCAGCTGTCCCTCCACGTCGCTCTGGAGGGCTGCCATGCTGGCCCAGCCTGTGCCCTGAGCTGGGCCCTGCACATAGCAGGCACTGAGTGTTTGTTGACTTATTGTGTGGTCATGGGGTGGGTTACCACCCTCCCCACCCCTAGGATGAGGGGGGCTCTCCCCTTTCTCGAAGGCCAACGCGTCCATGCCAGGTGCTCCTCCCACCTAGCAGGGCCAGCATGGGGACTCTGTGCTCCCCAAGCCACACGACACCCGCTGCCTGGGTCAGGTTTCCATCCGCCATCATCAGGCAGATGTCATGCTCAAAAGGGCGGCAGTAATTTGGACAATTACAGCCGCTATTATTGCTTCCTCTCTTTAAACAGGGGCCCAAATTACTCAGTCACAACCACCAGCCGCTCCCCGTGGCAGAGGGGACAGGCAGGGGCAGGGTGGGGAAAGGGCATAGGGGTGGGGGGTTAGTGTGTGAACAACACATCTGCTGGTGATTGTCCAGTTTGAGTGCCTACTGTGTGATGTTGGCAGCTCACGCCACCTGGTCACTGCAGGATGGGGTGGAAACAGGTCTGTTTGAGCCCAAAGTCCAGCGTAAGGTTTCCTCCTCAGAGTCCCAGAGCAGGTATGGAGGCTGGGGGGAGGGTAAATGAGGGACTCTGCTGGGTGCGGGGGAGGGGCTGCAAAATTGTGGCCCAGGTTGCATGCCACCCAGGAAAGCAGTGCCCAGATGCCAGGACTGGGTCCCTAGGGGCCAGGCAGGCCCAAGAGGCCCTTCTGTTGGCAGCAGAGGCTGGATACCCAGGTTCCCTGCTGAGCAAGGAATGGCAACTACGCTTTTCTGGGTGTTGTTCAGGGAGGGAGGTTAAATCATGGCTTCCTTCTTCCCAGAGCTAATTGACCACAACCAGATAAAAGCAACCACTTACGTAGCACCTGCTACGTACTGGCACTGGCACCAGGTTATGTGTAGCAGCTCATTTAATCCTCAAAAAATTCCTGTGAGATGGGCATTCCTATCACCTTCACTTTAAAAGAGGAGGTGACTGAGTCACAGAGAGGCCCACCAGCTGGTCCAGGGTCACACAGCAGGGAGCTCACCCCTTCCCAGAGCTGCCCACTACCTTGCAGGCCTTTGTGAGGCAGAAATAACTCAGGAAGTTTTTTTATTTTTAATTTAGGTATTATTTTATTTTAAATTTAATTTTATTGGAGTAGAGTTGAACTACCATGTTGTATTCATTTCAGGTGTACAGCAAAGTGAATCAGTCTACCTACGAATATATCCATTCTTTTTTTTTTTTTTGCCTTTTTAGGGCCACACCCACAGCATATGGAGGTTCCCAGGCTAGGGGTCTAATCAGAGCTACAGCTGCTGGCCTAGACCACAGCCAGAGCAACACAAGATCTGAGCCACATCTGCGACCTATTCCACAGCTCATGGCAACACCAGATCCTTAACCCACTGAGCAAAGCCAGGGATGGAACTTACAACCTCATGGTTATTAGTCAGATTCATTTCCGCTAAGCCATGATGGGAACTCCAATATATCCATTCTTTTTTCCCATATAGGTTATGACAAACTGTTGAATAGGTTTTCCTGTGCTATACAGCAGGTTCTCATTAATCACCTATTTTATATAGTAATGTGTATATGAGGAAGGTATTTTCATTGTCACCCTCATTGTACAGGTATGAAAAGTGGGCTCAAGGAGGGAGGGGACTGCCAGTGTCACACAGGTAGGAAGCTAGATGTGCCTCAGGCAGTGGGCTATGAGCCAGGTGGTCTGGGGAGGGATCTGTGGGAGCAGAAATGAGTCCACAGTGTCCAAGGCGGAGGATGGTCATGAAGTGACCTAGGGTGGGGAGGGTCGACTTGCAGGTGGGGAAAGGGCCAGGTGAATAGGTGGAGGGGTGGGATTTGGGCTGCACTAGGAGGATCCCTGGAGCCCCAAGAGGGTGGGATGGGGGTCACAGTCAGCTAAAGCTACCAGTTCCCCAGGGGGCAGCCCAACTGGCTATTTTCTCCCAGAATGAAGTCTCCCTGCCAGAAGGAGGGAAGCAGGACAGACCTCTCCACACCCAAACATCCCGGGTCCCATTACACTCAGGTCTCTGGTTCTGCAGCCTAAAGGAGATGCCATCAGGCCAGGGATGTCATCGTGTGGTACAGTGACATTTTGAACAGTCACAATGTTCAGGGGCTGCGTTCCAGCGCTGTCGTGCCTCCCTACCAGTTCACCCAACACTCACTTCATGTCTATGAGGTAACATCAGATGCTCATCCTATGGGCGAAGGGACCAAAGCTCAGATGGCAGCCATTGATTCAGAGCTCAGACTGTAGTCGCATCTTCTTCTTCTTTTTTTTTTTCTTGTTTTATTATTTTAATTTTTTTCCACTGTACAGCATGGGGACCAAATTACTCTTACATGTATACATTTTTTCCCCACCCTTTGTTCTGTTGCAATATAAGTGTCTAGACAGAGTTCTTGATGCTACTAAGCAGGATCTCCTTGTAAATCCATTCCAAGTTGTATCTGATATCCCCAAGCTCCCAATCCCTCCCACTCCCTCCCTCTCCCACCCTGGGCAGCCAAAATTCCATTCTTCAAGTCTATTATTTTCTCTTCTGTGGAAATGTTCATTTGTGCTGCATATTAGATTGCAGTTATAAGTGATATCATATGGTATTTGTCTTTGTCTTTCTGACTCACTTCACTCAGTATGAGAGTCTCTAGCTCCATCCATGTTGCTGCAAATGGCATTACGTTGTTCTTTTTTATGGCTGAGTAGTATTCCATTGTGTATATATACCACATCTTCCTAATCCAATCATCTTTTAATGGACATTTAGGTTGTTTCCATGTCTTGGCTATTGTGAATAGTGCTGCAATGAACATGTGGGTGCATGTGCCTCTTTTAAGTAGAGTTTTGTCTGGATATACGCCAAAGAGTGGGATTTCGGTCTTCTTCTTTATCCATTCATTTGTGATGGCCATTTAGCGTGACTCCATAACTTGGCTATTGTGAATAATGCTGCAATAAATGTGGGAGTGCAGAATCACTTACTTTGTATTTATACCCTGCAGCAGGATTTCTGTACACTGCATCTCCATGACTTATTTATTTCATAACCGGACTCCCTTCACCCAGTTCACCCAACCCAATCCCTGATAAACACCAATTTCTTCTATGTTTCTATGAGCTTGCCTTTTTTGTTTTATTTTGTTTCATTTAAGATTCCACATATCAGGAGTTCTTTCGTGGCTCAATGGAAACGAATCCGACTAGTATCCCTGAGGATGTGGGTTCGATCCATGGCCTCGCTCAGTGGGTTGGGGATCTGGTGTTGCCGTGAGCTGTGGTATAGGTTACAGGTGTGGCTTGGATCCCAAGTTGCTGTGGCTGTGGTGTAGGCTGGCGGCTGTAGCTCCGATTCCACCCCTAGCCTAGGAACCTCCATATGCCACAAGTGCGGCCCTAAAAAACCAAAAAAAAAAAAAAAAAAAAAAAAAAAATTTCCACGTGTCATTGAGATTATACAGTATTTGTCTCTCTCTGTCTGACTTCACCTAGCATAATGCCTGCAATGTCCATACATTTTGTTGCAAATTCTCCTGCATTTTTAAGAGACAGCCTTGCCAGATAGAGTATTCTTCGCTGGGTGGCAGGTTTCTTTTCAGTGGTGGGGGTGGGGAGGTGTTTTGAACAACCTCACTCTGACATGGGGCAAGTTTGCTGACTTCGTAACAAGCCAGGTGATGGGGGTATGGCTCTGATCCTGGGCTTCCTCTTCTGCAAAATGAAGGTGGTCACTGCCCCTCCCTGTTCCCTCCATCTTTGGTTCCATTCTTCACTGTCAGGTCTGGGCTGGGTGGGATATGGTGGGAACAAAGAAGACCACACCCTCACAGACAGACTTGGTTCTCGCACAGAAGATGATAGTCAGCACCATGGAAAGGAAACTGCGTCTGTCGGACAGCCTCGAGTGTGGTGGAGGAGAGCGCAGACAGCGTGGTGAGTAGTGGGCGTGGAGCTTGGCCATGTCAAGTGGGTGGTCACAGGGATGGCTCAATGAGGACATTGGACCAAAGCCTTCAGGGCAGTGAGGGAGAATGGTGCAGAGGGCACCGAAACAGCCAAGGCCCTGAGGGGGATGGACGCCTACCTGGTTGAGGAAAAGAGGAGGCTCTGGAGACAGGGGCCGCCAAAGGCTGAGATGATGACTCTCAAAGTTACTGGCAGGCTGTGAGCAGATGAACAGCTATGTCTGATTTGGGGGTTGAGGAAAGAAGTATAAACAGGGGCTGCAAGGTTGAGAAGGAGGTATGAGAAGGGAGTGGATTCTGGATGTCTTTTTTTTTTTTTTTTTTTTTTTTTTTTTTTAGGGCCGCATATGCAGCATATAGAAGTTCCCAGGCTAAGGGTATAATCAGATCTGTAGCTGCCAGCCTACACCACTGCCACAGCAATACCAGATCTGAGCCACGTCTTCGGCCTACACCACAGCTCATGGCAATACTGGATCCTTGTTGCTCATGGCAACACTGTGACCTACACCAAAGATCACGGCAACCCACTGAGCGGGGCTAGGGATCAAACCCAAAACCTCATGAATACTAGTCGGGTTCTTAACCCGTTAAGTCACAAGAGGAACTCCCATTCTGTGTGTCTTTGAAGACACACAATCCAGATTAGAGGGATTGGCTGTGAAGTTTCTAGAAAGAGGCAAATCATGCAAACTGCTGAGCATGGGAGGGAGGAGATGTTTTGAAGATGAAGTTCAACAAGGTGTCTAACAGCCAACCCACCCTGCAGGCCCAGGACTCTGGGAAGTCTGAGGCAGGATGGGGCTCACTGTGACAAGGGCTCCAGCTTGCTGCCAGTCTGCTCATGCTGAGGATTTCAGGCTGGTCCTGGACCTGTTCCATCCCAGTAGCCCTGGGGGCCATGTGGACTCTTGGGAGCATGTGCTCACCCTGCCCTGCAGCACCTGGCATCTAATCTCCTCTACAATCGCCCCACTTCTGGGGAGTCCCACTCACCAAACACCAGGTCTGCTTGGCTGTGGGAGCCACACCCAATGACACCAGGACCGGTCTCGGAAGCTAAAGCCTCTTTTTCTCACTCCTTACTCACTGAGCCTATTGAGAACAGATTTTTTTTTTTTCCTCACCTTCTCTCCTCAGAGTAAAGGAAAAAACCCAACTTGCGGTTTCTTTTGGAACAGATCAGAACCAGATGTCAAGCAGTGCTCAGCAGCTGGGTTGGTTTCCAGACCCAGTTGTTGGCCAACCACTTTCGGAACCAGCTGAGGCCCATGAGCAAGTCGTGGCCTGGAGCTGGCAGCTCAGGAGAGCAGCACATGTGTCCTGCAGGGTAAGGCCAGGCCATGCGCAAGTACAATTGGGCTTCTGGTTGCACATACCTGCAGACCTGCAACAGGGCATGCTCAGGCTAATTGGCTGAAGTTCCATCTGGGCCCCGCCTCCCCAGGTGGTCATTAACCTTGAACTTGGGGCCACACTCAGTGGGGGACTTATTTCCAGGTCCGAAGGCACCATCCTCAGTTCTGCTTACAGGAATGCAAGGCCATGGAAAAGGGTGGCAGCTCTTTTTGATTTTACAGCCTTCATTAGCTTCTCTTCTGGGATTGCCCTGCACTGAACACAGAAACACCAGGAAAATACGGTCCCCTTGGACCATCAGGAAATTTGGGGTGTCAGTGTTACTCCTTGGAAATTGAAACTTTGAAAGGCAAACCTGAGTCAGGAGGGTTCTACCCCTCAGGGAGTGGGAACAGGGATGGGTCACAGCTCTGCTCAGTGCAATGAGAATGACAATGACAGACTTCCTGTGGTGGCTCAGCGGTTAATGAATCTGACTAGCATCCACGAGGATGCAGTTTCGATCCCTGGCCTTACTCAGTGGGTTAAAGATCTAGGGTTGCCATGAGCTGTGGTGTAGGTTGCAGATATGGCTCTGATCCTGTGTTGCTGTGGCTGTGGTGTAGGCCAGCATCTACAGATCTGATTTGACCCCTAGCATAGGAACCTCCATATGCCTTGGGTGAGGCCCTGAAAAACAACAACAACAAAAAGAATGACAATGGCTCATACCCACCATAGCAAAAAGCACAAGGGCCCTCCCTGATGGAGGCCAGCAGCCTGAGGGCCCAGTATTGCATCTGTCTCTATCCTGGGGATGTGAATTAGAATCATGTCTAGAACGCAAAGGCCTGATGAAAACCGACACAGACCTGGGGAAGAGGTATCTGCTGAGGGTCCTCAACCATAGGACCCTCATCAGAATATCTTGAGAAACGCCAAAACAGTCATTGCCAGTGAGTGGGGCACATGCCCTAGGGGCAGGCTAGATGCTTTGGGGTGTTCTAGACCTGGATGCGGAATTGAATAACTTTACATCATGGCAAGAGCATTTTCATACCTGTTACCCTATTTCTAGTATACCAGGGAGACATGCTCAGTTTGGTGATAATGTCTTTTTTTTTTTTTTTAAGGGCCACACCTGTGGCATATGGAAGTTCCCTGGGCTAGGGGTCAAATTGGAGTTACAGCTGCCAGTCTACTCCACAGCCATGCCAGATCTGAGCCTCATCTGTGACTTACACCACAGCTCACAATGCCAGATGCTTAACTCACTGAGCGAGGCCAGGGATCGAACCAGCATTATCATGGGTATTAGTTGGATTCATTACCACTGAGCTACAACGGGAACTCCCTGGTGATAATGTTTTGAATGCCTTCCTAGCTGTTCGTAACACAAAGGGTAGCTCTCACTCACTCAGCCAGCCACTCCAAGTACCTGCAGTTCAACATCAGCACCAAGTTTCCACTGGGCTCATTGTGACAGGTAACTTCCTGGAAAGCAGTGTGGTTTGTTTTTTATGAGCATGACCTAGTTTCCTTCAGATAGATAGATAGACAGACAAACAGATATATGATAGCTAAATAGCTGCGAAGATAAACAGTAGATAGACAGATGAGAGATAGATAAATACATGTTCGGTAGATAATAAAAAGATAAATAGATATGCACAGTATATACATAATACATAAGCAGATCAATGACCAACAGATGATAGGTAAATAGATGTACACATGTACATTTATATACATACATACATAAATGTGTACACATGTATGAGTGATTCCATTTATATAATGTTCAAGAAAAGGCAACAATTACTAATGATAATAAGAGGCAGAATATTTGTTTCCTTTGTTGGGGAGGGTGTTGACTGAAAAGAGGCATGAGGGAGATTTCCAGGGTGCTGGAAATAGTCTATGTTCTGGTACACATAAGCAAAAACACACCTATTTGGCATTTGTAATGTGTATGTTCTATTATAATATATACACAATTTCTCAATTTTTAAAATATTAAACTATTTCACACTAAAAATGCAATGTTTAATACTTTGTCTTCATGCCAATTAAGTTTTCATCTCACAGATTCAGTTTCAAACAATTCAACCAGTGTTTCAAACCATTAAAAGAGGGAGTTCCTGGCTAAGTGGGTTATGAACCCGACTAGCATACGTGAGGATGCAGGTTTGATCCCTGGCCTTGTTCAGTGGGTTAAGGACCTGGTGTTGCCACAAGCTGTGCCATAGGTTGCAGATGTGGCTCAGATCTGGTGTTGCTGTGGCTATAGGCCAGCCCCTACAGCTCCAATTCAACCCCTAGCCTGGGAAATTACATATGCTGTGAATGCAACCCTAAAAAAGACAATAATAAATAGTTAATGAAGAAAAGTTCTTTAAAAAGACCATTAAAAGAATGTTGAATCTAATTCTATCATCACTGGTATTAGTTATAACTGATTTAAATAGAATAGGGACTGAACCAAGAACATAACTTTGGGTAGCAGAGAGCTTCCACAAACCCCTTCAGGCGTTTCATTTCCTGAAGTCTTCCAAACTTTCTACTCATTCTACCAGCATTTATTTTCTTATCACAAGGTCATCATGAAAAGCTTTGTCAAATGATTCACCAAAATAAAGTTAGACTAGGTCTCATTGATCACGCAAGTGACTATTTTATTCATTTCATTCATATATTTTTATACACTATATTTACCAAGAGTTACCAAAAGAGAGGTGTTAAAATCTCCTACCACAATTGTCAACTTACCTCTTTTTCTTTTCTTTCTTTCTTTCTTTCTTTCTTTCTTTCTTTCTTTCTTTCTTTCTTTCTTTTCTTCCTTTCTTCCTTTCTTCCTTTCTTCCTTCCTTCCTTCCTTCCTTCCTTCCTTCCTTCCTTCCTTTCTTTCTTTCTTTCTTTCTTCCTTTCTTCCTTTCTTCCTTTCTTTCTCTTTATTTTTTATTTTTTGTCTTCTTTTAGGGCCTCATCCATAGCATATGGAGGTTCCCGGGCTAGGGGTCTAATCAGAGCTGCAGCTGTCGGCCTACACAACAGCCATAGCGATGCCAGATCCGAGCCACATCTGCAATCTACACCACAGCTCACAGCAACCCTGGATCCTTGATCCTTAACCCACTGATCGAGGCCAGGGATCGAACCCGCAACCTCATGGTTCCTAGTCAGAATTGTTGCAGCTGCGCCTCAACGGGAACTCCTTTTTCTTTTTTTCTTTTTCTGTAGCAAGAAGTGTGTACCTCTTAATCACTCTCACCTATTTGTTTTCTCTCCCTACTACCTTCCCCTCTGGCAAAAACCTGTTTGTTCTCTTTCTGTAATTCTGCTTATGTTTTATGTTCATTCTTTTATCTTTTCAGATTCCTCATATAAGAGAAATCATATGATATTTGTGAGTTATTTCACTTAGCATGATCTTCTTTAGGTCCATCCATGTTGTTGCAAATGGCAGGATTTCATTATTTTTTATGCCTGAGTAATGTTCCATTGTATATATACCACATTTTCTTTATCTATTCATGGACTCTGAGTTTTCTGCCATATCTTGGCTATTGTAAATAATGCTGCAATGATGAACATTCCTACCAACAGTAAACAGGGGTTTCCCTTTCTTTCTTTTTCTTTTTTAATTTTGTCAATTTTAGCTTTATATATTTTGAGGCTGTACTATAAGGTATAGGCAAATTTAAAACATTCAAATTGAATCATAGCATTTTGGGGTGTCTCCCTTCGTTTTTTAAATTATATATTTTTTGCCTTGCTGAGCTTATCTGTAGATAGTTGGTTTTTTTTTTTTTTTTTTTTTTTTTTTTTTTTTGAGGGGGGACATGCCCATGGCATATGGAAGTCCCTGGTCTAGGGACTGAAACCTCACCACAGCAGTGAAAACACCCAATCCTTAGCCTGCTGTACTGCAAAGGAATCCCCATGTTGTTGATTTTAAAAGTCCTGTCTGGCAATCTTTATCTTTTACTCAGAATATTGAGTCCATTTATATTTGATAATTACTGATATATTTGAGTTTAAAATCTATCATTTACTTTTTAAAATGTGTCTCGCTTGTTTTTCTCTGGTTTCTTGCTTTGTTCTAGATTTTGTTTTCCCATTTTCCTACTCTATTAGCATCTTAGTTATTCAATACCTTTGTTTACTGTTCTTTTCATAGTAACCATAGAGATTACAACATGTAACCCTACTTTTTATTTATTTATTTATTTTTTGTCTTTTTGCCATTTCTCGGGCCGCTCCCGTGGCATATGGAGATTCCCAGGCTAGGGGTCGAATCGGAGCCACCAGCCTACGCCAGAGCCACAGCAACGCAGGATCCGAGCCGCGTCTGCGACCTACACCACAGCTCACGGCAACGCCGGATCCTTAACTGAGGTAGGGCAGGGACCGAACCCACAACCTCATGGTTCCTAGTTGGATTCGTTAACCACTGTGCCACGATGGGAACTCCCATGTAACCCTACTTTATAAAAATCTAATTTAAGTTTGTATTTTTACCAGTTGCTGGGAAGCACAAGGATCTTAGAACACATACATTTCATTTACCTTCTTCTACCCATGTATTACTTTTGCCATGCATTTTAGTGCTACATATTTTTTATTTAAACTTTTTTTTTTTTTTTTTTGCTTTTTTAGGGCCCACATGTGGCATATAGAAGGTCGAATAGGACTGTAGCTGCCAGCCTACACCACAGCCACAGCAACGTGGGATCCGAGCTCTGTCTGCAACCTAAACCACAGCTTATGACAACATCTGATCCTTAACCTACAGAGTGAGGCCAGGGATTGACCCACATCCTCATGGTTACTAGTCATTACCACTGAGCCACAACGGGAACTCCTATTTAAACTTTTTATTTTGAGATGATGGTAGATTTACATGCAGTTGTGCAAAATAATTCAGAGCTCCTTCGTATACTCCACCCAGCTTCTCCCACTGATAACACGTTGTCAAACTATTTAGTACAGTATCACAACCAGGATGTTGAAATTGATAGTTAAGATACAGAACATTTCCACAAGGAACACTCTTTTTGCCCTCTTGAGCCAATCTTAGTTCCCTCCAACACCTACACCCTAATTTCTTTTTTGAAATATATTTGTTTAAATAAAAATAGAGTAAGTTTAAATAAAATATTACAAAATGACAGCATAGACAGAATGCAGATACAACAAAAATCAGGAAGAAATTTCACAAAGTGGTAAAGTTTGGGAAGTGGCAACTTCAGAGTGTGGGAAATGTTATGAGCTGGGCCATGAGGAGGTGAGAAGCATAGGCCAGAGTCAGAATGGTGACAAGCGGATGGCACCTGAAGCCAGAAGAGAATGGCCAGTGAGGCTGGAGAGCAGTGAGCAAGTGGGCGAGTAGAGGGGGGTTAGAGGCCAGCAGAGGCCCTAGAGGCCACCGAAGAGTGTGGGTTTTTCTTCTAAGTAAAATAGGAAGCTGTCATAAGGATTTAAATGGAGACATTATGAAATTTGAAATATGTTTACAAAGATCAATCTGGCTACTCTCAGGTGCTGAAGGATCTGCTGGCTGGGTTTGGAGAGTGGACAGTAGGGGGCTCCAGTGAGGATGCAAATTCAATTGTCCAGACAAGAAGTTTATACTTTTTGACCACCTCTATCCAATTCGCTCTACTCCCACCCCCTACCTCTGGTAATCACAAATGCAGTCTCTTTTTCTATGAGGTTATTTGTTTGCTGGTTGGTTGTTTTTTGAAGTATAATAGACCTACAGCACTACTTAGTTCCTGTTAGCAGCATAGTGATTTGATATTTCTATACATTTCAAACTGATGGCCATCATAAACTTAGTTATATGAAACCATACAAAGATATATCACAGCATTTTAAAAAAAATTTTTCTTGACATAGTCATAAGATTTTCGTTCTTATTCTGTTAACATAATGAATTACATCGGTTGAATTTCAAATGCTCAATCAACCTTGCCTTCATGGGACAAAAGCCCTTGATCATTATGTGTAATATGATTTTATTTATTTCTAAATTTGATTCGTTAATGTATTGTTAGGCATTTTTTGCCTCTATATTCACGTAGAATATTGCTTTGTAGTTTTCCTTATTTCTAATGACTGGTTTTGATAACAAGGCAATACTGCCCCCATAAAATGAGTTCAGAAATGTTCCTTCCTTCTGCATTTTCTGAAAAGTTTAAAGTGGAATTTTATTTCTTCTTTAAATATTTAGTAAAGTTACTCAGAGTATGCTTGTTAATCAAATGTTTTTCAACTATTAATTCAAGCTAGCTAATAGGTAGACTCTTCAGGTTTTCTTTCTTTCTCCTTGCGCGCGCTTTGTAATTTGTGTCTTTAAAGGAATTTGTGCATTTCCTATAAGTTGATAAGTTTATTGGCATACTCACTTATTCTTTCAACATTTCCTTTTTTTTTTTCTGCCCACACCCACAGCATGTGAAAATTCCCAGGCCATGGACTAGACTTGTGCTACAGCAGTGACCTGAGCCGCAGCAGTGACAATACCAGATCCTTAACCACTAAGCCACTAGGGAACTCCTCCTTTTAACATTTCTGCAATCTGTAGTGATGTTTTTCTTCCTTTCATAATATAGGCAATTCGTGTGTATTTAAAAAACAAAACAAAAAAAATTCACCAGTATGGCCAGAAAGTTAGAAATATTTATCTTGGAATTCCCGTCGTGGCTCAGAGGAAATGAGTCCGACTAGAAGCCATGAGGACGCAGGTTCCATCCTTGGCCTTGCTCAGTAGATTAAGGGTCCTGTGTTGCCATGAGCTGTGGTGTAGGTCGCAGACGCGGCTCAGATCTGGCATTACTGTGGCTGTGGCCACAAGCCAGTGGCTATAGCTCCGATTTGAACCCTAGCCTGGGAATTTCCATGTGCTGCAGGTGCAGCCCTAAAAGGACAAAAAAAAAAAAAAAAAAAAAAAAAAAAAGAAAAAAGAAAGAAAGAAAGAAATATTGATCTTTTCAAAGAACAAGATTTTAGTTTTATTGGCTTTTCTCTATTGTTTTTCTATCCTTTATTTTGTTTGTTTTGCTCTTGTATATGTTGTTTCCTTCTACCCATTCAATTAAGGTTTAATTTTTCTTTTGAAAATTCTTAAGGTGGAAGTCTAGAACATTGATATGGGACATTTAATCTTTATGTGTCTCTTAAAACACTACTTTGGCTGCATCTCACAGATTTCAATATGTTATACTTTCATTTTATTCAATTCAAAATACTTCATAATTTCTCTTGTGGTTGTTTTCTTTTCTTTTCTTTTCTTTTTTTTGTCTTTTTTTTGCTATTTCTTTGGGCCGCTCCCACGGCATATGGAGGTTCCCGGGCTAGGGGTCGAATCGGAGCTGTAGTCACCAGCCTACGCCAGAGACACAGCAACGTGGGATCCGAGCCAAGTCTGCAACCTACACCACAGCTCACGGCAACGCCGGATCGTTAACCCACTGAGCAAGGCCAGGGACCGAACCCGCAACCTCATGGTCCCTAGTCGGATTCGTTAACCACTGCGCCACAGCGGGAACTCCATCTTGTGGTTGTTTTCTTTGTTCTGTAAGTTATTTAGAATTCTATTATTTAATATCCAAATATTTTAGGGTTTTCAGATATCTTTCTGCTACTGGTTTCTAGTTTAATTCCAATGTGGTCAGAGAGCATATTTTGCATAATTTCAGTTCTCCTAGATTTGTTGAAAATTTTTATATCTTAAATATTGTCTATTTTGGTGAGAGTTCTTTGTGCACTTTAAAAGAATATATGTTCCGCTATTCTGGGGAGGCTTATTCTATCAATGACACCTAGTTCAGTTGTTTGAGTGTGCTAGTCAAGCTTTCTATTCTCTATTGATTTTCTATTGTCTATTGATTTTCTTTCTATTCTCTATTGATTTTCTATTCTCTATTGATTTTCCATCTACTTTTCCCATCAGTTACAGAGATAGGATTGCCGAAATCCCCAACCAAAATTTTGGATTTGTCTGCATTTACTTTGAGTTTTATTAGCTTTTTGCTTCAAGCATGTTGTCTCTTGAAGTGCTATTATTATATAGCATTTAAATTTGCGGTGAACTAAGAATTATGCTCTCTCAATGAATTGACTCCTGTTATAATTTTGACATATTTCTCTTTATCATGATAATATGCCTTGCTCTGAAATCTACTGTTTCTGAAATTAAGCTATCCACTCCAGCTTTCTTCTGATTGGTGCTTGCATGGTATGTATTTTTCACCTTTTACTTTTAATCTCTTGATGTCTGTTTATCTAAAGTGTGTTTCTTATAGAAAATATATATACATGTTTTGCTTTTTTTATCCGACCTGAAAATCTGTTATTTTTGTAATGGTAACCCACTTACATTTAATGTAAATAATCAAAATAATTGAATTTGTTTTCACTTTGTCCAATACATTCTTTTTCATCTTTTCCTGTCTTCTTTTGAATACATTTTTTTGTCTTGTTTGTCTTTTTGGGGCCGCACCAGCGGCACATGGAGGTTTCCAGACTAGGGGTCGAATCAGAGCTACAGCCACTGGCCTACGCCACAGCAACTTGGCATCCAAGCCACATCTGCGACCTACACCACAGCTCCTGGCAAGGCTGGATCCTTAACCCACTGAGTGAGGCCAGGGATCAAATCTGAAACCTCACGGTTCCTAGTCAGATTCACTTCCACCGCACAACGACGGGATCTCCTTGAATAGTAATTTTTATGATCCCATTTAATCTCTGCTATAGCGTGTGGTCATCTCTCTTTTTTTATTAAAATATAGTTGATTTACAATGTTGTGCCAATTTCTGCTTTTCAGCAAAGTGATTTAATTATCCATATATGTACATTCTTTTTAAAATTACTCAATGAATTTTAGTACATTTATAGTTGTACAATGATCATCACAACCTATACATTCTTTCTTATATTCTTTTCCATCTAGCCCAGAGTCATAGCTTTTTTTCCCTCCGGTGGTTGCTCTAGGATTACAATATACAACTTTATGCATCACAGCCAACTTCAAATACTATTGGGCTACTTCACCTCTAGTTTAATAATCTTTGAACTAAGATTTCACTCCATTTCACTTATTTCACTCCATTTACTCTTTGTGCTATTTTCACTTATGTTACTTTTATGTACAGTATAAGTTCTGTGCTGTATTTGTGCTTTAAAAGCCAAATATTGGGAGTTCCTACTGTGGCTTAGGGGAAAGGAACCCAACTAATATCATGAGGATGCGGGTTTGATCCCTGGCCTTACTCAGTGGGTTAAGGGTCTGGCATTGCTGTGGCTGTGGAGTAGGCCAGCAGCTGTAGCTTCAATTGGATCCCTAACCTGGGAACTTCCATGTGCCACACCCACGTCCCTTAAAAAAAAAAAAAAAAAAAGTCAAATTTTGTTTAAAAAGTCTTTAAAGTGAGAAAAAAATTTTTAATAGTTACCCACATACTCACCATTTCCAGCGCTTCCTTCTTTTGTGTCAGTCCAACTTTCCATCAAGTACCTCTTTCCTCATTTAAAGAAATTGTTTTGGAGTTTTATTAATGCAGGTCTAATGACAAATTCTCTATTTCTGTTTGATAAAGTCTTTGTTGGTCTTTTATTTATTTATTTATGTAAAAACATAAAACTTAACATCTTCATCATTTTTGAGTGTACGGTTCAGTGGTGTTAAGTACATTCACATTGCTATGCATTTATCACTCCCATCCATCTCCAGAATGACTTTTCATTTTATAAAACTGAAACTCTGTATTCATTAAACATCAATTCCCCTATCCTCCTCTTAGCCCCTGGCAACCATAGACAAATTCATAGATTATTTTCTGTATCTATGAATTTGACTATTCTAGGTAGCTCGTATAAGTGAAATCCTACAGTATTTGTCTTTTTTGTATCTGACTTATTTTACTTAGCACAATGTCCTCAAGGTTTATCCATGTTGTGGTATGTGTCAGAATTATCTTGCTTGGAGTTTCCATCGTGGCTCAGTGGTTAACGAATCCGACTAGGAACCATGAGGTTGCGGGTTCGGTTCCTGCCCTTGCTCAGTGGGTTAACAATCCGGCGTTGCCGTGAGCTGTGGTGTAGGTTGCAGACACGGCTCGGATCCCGCGTTGCTGTGGCTCTGGCGTAGGCCGGTGGCTCCGATTCGACCCCTAGCCTGGGAACCTCCATATGCCACAGGAGTGGCCCTAGAAAAGTCAAAAAGACAAAAAAAAAAAAAAAAAAAAAAAGAATTATCTTGCTTTTTTAAGGCTGAATAATATTCTATTGTATGGATAAGTCACATTTTGCTTATCCATTCATCCATTGATGTATTTCCATTTTTTGACTATGGTGAATCCTATGAACATGGGGTCTATAAAAATCTCTTCAAGACCATACTTCAATTTTTAAGGTGTATACCTAGAAGTAAAACTGCTGGATAATATGGTACTTCTATTTTTAATGTTTTTAGGAACCACCATAGTGTCTTCCATATCAGTTGTACCGATTTCCATTCCCACCAACAGTGCACACGAGTTCTAATTTATTCACGTCCTCACCAAAATTTGTTATTTTCCCTTTTTCTTTTTGGAAAATTCACTTATCTATCTATCTATCTATCTATTTATTTATTTATGATTTTTATTTTTTCTATTATAACTGGTTTACCGTGTTCTGTCAATTTTCTACCATACAGCAAGGTGACCCAGTCACACACACACATATATATATACGTTCTCTTTCTCACATTATCATGCTCCATCATAAGTGACACTTTTCTTGTTCTTTTTTTTTTTTGTCTTTTTGAGGGCGGTACCTGTGGCATATGGAGGTTCCCACGCTAGGGGTCTAATTAGAGCTGTAGTTGCTGGCCTACACCACAGCCACAGCAACACCAGATCCGAGCTGCATCTGCAACCTACACCACAGCTCGAGGCAATGCTGATTCCTTAACTCACTGAGCAAGTCCAGGGATCAAACCTGCAACCTCATGGTTCCTAGTCAGATTTGTTTCTGCTGCGCCATGTCAGGAACTCCCCTTTTTCTTTTTGATAGCAGCAATCCTAATGGATGTGAGATGGTATACAATCATTGGTTTGATTTGCATTTCCCCAATGATTTGTGATGTTGAACATCTTTTCATGTGCTTATTGGCTATATCTTCTTTAGAGAAATGCCTATTTAATCACCTTGCTCATTTTCTCCAAGTTGTCTATGGATTTTTTTTGTCATTATAGGGATTCTTTATATATTCTGGATATTAGTACCTCATATTAATTTCATAGGTTGCCTTTTCATTCACATGTCTTCTGTTATGTCCTTTGATGTACAGAAATTTAAATTTTTGATATGGTCCTATTTACCTATTTTTTATTTTGTTACCAATGATTTTGGTGTCATAACCAAAAACTCACTGACCTTTACTTTGTATTTTATTCTAAAAATTTTATAGTCTTACCTCTAATAGTAAGGTATTAATGCACTTTGCGTTAATTTTTGTGTATGGTGTATGATAAGGCCCAACTGCATTTTTTTCATGTGGATATATAATTTTCCTACAACAATTTGTTGAGAAGATTGTAATTTTCCCATTGAATGGTCCTGGCATTCTTGTCAAAAATAGAATGGCCATGATGTGAGGGTTTATTTCTGGGCTTTCTATTTTATTGCATTGATATGTATGTACATTTTTGTACACACACACACACACACACACATAGATGGGACTGTACAGTGGAAGGCAAAAAATTGTGTGAGTTGCTTTAATTACTGAAAAACCACTGCAAGTCATTTGACCAGCTTTGTACAAATATATGGGATTGCTGATAGAATATTAGTGATGATTATTGCGCCTCAGAATGATATTTGTCCTCAGGGTAAAACACAGCCTACGAATGCTTTGGCTATTACTAAAAATAGTAGAATAATTCCAATGTTTCATGTCTCTGAAAAGGTATAGGATCAGAGTTCCCGCACTGGCTCAGTGGAAACGAATCTGAGTAGTAACCATGAGGTTGTGGGTTTGATACCTGGCCTTGCTCAGTGGGTTAAGGATCTGGCTTTGCTGTGAACTGTGGTGTAGGTCGCAGTTGTGGCTCAGATCTATCATTGCTGTGGCTGTGGTATAGGCTGGCAGCTGTAGCTCTGACTCAACCCCTAGCCTGGGAACTTCCATATGCCGTGGGTATGGCCCTAAAAAGCAAAAAATAAAATAAAGTAAATTTTAAAAATAAAAATGTATAAGATCCATAGCGTAGGCCTCATTCTATACACATTAACAGGCAGATAAAAAATGTGGAGGCTCCATTTGCATATAATTATCTAATAACTCATATATAATTTATGTCTTGGCAAATGTGTTATTGATGAAAAAGTGGCTATTGTATCTGAAGTATGATGTATAATATATTGCTAGAAATAAGCCTGTCAAGATTTGTAGAACTAAACAAATGCCTGATGGGGAACCCAAGCTTGATCATGATGAGATATATGATAGAACTGGAAGATCAATAAATGCATTGTTAATCATTTTATTGGTGGGTGTGCTTTTTGGATGTTGGTGATTAGTGTTCTTACAGTTGAAATGGAATGATGATTTTTCATGTCGTTGGTTGTGGTTAGATTCCACATAATGTTAATAATAACACACATTGTATTTTCATTAGTTTTGTGGGATTCTCTTCAAAATCTTCACCTGTTTATGGTGGGCTTGGGTTAACTGTGAGTGGCAGGGTTGGTTGTGGTACTGTGTTGAGTTTTGGTGGCTCGTTTTTAGGTTTAAGAGTCTTTTTGATTTATTTGAGGGATACATTAGTGGTATTTGGTTATGCAACAGTGATAGCTACTGGGTAGTATCCTGAAGTTTGGGTCTCTAATAAGACTGTTTTAGGTTTTTGCTTTGCAGGTGATAATAGAGTTTTCAATGCTTTTTTAATTTTTTGAGGGATGAGGAGGTAGAAATTGTTTCAATTTAATGAGTTAGGAGATTGAGTAATTTATGATACAGGTGGTTCTGGGTTTTTTATTGGTGGGCTATGGGAATTGCTACATTGTAGAGTTATTGTACTTGTTTAGTGATGGGTTCTGGCTGATCATTACTTATTGGTGTTGTGGTCATTGTAGAGGTTACTCATGGCAGTCAAATAGGATTATATTTAGGGTAAGGGTGTTAAGGAATGAGAAAAAATATAATTTGATTAGATTTTTGGGGGGCTTTTTTAGGGCTGCACCCATGGCATATGGAAGTACCCAGGCTAGGGGTGGAAGATCAATAAATTGTTAATCATTTTATTGGTGGGTGTGCTTTTTGGATGTTGGTGATTAGTGTTCTTAGAGTTGAAATGTAAGTGTTCTTACAGCTGGTAGCTGTAGCCGCCAGCCTACACCACAGCTAACAGCAATGCCAGAATCAAGCTGCATCTGCGACCTACACCATATCTCATGGCAACACTGGATCCTTAACCCACTGAGTGAGGCCAGGGATCAAGCCCACATCCTCATGGATGCTGGTTGGGTTCCTTACTGCTGAGCCACGATGAGAATTCCTGATTAGGCCTTTTCGATATGACACAAGTGTAGAGGGTTTTGTTTGAATAAAGGAGGTGGATTTGGGTAGAACATTTTCTAATCAAATTAAATCTAGAAGTGATGATGCTGTTTTTTGGTTTTCTGACAGATTCAAGTATGGTGAGAAGTGGTGTATGATAGTAGGAAAATAGCCTAAGAGATTAGATAATTTAAATATGTTTGAAAGGTATTTAAATTTTATGTTGTAAGGTTGATTTCAAGTGCCAGAATAAAACCTGAAATAGGCAAGAGTGGTTAATTTCAAATAGTGAGGGATATCCTACTATACAGCACAGGGAACTATATCCAATCTCTTGTGTTAGAACATAATGGAAAATAATATCAGAAAGATAATGTATGTATATGTTTGACTGAGTCACTTTGTTGTACAACAGAAATTGACACAACATCGTAAATCAACCATAATTTAAAAAGTTTAAAAAACAGCAAATAGTGAGTGATAGTTATTTGTGGAATTGTTTTTGGGGGAGTATTGCTGGCGATAAGGAATCTGGCAAAAATACTTCCAGCTAAGAGATGTTTAATAGAGTTAATTAGGAGTGGGTTATTTTTGTTGATGAGGGTTAATATGGAGAAGTGAAGTTGTCCTAGTAGTGCTAAGAAGATAATTCAAGTGCTGTAAACAGCTGTTTGGGATGTAGCAACAAGAGTAATTGGGCTCAGGCATTGATATACAACACATTGGCTGTTTGGATAATTAGGTCTTTGGAATAGAAGCCTGTAAGGAGTGGTATTCCTATCAATGCCAGGCTTCCAATAATGAGGGATGTTGTGATAAAAGGTATTGTCTTGAATAGACCTCCTATTTTTCAAATATCTTGTTCACTACTTAAGCTATGGATGGATAATAGATCTGGAACATATAAATCATATGGCTTTGATACAGGCATGTGTACAAATATGGAAGAACGCTAGATGAGGTTGATGAGTAATACCATGGTTACTGTTATAAGGCCTCTCTGACTCAAGGTGGATAAAGCAAAATAACGTTTTGGATAGTTTTGGGTGAGGGCACATATGCTGTCAATAATGTGGTAATTGCTCCCAAGCACAGTGTTACTGTGTGAATGAATGTGTTGTTTTCTATTAAGGGATAGAAGCGGATAAGCAAGAAGATGCCTGCTACCACTGTTACGCTTGGATGGAATAGAGCTGAGAAAAGCATGAGGCCTTCAGCTGCTGAAGGAAGTCATAGGTGGAGACCAAATTGAGCAGATTTTCCAGTGGCAGCTAGTAGGAGTCCTATTAAAGGTAAATGAGGATAATTAAGATTGAGTATAAAAATTTGTTGTCAATCTCATGCATTTAAGTTGAACACAATCATGCTATTGATATAATGAGTCCAATATCTCCGATGTGGTTATACAGGGTTGTTTGGAGGGCAGCTGCTTTGCTTCTGTTCAACCATGCCATCTTCTAATAACTAAGAAAGACATAATTCCAACTCCCTCCCACCCTATGAATAGTTGGAAAAGATTGTTAGCACTAACAAGGATTAATATTGTGATAAGGAAGGTGAGTAGGTGTTTGAAAAATCAGTTGATGTTGGGGTCTGATGTACATATCATAGTGAAAATTCTAGGGTAAATCATCTAACGAATAGTGCAAATATTATTGAGAAATAATCTACTTTAACACTGAGTGATAATTTCATTTGAATAGTAATTCAGTGTCAGTTTGAAATAATCATTTCTTGGCCTGAGTGAATAAATGTTATTGTGGGGATTAAGCTGGTGATGAAAGCATATGAGATATTGGTTTTTATATAGGTTGAGTAAAGATTGCTTTAGTAATTATTGGAATTTGTTATTATAATTGGCAATGTTAATATAAATAGTGGAACTAATGTGAAAGAGGCAAATAAGTTTATTACTTTCATTTGGAGTTGCATCAGTTTTTTGGTTCCTAAGACCAATGGATTACTACTGTCTTTTTTTAAAAGTTTTATTGAAGTATAGTTGATTTACAATGACTATCCTTTAAAAGTTTGAAAAAGCCACACTGTTAGGCATGAAAGCATGACTTAGTAGTTCTTGTATAATTTTTGGTAAATAAGTAGTTTTAGGCTTCTGCTACTAGATTCACAATCTACTATTTTTTTAAAAACTATATTTACAATATAAGGGCCCCCAAATGATTTGGGGATTAAGTGATAAGAATAGAGCTATGAGGGTGTTTTCTCATGTGAATGATTACTTAATGTTATTGAAATGGTATGTGTAATTGCCTTGAGTTATAATTAGCATACATAGGAATATAAGGCAATAATTCCTATATTAATCCTTATTAATATAATGGTACTATTTGATCATGAGAAAGACATTACTACAAATAACTCCCCAATTGATGGTTGGGGACAGAACAAAGTTTGTGAGGCTTGCTAGTAGTCTTCATGTTGCTATTAATGAGAGAAACGTTTGTAAACCTCTGGCTAGGATTATTGTCTGGCCATGAGTGCATTCATGGTTTGAATTCGCTAGTTGGAGTAATATAGATGATGTGAGACCGTGGGCAATTACTAGAGCGGTAGGGTGTTTGGATGAGAATAGCCTCCATAACTAGTGCTATGTGGCTAACCGACAAGTATGCAATGAGTGGTTTTAAGTCTGTTTGGCGAAGGCAAACTGAACTGGTTATAATTATGCCTCACAGAGAGAGTGAGAAAACAGTATGCCATGAAATCTGTTAGTGGATTTAGAATTGTTGTAATTCATAGTACACCATAGTCCCTGGGCTTTAATAGTATGGCTGCAAGAACTATGGATCCCACAATGTGGGTCTACACAAACTTTAGGTAGTCAGAGGCGGAGGCCATAGAGGGGTATTTTTACTATAAAAGCTATTATACAAGCTAGACATATGTAAATATGCAATTAGGAGTTGGATATTGTCTGTGTTCAGTATTGAATTATTAGGAAATTTTATAGGCACGTAATATTTTGGATATCTACTACTGCTACCAAGGGTGGGAGTGGTACTGCTAGTATAGAATAAAAAGTAAATTCCTGCATTAAGTCATTCTGTTTGATCTCCTAATTGGGTAATAATAATGAGCAATGGGACTGGTGCTGCTTCAAATAAAATATAAATTAAGTTTAGTTCTATGGCAGTAAGTGTTATGATTAAGAATATTTGTAGATATTGCTAGTAATGTATGGTTTCTTTCTGAGTTAATGACTCTTTGGATTGGTGGAACTAGCTGGCTATTTGTAAGACATATTTTTTTTTTTTTTGTCTTTCGTCTTTTTTGTTGTTGTTTTGTTGTTGTTGTGTTGTTGCTATTTCTTGGGCCGCTCCCGCGGCATATGGAGGTTCCCAGGCTAGGGGTTGAATCGGAACTGTAGCCACCGGCCTACGTCAAAGCCACAGCAACTCAGGATCCGAGCCGCGTCTGCAACCTACACCACAGTTCACAGCAACGCCAGATCGTTAACCCACTGAGCAAGGGCAGGGACCGAACCCGCAACCTCATGGTTCCTAGTCGGATTCGTTAACCACTGCGCCACGACGGGAACTCCTGTAAGACATATTTTTAACGTTAGGAATGGTGCTGATAGAGTCAGAGAAGAAAAATTGGCTGAGAAGAAAGAGGTTTGAAAGACTGATAAATAAGCTATGGGCTGTGGTGTTAATTCAGACTATACTATTTTTTTGGCAGTCATGTTAGTGGTATTAATTGTAAGAATAATGATTTTTAACATTGGAGGAGATTAAGATTTTTTGCATTGTCAGTGCCATATGTATTTGATACTTTACTCATAGGGATAACCCAAGTGCAGCTTTGCAAGATGCAAATACAAACAGAACAATAGGTATTACGCTTGCTAGAGTGAAATGCATATTTTAAATTATTATGGTTGCTATAATAAAGAGTGACAATATTATTCCTTCTCAGCATAGTAAGTGAGGATATGAGGTGGGATCGATATGTTAATAATCCTATAAGAGATACTGTAAATGCTATAGCAATATTTTATATACCAAGGGCACTTGATAATTATGAACTTAATCATAATATAATGAGTCAAAGTTACTTATCTTTGTTTAAACTAATTATATTCAGTTCACTCTAGTCCTTTTTGGGTTCATTCATAGGCCGGTCTTGTTGCTAGTAGTAATATTAGGAATAGTGCCATAACAAGTACTGTTTTTAGGATATTTGTTTGGGATGCTTATGGAAAAGTAAAAGGAGGGCAATATATAAATCAAAGATAAGAAATGCAATGGCTACTAAGAAAAAATTTATGGAAAAGTGTAGGCGTTCTGATCCTATGGCATCAAATCCACATTCCTAGGGATTGGATTCTTCTGTATAAATATTTAATTGGGGTAGTCAGAATGTGATTAGAGTAGTGAAATTAGTGTTATATGTGTAATTAATGTCAACATAAGATTTATTATTCTTTTTGGGATTATAACAAAACTAATTGGAAGTCAATTGTACTCTTTAATACTAAAAGAATGAAACCTTTATCAATACACAGATAAAGGAGTAATCATACTACATCTACAAAATGTCAATATCAGGCAGCAGGTTTGAAGCCAAAATGATGGTTGGATGCGAAGTGGAATTTTAATTGGCATAGGAAGCAGATGATTAGGAAAGTAGAGCCAATGATTACATGTAAGCCATGGAATCCTGCAGCTATGAAGAAGGTTGAGCCACATACTCTGACTGAGATTGTAAAGGGTGTTTTGTAATATTCTGAGGCCTGTAGGAGTGTGAAATAGACACCTAAGGCAATTGTAATAAAAGAGCTTGGATTATATGTTTATGGTTTCCTTCTATAAGGCTGTCGTGGGTGGGCTCAGGTGATGGATACTCCGGAGGCAAATAAGACTTAAGTATTAACAAGTGGTACCCCTAGTGGATTTAGAGGGCAGATGCCTGTTGGTGATCAGGATCCACCTAGCTCAGGTGTGGGAGCAAGGCCTAAGTGATAGAAAGCTCAGAAAAAGTCAGTAAAAAAGAAGGTTTCAGAAGTAATGAATAGAATAATTCCATATTGAAGTTCTTTTTGATCAATTGGTGTGGGGTAGCCTTGGAAGGTGCTTTCTCGGATGATATCTCATCATCAATGACATATTGTTAAGGTATTGGTTAATAGGCCTAATAATAGTGGTAGCATCGAATTAAAGTGAAATCATGTAACTAGGCTTGATGTTATTAGAAAGGCTGAGAGAGCTCCTGTGAGGTCCATGTTGTAAGGAGTCATGAACCAGGGCTTACTAGATGACATGCATGGATCTGGTGTGTCATTATGTATTATCGTGTAAATAAAGACTTACTAGTAAGGTAAAGATGTAAGCTTGAATCAGGGCCATGGTGAATTCAAGGAAAGCAAGTAGAATGAGAATGATAAATGTAATGAGGGCTGTGGTGGCACTACTATTAAATAGTGCTAGAGCTGCCCCTCCAATTAAATGAATTAATAAGTGCCCTGCTGGGATACTAGCTGTTAATCATACAGCTAAAGCTATCGTTTGAATAAATAGACTAATATTTTTGATCATTGCTAATAGGAATAAGAGGAATTAGTGTTCCTTGCAGTAAAAAAAATGGGCTAAGGATGCTTTTATGATGGAATCCGGTAGTTACAGTTCTGACTCATAAAGGGATTGCTGTATCTAAATTTATTGGGAGTTGGGGAGTGGGTGTAAATGAATGTGGTAAAAGCCCTAGTAAATGTATTGACCCAATAAATGACAAGTGATGTAAGTATTAGTGTTCAGGTCTGTTCTTTTTTAAATTATTATTACAAATAGCTCTTCTTTGCTTAAATATGAGCTAATCGTTGTTGGATGGAAATTGTATGGTTGTTGATTAGTCAACTGGATGTGGGAAATAAAATGCTTAGGAATACAGGATTAAGATAAGGAAATCTTATTGCTGGGGTAATAAAAGAGGCAAATGAATTTTCATTCATTTTGTTTCTCAAGGGGTGGATTGTTTTGCATATTAGTAGAATTTAATTCTAGATTTGAAGGGTAATTGCATTTTTAAATTTTAGTTGAAATATAGTGAATAAGACTAAAATTATTGATGAAAGAGTGATGAATCATGATGATGTGGCCAGTTGTGGCATATCATTAAGGAGAGGTTTAATTCCCAGGCTTTTAACTTAAAAGGTTAGTGCTAATTAGCTTCCTAATGAATCTATAATATTGATGCCAATTGTTCCTCAAAATATTTTAGTGGAACTAAAATATTTAGTGGAATCATGATAGGCTTGAAGCATTATTTGACCCCCAAATTTCTGAGCATTGTCCATAGTACTGGCCTGGTGGTATTGATATAATGATGGTTTGGTTTAGGTGTCCTGGGACAGTATCAGTTTTGAGGACTAACGCAGGGACAGCTCATGAGTGTAAAACATTTACAAAGAGTTAATATTAGGATGCTTCTCTCTTCTTGGTAGAACTCATAGTTATCAACTTCTAGGAATTGTAGTTCCCCTGGTTTTAGATCTAATGTAAGAATTATATATGAGTCAAAATTTACATCTTCATAATCTGTGTATTTGTAACTTCAATATCATTGGAGCCCTATAGTTTTTAGAGTCAGAAAGTAGTTGTTGATTTCATCTATCATGTAAAAAATTTGTGGTGGTAGGGCAATTAGAATAATATCTGCTAAAAGTGTTCAAAATATTTCTACTTCTTGTGCTTGTATGTGTCAATTTAGTTGTTAGTGTGAATGAAATACTATATAGGGCCAAAAAGCTGATTAAAAATACGATTATTAACATATGATCAGGGAAGTGTAGGAGTTCTTCTATGATAGGTGATGTTGCATCTTGAAATTCTAGCTGGAAGAGATATATACCACAGAGATACATAGGGTTTTCACCTCTAATTTAACTTTGACAAAGTTATGTACAGTTTTACCTTATGTACTGAGAAAGATATTATGGTTATGGTTTTGGCTTCAAACCGGTGGAAGAGGGTTCGATTCCTTTCTTATTTATTTGCATTCTAAATTTGTAGTAGTTCTACTATTGAGATTTCTCCTTTTGATGTAAATTCTTCTCAGATTATAAAAAATATTAGTATTACTGTTGTTAGTGAAATGAATGAGCCTATGATTAAATAGTATTTCATGTTGTGTATGTATCAGGGCAGTCAGAATATGTGGTATTCCAGATATGCCAAGGAAGCACTGTGGGAAGAAAGTTATATTTATGCCCACAAATATAATTACAAAATGAACTTTTGCTAATACTGAGTTGAATGTGTAACCTGATAATGATAACAGTGGGAATCAATGTACAAATTATCCTATAATAGCAAATACTGCTCCTATTGATAATACGTAGTGGAAATGTGCAGCTACATAATACGTACTGTGAAGAATGATGTCTATGGATGACTTGGCTAAAATGGTTCCTGTAAAACCACCTACTGCTAAAAAGGAAAATAAAGTCTAGCACACATAGTATTGCAGGATATCTTTTTTTTTTCTTTTTTTTTTTGGTCTTTTTAGGGCCACACCTGAGGCATATGGAGGTTCCCAGGCTAGGAGTCAAATCAGAGCTACAGCTGCCAGCCTACACCACAGCCACAGCAACACCAGATCCACACTGCATCTTCAACCTACACCACAGCTCACAGCAATGCCAGATCCTTAACCCTCTGAGTGAGGCCAGGTATCAAACCTGCGTCCTCATGGATGCTAGTCAGATTCATTTCCACTGAGCCATGACAGGAATTCCTGCAGGGGATCATTTGATGAAGAAGCTGAACCCAAATGTCCATCAAGAGATGATTGGATTTGGAAGAGGTGGTATATATACACAATGGAATACTACTCAGCCATAAAAAAGAATGACATAATGCCATTTGCAGCAACATGGATGGAACTAGAGACTCTCATACTGAGTGAAATGAGCCAGAAAGACAAAGACAAATACCATATGATATCACTTATAACTGGAATCTAATATCCAGCACAAATGAACATCTCCTCAGAAAAGAAAATCATGGACTTGGAGAAAAGACTTGTGGCTGCCTGATGGGAGGGGGAGGGAGTGGGAGGGATCGGGAGTTTGGGCTTAGCAGACACAACCTAGAATAGATTTACAAGGAGATCCCGCTGAATAGCATTGAGAACTTTGTCTAGATACCCATGTTGCAACAGAAGAAAGGGTGGGGGAAAAATGTAATTGTAATGTATACATTTAAGGATAACCTGACCCCCTTGCTGTACAGTGGGAAAATTAAAAAAAAAAAGATGAAAATAAAGTTCTTTTGATTGCAAAATACCATAAAAAAAAAAGCTGAAAGCTGCTAATCAGCTATATACTTTTACCACTGTGGGAATAATGATAATTACAGTAAATGATGTAAAGAATGCTTTTGTATCAACATCTATATCTACTGTAAATATATGATGGGCTCATACAATATATCCTAAGAAGCCAATAGAGATGGCTCACACTACACCCATATATCCAAAAGGCTCTTTTTTTCTTGAATAATATATCACAATACGTGAGATTATTCCAAATCCAGGTAAAATAAGAATATAAATTTCAGGGTGATCAAAAAAATCAGAACAGGTGTTGGTATAAAATTGGGTTTCCCCCTCTTATGGGGTCAAAAAAGTTGGTTTTTTTTTTTTTTTTTGGTCTTTTTTTTCCCTTTTCTAGGGCCACTCCTGCGGCATATGGAGGTTCCCAGGCTAGGGGTCTAATCGGAGCTGTAGCCACCAGCCTACGCCACAGCCACAGCAACGCGGGATCCGAGCTGAGTTTGCGACCTACAGCACGGCTCCTGGCAATGCCGGATCCTTAACCCACTGAGCAAGGCCAGAGATCGAACTTGCAACCTCATAGTTCCTAGTCAGATTCATTAACCAATGCACCACATTAGGAACTCCAAAAAAGTTGTTTTGATATCAGTCTATTAGTAGCATGGTAATCCTGGCTGCTAATACTGGTGGTAGTGATGATGATAATAATATAGTTATGATTAGACAAATCAAATAACAGTGTTTGGTATTTGTACATAATGGAAGATTTTATATTATAATTATGGTGATATAATTAATAGCACCTGGAATTGAGGCAACACCTGCTAAATGTAAAGAAAAAATGGTAGGGTTAACTCAAGCCCCTGCCTGTTAACTGAAGCCTGAGCTAAGTTACTAGCTAAAGGTGGCTATACAATTCAGCCTATACCAGCACCAGCTTCTACTATTGATGATGCAAATGAAAGTAAGAAGGAGGGCGGAAGTAATGAAAAATTTGTGTCATTTATGCGAGGAAATAGTGTAACCGGTGCTCCAGTTATCAGTGGTACTAGTCAGTTTCCATGTTCTCTGGTAATAATAGTTATAATTATAAAGAAAATTATTACAAGTGCATGGACTGTTACAACTATGTTATAAATTTGGGCATTTGCAAGTAATGCTCCAGGCTGACCTAGTTCACCACAAATCAGTTGGCTTAAGGCAGTGCCCACTATTCCAACCCAAGCACCAAATAGGTATAGGGGTGCTGATATCTTTATGGTTGGTTGAGAATAATCAGCAGTTTAGGGTTATAGATAAAATGGCTGAGTAAGTGTTAGACTGTAAATCTAAAGACAGAGGCTGAGTCCTCTTTTTGCCAAGTCCTGTGGTGAATTAAACATATTGAATTGCAAATTCAAATAAGTATCTTCAATTCTACTGGGGCCACTGACAGTGGGAGAAGTAGATTGGAAACAGTTGACTATTGTGTTTAGCTGTTAACTAAAAGTTTTGTGGGAAGGTAATCCCACCAATCTAGTGAGGATTTAGCTTAATTAAAGTCTTTGATTTGCATTCAATTTATGTAGGATAGAGTCTTTCAATCCTTATTAAGCAAGAATTAAGTTAATTATGCTTGTTTAGTGCTTTGAAGGCTCTGTATTAACCTAAATTCCTAGTCCAGTACTGAGAGGACTGGCGTGAGGGGTAGAAGTAATGTGAATATTACAGTTATTCTTGGTAGGAAATTTGTTTTACATGCTCAAATTGTCATTTAATTTTTATGTTGTTAGTTGAGGGGAATAAGGTTAGTGATGTAGAGTATATAAGTCATAGGCAGAAATATAGATTAAGTAGTGCTGTGATATCTACTAGGGTAGGTAAAATGTTACTATTTTTTGTTATTTCTTGAACGAGTATTCATTTGGGTATAAATCCTGATAAGGATAGAAGACCTCCTACTGATAATAGAATGGTGAGAATTAAGGGTTGTGGTGATGGGTATTTTGTATCATGGGTATGATAATGATAGTGTGGTAGAGACTGAGATATGACTTAATAATATGAATATTATATTATTACAGTGTAAATTAGTAGGTTTAATATTGTTATCATTGGATTATATAATAAGATAATTGTTATTTGTCTTATGTGGACGATTGATGAATAAGCTATAGCTTTTTTTGTAATTGGGTTTAAGTCCTCCTCATCTTCCATGAATAATAATAAATTTAGTTTAATTGATGGAGAAATTTGATGTAGAACTAATAGGGGTACTGGTTTTTCTCATAAGATTAAGCCTGCTGTTAGTGGAATGCCTTGTGTGACTTTAGATACTCAGAAGTACAATGGGGATAACCCTAATTTTATGATTAGGGCTATAGTTATAATTACTGATGCTGTTGGATTAAATATTTGTATAATGATTCATTGGCCAGAATAGAGTAGGTTAATAATGATGGCTATTTTAAGTAATATTGATGTGGTGGCTTGTGTTAAGAAGTATTTAGTGGGAGTTCCCATCGTGGCTCAGCGGAAACAAACCTGACTAGTATCCATGAGGACGCAGGTTCTATCCCTGGTCTGCTCAGTGGGTTAAGGATCTGGCGTTGGCGTGAGCTGAGGTGTAGGTTGCAGATGCGGCTTGGATCCCACATTGCTATGGCTGTGGTGTAGGCTGACAGCTACAGCTCCAATTGGACCCCTAGCCTGGGAACCTCCATATGCCATGGGTGTGGCTCTAAAAAGACCAAGGGAAAAAAAAACAGTATTTAATGGATGATTCTGTGGCCTATGGATTACAATTTTTTATTATAACAGGGATAATATCCAATATGTTTATTTCAAACACAATTCAGATCAGTAATCAGTGTGAGCTGGTTATTACAATCTTGGTTTCTGGGAAAAAATAGTTGCTAAGTTACTGATAAAGATAATAGGGTTTATTAGTATGGGAAAGGTATAAAGCAACATTTTCAGGATATAGGCAGAATAGCTTATTTAGCTGACCTTACTACCAAATGTGGTAGCACAAAGAATTTAGAATTTTTAAGAATAGGTTAAATTCCTATAATTCTAGAAATAAGAGGATTTAAAGCTCTATTATTTACTGTCAACTTAACTCTTTTGTCAGATCTATTTCTTACGCTTGTAGGGGTGCTTGATGTCATAATAGGTAGTGAGACATGTTGTACACATAGAGCCAGTGTTAGTGGCAGTAAACTTTCTCAAAGTATTGAAATTGTAGGTGGGATGCTCAAATTCCTATGAAGGAAATTTTTAGCATCTGTATTTTGACAGAAAATTTTGTTGTGTATAGTTCTGGCATGTGATGGTCATGGAATGCTCCTAGAAATAGGATTGTTGTAAAAATGTTCATTATGATATTCTTGTCATGTTCTCTTATGAAAAATATAGCTAATGGGCCTGCTGCACATTCTACACTGAAGCTGGATGCAAGTTGTGGGGCTCTATTAGTTTTTGCTGGAGTAGAAATGAGTTGTATTATGGCTAGAAGTCGGGATGTGACGATCAGTGTTCTTGTGTTGTGTTCTTGTGTTGTGATGAAGGTTGTTGGGTTCTTGCTTTGTGATGAAGGTTGAAAGAATAAAGGATCCATTTATTAAAAAGATTGATATGAGAATAATTTCCAGGGTTACTTTGTATGAAATTGTTTGTGCTACTGCTCATTGGGCTCCAAGTAGTGCATTTTTTTTTTGTCCTTTGTCTTTTTAGGGCTGTACCCACGGCATATGGAATCCAATCAGAGCTGTAGCTGCAGGCCTACACCAGAGCCACAACAACACCAGATCTGAGCCACGTCTGCAACCTACACCACAGCTCACAGCAACACTGGATCCTTAACCCACTGAGTGAGGCCAGGGATCGAACATACAACCTCATGGTTCCTAGTCGGATTTGTTTCCACTGTGCCACAACAGGAACTCCGATTAGTGCATATTTTGAATTGGAAACTCATCTGGATGATAGAATGGAGTAGATGGCTAGTCTTGATACGGCTAGCATGAATAATACTCCTAGATTTATGTTGATGAGAGGGCAAGGTATGGATAGGGGAATTCATATGGTTAAGGCTAAAGTTAGGGTTAGGACTGGTGCGATAATAAATATGGAAATAGAAGATATAGCTGATCATAATGGTTCTTTAATGAATAATTTAACTGTGTTGGCAATATGTTGTAGTAGGCCATATGGTCTGAGGCTATTTGGTCCTTTTCAAAGTTGCGTATAGCCTGGTATTTTTCATTAAGTAGTGTGAGGAATGCCACAGTTAGACGAATTGGAGTAATAAGTATTAAGATATTCATTATAAACATTTTGTTAGGGAGAGGATTTGAACCTCTAGTTATAGAGGTGTAAGTTTTACGCAATTGCTGGGCTCTGCCACTTTAAACAAACCCTCTTGAGCCAGGTGTTTATACATTAATTTAAGGTTGTATCATTAATTAGATTTTTCGTAAAGTGGGCCTTCTTTCTCTTGTTATTTTCTACTGGGTGAAATAGAAAGCAACCTGGATTACTCCAATCTGAACTCAGATCATGTAGGACTTTAATTGTTGAACAACTGAAACTTTAATAGGAGTTACACCATTGAAACATCCTGATCCAACATCGAGGTCATAAACCCTATTGTTGATAGTGATTCTAGAATAGGATTGTGCTGTTATTCCTGGGGTAACTTGGTCCATTGATCAGTTTTTTGGATCAATAAGTGATAAAATATTTTGACTAGTTGGTCTAGATTTTAATCACTTGGAGATTTTTTTTGTTCTTTGAGGTCACTCCAGCCAAAATGTTTAACCCACGTGAAAATTACATTATTCCTTGGTGGTCAAAATTATTTGAGGGGGGTTAATTAATTAAAGTGCCATAGGTCTTCTCATCTCATTTTATCATCCTCACCTGTTCATGGGGAATGTCAATTTCACTGATTGGGACTAAGAGACAATAAAACCCTTGTGTGGCTTAGAGAACAAGCGATTGATACCTTTGCACAGTCAGGATACCATGGCCATTTAACAAACATCATGGGCAGGCATATGTAATACTCGTTATGCTAGAGGTGATATTTTTGGTAAACAGAGTTTGTGTTTGTTGAGTTCATTTTACTTTTTAAACTCTTCCTTGAATGCTTGCTTATGTTGGATTCATGGTATATTTAATAAACATTTTAATGTTTGATTTATTTGCTATAACTATCTGTAGAACATCAGTTACTGATGTAAGCTTATACAAGGAAAATATTTCTTTTTACTCATATTAACATTATTGCTTCTACTGATTAATAGATTAGTTCAGTATCAAACTAGGGGTTGATTCATTTGTTGTTGTTATTAAGGCTCTTATGTTGTTGAGCTTTTTTAACTGGTGGGTGGTTTTAAGCCAACTATGGTGTTAATTTTTTACTCTCTAGCTAAGGTTGTATCCTATTTCTAAAAAGCTGTACCTTTTTAGGAATTCTCTGGTGGAACAGCGGGTTAAGAATCTGGTGTTGCCACTGCTGTGGCTTGGGTTCAGTCCCTAGCCTGGGAACTTCTGCTTGCCACAGGTGCAACCCCAAAAGAGCTACCTTTTTCAACTAGCATTTAAAAATATATTAGCATTTATTATTTAGGGAGTAATTTTTAAAGTTGAACTAGGATTCTTTCCTGGACAACCAGCTATCCCCAGGCTTGTTGTGCTAAACACCTCTACTTGTATATCTCACTATTTGCCATAGAGAGATGAGTTCGTTTTAGTAAACTGATCATAAGTAACGTGTCTGGTTTAGGGGTATTTGGCTTAACTTCTCTTTGTTAAACATTTACAGGTTAAATCATTCTGCATTGCTTTTTGTTACTTTTAATATTTCTTTTGTTATTCCCTTGTGGTACTTTATAGCACCAAGAATTTTAAAACTTCTGTCACCTATAATTTAAATATTGGGTGAATGGTTTATTTGGTTTGCTTATGATAGTTGAATTTGTGGGAGGTTTGGGCTAGACTTAGTTCAAAGAATTCATAAATTATGAAATCTCCTGGGTGTAAATAAGGTGCTTTGGTTTAAGTACACTTTGATTTATCCTATCATATTTTCCAGTATGCTTACCTCATTATGACTTGTCTCTTCTTATATACTTAGTATTTGTTAGTGGGTTATAGTGATTTAATATATATGTATACATATATATAAAATGTTAGGTCAAGGTGTGTGTGTGTGTGTGTGTATTGCTTTTTAGAGCTACATCTGCGGCATGTGAAAGTTCCCAGGCTAGGGGTCAAATTGGACCTGCAGCTGCTGGCCTACGCCACAGCCAAAGCAACCCAGGATCCAAGCCACATCTGCAACCTACACCTCAGCTCAAGGCAATGCCAGATCCTTAACCTACTAAGGGGGGCCAGGGATCAAACCTGCATTTTCATGGATTCTAGTCAGGTTCCTTTCCACTGAGCCACAACAGGAACTTCTTAATGTATAGTAATTATGCTTACTATTGTTCTTTTTAGGGTTTGCTGAAGATGGCTGTATAAAGACTGAATTAGCAAGGGTTGGTGAGGTTTATTGGAGTTTATTGATTATAAACAGGCTCCTCTAGAGGAGTATGAAGCACCACCAAGTCTTTTGTTTTAAATTGCTGCTACTAGTACTCTGGCAAATAGTTTTGTCATTGTAATTATTTGAGTTTATGGCTAGGCATAGTGGGGTATCTAATCCCAGTTTGGGGTCTTAGCTATCATGGGATCAGGAAATATTAAAGTTATTTTCATTGTTTAATTTTAGCTGTGGCTTTTTATGGCTTAGTTAGAATTTAACTTTATTTTTTATTTCTCTTTAACACACTTTACACCATTTTTCTATTAATTTGGGTTAATCGTATGATTGCAATGGCTGGCATGAAATTTACCACCAGTAGCTAATATAAATTAGTCAAACTTTCATTTATGGCTTAATTTTTATCAATGCTGTTTCCTGTTGGGGGGTGGTAAAGCAAGGCATTATGAGCTACTACTTCGGTGTGCTTGATACCTGCTCATTTTAATCTTTATGATTTAGAGGGAATTCTCACTGGGTAGATGCTTGCATGTGTAATTTTATTAAAAACTAATAGACTGGGACCAAACCTATTTGTTTATGGAGTTGGTAAACTCATCTAGGTATTTTCAGTGCCTTGCTTTAGGTTTTAAGCTCATTATCAGGTTGAATTATATTTATACGTAGTGAAGTAGCATGTATATGTTTGATTTATGTGATTTTGTTAGACTTAGTGTTGAGATTTTACTTTATTTTGATTAAAAATGGCTGATAGATCTAGGGAGATGTCTGTCTATACAAGTATATATATCTAAGTAATTCATTGGTAAAATAGGGCTTATTTTCATGGTCCATTTTACTTTGAGCTCTATAATGTCTGTGTTTTGTTGAATAGATTAATTAGATTCTGTGTGTATAAGCATGAGGTAAATAATGCACAATTATACATATCATATATTATGTATGATGTGTATGTACTTGTGTTTGTGGTAATACAAATAATACATAAAGATTTACTGGGTAGAAAAAGTGCCGTTTTAATACTGATGCAGTACTTCATAGTTTATAAATATCCAATAACAAACATTCTGGGAATAGTTTCAGTAGAATTTCAGCTTTGGTGCTGATGATAGAGCTGGAGCTTCTTCCCTGAGTCTTAGGGAGATGTTTGTTTTCCTTTTCTGGTTTACAAGACCAGGGTATTAAATGTACTACAGAGAGTCTTCATTTTAGGAGATTATTTTCAATAATGCCAGTTACTGGTATTAGCACTAGAATTGAAAAGAAGTATAAGAAGGATGCTAATTGTCCAGTATAAATGAAGGGGTGTTCTACAGGCTGTCCTCCAATTCATGCTAATGTCAGCAGGTCTGCTACCAATACTCAGAGTATGCATTAGCTAAAGGGTTGAAGTGTTATGCTTCATTGTTTGGATGTATGGAGTATTAGAATGAGTTCTGGGACTAAAAATTGAGAAAATTAGGGCTATTACACCTCCTATTTTATTGGAAATTGATCATAGAATTGTGTATGTAAATAGGAAATACAACTGTGGCTTAATATAGTGTGGTGTTGAAAGGATTTGCTGAGGTACAGTTGTCTGGGTCTCCTAAGATGGGTAAAAATAAGCACTGATATTAGTACCTAGAATGTCTTTAATTGTGTAGTGTGGGTGGAATGGAATTTTATCTATGTTGGATGAATTTTCTATAGGATTACTAGAGCCTGCTTCATGGAGAAATAATAAATGGATGGCTGCAAGGGATTACACACACACACACAGTGGGCATTTAGAACTAAATTAAGTACACTTTCAATAACATTACACTGCTTTGTGGGTAGTGCAGCTACCTTATAACAAAGTATTTACAGTTCCTTCCTCCTATCCCTTATAACATGGCTATCATTCATTACACTTATCCACAGGGCATAATCTCCTAATTGCTTCTGTTTTCTATTCTATTCTATTCTGTTCTGTTCTGTTCTGTTCTGTTCTGTTCTGTTCTGTTCTGTTCTGTTCTATTCTACTCTACTCTACTCTACTCTACTCTACTCTACTCTACTCTATTCTATTCTATTCTATTTGCTTATTAGGTCCACACTCGTGGCATATAGAAGTTCTCAGCCTAGGGGTCTAATCAGAGCTACAACTGCTGGCCCGCACCACAGCCACAGCAATGCCAGAGCCGAGCCTCATCTGTGACCTACACCACAGCTCATGGCAATGCTGGATCCTTAACCCACTGAGTGAGACCAGCAATCAAACCTGAGTCCTCATGGATACTAGCTGTATTTGTTTCTGCTGAGCCATGATAGGAACTCCCTGTTGCTGTTATTATTTTGAACAAACTATCTTTTGCATCAATTAAGAATAAGAAAAATAAAAGATTTTACTTTACCTTCATTTAGTCCTTCCCAAACACTTTCTTCATGTAGATCCAAATTTCTAACCTATACCAATTTTCTTTTCCCTGAAGAATTTTTTTAAACATTTTTTATAAAACAGATCTACTGGTAACAAATTCCCTCAATTTCTATTAGAGAAATTCTTTTATTTCACCTTTGAATAATAATTTCACTGAATACATAATTTTAATTTGGTGGCTTTTACTTTAATACTTTTATGTATTTTGCCTTACTCTCTTTTTGCTTGCATGTTTTCTGCAAATAAATCCAGTATAATTTTTATCCTTGTTCATCTATAGATAAGTGTATGCCTCCTTCTCTCCATGAGCTCCTTAATATTTTCTTTGTCTTTGATTTTCTGCAATTTGAATATGATATGCCTATCTGTATTATAATGTTTGGTATAACTCTATTATATTGCTTGGTATAACTCTGAGATTCTTGGATCTGTGGTATGGTGTCTGCCTTTAATTTTGGAATATTCTCAGAAAATTATTACTTCAAATATTTCTTAGGTTTCTTTCTCTTTCTTCCCTGTCTGATATTCCTACAATACATTTGTTACCCTATTTCTAATTGTTCCAAATACAGTTCTTGGATATTCTGTCTCATTTTTCCACTCATTTTTCTTTTTTGCTATTTAGTTTGTGACAATTTTTTCTTCTTTTTTTAGGGCTATACCTGAGGCATATGGATGTTCCCCAGGCTAGGGATCAAATTGGACCTGCAGCTATTGGCCTACATCACAGCAATGCCAGATCCGAGCCACATCTGTGACTTATACCACGGCTCATGGTAACGCCAGATCCTTAACCCACTGAGCAAGGCCAGCAATCAAATCTGTATCCTCATGGATGCTAGTCGGGTTCTTAACCTGCTGAGCCATGACAGGAACTCCTTTAGTTTGTGACAGTTTTGTTTACATATCTTCACACTAAGTAATTATTTCCTCAGCCATGTTAATCTGCTGATGGGTCCATTAAAAGCATTTGTTTTTGTTAAAATTTTATTTCTATCATTTTCTTTTGATTCTTAATTCTCATCTCTCTGCTTAAATTCCCAATTTTGTTCTTGCATATTATCCATGTTTTCCATTAGTTCCCTTGATCAATTAATCATATTTATTTTAAATTCCTTAATGAAAAAATTTTTTAAAAGTTAAAAAAATTTAAGAAAAGGGAAAAAAATAAAAATAAAAAAATTCCTGATCTGATAATTCTAAAATCTCTGCTATATCTGCATCTAGTTGTGATGCTTGCTTTCTCTTCATAATGTTTTTTTTTTAAATATGCCTCATAATTTTTTACAGAAAGCTGGGCATCATGAAGCGGATAAAAGGAACTGAGCTAAATTGGCCTTTAGTGTGAGGTTTTCTGTTATCTGTCTAGGAAAAAGCTATATTTACTGTTTACTGTAGCTGTAGGTGTCAGAAGTTCAAATTTCCTCTGGCGTCCTTTTTTTTGTCTCTCCTGTTGTTTTTGGATTTCTCTGAGGACTTGCTTCTAAAATAGGTCTGAGTCTTTCTGTTATTTCAGCTGTAATCCCCTGTTACTATACAGAAATCCTATTTGTTAGCAATAAGGTGGTGAAGGAGGAGGAACATGCCATAGTTCTTCGATTAGGTATCAGCCCATGTCCCAGGCTGTGACCTTCACTAGACCTTCTCAGCTTCACCCCTTTAGGTGAGACAGGAAGGCTAGAGTGGGCTGGAGTTGGACATATCCATTCCCCCAAGTCCATGAGCTGCTGAAAAAACTTAAGTTGGCTATGTTCTGGTAAAACAGTTTCCGTTGAGAAGAGGCCATTGTTAGGGAAAACAGAATATACTCTTCTCCTTCCCCTGCTGGAAGCATGAGGAGATTTTTTTTTTCTGATTTTCATCATGAGAACCTGGTGGGGCTCCTTAAAGTAGAACTCATGAAAATTCTATAAGGCCAGGATTACCCTGATACCAAAATTAAAGATATTGCAAAAATATAAAATTATAGATCAATACCACTGATGAATGTAGTTGCCAAAATCCTCAACAAAAACATTAGCAAACCAAATTCAGCAATACATTAGAAGGATCATACACCATGGTCAAGTGGGATTACGCCCATGGATGCAAGGATGGTTCAATATCTACAAATCAACCAATGTGATACACTGTGTCAGGAATTGAAGAATAAGAATCATTTAATCATATCAATAGATGTAGAAAGGTTTTTGACAAAATTCAACATCCATGATGATAAAAACTCTCTAGAAATTGGGCCTAGAGGGAGCATACCTCAACATAAAAAAGGCCATATATGATACCAACAGCTAACATATACTCAATAGTGAAAAGCTGAAAAGATTTCCTCTAAGACCAGGAACAAGACAAGGATGCCCATTCTCACCACTTTTATTCAACATGGTGTTGGTGGCAGCAATCAGATAAGAAAAAGAAAAAATAATCCAAATTGGAAAGGAATAAGTAAAATTGTCATTGTTTGTAGTTGACATGATACGATAACTAGAAAATCTTAAAGATGCCACCAAAAGACTACTAGAGTTCATCAATGAATTCAGTAAAATTGCAGGATACAAAATTAATATACAGAAATCTGCTGAATTTCTATACACTATGAACAAACTATTGGAAAGAGAAATTAAGGAAACAATCCCATTGGCCATTACATCAAAAAGAATAAAATACATAAGAATAAGCCTATCTAAGGAAATAAAAGATCTGTACTTTGAAAACTCTGATGCCTATGAAAACAATTGAAGACACAAAAAAGATATATTAAATTCATGGATTAGAAGAATTAATATTGTTAAAAATGACCATCCTATCCAAGGCAATGTACAGATTCAATACAATCCCCACCAAAATACCATTGGGATTTTTCACAGAACTAAAATAATAATTGTAATATTTGTATGGAAACACAAAAGTCCCTGAGTAGCTAACGCAATCTTGATAAAGAAGATCAGATCTTGAGGTATCATGCTCTCTGACTTCAGACTATACTACAAAGCCTTAGTCATCGAAACAGTATGGTACTGGCACAAAAGCAGATGAGTAAATCAATGGAACAGAATAAACAGCCCAGAAATAAATCCACACACTTATGTTCAATTAATCTATGACAAAGGAGACAAGAATATACAATAGTGAAAAGATAGTCTCTCCAATATAGTGGGGCTGGGAAAACTGGACAGCTACATGTAAAAGAATGAAATAAGAACATTTTCTCAGGAGTTCCCATTGTGGCTCAGCAGTAATGAACCTGACTAGTATCCATGAGGATGTGGGTTCAATCCCTGGCCTCACTCTGTGGGTTAAGGATCCAGCATTGCTGTGAGCTGTGGTATAAGTCACAGATGCAGCTCAGATCCCACATTGCTGTGGCTGTGGTGTAGGCTGGCAGCTACAGCTCCAATTAGACCCTTAGCCTGGGAACTTCCATATGCTGCAGGTGTGACACTAAAAAGACAAAAAATAATTTCTCACACCACACACAAAAATAAACTCAAAATGCATTCAAGACCTAAGTGTAAGACCTGATACCATAAAAGTCCTAGAAGAAAACATAGAACACTCTGACATAAGCTGTAGCAATATTTTTTTACATCTGTCTCCTAAGGCAAAGGAAACAAAAATAAAAATAAACAAATGGGAGCTAGCAAACTTAAAATCTTTTGCATAAAATAGGAAACCATAAATAAAACAAAAAGACAACCTACTGAATGGGAGATAATATGTGCAAATGATATGACCAATAGGAAGCTAATATCCAAAATATGTAAATAGATTATCCAACTTACTATCAAAAACAAACAAAAAAACAATTAAAAATGGGCAGAATACTTGAATTGATAATTTTCCAAAGAAGACATATAGATGACCAACAGGCAGATGAAGGGATGCTCAACATCATTAATCATCAGAGAAATGAAAATCAAAGAGATATCACTTCACACCTGCCAGAGATATCATTTCACATCTGTCAGAATGGCTGTCATTTAAAAGATCACAAATTAACAAATGTTGGTGAAGATGTGGAGAGAAGGGAAACTGCATACAGTACTGGTGGGAATATAAATTGATGCAGACACTGTGGCAAACAGTATAGTGGTTTCTCAAAAAATAAAAATAGAACTATCATATGGCCCAGAAATTCCACTCAGGGGTGTATATCTGAGAAAAATAAAACCTGATGATTTGAAAAGATACATGCACCCCAATGTTCATAGTAGCATTATGTACAATTACCAAGATAAGGAAGCAACCTAAGTTTCCATCAACAGATGAATACATACACACACACACACACACACACACACATATACATGGAATACTACTCAGCCATTAAAAAGAATGAAAATTTGCCATTTGCAACAATATGGATAGACTTGAAGGATATTATGCTAAGTGAAATAAGTCAGACAGAGAAAGACAAATGCTGTAGGATACCACTTATTAGTAGAATCTAAAAAATAAAACAAACTATGGAATATAACAAGGAAACAAAACTCACAGTTATAGACAACAAACTAGTGATTATCAGGTAGGAGAGGGAAGGGGGAGGGGAAAGATATGTGTAGGGGATTAAGAGGTACAAACTATGATGTATAAAATAAATAAACTACAAGGTTATATTGTGCAACACAAGGAGTATAGCCAGTATTTTATAAGTATAAATAGAGTATAACCTCTAAAAGTTGTGAATCACTGTTATACACCTGTAATTTATATAATATTGTACCTCAACTATATATGAATTTTAAATAATAAATAAACCACAAGGATATATTGTAAGGAATATAACCAACATTTTGTAATAACTTATTTTTTTATGACCACACCCATGACATATGGAAGTTCCCAGTCCAGGGACTAAATCTGAGCCACAGCTGTGACCTACACTGCAGCTGTGACAATGCATCAGACCAAGGATTGAACCTGCACCTCTGCAGTGATCTGAACCACTACAGTTGGATTCCTAGCCCATGTGCCACATTGGGAACTCCTATAATAACTTTATTTATTTTCCTTTTTATGGCTGCACTTATGGCATATGGAAGTTCTTGGGCTAGGGGTCAAATCACAGCCACAGCCACAGCCACAACACCAGATCCAAGCTCCATCACCTTGAGACAACACTGGATCTTTAACCCACTGAGCAAGGCCAGGGATTGAACCCTCATCCTCATGTATACTATTTGGGTTCTTAACTCACTGAGCCACAATGGGAACTGCCTTCTACAATAACTTTAAATGGAGTATAATCTATAAAAATATTGAATCACATGTTGTACAGCTGGTATTAATATAATATTGTAAATTAACTTTATCTCAAAATTTTTTTAATAAATACAGTATCAGTCTCCCAAGGCAATAGAAATAAAAATGAAAATAAACAAATGGGACCTAATCAAACTTACAAGCTTTTGCACAACAAAGGAAGCCATACGAAAAATGAAAAGACAATCTACAGAATGGGAGAAAATATTTGCAAACAATGCGATCAACAGGGCTTACTCTCCAAAATATACAAACACCTCATATAACTCAACAACAAATAAACATACAACCCAATCTAAAGATGGGCAGAAAACCTAAATATACATTTCTCCCAAGAAGACTTGGCCAGTAGGAATCACAAATCAAAACTACAATGAGGTACAACCTCACACCAGTCAGAATGGCCATCATTAAAAAGTCTACAAATGGAGTTCCCATCATGGCACAGCAGAAACGAATCCAACTAGGAACCATGAGATTGTGGGTTCAAAGCCTGGCCTTGTTCAGTGGGTTAAGGAGATTGTGGGTTCAATGCCTGGCCTTGTTCAGTGGGTTAAGGATCCAGCATTGCCGTGAGTTGTGGTGTAGCTCACAGATGCAGCTCGCATCCTGCTTTGCTTTGACTGTAGTGTAGGCTGGCAGCTGTAGCTCGCATTTGACCCCTAGCCTGGGAATCTCCATATGCTGCAGGTATGGCCCTAAAAAGCAAAATAAATAAATAAATAAATAAATTCTACAAATAACACATGCTGGAGAGGCTGTGGAGAAAAGGGAACCTTCTTAGTAACTTGGTGCAACCACTATAAAAAACAGTATGGAGAATCTTCAGAAAACTAAAAAGAGAATTATCATATGATCCAGCAATCACACTCCCAGACATATATCCAGACCAAATTATAATTCAAAAAGTTGCACGTGTCTGTGTGATCATAGCAGCAGTATTTACAATAGCCAAGACTTGGAGGAGTTCTGATCATGGCACAGCGGAAATGAATCCAACTAGGAAACATGAGGTTGTGGGTTCGATTCCTGGCCTTGCTCAGTGGGTTAAGGATCTGGCATTGCCATGAGCTGTGGCATCGATTGCAGATGTGGCTCAGATCTGGCATTGCTGTGGCTGTGGTATAGGCTAGCAGCTGTAGCTCTGATTAGACCTCCAGCTTGGGAACCTCCATATGCCATGTGTGTGGCCCTAAAAAGACAAAAAACAAACAAACAAACAAAAAAGACTTGGAAACCTAAATGTCCATTGACAGATGAATGAATTAAGATGTGATACATAAATATAAGAGAATACAACTAAGCCATAAAAAAGAATGAAATAATGCCATTTGCAGCAACATGGATGCAACTGGAGATTATCATACTAAGTGAAGTAAGTCAGAAAGAGAAAGACTAATACCATATGATACCATTTATATGTGCAATCTAAAATACAGCACAAATGGGAGTTTCCATCATGGCTCAGTGGAAACAAATATGACTAGTATCCTTGAGGATGAGGCTTTGATCCCTGGCCTTGCTCAGTGGGTTGGGGATCCAGAGTTGCCATGAGCTGTGGTGTAGGTCACAGATTTGACTCAGATCCCACATTGTTGCAGCTGTGGCATAGGCCAGGGGCTGTAGCTCCGATTTGACCCCTAGCCTGGAACTTCCCTATGCTGCAGGTAAGCCCTAAAAAGCAAAATAAAACAAAATGAAATGAAACAAAACAAAACAAAACAAAATAAAATAAGGCACAAATGAACCTATCTACAAAACAGAAACAAACTTATAGACATAGAGAACAGACTTGTGGTTGTGAAGGGGGAGGAGGGAGGGACAGGTATGAACTGAGAGTTTGGGGTTGGTATATGCAAACTGTTACTTTTAGAGTGGTTAAACAACAAGGTCCTACTGTATAGTACAGGGAACTATATCCAATATCCTGGGATAAACCATAATGGAAAAAAATATTTTTAGAAAGAATGTAGGAGTTCCCAAGGTGGCACAGTGGGTTAAGGATCCAGCATTGTCTGGGCAGCAGCTTGAGTGGCTGCTCAGGTGCAAGTTCCATCCCCAGTTCAGGGGGTTAAGGATCCAGTGTTCCAGCAGCTATGGCATAGGTCACAGCTGCAGCTCAGATTTGATCCTTGGTCCAGAAAATTCTATATGCTACAGATGCAGCCAAAAAAAAAAATGTATACATGTGTTTGAGTTGCTTTGCTGTAGAGAAGAAATAAGCACAATGTTGTAAATCAAATATACTTTCATTTTTTAAATAATAAAAAATTAAGAAATAAATGGAATCACACAGTAACAAAAAAATTTTCTCCATTATTCTCTGGCTAGCATACATTCTGACAAGAAGTCTGCTGTTTTTCTTATCTATATCCTTCTTTGCAATATTTCTTTTTCTTTTAAGATTTTTACTTCATCATCATTTTCAGAAACAAGATTATGATATATGAAGCCTATAAATATGTTTTGTAGTTAGAGCCATGAATCAGATGTGGGGAGTCAAGAAGGAACAGCATCAGATATTGCCAAAAGTTTGACTCTGAGCAACTGGATGGATGGTATGTAATTTGCTGAGAAGGGGAAGACAGTTGGTGCAGGCCATGGGGAATCACAGTTTGGTTTATTTAGAGATGAAGAAATGTCCCTTGGGTTGCCTCAGAAGCAGACCCACAGACAAATATTATAGATGCATGTACCTTATCTGAGAGATTACCTCAAACAGCACCAAAAGATAGATGGACATGAGGCAGGGAAGAGAAAGAAGGCTAATAGAGGATGTGTCATCAAAGTTACTACTGCTGGCAAATGGATCTTACTCCAACTGGAGAATTCTGGGGTCCGATGTGGAACATAATCCTCAGTAGTAGCCAACCCAAGGGACAAGGGAGAAGGAATCCCAATCAGCCTTTGGTTGAGGGCTGGCCCCGAAGGTCATTAATCCTCAGGCTTTTCTGGCCTGCTTCACACAGGCAAAGAGCAAGGCTCTGGGGGCAGAAGGCCTCAGGTGAAGATGTTGGTGCTGGCAGATAAATGTCGGCTGCTAGAGTGGTTTTCTCAGGGCTATCTGAGATGCTGTCTCCCAAGCTTAAGTCCTAATTTCACCCCCAATAAAACCTAACTTCCAAAAAAAAATCTTAGTTGCTGTGATACATGGGGATATGGGCAGGGTCTGATTGGGAGACCAGAGGACATTCACCCATCAGCCATTCATGGGCCAAGGGTTTCCAAATTTGGGAGCAAAAGAGAACAGCCCTGATACATCCTGTCAGCTTGGCTGTTTGCCTGGAAGCTCCCCTGCCATCCAATTTAACCCTTAGCAGGGCATGGTGGCTCTTTCCCAAGACCTCAACATCAGACAAAGGGAACCCAGTTCAGCAAGCCTCCCAAACCCCATTCCCACTGCCAACTGAGAGACCTACATACAGAGAGATCGGCATTCATCATTGCATTTCATCCTTACGATGCAGCTGGAAATTGGCATCTTTCCCATATATATTTCATATGAGAAACTGCTACTCAGAGAGCTGCAGTGACTTATGTAAGGCCACACAGCAAGGGTATTGGAGCCAGGACTGAAACTCATCCCTGTGTCACTGCTCTCAGGAACCCAGTCCCCTAGCTTCCACTCTCCAGAAATGAATGTTAGACAAGGCAGTGGCTCTTATTCATCATCATGTCTTATGAATTAAAAACAATGTTCATGAGGTCATTTCCATGGGGCTTTGAGGTTGGCTGTGTAAATATTTGGCCTTCAGGGCCCTTCTCAGCCAAGCTCCTCAGGGTGCTGATGTTAAACACACTCCTTCAGGAAAAATGCAATTGGTCTCAGGAAGCCCCTGGGGTTCGGCTCTTAGCGGCTGTCTGCTCAGGCTAATGTTTGACAACACAAAGCCCATTTTTCCTATGACTTTTTCTCATTTAAGACAAGAAAGATTGCCCTCCTCTCACCAATGTACATACTCACCAGTCATTAATACGCAGGCATTTGAAAACATTTGTGATCAGAAAGGCCTGTGTTTTCTCATTTCCTTAGAGTCAGGGAGGTTTGAGAGTGAGAGACAGGAGAGAGGGAGAAGGCAAGAGAGAAAGGGAGAGAGGGAGGGAGAGGAAGAGAGAGGAAAAAAAAACCAGAGGAAGGAAGGAAGGAGGGAAGAGGGAGGGAGGGAGGAGGGAGGGAGGAATGAGAAAGGATGAAGGGAGGGAGAAGAGAAAGCAACCTTAGTATCCACCAATAGGTCTTTGTTGAAGTATATTCTATCCACGCATAGGGTGCTACAGAACTACATGTAAAGGTCAACATATCCTCACCTGACAAAGCAGGTCTCAGAGTAGCCTAAGAAGCTATAAGTCAGTGCTGGGCTATATGTACAGAAACTGCTAGAAGTAGTGGTCATCAGAAGCTTAGCAGTAATTTCCTCTGAGTGATGGGGTTCCAGGTAGTTCGACTTTTACTATGTGATACCTCATGTGTTTGCTCCCTACAACTGTGCTAATCAAGTACCATTGATAGGGTGACTTAGACAATAGACATTTATTCTATCTCAGTTCCAGAGGGCAGAAGTCCAATATCAAGGTGTCAGGAGGGCTGTGTTCCCTCTGGAGGCTCTAAGGGAGGAGTCTTGCTTGCCTCTCCCAGTTTTGAGCAGTGGCTGGCAATCCTTAGTGGTCCTTGGCTCGTAGCTGCAGCATTCTAATCTCTACCTCTGTCAACATGTGGCCTCTACCCTTTGTGTCTGTGACTGTGTCTCCTCTTCTTATAAGGATACCAGTCATGTTGGATTAGGGCTTGCCCTATTCCAGCATGACTTCATTTTAACTACTTGCATCCGTAATGACTGTGTTTCCATAAAAGTCACATTCTAAGGTCCTAGAGGGAAGGATTTCAGCACAACTTTGGGGGAGGGACACAGTGAGACAAAATTGCCAACTATAGATTGTGGCAGAACACAATTCAGGAAGTGAAGGTGCCCATCACTTGGGGACTGATCTTCTGTGTTTCTGGACAGTCACAGATTCCCCCAGTACTGTGGGAAGCCCCCCAGGAATAGTTTCCAAAACGGAGAGCTGCTCCACAGGAAAGAAGGGGTCATGCTCTGGGAGGGAGGCTGGTCCCTGGCAAGATGACAGGGGACACAACGTGAGGGACCTGAAGGCTTGAGCAAGGTGTCCTCATAATAATGTATCCTGGTGCATGGCATGCATGCTAGAGGCATGCTAGTGGGGAAAGGTGCAAGGAGGGGCTGGGACATCTAGGATGAACAAATTCTACAAGGATGACATGCTGGGAATATTAAACCAGAATTTCCTGTCAAGAACCTTTTGTTCCACTAGGATGGACAAGATGAGTCTCCCCCATGGTGGTGATGAAAAAGACTTGGCCCCACAGAGGAAGAGCAAAGCCCAGGAGCCTAGGGGAAGGAGAGAGATGGGGAGGTAGACAGAAAGGAAGGTGCACAGGCATAAGTGGCTTGGGGCAGGAGTGGTGGGGGCTTGGAATTCCTGAAGCATGGAGAACTGGGAGACGTTCCAGATATACCTTCCAAAACTCCTTTTTAATACTGTTGAATTCATAGATGTGATGATTTATTTATTTTTAAATTTTATTTTGTTTTTTATTCTTAATCTTTTTAGATTGATAAACACACATCTTAGAGAGTAGAGAGAGTAAGAAATTAATCACAGAATGTGAATTACATGCCAGGGTAATAATATTGCTATCTTAAGATACTGAAATACTTGATTCTTCTCTTCTTTTTCATATCCCACAATCATTAGGCATAATGGTTTTTTTGGAAGTGAATATTTATAATACGTGTGTGAGATATAAAGAATATCAAGAAATGAGCACCTGTGTATCTGTCAGGGTCTTCTTGTCCCACTTCTGTCCCCCTAACTAGGCGTGACCACTGCCCTGAATTCTGTGTTAACCTGCCCTTTGTCATTCAGACATGATCTTGTCACCTATGTGTGCCTCCAAAACTGACATAGTGTGTAATCTTGAATGCTGTCAGATTTATAGGACATAAACATATACCTTGTGATATATACATTCTTTTGTGACTTACCTCTTTGCTAATGGCTAAGGATGGAGCTGTAATTAATTTGTTCTCAATGTTGCACGGTTTTCATTATATGAATCTGCACAGTTTGTCCACTCTGCTACCAGGGGACACATGACCATCCCACAATTTTACCACTGTGAGAAGTTTCCTGGGGATGCTTCTGTGTCTGTCTCCTGGCACCTGTGTGTGGGTACTTAGGAGTGGAATTGCCCAGGACACAGAATGGACATGTCAGCTTTGCCAGCTGGAGCCAAATTGGATTTCCAAGCACTCAGGCAAGTTCATATGCCCCGTAAGGGCCCAAGGACCTATACTGATCCACACCCAAGCCCTATCAGACTCTTGATTATATTTCTCATACATTTCAGAATTGTCAGGATATTGTTTACAAATGTCACAAAATAATCAGGAAAAGTCAATAAAGCAATTTATCATTCAAAACAAATCCTAAAAAAAGAGAGGGGGATGAAAAATATGAGAAATAATGTGTTTGAAGGTTAACAAGGTGAGATCCCCTAATCCCTGAGGCAACCGGTATTCTAGATGGAGCACTATGGGAATGGCCCTGTTGGCTGATCCTGTCAAGGGGCACCACAGAAAGGAAACAAGGCTATGTTGTTCTTGTCTATTCTTTCCATAAAATCCATGACCACAGCTTTTTTCTGGAACTACTTCATTCTTTGTAACTCCTGTGAATTCCCATGGCATGACCACTTCCCTAGTCCTGGGCTCTGGAGAAGCAGGAGCCAGGAAGCTGGTCATTGTCTACTGTAGCAATGCTTCGATCAACCTTGACTCTGTCTGCAAGCCCATCCTGCAGATGAGAAGGCTGAGGCTCAGGGGATGACATCCACCCTGAGCCAACAACTTCAGAGGCCCCAGGACTCCTTCTTGTAAGGGAAACCTGCCAGCCAGCATGTCTCCTCACCTTTACTTTCTTCTCCCCTTCCTGTTCAAGCCACCTGGCCGTCCCCTCATCCCTGGTACACACACAGGCTCATTTCACCAGCAGCTGTCTTGGGGCACTGCTGTGAGCCCAGCTTAAATCCAGGCTTTCTGCTCTGAGAAAAAGCATCTCCTGAGAGCTCAGGGTCCCATTCTGGGTGCTCTTTGCCTTCTCTCCCAGCCCCAGGCCTTCACTTCTTCTTCCTTGAGGCTCTGCCTTTCCCCACCCACTGACAGAGGAAGACCATCCCTCAAGGGACCACACTCTACCAAGGAGCTGTGGTCTCCAGGGATAGTAGGGTTAAAGCAGAGTCTACGGGCAGCCATGAAAGCTCCACCAGGGGACTGTCCTGGAGGAGGATGAGCTGAGAGCAGGAAGAGCCCCTCCTCCCTGTGGCACTCCCTGTGCAGTTGGGGCTGAGTCCAGCTTCAATGGTCCAGACCACACACAGGTCGATGCCCAAGAGTTCCCAGGGCATAGTATCCAAGGGTGTGGTGGCCAAGCCTAGGGCTGGTGGCTCATCCCAGGGGCCATGGTGGGGGCTTTTGGAGGAGTCCAAGCAGCTTCCCCCTCCAAGGGGGTCCTTCCTTCTCCTCATTCCTCCTGGGCTCTCCCTGCCCGCTGGGAGCAGCCTCTTGTCCCCCTCAGGGCTCTCCATGGAGCCCTCTTTGCCCCAGGGAACCCTGGGTATTTCTTTGATATTTTGCCAGACCAGCATAATGCTCTGAGGTCCCCCATCTGCCCCTTTCCTTGCCTTTCAAAGGTATGGACCAAGATTAGCCTACTTCCTCTCTCCTGACCTCCCAAAGGGTCAGACAGATGCAGTGATGGCCCTTCCACAAGCCCAGCCCTCCTCCATCAGTATCATCACCCTCCTTTGCTGGCACACCCTCAGGCTCACCGTACCACCACCTTCTAGAGACTTCACGTACCTGTTCAGTGCAGTGGCCCTATGAGGCTGGTGCAGAGACTGGCTCAGAGAGCTCAGGAGGCAGCAGGAGGCAACCTGAGTGAAGGGTGACTGCAACTCCTACCTGGGCCCAGCTGCCTGCTCAGCATACCCTTTGTTCACTGCCTGTCTCTGAGCCGTGGTTTTTCTCACAGGGATGGGGTGACAGGACCCATCTAGCCCCTGTGCCTATGGGGAGGAGGTTCCCCGCCCTGCCCACAGCCAGGCATGGTGCTCTAGGTGCTTTCTGTGGGCTGGTCGGGCCTCTCCACCCTAACATGCCTCTAACTCGGCCTCCTAGCTGTTTATCCTCAACTGTGTGAAGAAGTCATAAACCGTGGAGCCTGCCCAGGTATTTATTTTAGTTAGTAAAAATGCCTTGGACTTTGCCAAGAGCCATTTGACTTTAATTGGAAACTTTTGAGGCATTAAGAATGCGTGGAGGTTTAAGACGTGTCCAAAGGCTCTGCAATCATCGATCATGTGAGCACGGCTTTGGACCAGGTGGAACGAAGACAACCTTTTAGCAAATCCACCTCCCTTAATGGACTCATTTATAATAACTCTGCCTCACTGGGCAGCATGTCTCCCCCAGAACTCCGTGAATGCTAGCCAGTGCCTTTAACAGCAAAGAACATCTGGTGACTGTAAACGAGGAACCCAGAAAAAACAACACACAACATAAACAAAAGGCAATTTGGGGAGGGCCAGTAAGACGGCCCCCAGTCTGTGGTCAGGGCAGACATTTCCCCCACAGTGGGAAGGAAGCTAGGGAGAGGCACCATCTGCTGTTACTCCAAGAAATGTCAGCTCAACAGCTTTGTTTACGGAGGACTTACTGGTGCCAGGCCTGGTCAGGAAGCCTCGGCCAACTGCTCTGGCCTCTCCCTCATCTCATGACATGTTCCCACTGGCCTTTCTCAGACCTACCCTGTTACATGGCCTTTGCTTAGGCTCCTCCCCATGTCTGGAGCATTCCCCCACCCTCTCCTCCTTTGTATTAGGCAGCTGTGACTGCATAACAAATTACTCCAGACTCTAGAAACTTAGAGCAACAAACACTTATTATCCTGACCTCTGAGTCAGGAAGCCAAGAACAGCTTAGCTGGGTGGCTCTGGTTCAGGTCTCTAGTGAGGTTACATTCAAGCTATCAGCAGGGCTGCAGTCTCCTATGAAGGCTGGACTGGGGCTGGAGAATCTGCTTCTGAAGCTCACTGACATGGCTGTGTGTGCGAGGCCTCAACTCCTCATCATGCTTGAGCTCCCTCACAACATGACAACTAGCTCCTCCAGAAAGAATGATCCAAGAAGCAGTCAATGCAGAAAGCCTACTCCATTATGACCTGATTTTGTACATGACATATCATCATTTGGCACGGGGGGGGGGGGTGCCTGCACTCATGGCATGTGGAAGTTCCAAGGCCAGGGATCAAGTCTGCACCACAGCAGCGATATACCATCATTTGTGCTGCATTCGGTGGTTTTCTGGGTTGAATAACGTCCCTCAAAATTCATGTGTACCCAGAACTACAGAATGTGAACTCACTTGGAAATAGGGTCTTTTCAGATGTAATTGGTTAAGATGAAGCCATTCTAAATTGGGGTAGGCCCTAAATCCAGCCCTAAATCCAGTAACTAGTGTCCTTATAAGAAGGCCATGTGCAGACACAGAGGAGACATAAGGAAGAAGCCCAAGTGACAATGCAGGCAGAGATTAGAGTGATGCCTCTACAAGCCAAGGATGGCTGGCAGCCATCAGAAGCCAGGAAAATGTCATGGAATGGATTCTCCTGCAGAACCTCCAGAAGGAACCAATCCTGCCAGTAACTTGATCTTGGATTTCTGGCCTCCAGACTGGTAGTGAATAAATTCCCATTGTTTTAAGCCCCCTAGTCACAGGCACTTGGTTAAAACATCCCCAGGAGACGAATACATGTTGGCCACATACAGCCCTCAAGTCTATGTAGGAGGGAGCACGAAGCTGTGAGTGACTGGAGATGGGAAGACTGGGGCTGCCTACCTCATTGCCTTAGCAACTCCACTCATTCTTCAGGCCTCAGCCACGTGGCTTCCTCCAGGATACTGGGCCATGTGCCTTGGATGGGCCATGTGCCTTGGCTGAACCATCCAAAACCCCTAGGTAATACACTACTTGGGGTTGTTTCCACTGTCTTTCCACCCTATTAGACTGTCAGGTCCAAGATGAGGGTGGTTCTATCTTGACCACCTTCTGCTCACTCTTATCTTTGGTGACAAGCACATGCGCAGCATACAACAGGTGTTCAATAAGTACATGAGTGACTGTTGGATGTGCTGTACACCTGCTACTTCTACCACCCCTCCATTATCAATAACCCTATTTTGAGGCTTAAGGGTATTGCAACTCATTTTTTATGTGTATTCATATAGATTCTATATATGCAAAAATTTCTATTTATGTAATTATATAGTTATATATAACTTATTACAGGAGTTGCTTATGTGATGATGGGGGCTAGCAAGTCCAAAATTAATAGGGTAGGCCATCAGGAAGAAAGGCCATGAGCAAGCTGAAACCCCCAGGCATGGGCTGAAGCTGTGGTCCTCAGGTGGTATGTGTTCTCTCTTTGGAGGAAGACTCAGACCTTCTTTTAAGGCCCCTGACTGATTAGGTCAGGCCCACCAAATTATCCAGGCTACTCTCCAATATTTAAAGTCAACTGGTTAGGGGCTTTAATTACATCTGAAAAATACCTACACAACAACATCTGAGTTAGTGTTTGAATAACTGGGGACCATAGCCCAGCCAAGTTGACAGCTTAAAGAAGCCATTATGGTTCATCCCTCATCAATGTGGCACCTGTACACATCTCCTTGAACTAGATTAGTCTCCAAATAAAGAAATAATGAAGTCACACTCCTACCTAACATGATAGAATTATCCTGCATATGACCAAAAATATACTAATGCTGTCCCTCAAAAGAAAATGCCAAACTCTTGTCCTTGATCTCCTGAAATTTAAGTACTAGATGTAGCGTCAACTACTATTAATGCATCTTATATTAGATAAGGGTAAAATATTATATTAGAGAGGGAAAAATAAAAATATTTTGTTGTTTTATATATACAAGTATATTAAATGTCAACATAAGTAAAAAATGCTCTACTATTTCTCATTCCTATATTTCTCATTTCTCATTTCTGTAGTCCTCATTTCTGTAACCAGTCATGTGGTATAGCTGGTATTTATCACTATCTTCTTCCACTACCCTTTCCATAGTCCCGTCAGCTAGCATCTCAACTGCTCATGGTTTTTTAGCTGGTTGAGTGACCCAAACCTTCATCCCTGAAGGGTCTGGGCCATTGGTTTTTGTAGCTTAACATTGACCTTAATTGTAAAGCATGGGAGATACCTCAGGGATCTCCTCTATTCCAAACATCCTCTTCCTTACCTCAAGTGTGTAACAGTAACCAGTTTTCTCTTGGTCATAAGGATCAATCACTCCAGCCAGGATAATGACCCCCTTCTTTATCTTGCTGATTCAGAGGTATGAGGGGCCAGATGGAAGTCTTTAATTTCTAATTCAGTGGAATCATTGTTGCTCCTAGTGGAAGCATTTCTTCTTCTAACCTAAGACCTCTGTGTCAATAGAGTATAAAGTTATAGGAATAGGAAGCAAAAAAAAAAAAAAATTGCTGATAGGTCACGAGGGGTAATAGTGAGTATTGCCACTCTCACATTCACCCCTTGATTCCTGGACCTGTGAATCTTGGCTGTGGGAGAAATAGGGCCATATATTGGACACCAATTCAGAGCATATGCAGCCCACTGGAGAACCTTGCCCTAGTCATGTAAGGGATTGCCGCTAGTAACTGAGTCTTCAAAAGGCCGTTCCACCAATCTATCAAACCAGTTACATCAGGATGGTGGGGAACAGAGAGAGTCCACTGGAATCCATGAACATGGGCCCACTGCAGCACTTCTTTTGCTGTGGGGTGAGTTTCTTTTCTTTCTTTTTTTTTTGTCTTTTGTCTTTTTAGGGCTGTACTCATGGCATATGTCTAATCGGAGCTTTGGCCACTGGCCTACACCACAGCCACAGTAATGCGGGATCCGAGCCTCATGTGCGACCCACACCACGGCTCACGGCAAGGCCAGATCCCTGACCCACTGAGCAAGGCCAGGGATCGAACCCACATCCTCATGGTTCCTAGTCAGATTCGTTAACCACTGAGCCACGATGGGAGCTCCAAGTCAAACTATTCTGATTGCTTCTTTGACTCTACAGTTCATTATTGCAACCACGCCCACCTTACCTTCAGGAATTAAGAGTTGCCACTTGGCCTCTATCACCCCAAGATTCAATTTTTCCCAATGCCTTTAGGTTTCTCGATTTAGTGACAACAGTTTCCACTGTAACTTCTGACCTACAAAAAAAAAAAAAAAAAAAAAAAAAAAAAAAAAAAAAAAAAAAAGCAATCACAGAGTTCTTCAAGGATGCTGGAACTCCCCTCACAAACTGATTTCTCACAGTTGTGAGAAAGGTGTATCCTTCCTTTTGGAAAGCAAGGGTGGTGAGCAGATCTTAAATGTCAAACCCACTCTAATATTCCAGTTTCTCTAAGCCTTAGGATTTCTTCCTCTGTGATAAAACAAGGCAACTCTGGCATCCCAACCCCATCTGCTATGGACCATCTTTTGGTCAACATTTTAACCAAGAAACCAAACAAACTGTTAGAGCCCTTTCTTTTTGCTCCAGCTGCAACACTAAAGCCAGGATCTGTTTAGTTGGCCCAAATCAATAAAATCTTCCTGATCCAACTTTATATTTCTTCTTCTATTAGTTCATACTCTTAATATTCATTTCCCATACATCCCCTGGGATTCTGTTTGTATAAATTGGAAAAAATCATGTCAGTTTTTTTTGGGGGGGGGGCTTGCACTTGCTCATGAGTCATATGTTATAACTCCTCTTTGGGGATCTGCTGCGATTTGAGTCTAGTCATATGTCTAGAAGCAAAGAAGGGCAGTGGGGCTAGGGATGGGACCTGAAGAAAATCAGCAATATCTTGCAAGGCTACATGGTTTTAGAGGAGGGCATTACAGGTTCTTCGGATAAACTTCTCAAGGAGGGGTAGGAAAGCTACTTCTCCTGGTCAAGATGACTCAGCAGAATTTAGGGTTTTAGTGTCCTCACTTTCAGTTTCTTTGCATATGTTCCCCTTCCAGCCTTCAGGATCCCATTTCTTCAATCAATGCCCTGACTTTAATAGCAAACACCATGCTGGACTGGGGCTTCAGTTTGCTTTATACTTCAGCCATTCACAGGATGACATTCCATGTTTGGTTTACAGAAATCCTAAAACTGTGGCTATAGGAGATAAGGGTTCCAGGGTAGATGAGGAATACTTCAGGTTATCAATGTAGAGTTTGAGCTGGGAACTTGAATGAAGCTTGAGCTTCTTCTTTCCCCACTTTCTTTAGCACATTTAAGAGCGACCACCTAATGCCATTGTACTTCTTATTTTAACTAAAATTCTTAGGTAGCATATATGTGACTATCGAGACTCTTGCCATCTGTGTTTGATTACAAATGTCCAACAGCAATCATCTGAGTAACTCTTTGGCCACATCTTGACATAGATAGCCATTGTCTTCTTTACTACTAAAACAGGATCATTAGTGCCTTTAAGTATAGGAAGATTAGGGAAACCAGTTCCAGAAACCCAGAGCCAAGGCAGGAAACATCCATTAGAGTATGTTTCTCTGGAGCCACTTACCTTGTGGACATCTGTATCAGCCAGGGCTCAAACAGAGAAAAAGACCCAGTATTACACATATGGAGTGGTTATAAAGTTCTTAGTTTTGATTCAATGTTGTAATGAATCATAATGGAAATGCCGTAGTCAAAGCAAAGAGTGAAGAGACAAACACACCAACAGGGCAGTGTAAAGTAAAGGCATACTGTTGGGGAGTTCCCTGATGGCTCAGTGGGTTAAGAATCTGGCCTTGTCACTGCTGTGTCACAGGTTCTATCCCTGGCCAGGAAAGTTCTGCATGTTCTGGGGGTGGCCTAAATAAATAAATAAAGACAAACTGCTGAATAATTAGACCATTAACTTTAAAACTGGTATCTGCCAGAAATTATCTTAGAACAAAGACAGCCACAGCGAGAGTCATTCTCCATCAAAAGGAGATCTTTGTGGAGGCTAAAGACAGTTAATATATAGTTATTTTATTTTATTTGTCTGTTTTAGGGCTGCACCCATAGCATATAAAGGTTCTCAGGGTAGGGGATCGAGTCAGAGCTGCCGACCTACACCACAGCCACAGCAACACCAGATCCAAGGTACATCTGCGACCTATATCACTGCTCACGGCAACGCTGGATCCTTAACCCACTGAGCAGGGCCAGAGATTGAACCTGTGTCCTCAGGGATACTAGTTGAGTTCTTAATATGCTGAGCCACAACATAAACTCCTATAGTTATTTTAAAACAATTATTGTTGTAAGAATTTTTGTTTCTCTTTCTACAAGTCTGACTCTTCAATGTTTTTATCTATTTGGATAAAGTCTCATTTATGGCTATGCTCTCTGTCAAAATTCTCCAGATCCAAGTCTAGGTTCAGGGACAGGCAATCTTGTCATTCTGCCCTATCTCCTGCCCCTGCTTACAAGTTGGGGTAGGTTCTAGAGGCTTCTCAAAGGGACTGTCACATAGTCTCCTCTGTCTCGGGACCTAATGGCTCCACCTGAGACTGATAGATAGTACTTCAGCTCTATACTCAGAGCCATGAGCCAGGGAGAAGCAGAGGAGACCAACCCCATCTGAAGTCATCCGAGATCACACTTCTGTGCCAGATTATCAGATAGGCATAGAAAAAGCAACCAGAATTCTGAGAAAGACAAGTTGGGGATCTCTGTGCCCTCTAGAAAGGACCCTGGTCCAAGAACAGAAGGAGAAGAAGGACTGCATTCTATAAATGGTGTGAAACAGAGCACATCATTGGGATCTCAGGTGGGTGAAAGGGCTGCTTGGCCCTCTGACCTTGACCCTGCCACCCAAAGATCCTGAGCCAAGGATAGGAAGGAGGAGAGAGGATGGCAAGTCATAAGAAAGAATCAGGACATGCCTCATGCTCATGAAAACTTTCTCCAAGATGTACAGTAAGGGAAAAGCAAAAGCACAAGGGTTTGCATAGCTAAACAAAAATGAAATAATATACAGAAAGTGCTCATCTTTGCATAAGGACATTCTAAAGTGCTATGCAGGAAATGGGAAGGCAGGATTGTTGACCTGGAATAGGAGGGGCAGAACTTTCCTGTGTACCCTTCTGTCCCTATTGAATTTTTAACAAGGGAAAAGAAATATTGTTTTTTAAAATTAAAATAAATTATATTTGGTACTTTAAAAGTTTTTCTGGGGAGTTCCTGTCGTGGCTCAGTGATTAACGAACCTGACTAGCATCCACGAGGACGTGAGTTCAATCCCTGGCCAGGTTCAGTGGGTTAAGGATCCGGCATTGCCATGAGCCATGGTGTAGGTCCCAGACACGGCTCAGATTCTGCGTTGCTGTGGCTGTGGCTTAGGCCGGCATCTACAGCTTTGACTGGACCCCTAGCCTGAGAACCTCCATATGCTGCAAGTACGACACTAAAAAGATAAAAAGACAACAATAAATTAAAATAAAAAAGTTTTCTGCTCTAATTTTTAATTGCCATTTTATTTTTTAAAAATTGAAGTATATTTGATATATAATATTATATATTATGGGAATACAATATAGTGATTCACAATTTTTAAATATTATATTCCATTTATAGTTATTCCTCATGTTGCACAATATACCTTTTTAGCTTATTTTAGCCTAAAAGTGTGTACCTCTTGATCCCCTGTCCCTATCTCGCTCTTCCCCCTTCCCTCTCCCCGCTGGTAATCACTAGTTAGTTCTCTACATTTGTGAGTTTGCTTCTTTTTTGTTATATTCACTAGTTTGTTGAATTTTTTTAGATTCCTCATGTAAGAAATATCATACAGTGTTTGTCTTAGTCTGACATTTCAGTTAGCATAATGCCCTCCAAGTCCATCCATTTGGCAAAACTTCAGTTTTTTATGGCTGAGTAGTATTCCATGTGGTATATATACACATATACCACATCTTCTTTATCCGTTCATCCCTTAATGGACATTTAGGTGGCTTCCATAACTTGGTAATTGTAAGTAACACTTCTATGAACATTGGGGTGTATGTGTCCTTTCAAATTAGTGTTCTTGTTTTTTCCCCAGTATGCACCCAGGAGTGGAACTGCTTGGTCATATGGTGGTTCTATTTTTAGTTTTTTGAGAAGCCACCACAAAGTGTTTCACATAGCTACACCAACTTACATTCCATCGACATTGTAGGAGTGTTCCCTTTCCTTCACACCCTCACCAACATTTGCTGCTTTTGTTCCTTTAGAGTATAGCAATTTTGACAGGGATGGTTTTAACTTGCATTTCCTGATGATTAGCAATGTTGAGCATCTTTTCATCTGCCTGTTGGCCATTTGAATTTCCTCTTTGGAAAAATGTCTATTTAGTTCTGCTGCCCATTTTTTTATTTTATTTTCCCACTGTACAGCAAGGGGGTCAGGTTATCCTTAGATGTATACATTACAATTACAGTTTTTTCCCCCACCCTTTCTTCTGTTGCAACATGAGTATCTAGACATAGTTCTCAATGCTATTCAGCAGGATCTCCTTGTAAATCTATTCTAGGTTGTGTCTGCTAAGCCCAAGCTCCCGATCCCTCCCACTCCCTCCCTCTCCCATCAGGCAACCACAAGTCTCTTCTCCAAGTCCATGATTTTCTTTTCTGAGGAGATGTTCATTTGTGCTGGATATTAGATTCCAGTTATAAGTGATATCATATGGTATTTGTCTTTGTCTTTCTGGCTCATTTCACTCAGGATGAGATTCTCTAGTTCCATCCATGTAGCTGCAAATGGCATTATGTCATCCTTTTTTATGGCTGAGTAGTATTCCATTGTGTATATAGACCACATCTTCCGAATCCAATCATCTGTCGATGGACATTTGGATTGTTTCCATGTCCTGGCTATTGTGAATAGTGCTGCTATGAACATGCGGGTGCATGTGTCTCTTTTAAGTAGAGTTTTGTCCGGATAGATGCCCAAGAGTGGGATTGCGGGGTCATATGGAAGTTCTATGTATAGATTTCTAAGGTATCTCCAAACTGTTCTCCATAGTGGCTGTACCAGTTGACATTCCCACCAACAGTGCAGGAGGGTTCCCTTTTCTCCACAGCCCCTCCAGCACTTGTTATTTGTGGATTTATTAATGATGGCCATTCTGACTGGTGTGAGGTGGTATCTCATGGTAGTTTTGATTTGCATTTCTCTTATAATCAGCGATGTTGAGCATTTTTCATGTGTTTGTTGGCCATTTGTATATCTTCTTTGGAGAAATGTCTATTCAGGTCTTTTGCCCATTTTTCCATTGATTGATTGGTTTTTTTGCTGTTGAGTTGTATAAGTTGCTTATATATTCTAGAGATTAAGCCCTTATCAGTTGCATCATTTGAAACTATTTTCTCCCATTCTGTAAGTTGTCTTTTTGTTTTCTTTTTGGTTTCCTTTGCTGTGCAAAAGCTTTTCAGTTTGATGAGGTCCCATAGGTTTATTTTTGCTCTAATTTCTATTGCTTTGGGAGACTGACCTGAGAAAACATTCATGATGTGGATGTCAGAGAGTGTTTTGCCTATGTTTTCTTCTAGGAGTTTGATGGTGTCCTGTCGTATATTTAAGTCTTTCAGCCCTTTGGAGTTTATTTTTGTGCAAGGTGTGAGGGTGTGTTCTAGTTTCATTGCTTTGCATGCAGCTGTCCAGGTTTCCCAGCAATGCTTGCTGAATAGACTTTCCTTTTCCCATTGTATGTTCTTGCCTCCCTTTGTCAAAGCTTAATTGACCACAGGTGTCAGGGTTTATTTCCGGATTCTCTATTCTGTTCCATTGGTCTGTCTGTCTGTTTTGATACCAGTACCACACTGTTTAGATGACTGTGGCTTTGTAGTATTTCTTGAAGTCTGGGAGAGTTATGCCTCCTGCTTGGTTTTTGTTTCTCAGGATTGCTTTGGCGATTCTGGGTCTTTTGTGGTTCCATATAAATGTTTGGATTGTTTGTTCTAGTTCTGTGAAAAATGTCATGGGTCATTTGATAGGGATTGCATTGAATCTGTAGATTGCTTTGGGTAGTATGGCCATTTTTACAATATTGATTTTCCCAATCCAGGAACATGGAATATCTTTCCATTTCTTTCCATCTTCTTTGATTTCTTTGATTAAAGTTTTATAGTTCTCGGCATATAGGTCCTTTACCTCTTTGGTCAGGTGTATTCCGAGGTATTTGATTTTGTGAGGTACAATTTTAAAAGGTATCGTATTTTTGTATTCCTTTTCTATTGTTTCATTGCTGGTATACAGAAATGCCACTGACTTCTGAATGTTAATCTTATATCCTGCTACTTTGCTGAATTTATTAATCAGTTCAAGGAGTTTTGGGGTTGAGTCCTTAGGGTTTTCTAGGTATAGTATCATGTCATCTGCATACAGTGACAGTTTGATCTCTTCTCTTCCTATATGGATGCCTTTTATTTCTTTTGTTTGTCTAATTGCTGTGGCTAAGACTTCCAAAACGATGTTGAAGAGCAGTGGTGAGAGTGGGCATCCCTGTCTTGTTCCAGATTTGAGTGAGAAGGCTTTCAGTTTTTCCCCATTGAGGATTATATTTGCTGTGGGTTTATCATAAATGGCTTTTATTATATTCAGGAATGTTCCCTCTATACCCACTTTGGCAAGGGTCTTGATCATAAATGGATGTTGAACTTTGTCAAATGCTTTTTCTGCGTCTATTGAGATGATCATATGATTTTTGACTTTTTTTTTGTTAATGTGGTGTATGATGCTGATTGATTTGCGTATGTTGAATCATCCTTGTGAACCTGGGATGAACCCAACCTGGTCATGGTGTATAATTTTTTTGGTATGTTGTTGGATTCGGTTGGCTAAGATTTTGTTGAGAATTTTTGCATCTATATTCATCAATGATATTGGCCGATAGTTTTCTTTTTTGGTGGTATCTCTGTCTGGTTTTGGAATGAGGGTGATGGTGGCCTCATAGAATGTCTTTGGGAGTATTCCTTCTTCTTCAACCTTTTGAAAGAGTTTAAGGAGGATGTGCTGCCCATTTTTTAATTGGATTGTTTGGGGGTTTTTTTTGGTGTTGAGTTGTACAAGTTCTTTATACATGTTGGATATTAACCCCTTATTGGTTGTATCATTTGCAACTGTTTTCTCCCATTCAGTAGGTTATCTTTTAATTTTGCCAATGGTTTCCCTTGCTATGCAAAAGTCTTTAAGCTTAATTAGGTCCCATTTTATTTTTGTTTTGATTTCCTTTGTTTTAGGAGATGAATCTAAAAAAATAATTCCATGATTCATGTTAGAGAGTATTCTGCCTGTGTTTTCCTCCAGGAGTTTTATGTTATCCATTCTCACATTTAGGTCTTTAATCTATTTTGAGTTTATTTATGTATACAGTGTTAAAGAATGTTCTAATTTCATTCTTTTAAATGTAGCTGTCCAGTTTTCTCAGCACCACTTATTGAAAAAATATCTTTTCTCCATTGTATATTCTTGTCTCCTTTGTTGTAGATTAATTGGACACAGTGTGTGAGATTATTTCTAGGCTCTCTATTCTGTTCCATTGATCTATGTGTCTGTTTTCTGCTAGTACCATACTGTTTTGATGACTGTAGCTCTGTAGTATAGATTGAAGTCAAGGAGCTTGATTCTTCCATCTTCATTCTCTCTCAAGATTGTTTTTTTATTAGGGATCTTTGTGTTTCCATACAGATTTTTTGGTTTTTTTTTTTTTTTTTTTTTTTTTGCTATTTCTTTGGGCCACTTCTGTGGCATATATGGAGGTTCCCAGGCTAGGGGTCAAATTGGAGCTGTAGCCGCCGGCCTACGCCAGAGCCACAGCAACGCGGGATCTGAGCCGTGTCTGCAACCTACACCACAGCTCACGGCAACGCCGGATCGTTAACCCACTGAGCAAGGGCAGGGACCGAACCTGCAACCTCATGGTTCCTAGTCGGATTCTTTAACCACTGCGCCATGACGGGAACTCCCCATACAGATTTTTTAATTATCTTTTTCTATTTCTGTGAAAAATTCCATTGGTATTTTGATAGGGATTGCACTGAATCTGTACCGACTTGGGTAGTATGGTCATCTTAATAATATTAATTTTTCCAATATAAGAACATGGTATATCTTTCCAACTCTTTTGTCATCCTCAGTTTCTTTCACAGTGTCTTATAGTTTTTCAAACACAAGTATTTTATCTCCTTAGATAAGTTTATTCCTAGGTATTTTATTCTTTTTGATGCAATGGTAAATGGAATTATTTCCTTCATTTCTCTGATAGTTTGTTGATAGTGTATAGAAATGCAACAGATTTCTATATATTAATTTTGTATCCTGAAACTTTACTGAATTCATCAATGAGCCCTAGCAGTTTTCTGATGGTATCTTTAGGATTTTCAGTGTATAATATCAAGCCATCTGTAAACGATGACACTTTTACTTGTTCCTTTCCAATTTGGATGGCTTTTATCTTTTTCTTGTCTGAATACTGTGTTGAATAAAAGAACTTCTAAAACTAAGTTGAATAAAAATGACAAGAGTGGGCATCCTTGTCTTGTTCCTGGTCTTAGAGAAAATGTTTTCAGCTTTTCATCATTGAGTATTAACTATGGGTTTATCATATATGGCCTTTATTTTGTTGAGATAGTTTCCCTCTATGGCCACTTTCTGGAGAGTTCTTTTTAATCACAAATTGATGTTGGATTTTGTCAAAAGCTTTGTTAGCATCTCTTGAGATGAATATATGGTTTTCATTCTTCAATTAGTTAATGTGGTGTATAACATCGATTGATTTGCAGATATCTAAAAAATCCTTGCATCCCTGAATAAATCCTATATTGTTGGATTCAGTTACTGATATTTTGCTAAGGTTTTTGCATCTATGTTCCTCAGTGATATTGGCCTATAATTTCAAATGCATTTTTAAAACCCTCTCTTGTACTTTCTTCCCTTCATGATTATTGCTTTTGATATTATATTTTACATCTATTTGTTTTGTGTATTTTCTTAACTGCTTATTGTAGATATAGATTATTTAACTACTTTTGCCTTTTAACCACCCTACTGTTTTGTGGTTTTTTTAGGGCCACACCTGTGGCATATGGTAGTTCCCAGGCTAGGGGTTGAATTGGAGTCATAGCCCTTGGCCTACACCACAGCCACAGCAACAGCAGATCCAGGTCGCATATGCGACCTATACCACAGCTCACGGCAATGGCAGATCCTTAATCCACTGAGTAAGGCCAGAGATCAAACCTGCGTCTTCATGGATACTAGTCAGATTCATTTCCGCTGAGCCACAAGGGTAACGCCCACCCTGCTGGTTTTGTTTATGGATGATTTCCTACATTTACTGCAGGTTCACATTTATAGGTGGGATTTTCATTTTGCAATTTTCTTGTTTCTAGTTGTGGCTTTTTCTTTTTCACCTGGAGAATATCCTTTAACATTTGTTGTAAACCTGGTTTGGTGATGCTGAACTCTATAAGCTTATGCTTGTCTGCAAAGCTTTTGATCTCTCTATCAAATCTGAATGAGAACCTTGCTGGGTAGAGTAGTCTTGGTTATACGTTTTTCCCTTTCGTCACTTTAAATATATTATGTCACTGCCTTCTGGCCTGCAGAGTTTCTGCTGAATAATCAGCTGATAACCTTGTGAGTGTTCCTTTGTATGTAACTTGTTGCCTTTCCCTTGCTGCTTTTAATATTCTTTTCTTATCTTTAATTTTTTCCATTTTAATGACAATGTGTCTTGGAGTGTTCCTCTTTGGGTTCATCCTGTATGGGATTCTCTGTGCTTCCTGGACTCCTGTGGCTATTTCCTTTCACTGATTAGAAAAGTTTTCAGATATGTTCTCAGCCCCTTTCTCTCTCTTCCTTCTCTGTGACCCCTGTAATGCAAATATTAGTGGGCCTGATATCATTCCAGAGGTTTCTTAAACTGTCCTCATTTTTTCCATTTTTCTTTTTTCTGTGTAGCAGCAGTGATTTCCACTACTCTGTCTTCCAACTCACTGATCTGTTCTTCTGTTTCATTTAATCTACTGTTGATGCTTTCTAGTATATTGTTCATTTCAGTTATTGTATGCCCCATATCTGTTTGTATGTTCTTTATATTATCTGGCTTGTCATTAAAATCTTTTAACTTCTTGCTCTGTGCATCCATTCTTCTCTTGAGTTCTTCCATCACCTTTAAAATTATTACTCTGAACTCTTTCTTGGGTAGATTGCCTATTTACACTTCACTTAGTTCTTATTCTAGGGTCTTATCATGTTCCTTCATCTGGAACATATTCCTCCACTCCCTTATTTTGTCTAAATTTCTCTTGTATTTTTATGTATATGGTAGGTTTTTTATGTTTCTCAATCTGGAGAAGTGGATTTCTGTAGGAGAAGTCCTATGCATCCCAGCTGCACACCCCTTCTCATCACCCAAGCTCTATGCTCTAGGGAATCACCCTAAGAGGTCTGTGCGGGTCATTCTATTGTGGCAGTTGGACTATGTGGGTGGTCTGGTAGGCTTGGTTGGTTGCTGGCTCAGTTGGTTGCCAGGCCCTGCCTTGTGTAGATGCTACTGGCTGCTGTTTAGCAGAGACTAGTCACTAGGTGGCTGAATCAGGCAGAACCCCAAGGTCTTAGGGGAAGTGCTAGCTCACTAGTGGGCAGAGTCAGGGTCCAGAAGACTCAGGGGCTATTGTTCCCCTCAACAGGTGGGTAAAGCTAGATCCTAGGGTTAGTGCTGCATTATCAGCAGACAGAGGAAAGCCCTGGAATCTGGCTACAGGGTTAGCATCCCAGAGCTGGTGTCAGATTACTGGTGGAGTGTGGTGATTACTGACACAGTTGGGTGTGGGGTCTGGGATGTCCTGAAGCTTATGTCGACCAGCTAGTGGGTGGGGAGAGGATCTAGCTGGTTCCAAGGTAGGTGGGCTAGGTCCACAAGCATTGGGATCTTTGTTTTCTTGGATCTCTTGTGTGCCCCCTGGTGGGTGAGGCTAGTCTAAAACTAGACAGATTTCCTGGAGAGGAGGGCTGGTGCCTGCCCCCTGGTGGGTGGAGCTGAGTCTTGGCCCTCTGGTGGGCAAGGCCACGTGTAGAGGCATATCTAGAGGCAGCTGTGGGCTCAGGAAGTCTTTAGGCAGCTTGTCTGCTGCTGAGTGAGGCTATGTTCCCACCCCATTAGTCATTTGACCTGAGGCATCCCAGCACTAGTCTGTAGGCTACTGGGCAGGGCCAGGTCTTGGCCACTAATAAACAAGAGAAAGGATCCCACAATGGCAACTGCCAGTACCACCTTCCATATGGTAGAACCCAAATATGGCTTATGCCAGTGTCTATGTTCCCATGGTGAGCAACAGTCTCCCCCTGCCTATGTGGGAGGCTCTCCAAGACCAGCAGTAGGTCTGGCCCATGCTCCCATCAAATTATGGATTTTGCCCTGGATGCACGTGAGATTTTGCATGTGTCCTTTAAGAGTGAAGTCTCTTTTGGAACTCCTGAAATTAAGCCCCACTAGGCTTCAAAGCCAAATGATCTGAGGGCTCATCTTCCTGGTACAGGACCCCTGGTCTGGGGAGCCCAGCATGGGGCTCAAAACTCTGATTCATGTGGGAGAACCTCTACACTATAATTCTCCAGTTTGTGTGTTGCCCACTCAGGGATATGGGACTTGATTATATCATGAGTCCACCCCTCCTATACATTGTGTTATGGTCCCTTTTTAATTTCTTTTTTTAGTGATTTTTATTTTTTTCCATTATAACTGGTTTACAGTGTTCTGTCCATTTTCTACTGCACAGCAAAGGACCCAGCCACACATACATATATACATTCCTTTTCTCACATTATCATGCTCCATCATAAATGACTAGACAGAGTTCCCAGTGCTACACTGCAGGATCTCATTGCTAATCCATTCCAAGGGCAATAGTCTGCATCTATTAACCCCAAATTCCCAGTCCATCCCACTCCCTCCCCCTCCCCCTTGGCAACCATAAGTCTGTTCTCCATGTCCATGAGTTTCTTTTCTGTGGAAAGGTTCATTTGGGCCATATATTAGATTCCAGATAAAAGTGATACCATATGGTATTTATCTTTCTGACTTACTTCACATAGTGTGAGAGTCTCTAGTTCCACCCATGTTGCTGCAGATGGCATTATTTTGTTCTTTTTTATGGCTGTAGTAGTATTCCACTGTGTATATATACTACAACTTTTTTTTTTTTTCTTTTCAGGGCTGGACCCACAACATATGGAGGTTCCCAGGCTAGGGGTCCAATTGCAGCTATAGCTGCTGGCTTATACCACAGCCACAGCAATGCAGGATCCCAGCTGCATCCGTGACCTACACCACAGCTCACAGCAACACCAGATCCTTAACCCACTGAGCGAGGCCAGGGATCAAAACTGCAACCTCATGGTTCCTAATTGGATTAATTTCCACTGAGCCCTGATGGGAACTCCTATACCACATCTTCTTAATCCACTCATCTGTTGATGGACATTTAGTTTGTTTCCATGTCCTGACTATTGCGAATAGTGCTGCAATGAATAAACAGGTGTGTGTGTCTTTTTCAAGGAAGGTTTTGTCTGGATAGATGCCCAAGAGTGGGACTGCTGGGCCTTCTTTATTTCTTTAGTTATAAATCTTTTTTGGTGTATTTCAGTCTTTTTCATAGAGGGCTGTTCTGAACATAGTTGTAGTTTGCACATGCTTGAAATGTGGTGAACTTGGGGTCTTTTCACTCTGCCACCTTGGCCCATCTCTCCCTGGTTTTTGTTTGTTTGTGTTAAAGCAGATTGATGGTCTGTCTCTCCCTTGAAGTGTTAACTCCCTGTGGATGACAGTCAGATCAAGTTAGACGATGTGGCCACACTGCAGATGTGGTTCTGAGAACATCTTCCTGCATCGCTGACCTCTTAGGACCTTCATGTTGGTGGGCATGTCCCTGCTGTAAAATTTTGAGGCTGAGACCTTTAGACAGCACCATAGTTTATTGTATTCTGAGATTTACTTGAGTTTTCTGATAGTCCTAACTCATTTCTTAAAAGAAAGATTTTTTTTAACCAAAGAATGCCATCATATGCTTATCATTTTCATGGCACTGGAGACCAGAAGTTAAACCTTCAGTAATTATGTGTCCTAAAGATAGCAGCACTCCATGCCAGGGGGTTGGGTTCAAGCCCTGGCTCCACCATCTACCAGAAAAATGGTCTTGGGCTTACTTTAGCTTCCCTGAGTTTCAGCTGTTTTTTGTGTAAATCAGGACATTCATATTATCAGTGGTGTAGGTCTTAACAGGCCAACAACATACACACACACAAAAAAAAACCTGTTCCACAAAAACAACCGAAAAAGTAAACTGATAAATTGGACTGCATCAAATTAAAACTTTTGTACCTGAAAGGACACTATCAAGAGTGAAAATGTAGGAGTTCCCGTCGTGGCTCAGTGGAAACAAATCTGACTAGTATCCATGAAGATGGAGCTTCGATCCCTGGCCTCCTTCAGTGGGATGCAGTGTTGTCCTGAGCTGTGGTGTAGGTTGCAAATGTGGCTTGATTTCCACATTGCTGTGGCTGTGGTGTAGGCTGGCAGCTGTAGCTCCAATTTGACCCCTAGGCTGAGAAACTCCATATGCCTCCATATGGCCCTAAAAAGACAGAAAAAAAAGAGAGAGAGAGAGTGAAAGGGTAAACAACAGGATGGGAGAAAACATATGTAAATCATGTATCTGACAAAGGTCTCATATCCATTATAAAGAACTCTTGGAAGTCAATGATAAAAAGATAACTCTATTAGTAATGGGCCAAAAGATCTGAGTAGATATTTTTTCAAAGAAGATAAACAAATGGCTAACAAGCTCATGAAAATATGTTCAACATCAATAGTCATTAGGGAAATATAAGTCAAACTCATTACAAGGTAACACTTCCTACCCATTGGGATGCCTATAATATTTTTTATAACATAGAGACTAACAAGTGCTAGCAAGGATAGAAAGATATTGAAACTTCGTCATTACTAGTGGAATATAAAATTGTGTAGCCACTATGAAAATAGTTTGGTGTTTCCTCAATAAATTAAACATAGAATTACCATATGACCCAGAAAGTCCACTCCTGGGTTTATACCCAAAAGAATTGAAAACAGATGTTTTAATAAAAACTTGTATAAAAATTATACAAGTTGTATAACTTTTGCATACAAATGTTCATGGCAGCACTACTTCCAAAAGTCCAAAAGTGGAAACATCTCAAGTGTCCATCAGCCAAATGAATAGATAAACAAATGTGGCATATCTGTATAATGGAATATTATTTGACCATAAAAAGGAATAAAATACTGAAACATGCTATAATATGAATGAACCTTGAAAACACTGGGCAAAATGAAAGAAGCCAATCACAAAAGGCCACATATGGTATTATTCCACTTATATGAAATATCCAGTAGAGACAAATCCAGAGATACAGAAAGCAAATTAGTGGTTGCCAGGGAAGAAGGAGGACTAAATGGGAATTGACTGCTTAATGGATATGGGGTCTCCTTTTAGGTAATGGGAATTGGTAGTTGAGATGGTTGTACAACATTGTGAATGTACCATAACTAATGGTAAATTCTGTTACATGATTTTACCACAATGAAAAACATAAAAAATTAAAAATTTAGAAGCCTGTTCTCCCTAGCCAAGAAAACAGAAAAGCATGAGCTAAAATAAGAATCATTTGGGAGTTCCCATCGTCGCGCAGTGGCTAACAAATCCGACTAGGAACCATGAGGTTGCAGGTTCGGTCCCTGCCCTTGCTCATTGGGTTAATGATACGGCGTTGCCGTGAGCTGTGGTGTAGGTTGCTGTGGCTCTGGTGTAGGCCGTTGGCTACAGCTCCGATTCAACCCCTAGCCTGGGAACCTCCATATGCCGCAGGAGCGGCCCAAAGAAATAGCAAAAAGACAAAAAAAAAAAAAAAAAAAAAAAAAAAAAAAAAAAAAAAAAAAGAATCATTTTTGGCGATACCAAGCTACTTCAGGCAAAGACAAAGAAGAGGTCTGTACCTACTCTACCTTTCAGTAGGGCTGGGAGGAAGTTGATCTTCCATTCCCTTCCTATAGAAGCAGACAAAGGGTAGTTTTGGTAGGATTGAGCAAGCAGCTCATTATTCATCACCTGCCCAGGAGAAGCTGGCAGTACTTTCATAGTCCCACAAATGTAGTCTTAACAGGCCAACAACAACAACAGCAACACACAACACAACACACAACCTGTTCTACACAAAAAAGTAAGTAGATAAATGAGACTGCATCAAAATTAAAACTTCCATATATCAAGAGTGAAAAGGCCATAGAATGGGAGAAAATATTTATAAATCATATGTCTGATAAGGGTCTAGTATCCATTATAAATAAAGAAGCTTTAGACTTCACCACTCATAGCATCAATAAGACTGAACAAAGCCATGCAAGTCAAGGTAAATAAATACTTTGCTTTCCCCAAACTCTTGGTATTGGTGGGGTCCAGTGGGAAACTAAACTTGTGGTCCCACACTGCAACAACAAAGCAGTGTGAGCCAGCACTCTACTTCTCCCTCCCTGGGAAGTTGATTCTACACCCCTACTCAGAGACAAAAAGTACTTTGATTGGTACCACATTTCAGCAGAAAAATTATCAGCAGGGAAAAGGGAAAACCAGGCCTTCACTGAGACGAACACTGAAGAGGCTGCCAACACCATGGTGAACTACTACAAATCAGTGACTTCTGTGCTGCACAGCTGGCCCATCTACATCCAGTTTTCCAACCACAGGGAGCTCAAAACAGAAAGCTGACCCAACCAGGCTCCCCTGGTGCTCAAGATCATCGAGGAAAATCTCTTCTACCCGGTGACCCTGGATGTGCTGCACCAGATCTTCTCCAGGTTTGGCACCATCCTGAAGATCATCACCTTCACCAAGAACAACCAGTTCTAGGCACTGCTGCAGTATGCCGACCCCATGAGCACCCAGCAGGCCAAGCTGTCACTGTATGGGCAGAATATCCACAATGCCTGTTTCACCCTGCACATCAATTTCTCCAAGCTCACCAACCTCAACATCAAGTACAACAATGACAAGAGCCATGACTACACGCGCCCTGACCTGCCTTCTGGTGACAACCAGGCTTCGCTAGACCAAACCATGGCCGCCGCCTTTGGTGCACCTGATATGTCAGTCTCTCTGAATGTAGGAGCTGGTTTCCCTCCCACCTTTGCAATTCCTCAGGCTGCAGGCCTCTCTATCCCTAATGTGCATGGGGCCCTGGATGGTCTGGCCATCCCATTGGCAGCAGCAGCGGCAGCAGCAGCAAGCCAGATCACCATTCCAGGCCTCGCAGGGCAGGAAATTCCATCCTGCTGGTCAGCAACCTCAATCCTGAGAGAGTCACACCCCAAAGTTTCTTTGTTCTTTTTATTGTGTGTGGTGGTGTGCAGCTGGTGAAGATCCTGTTTGACAAGAAGGAGAATGCCCTGGTGCAGATGGCAGATGGAAGCCAAGCTCAGCTGGCCATGGGCCACCTCACAGGGCACAAGCTGCACCAAAAGCCCATGCACATCATGCTCTCCAAGCACCAGACATGCAGCTGCCTTGTAAGGGCCAGGAGGACCAGGGCCTCACCAAGGACTATGGCAACAACTTGCCCTTGCACTGCTTCAAGAAGCTGGGCTCCAAGAACTTCCAGAATATCATCCCACCCTCAGGCACCCTGCACCTCTCCAACATCCCGCCCTCCATCACTGAGGACAACCTCAAGATTCGCTTCTCCAGCAATGGTGGTATCATCAAAGGGTTCAAGTTCTTCTAGAAGGACCACAAGATGGCACTGATCCAGGCGCTCATCAACCTGTACAACCACAACCTGGATGAGAACTACTACCTGTGTGTCTTTCTCCAAGTCCACCATTTAGGCCACTGTGGACCAGCCTGCCAGGCACCCATCATTCCAGAAAAAAGCCACTTTAAAAGCAGCTGAAGTGGAGTTCCCATTGTGGCACAGCAGAAATGAATCCGACTAGGAACCATGAGGTTACAGTTTCAACCCTGGCCTCAGTGGGTTAAGGATCCAGCATTGCCATGGGCTGTGGTGTAGGTCGTTGATGTGGCTTGGATCCTGCATTGCTGTAGCTGTGGCTGTGGTGCAGACTGGCAGCTGTAGCTCCAATTCTACCCCTAGCCTGGGAACCTCCGTGTGTACGGCCCTAAAAAGCAAAAAAAAAAAAAAAAGAAAAAGAAAAAAAAAAAAAGCTGCTGAAATGACCTTAAAAGACCAGAGATTTTACTTTTTTAAAGAGAAATTAGTTTACCTGTTTTTAAAAGAAATCTAAATCTTTTGTTCACCTTGGGTAGATGTGGTGCTGGCTGCAGTCCCTTGGTGACAGTAGTCAGCCCAGCCTGCTGCCAGCCCCTTGCCTGTGCCTTCTGCAGCCTGCAGCATGTGCTCCCAAACCTCCACTCGGCTCCATTGTGCCTTAAACCAGCTGCTCTGGCAGAGCCGTGTTTGAGTGATAGACACGTAGGGGTTTGGGGGCCCAAGGGCTCCACCTCCCTGGCATGGTGGGAGGCCACGGGCAGCCAAGTCTGGCTGACACCCCCAACCCTTTAATCAAGTGTGTGATTCCTCCCCACCAGCCCCAGGGAGCTTCCTTGAGTGAGACCCCAGGGTGTGTCTCTGTGCTTCTTCAGCTCTGTTTCCACTGTAATCTCTGTATTATGCTTTGATGCAGCTGCAGACATCGTGCCTAGCTATATTTCCAGTTGACCAAATATTCTAATCTTTTTTGCTTATATGTAAAAGAAATTGTTTTAAGCAACTTTTTATATAGCAAGATGATAAAAATTGTATGGGTGTAATCTAAATATTCTCCTTGTGCTATGACCTTGTATTCTGTACTTTTATTTCATTCCTTGGCAGTAAGTTGCAGGGCAGGTTCTAGTGTCCAGGGCAGACACAGTGGGGCCAGATGGACACCAAGGTTCAGAGCCCAGGCTCTGTCTGAGATGTCCAGACACCTTACACCTAGCTGTCCTCTGGCAAGGAGGACAAGTGCTCTTAAACTTTCAGGGTTTCTTTTTTCCTGAAAATTTTGGACCAAAGTTTTGTTTCTGTTTCATGTCTACCTCTATTGCTGGGACCCTAGGAGATGGGGCAGCTGCCCTTCCATCTTAGTGCCTTGTCCTGTACCCCAGGTCCAAGGGGCTCCCTATGCAGACCTTGTGCTGGTCAGCCTGCCTTGGGGCATGGACCTCCAGTTTCCATGTGGGGTGGAACAAGGATGTAAATATTTATACTTTTTTATACCTCTTGTAAGACATGAGAGGCAGCAGAAAAATTATTTTTTTTTTTTGTGGTGACACAGATGTATATTTTGATAACAACAATTACAGGCCCAGTATTGTATGGAGCATGGCATTCCACTGCCCACTGCTGGCTTGTAATGCAGAGAGAACTGAATTAAAGCAATTTTATAGCAAAAAGAAGAAAAAAGAAAAATTATCAGCAGGGTCCAGTTGGGAACTACACATACACACTTACCTGGCCATTGTACTACACACAAACAGAACTATTTGATTAAAAAAGAAGAGATGATGGAGTTCCCATCTTGGCGCAGTGGTTAATGAATGCAACTAGGAACCATGAGGTTGCGGGTTCGGTCCCTGCCCTTGCTTCAGTGGGTTAACGATCCAGCATTGCCGTGAGCTGTGGTGTAGGTTGCAGACTTGGCTCGGATCCCACATTGCTGTGGCTCTGGTGCAGGCTGGTGGCTACGGCTCCAATTCGACCCCTAGCCTGGGAACCTCCATATGCCATGGGAGCAGCCCAAGGAATAGCAAAAAGACAAAAAAATAATAATAAATAATAAAAATAAAAAAGAGATGATGAAAGAGAATCCAGACTCTCATATGCAAAATGTATACAATGCAATAAAAAGTAACTTATTTAAAGGTCCAGGAAAATCACAACATAAATGAAAAGGACCATCAACACACATCAACTCTGAGATAACTCAGATATTGAAATTATCTGGCAAGGATTTAAAAGCAGTCATCATAAAAATGCTTCAACAAGCAATTACAAATTCTCTTGAAACAAATTTTAAAAATAGAAAATATCACCCACAATTTGAAGTTATAAAAAAGAACCAAATAGTAATGATAGAGTAGAAAAATATAATGATAGAATGAAAAACTCACTTTAGGAGCTCAATAGTAGGGATGACAGATGATAGAATCAATAAACTTGAGGCCATATTAAGAGAATTTATACAATCTAAACAACAGAGAGAAAATTGAGAGAAAAATAAATTGAACACAGTCTCAAGATTTGTGGGAAAACAAGAGCTGACATACATTTTCACCGTAGTCCTAAAAGAAAAGAAGCAAGACACTGGAACTGAAAAAATATATGAAGGACTAATGGCTGAAAACTTACTAAATTTCGTCAAAGACACCAGCCTGTAGATTCAAGGTGTGCAGATATTAAATAGGATAACACTAAGGAAATCCACGCTAAGACACAACATACTCTAAATTCTGGAAAAATAAAATATAGATATAGGGAAAAAATCTTTAAAATGATCAAGAGAAAAGATACATTACTTACAAGGAAATACAAATTTGAATTACTGCAGATTTCTCATCAGGAACTCTTAGGCACAATATTTCTCAAGTACTGAAAGAACTGTCAATCATGAATACTAAATCCAATGAAACTGTCCTTCAAGCAATGAAGGAGAAAATTAAAACAGACAAAAGAAATTTAAGAAAATTTGTCGTTATAAGACATTCTCTTATGATGGCTAAAGAAAGTTCTGTAAACAGAAAGGAAATGGTGAAAAAAAAGTTTGGAATGTTAGAAAGGAAAGAACAACATTAACATGGGTAAAAATAGGAGTAAATGTAACAGACTACCTTACTTCTCATGAGTTTCTAAATTATATTTGATGACTGAAGCAAAACTTATAATCTGATATGGTGCTCAATGTATGAAGAAGAAACCCTAAAGATATATTTTTTAAATGGGGAAAGTAAAGAACCTAAAGGAAATTAAATTTTCTACACTTCATAATATAATCAAAAACATGGAACATAAATCAAAGAGAATAATAAACAATATTGAAATAATCTACAGAAAGATATTAAAGAAGACAAAGAAGTAAAATAAACAGACAGAAAACATAATAAAGTGTTAGACTTTAGTCATAACATTATCAGTAATCATCTTAAAAGTAAATGGTCTAAATACACTAATTAGAAGACAAATTGGTGGAGTGAATCAGATTATGATTCCAATAATATGCTGCATACAAGAAATAATTCAAATACAACAACTTAGGCAGATTAGATTGTAAATTAAAGGATAAAACTAGATGGATCATGGAAACAGTATTTTTAAGAAGTAGTAGTGGCTATTTGAATATTAACTAAAATAGACTTCAGAGAAAAGAAAAATGCTGAAGGATAAGAGAGACATTACATAATGTTTAAAGGATTGATCTACCATGAAGCTATAATAACCCTAAATGTGCATATACAGGACAACACAACCTCAAAATACATGAACCAAAAACCAGTAGACCTTAAAAGAAAAATGGAAAAATCTGGACCCACAGCTGGGAACTTCAACAAAATTTGCTCAGCAGTAGATACACTACAAGACAGAAAATCAGAAGGAATATAGAACTTAATAATAAAATCAACCAACATGATCTAATTGGCATTTTACAGACCACTGCACTCAACAACAGCAAAACACACTTTCTTTTCAGGAACCAATAATACATTCACAGAGATAGACTATATCCTTGGCCATAAAACAAACATCAACAAAACTTTTAAAATCAATCTGATACAGTGTGTTTTCTAGCTACAATAGACCCAAACTAGAAATCAATAAGATAAAGATAACAGAAAAATCTCTAAACACTTAAAAATAAGACAAACTTAATAAATAATATATGGGACAAAGAGAAAGTCTCAAAGGAAATTCAAAAAGACATGTAATTAAATAAAATAAAAACATATCTATGTAAATTGGTGGAAAGCAGCTAAAATAGTACTTACAGAGAAATTTAGTAAGAGATAGTACTGGAGTAGTGTCTGTCAATGGATAAATGGGTAAAAAAGAGGTGAGATTATATGTAAATAATATATATAAATATTTCCATTATTACACATATGTATAAAACAATGTTATATATATAAAACATTGTTTTATATATGTTGTTTTCTATATGTATGTTATATATATATATATATAGAGAGAGAGCAATGGAAATATTATTAAGCCATAAGACAGAAGAAAATCCTACTGTTTGTGACAATATGAATGGAACTTGACAGTGTTATGCTAAGTGAAGTAAGTCAGACAGAGAAAAATAAATACTACATGATATCGTATTTACAATCTAAAAAAAGCCATTCATAAAAACAGTAAAATGATGGTTACCAGGGGATGGAAGACAGGATAGATGTTGTCTAAGGATACAAATTTTCAACAAGTTAGTAAATAAGTCCTAAAGATCTAAAGCACAGTGTAGTGAATATAGACGACAATGTTTTATTATATCATCAACCATGATAAGATTTCGGTCTTAATTATTCAAATCAGTAAAAAAAGTGATAATTATGTGATGTGATACAAGTGCTAATTATTGCAACAGTGGCAATCATTGCAATGTATACATGTGTCAAATTAATATGTTGTATAAGATAAGTGTATTAAATGTTATATGTCAGTATATTTCAATTAAAAACAAAAACAAAAATCCCTGTTAGGAAGCTGGCCCCAGGAAAGCAGCAGAATATGCTTAAACAATCAGGCTGAGGTTCTATTACCAGGGCCCACAAAGGGGACAGTCATAGTCCCTTGCCACCAAATCTCTAGCACCCCAGAAAACAGACCCCACAAACAGACAGTGGGATGGCTGCAGGGTCAAAGCTGCTTATAATGAGAGCCCTGAGGAGGGAGTGGGTCAAGGCTGCTCTGAGCCTGGACCCTGATGGGAATGAGAGCTAAATGCTTGAGGCTCATAGATCTCTATGAGAATATGATAGAGAGCTGGTACCATGTGCTGGAATAACGCACATTTGTGTGCATGCAAGGGCACAAACATGCTGCCATGACGGTGTCAGGCCCAGCCATGAACCCCCTCCCCAAATCCTGAGAACCAGGAGCAGCCTCACAGGTGAGGCAGTAATGGGCACAAGAGTGGCACTGGAAAAAGTTGACCTCTGGGCAGGAAGGTGCTGGATAGCAAGTTTGCAGGAAGGCCCAGAGATGTGTGGTACCACAACCTGGGACACATAGGCAGAGCCTACAGCCCACTGTAGAGGAGAGCGGGCAAAAGGAGTGATGCTGCTTAGGAATCTGGGCCGCAGATCAGGAAACCCAGGTCTGAGCTATCCAGCACACTGACCCTGCTAATCGCCCCAAATGAAAATGGTAACATAGTGTTCCAAAATCTATGGGAAAGCACAAAAGCAGTTCTAGGAGGGACATTTACAACAATCCAGACCTACCTCAGGGAACAAGAAACATCTCAAATAGACAATCTAAACTTACATCTGAAGGAGCTAGAACAAGGAGAAAAAAAAACAAGGCCTAAAGCTAGTAGAAAAAAAAGGAAATAATAAAGATCTGAGGAGTTCCTGTCATGGTTCAGAGAAAGCAAATCTGACTAGCATCCATGAGGACACAGGTTCAATCCCTGGCCTCACTCAGTGGGTTAAGGATCCAGTGTTGCCATGAGCCATGGTGCAGGTCACAGAGGTGGCTTGGATCTGGCATTGCTGTGGCTGTGGTGTAGGCCAGTGGCTACAGCTTTGATTCAACCCCTAGTCAGGGAACGTGCATTTGCCATGGTGCGCCCCTTAAAAGACCAAAAAAAAAAAAAAAAAAAAAAAAAAAAGTTGGTATAGAGGGAATGTACCTCAACATAATAAATGCCATATGTGACAAATCCACAGATAACATAATACTTATTGGTTAAATGCTGAAAGCTTTTGCTCTGAGATCAAGAAAGAACAAGACAAGAATACTTACTATTGCTATTTTTATTCAATGTAGTAGTGTAAGTCCCAGCCACAGCAGACAAGAAGAAATAAAACCACCCGAACTGGAAAGGAATAAATAAAACTGTCATTATTTGCAAATGACATTAGTTTAAATAGAAACCCTAAAGACTCCATCAAAAACTGTTAGAACTAATAAATTCCAAAAAGTTGTAGGATATAAAATCTATACACATAAATTGGTTGCATTTCTATATATTAATAATGAACTATCCGAAATGGGAATTAAAAACAAAGAAAACCACCCCAGTCACAATTGCATCAAAAACAATGAAATACCTAGGAATAAATTTAACCGAAGAAAGATCCATACTCTGAAAACTGTAAGATACTGATAAAAGAAACTGATAACAACATCGGTGAAGGGAAAGATACACCATGTCCATGGATGGGAAGAATTACTATTAAAATATCCATACTACCCAAAGCCACCTATAGATTCAGTACAATCCCTGTCAAAATAACAATGAAATTTTTCTCAGAACTGGAATATGCTAAGTTGTATATGGAATCACAAAAGCCAAAGCAATCTTAAGGGAAAAAAAAGCAAAATTTGAGCCCTGATTTCAAGCTATACTACAAAGTTATAGTAATAAAACTGTGTGATACTGGCACAAAAATAGACACATAGATCAATGAAACAGAGTAGAGAGCCCAGACACAAATCCAAGTTTACATGGTTACAATTAACTTATGGCAAAGGAGCCATATAAAGTGGTGGAAAGACAGTCACCTCAATAAATGATGTTGGGAAAACTGGACAGCTACATGCCAAAGAAGGAAAGTGGGCTTCTTTCTTATACTATATACAAAAGTAAACTCAAAATGGATTAAAGACCTCAGACCATAAAACTCTTAGAAGAAAACATAGGCAGTAGACTTTTTGACACTGGTCTCAGTAATATATACATATATATTTTTTTGGATATTTCTTCTCAGGCAAGGCCAACAAAAACAAAAATAAACAAATGAGACTATCTCGACCTAAAAATCTCTGTACAAAAAAAGGAAACAATCAACAAAATGAATAGGCAACTTAATGAGTGAAAATGTTTGCAAATCATATATATGATAAGGGGTTAATATCCAAAATATACCAAAATTTCATAGAACTCAATATCAAAAAAGACATTCCAATTAAAAAATAAGCAGAGGACCTGAAGGGATATTTTTCCAAAAAAGACATATGATGGTCAACAGACACATGAAAGAATGCTCAAAATCACTAATCATCAGGGAAATACACATCAAAACCATAATGAGAATTTCCTGTTGCGGCTCAGCAGGTTAAGAGCCCAACACAGTATCCATGAGGATGCAGGTTTGATCCCCTGCCTTGCTCAGTGGGTTAAGGATCTGGTGTTGCCATAGGATGCAGCATAGGCAGCACATGCAGCTCAGATCTCACAGCTACGGCTGTGGCTGTGGCCAGCAGCTGTAGCGCCAAGTCAACCCCCAGCCTGGGAACTTCCATATGCTGCGGGTACGGCCCTAAGAAGCAAGAAAGAGGGAAAAAAGAAAAGAAAAAAAGAAAGGAAGGAAGGAAAAAAGAAACAAACCATAATGAGCTATCATCTCACACCTGTCAGAATGGTACTATTAAAAAGACAGTGAAGTGAATAGCAACTGTTGGTGAGGATGTGTAGAAAAGGATGTTCATGCTCTGTTTTTGGGAATGTAAATTGGTGCAGCCACTATGGAAAACAGTATAGAGGTCCCTAAAAAATAAAAAATATAACTACCATGTGATCCAGCAATTTGACTTCTGGGTATTTATTTAAAAACAAAAACAAAAACACTAATTAGAAAAGATATATGCACCCCTATGTTTATCCTAGCATTATATACAATAACCAAGACATGGAAGCAGCTTATGTGTTCATTGATAGATGAATGGATCAAGAAAATAATGTGCATTCCCTGGTGACCTAGCAGTTAAGGATTTGGCATTGTCACTGCTATGGCTTGGGTTTGATCCCTGGCCCAAGAACTTCCACATTTCATGGATACAGCCAAAAAAAAAAAAAAAGTGTGTGTGTGTTTGTACATGTGAATATTAGTCATAAAAAATCAAATCTTGCCATTTGCAAAAACATGGACATAAATGGTATCATGAAATAAATCAGACAGAAAGACAAATATCGTATGATTTCACTTATACATAAAATCTGAAAAAAAAAGACAAATGAACAAACAAAACAAAACAGAAATAGACTCATAGATACAAAGAACAGACTAGTCACTGGAACGGAAGTGGGTGGGTTTTAACAGAATGGATGAAGGGGATTAAGAGGTACAAACTTTGAGTTACAGAATAAATAAGTCATGGGGTTATAATGTACAACATATGAATATAGTCAATAATATTGTAATAAGTTTGTGTGATGACAGATGGTTTCTAGATTTGCGGTGATCAATTACTAATGCATATAAATGTTGAATGTTGTACCCCTTAAACTAATATAATATTGTATGTAATCTGTTCTTAAACAAAAACAGCTACAGCCACAAGATACTGGTGATTCTAGTCAGAGCAATTAGGCAAGAAAAAGAAACAGTATCCAAATTGTAAATAAAGAAGTAAAATTACTTCTGTTTCAATATGACATCATATTATATGTTGAAAACACTAAAGAATCTACACACAAAGTCGTCAGAATAAATGAATTCAGCAAAATTGCAGGATACCAAATCAACAGGTCAAAATGAGTTGCACTTCCATACCCTAACAATGAAAGGAAATTAAGAAAACAATCCTATGTACAATAGCATCAAAAAGGAATAAAATATGGAGTTCCTATTGTGGCTCAGTGAGTTATGAACCCAACTAGTATCCACAAGAATATGGGTTTGATCCCTGGCCTCACTCAGTGGGTTAAGGATCTGTTATTACTGCAAGCCATGGCATGGGTCACAGATATGGCTCAGATCCAGGATTGCTGTGGCTGTGGCATATACTGTTAGCTGCTACTCCAATGTGACCCCTAGCCTGGGAACTTCCATATGCCACAGATGCAGCCCTAAAAAGAAAAAGACACTTAGAAATAAATTTAGCAAAGTATACAAAAGATTTGTACACTGGAAACTACAAAACATTGCTGAAAAAAAGTTAAACAAAACAGATGTATTGATATCCCATGTTCTTGAGTTTAAAAAAAAGAAAAGAAAACCATTGGATAAAACCTAAAAATAAAATAAAATAAAATAAAATTGTCACCTGACCCCCTCAAAAAAAGACATCACATGTTTGTGAATTGGAAGATTTAATATTGTCAAATGCACAATGCTGCCAAAGGGGATCTACAGATTCAATGCAATCTCTATAAAAATCTCTATAGCACTTTTGGTAGAAATAGAAAAACTCTCCCTATAATTCATATGAAATCTCAAGTAACCCAAATAGCCAAAAGAATACTGAAAAAGAAGAGCAAAGTTGGAAGGTTAGAACTTCCTAATTTCAAAATTTACTGAAAAACTACAGTAATCAAAATAGTGTAATCTGGCATAATGACAGACATACAGATCAGTGGAATAGAATGGAAATTCTAGAAATAAACCCTCATGTATTTGATCAAATGATTTTCAACAAGGTTGCCAAGCCCATTTAGTGGGAAAAGACAGTTTTTTCAATAATTGGTACTGGTGAAACTGCATATCCTTGTAAAAAAACAATGACTTTGTACACTTACTTTACTTCATATACAAAAATTATCTGAAAATGTCTCAAGATGAAACATAAGAGTTAAAACTATAAAACTAATAATGGAGGATGTAGAGAATCTTCACGACTTTGGATTTGGCAATGATTTCTTAGATATGACACCAAAAGCATAGGCCACAAAAGAAAAATAGATAAATTAGATTCATCAAAATTAAAATTAAAATCTTTATGCCTCAAAAAACACAATCAGGAGAGTGAAAACACAACCCACAGAATAGGAGAAAATATTTGCAAATCATATATCTGATTTGGGATTAATATGCAAAATATATAAAGAATTCCTACAATAACAAAAATCAAACAATCCAATTCATAAATGGGCAAAGGGTTGAATAGGCATATTTTTAAAAGATGTACAAATGGCCAACAAGTATATGAAAAGATGCTCTACATCATTAGTCTATAGGTAAATGCAAGTCAAAAACAAGTTAGATAACCATCTCATATCTACTAGGACAGCAATTTTAAAAAAAAGGAAAATAACAAGAAGTTGGTGAGGATAAAGGAATTACAAATATCACACATTACTGGTAGAAATGTCAAATGATCCAGCCACTATAGCAAATGGTATGGCAGTTCCTCAAAAAGTTAAATATAGATTTACCACATGATGCAGAATTCCTACTTCTAAGCATACACCCAAAAGAACTAAAAGCAAAGACTCAGACACGGAGTTCCCACCGTGTCTCGGTGGTTAACGAATCTGACTAGGAACCGTGAGGCTGCGGGTTCAATCCCTGGCCTTGCTCAGTGGGTTAAGGATCCAGTGTTGCCATGAGCTGTGGTGTAGGTTGCAGACGTGGCTCAGATCCCACGTGGCTGAAGCTCTGGTGTAGGCCGGCGGCTACAGCTCCAATTAGACCCCTAGTCTGGGAATCTCCATATGCCATGGATGCAGCCCTAGAAAAGGCAAAAAGACAAAAAAAAAAAAAAAAGACTCAGACACTTGTACACTCATGCTCATAGAAGTATTGTTCACAAGAGCCAAAAGGTGGAAACAACCCAAGTGTCCACCAACAGATGAACAGATCAACAAATATAACGTATATGTTCAATGGAATAGTATTCAGTCATTAAAAGGAATGAAATTCTGATACATGCTACAACATGGATGAACCTTAAAGACATCATGCTAAGTGAAATAAGCCAGACACAAAAGGCATGTGTTATATGATTCTACGAGATACCCTGAGAAGGGTAGGCAGATTCAGACAGAGCAGGAAGGTGATTACCAGAGGCTGGTGGAGGAAGAAATGGGGAATTATTGCTTAGAGGTCATAGAGTTTCTGTTTGGGTTGCTAAAAAAAATTCTGGAGACAGTGGTGATAGTTATGCAGTGTCGTGAATGTACTTAGTTTCATCACTTAAAAATGTGCCCTTAAAATGGTAAATATTATGTATATTTTGCCACAATAAAATATAATTGGAAAAAGAAAAGGAGGGAGGGAAGGAGGGAAGGAGGGGGGAAGGAAGGGAGGGTAGGAGGGAGGGGTGAAGGGAGGGAGGGAGGAGGGGAGGGAGGGAAGGAGGTCAAAGTCAGTGTCCTGGCCAACCTGGTTCTTGTCCAGGCCTGACAACACCATCTGATTGGACTGTCACCTTTCCTGATCCAGCCCCATACAGTTGTCCTCTTAGGCTGGGTACATATACTTCCAAAGTAAACAGATGGAGGAGTTTCTGTTGTGGCTCAGTGGTAACGAACCTGACTAGCATCCATGAGGACATGGGTTTGATCCCCAGCCTCACTCAGTGGGTTAAGGATTCAACTTTGCTGTGAGCTGTGGTATAGGTTGCAGACTTGGCTTGGACTCTGTGTTGACCTGGCTGTGATGTAGACCGGCAGCTGCAGCTCCAATTCGACCCCTATCCTGGGAACTTCCATATGCCATGCATGTGGCCCTAAAAAAATAATAATGATAAAAAATAAGT